>NC_132921.1:34484824-35105401 GCF_047675955.1 Chlorocebus sabaeus | reverse complement strand
TCATCCTTCAATTTCTAATTTTTGTATACATTTTAAAATGTACATGAAGTGCCTGTATATAACTTACAAATAATTAAATATACATACTAGTAGGATACTCTCAAAATCTTAATACTCACTGTATCAGCTTCCTAGGGCTTGCTCTAACAAAATACCACAAACTGGGTGGTTTAAAACAACAGAAATTTATTTTCTCAGAGCTTTGGAAGACCTAAGTGCCAAGTCAAGGTGTCAGCAAAGCCATGCTCTCTCAAAGGCTCAAGGGGAGAAGCTGTTCCATGCCTTTCTCTTAAGCTTTTGGGTTTCCCAACTATCCTAGGAATTGCTCAGCTTGCAGGTGCTAACTCCAGTTACCTGCCTCCATCTTCATATGGCACATTCCTCCCTATCTCTTAAAGACACCAGTCATATAGAATTAGGGCCCATCGCACTTCAGTATGACTTCATCTTAAACAATTACCTTTACAAAGATGCTACTTCCAAACAAGGCCATATTCTGAGGCATGGGAGGTCAGGACCTCATTTTATCTTCTGGGACACAGGCAGATTAAAAAACCCTTTAAGTCTCTTTGTATATCTTGGACCAAGCACAGTGTATGTAGAAGATACAAAACTGGTGGGTTATGAAATCCACATCTTACGATCTATTATGTTCTATTTTTCTATATACCTGTTAGAATAAATATGTTCATAAAAATCATGACTTGAAAAGGGACTGATTATACAATATTACAGAGGTTAATCAAACTTCTAAATTTCTTACGATGTCCAGCCTGATCTCTAATGTCCACAAGACTATAAAGGAAGAATAAAGTCTTGATCAGAGAAATCTCAATTAAAAAAAAGAAAAAAGTAACAAGTGCTTGTCCATATAGTTACTTATTATGCCTAATTTATCCTCTGGTTGCCCCTTTAACATTTTTTCAATTCATTTTTTTTCCCAGCAGGTTATGGAAGATGAATTTAATTATGCCCCTCCCTCTGGAAGGTATGAACCAGAGTTAGAGAGGTGGCCACCTTTGCTCTAAATTGGAGCCCTGCATCAGTCAGAATTGTGTTTCCTGTCATGGCCCCGAGACAGAAACTGATATTGGTTAAGAGGCTGGCAGCCAAACCAACTGTTGGCATCTCATGAATCACATATTCCCATTGTCATACAGTAATTTTAAACGTGTCATTCAGAAAGCCAGTAACATTGCTCCACTGAAACAGAAATATTAGGTTGGGTTCAAAGTTAGCCCCAACACTGCAATTATTTTAGCTGGCTGATTCAGTTTGTTCTCCATTTTTGACTTTGATTCATTTATCATATATAACCAATACTCATATTTGTGGTTTCAGTTATATTGTTGAATAGGTGTCTGTGCACTAATTAGAATCCCTGCAGCCTTTTTTTCCTGGCTTCTTTCACTTAACATACTGCTTTCAAGGTCCATCCATGTTGCCACACTTCATGCTGTACTATCATTCCTTTACATGGCTGAATAATTCTACTGCAGAAACACATCTCATGTTATTTATCCATTCATCATTTGATGGACATCTGAGTTGTTTCTAACTTTGAATATTAAGAATAACGCCTGCATAAACGGTCATGTACAAGTTTTTGAGTAGACATGTTTTCAATTCACTTGGGTACATAGCTGGCCACAATACGTTAACTCTATATTTAACTTTTTGAGGAACAGCAAACTTTTCCAAAGTCCTGAACCATTTAACATTCCTACCAGCAATATATGAGGACTCCAATTTCTCCACATCCTCACCAACATTTGTTATTGTCCTTTTTTTGATTATAGCCATCTAGTAGGTGTGAGGTAGCATCTCATTGTGGCTTATGACATTCAGTATCTTTTCTTATCATTCACTTTTAAATGTCACAGTAACAGCTGTCCATCACAGGCAAAAAAGAATATTACTGCTTCAAGAAGAAAGTTGACATCTAATTTCAGTAAAACATATGCAGAAAGTCAAATATCATGTGCATTAAGATATTTGCATTAAGATGTATAACATGTCATTTCCAATGTTCATTAGATTATCTACCTTTCTTAGTTATCTGGTACTCGTAAAGACCCAAATGTATGATTAGCTACAGCAGAAACTTCTTTACCTGGGAGTCTAAAAAACGGATTTAAACAACAGAATTATTGTAACCCCTCCTTCCCCCACCAACGTTAATCCATTTAAAAATTAATTTAGATTATCATAACCAAGAATGCATTAGTGTTGAGATGTGGACAAAGATGATGGTATAATCTATCAGGCTGTAATATTAAGGTGTCCAATAGTTAAGATACAGATAGAGTGAAATGAATCAAACTGTACAATTACAATGACATCAAAGTGATTTCACTGATAATTTATTAGTTCTGCTGAGTTATACATTTTATTACATAAGACATGATTTAAAGCTTTAATTTTTTTCTTCATCACTGTTTGGAGTTGATAGTTAAGTATAAGAAATTAATCTACTATAATTCAAAACTCACGATTAGGTTAAAAAAAGCAGTGAAAAGCTGTTCCTCATCCTTCACCCCCAAATTCCTCTGAAAATCTCTTATTTGAGTAATTATGGTCTTGTATCATGGAGAGATACTTAGTCATAGGGTTAACTAAAACTTTCAACAGAAGTAAATACTTAAAAATAAATAAAAGCATGTGCATGTTTTCAAATTTTCATTTACTCTAATTAAAAAATAATTATTCTGCAGAGTACCATACGTTAATTTTTCAGGGACAACATGGACCCCTTTGGTAGTTCAGGTATGTTAAATCAAGATAGAAGATCATCTTTTTTGGTATGTTTCTCAACCTCTCTAAGAGTAACATCTTCTGTGAGTTTTAAACAAAACAAGAAATGCATATCTAATAACTGAGGAATTTTCAAAGACTTTTTTTTTTACCTGTGTCCATACTTTGATTCAACTGTTGGTCACTTGTTTCTCCATCTTCACTGATGTATCCAGGAGGTGGTGTTTCTACAAAAGTGTAAAACAAATCAAGCACAGCTGCAACATAATCTCACTACCTTTTCTCCCAGCTACCAATGAATCACTCCAAATAACAAATAATAACGTTATATAACATTATTACAGAAAGTAATATTGCATACTGAAGGTGTATAATTCAGGATCTTGTCCAAATTTTGCAGTGAATCCTTAACATCTACTTTTAATAAAATCCTACTCTCTGGACATATACATTATTTACATATCTCGCTCATTCCTGTATGTACATATTCTGTGACAAGAGCCAAAAATGTAACTTCAAAAATGCCCCAGATCTGAATCAGTAGGCTGCAAAACCACTAATAACTACAATTTTTTGTTGTTGTTGTTGAATCTAATGAACATCGTTATTTTATGAGTACTTAGAAAATTAAAAAAACACACAAGATTTTGGATTATAAAAGTATTAAATAATACAGCTTACAACTTATACTAAGTTCTGTAGGGTAAAATATGGTAGTATGGTTCCAGATTGGTCCAGACTGAATTCTACCTAAAAAGTATATTTCTCCAAGGATTCCTAACTGGTAAAGTCTAAGTGTTTGAAGCAAAAAATTCAATTCAAATATAGACTACTGTATAAAGAGGTAAAATGCTCCCCGAAAATAAACTTTAGGATTCTAACATGTTATTTCCACCATGTTGTCTGAATAAAACATTTATATTCAGAAAGGCATCTGAATAGCTGAATAAACTGCATGTAAAATAAAAACATGTATACAATTACATCAACTGTAATTCCAAAGAGGAAAAATAAGTTCAAAAGAGTTTCATCAGTTCAACATTTACACTGCTGAACACTTCTGAGCAATTCAAGATAACACAGACACATATCCAAACAGAATTTTAAAATTATCAAAAGACAGAGGCCAGGCACGATGGTTCACACCTGTAATCCCAGCACTTTGGGAGGCCAAAGCAGGCGGATCACCTGAGGTCGGGAGTTCGAGACCAGCCTGACCAACATGGAGAAACCCATCTCTACTAAAAAAAAAAAAAAAAGAAAATACACAATTAGCCGGGTGTGGTGGCACATGACTGTAATCCCAGTTACTAGGGAGGCTGAGGCAGGAGAATCATTGAACCCAGGAGGTG
Organism: Chlorocebus sabaeus; assembly: GCF_047675955.1. Taxonomy (NCBI): domain Eukaryota; kingdom Metazoa; phylum Chordata; class Mammalia; order Primates; family Cercopithecidae; genus Chlorocebus; species Chlorocebus sabaeus. The sequence continues at coordinate 35,101,295 of NC_132921.1, read as the reverse complement.
GAGGTTGTGTTGAGCTGAGATCACACCATTGTACTCTGGCCTGGGCAAGGAGCGAAACTCCATCTCAAAAAACAAAAAAAAAACAAAAAAAAAGGAGAGAGGGAAGATACAGGTTAAGGGTCTCCTTCAATAACCTTTTACAATATCTATTCAATAAGCTAACCACAAACTTTAAGTATCAAACTTTTCATTTAAGTGTCAGTACCCCAAAATTTTTAATACAAAAATTCTAAGAATAAACTAGTTTCATACACGCAAACAATAAAGAACGTAAAAATAAGTGTATATATCATTATGTATATTTTAAAAGTTAAAGCTAATAAAGTTAAATGGTGCTAAGCTTTTTGAGTTTAACCAGTATCTCAAAGATCTAATCAGAAAGAAATGCTGAACCTTAAAATATGTTATCTTACTGCACTTTTTCCATTGTAATAAATAATAAAGCGATTAGCATTTTTGAGAAAACGTTAAAATGTATTTTAAGTGGAATAAAACATGAATCCTTTGGTTTTGCTGTTGCTTGAAACTGGATAAAGCCCCACTGTCCAGAAAAGCAAATGGGTATAATCCACTTCTGATTTTCTACTTTATAAAATACTCAAATCTAAATAATTAAAAGAATAAAAAAGAAAGGAAAAATGAGCCCAAACATCTTCACAAGTGAAAGCCACTAAACATTCTGGTGAATATCCTTCCAAATAATTACTGGATATGCGTGCTGTAAGACTGCATGCTTATACCTAAGGTTAGTACTGTTGGCTGAAAAACGGTAATCTCCACACTAATGACTTAAAATGCCTCCCTTTCCCCACACCAACGTTCACTAAACTCCACTCCCTTTCCTACCTGGCAACTACCCTGTTTCATAGTCCCGCGTTTTCCCTCATCCTAGTATATCATACTACACCCCACCTTCTCCCTCTCTTAACTTCAGTAAGTTTGTATTTCCTAGCAGCCCAAAAAGCAGCTTTAAATCCTCTTCTGGAATAAAACAGTAATCAAACTAAAACAATCAAAAACCACTTCCCATCTGTAAAACCAGCTATTTAAAACAAAAAAAACTTATCTTTCTTAGTTATCTTTTCTTATCTTTCTTTTTTTCTTCCTTACATTTTAAAAATTATCTTCAATGCATAAGCATTATTTCCAGGATGCATACATGAAAGAAATAATTGTTTAAATGTATTAAAACTGTATTTTAACAATTTTGTAAATGCTCTTAAGTTCCTTACATATTTTTAGTGTATAAAATAAGAGTGGAATAGAAGAATATTACAAAAGGAAGAAAGAAATCAAGACACGATAGCTTAATCCTCATCCTAACATCATGCTGTTTCTGCTAGGGAGAAAAATCAATCAAACAAAACAAAAAGGAAAACATACAAGAAAAGTAACAAAATATTAGTCGTTCTCCAAAAAAAAAAAAAAAAAAAAAAAAAAAAAAAAACCATAAAAAACGAAAAGGCCAGATACCGTATCGTGGAGTCTTACTGGATCACACAATACATCAGAACAAAATTTGAGAACCATGTAGCTGAATTCATTTTTCATCAGGAATTACTGAGATGCAGACGAAACATAATGAAAAGAGGTTTTCTGATGTTCAGTATAATATGTAAGTGCTGCTACGTCTATAGAACTAAGTATTATATTTCTTATAGAAATGTTACATTTCTGTTAAATATTACCAAGTTACCTAAGAAAAAGTGATCACTGGGTGGATTTTCAGTTACATGTGTTTCAGGGGTACTTTTTTCCTATATCATTTGTTTTGCTTACATTCTGCATCTCGTTTAGCTTCAACAACTAAGATAAACTTACTAAGATCTTTTCTTTTCTGCTTCTCACAGTACTTTGATTAAAGTCACTGCAAAAGAAAATGAAATATAAAGTAAAACTCTTCTCCAAACAAAACTGTTTAATGTACTAGGCTTATACATTTCACAAAATAATCACCCAACAAATCCGATTTTTCTATTAAAAACTCAAAAGCATTTTTAAAAAAGTGAAACCACAATTTACCAATGCTTCAATGCTTATGAACAACATTTGTATCTATCCAAGTTTTAGAAGATTCAGAAGTCAAAAATACCTGGAATATAATTACTCTGTGGCTCAATTCCTGCTGGGAAGTTAGTGTTTTCTGGAATGGAGTGAGTATAGTCATCCAGAGGCGGAAGTTCTGTTAGGATCTCAGTGTGTCGGGGCACTAATACTGGAGGCAAAACTGAAAAAGTTCAAGAAAGCCTAGTTATGGCAAAGAGCAAAGGGGAGTGGGGGAACCTTTTTTAAAGTTTCAACAAGAAGAAGAGAAGTTGTAGCTTAATTTTTAAAGTTAGGGTCTGACAAATCTGATTACGGCTTTAACTTACGTAGTCTATTATCCAAATTTCCAAGTTCTAATTTATCTCAAACTTTTGGAAACAATGTGATCCTGGTAATATATTACCATAAAAGTTCATAAATCCCCATTGGAAAAGTTATCATTGTCTTTATCTGTACAATCAGATACAGAAAAATTTCCAAAAATACAGCTACTGCTATATTTTTTAATAGTTTCAGGTAGACAGCTAACTAAATGAAGTCTTATTACAAGCTTTACTAAACAGCGTATATACAAATGACGTCATTAAAGTACTTCTAAAAGCACTCCAAGTGCAAAATGCTTGAAAATAAGTTACTGCAGCAGGGACATGTAGAAGCACATCAGCACAGCTCTAAGCAGACTGCCCATCGACAGGATTTCCTGGATATGCACTTTCATGCCAAATTACATGCTACTCCAAGAAACAGACACATCTTTTCAAGATACGTTTTCCCATTAAAAATTTAAAAAAATAAAAAAAATTTAATTACCACCAAATAATATGCACAGTTTAAGGTAATTTATATACACTAAAATTTTCCTGGGTCACAAGATTACTTAAATATACTTAAGTTCAGGCATTTAACTCAAAACCAAGAAAAAAACTTGCATTGTTCCTACCTGGTGTCTCAACTCTCTGATAGTGGTAGGGGTTTACACATACTTCATCCTTTTTAAGATTAAAAGCATATTCGCAGTTTTCAATTGCCTTGAGTTCATGATGACTGTGAAGATCAGGCCAGCGCCATAATCGGCAATATATAACATGTGGCAATCCTTTTCGATGGGATACCTGGAGACGACCATCAAGAGACCTATTGGGAAGCAAGGGGAAAACAAAGGAGGGAACTTTAAAAAAAAAAAAGTGTAGTCGAATGGGCTAAATTAGTACAGCAAAAGCATAAAGAAAAGAATGACAGCCATTTAGTTAGTTTTAGTGAGAATCAAGAAGAAAAATGTACTATTTAATGGATCTGATAAAAGTATGCAGCAGCACTAGCAGATGTTTCTCATAAATACGTCACATAAATGACTCAAATGCCAATGAAAGGCTAACTACTTGGGAAAAACTGATTTTTTTAAAAAATAGAGTTTATGCAGTTACACTTGAAAAACTTCATTAACTTCTATGTTTAGAAAATCAAACTCATTTTGGAGATGCTTCTAAGGGTATTAATTCTGGAGGTGACTGAATAGTCAAAAAAGGAACTAGTGTGAAGAATGATAAATACCAACAATGATGTGATAGTAACTTCCTCAGACTACTACAACTCATTACCCAGTTGTGACTGTTTTGAGAACTGAGGTATATATATGTAGTTTACAAATAAATGTGGATGGTGATGAATATGATGAGATGAAATGAACAAATACCATATACGCAAAAAAGAGAATGAAGTGATTTTAAAAAGTAACATAAAAATGAGTTAACCTACTGTTAATTGTAATAAAAGGGGTTCATTAAATATGTATTTATTAGTATAAAGATGAGATTTTGGTAACAAGAAATTTAGCAAAACTGATCATGTATCTACTTAAAAATTAGGCCAACAACAGATTATAATCTGATCTCAAGCTAAAATATATATATAGTTATCAAAATTCTTATTCTTTAGGGGATACAGCAATTTAAAGAAGATTCAAACTAGAATTGCATTGATTAAAACATCAGCTGAAACATTTAATATATTTTTTATACTGGCAAGCAGATATTTTAAATGCTATGCCTTATTTTACATTAAGGAAACATCCTAGGCAAAATTACACTAAGCAACCCCATATAGGTCTTTCAAAATATACCCCCCTCCCACAAGATCTCTAGGATTCAACAGAGGGCAGAATATTCACCTGGTTTGTTCAGAGAAGCTGTAAAGGCCTGTTGTATCCCACTGATCTATCGTATTTGGTGTACTCAGTCCCCAAATTTCAGAGCAAGTGCTGTGCATAAATTGAAAAACAAAAAATTGATGTGAACATGGAAGCATGGTTATTCAAAATACCATGATGTAAAACATGGAGAATGTACAGAATACTTCCTTCACCCAGAAAATATACAATTGCTTCACTTTTTCACAGGCATGTAGTGCTAGTTACTATATTTTCTATATGAAGGAAGCCAATAAAATGGAACATGTGACTCCAGATAAGTCATGATTATGTTTCTAAAATGTGAACACCAATGCCCTCTAGCTCAATGAATCATACCTATAATGCCCTTACCACTTTCCTCTATTCAAAAGATCTAAAACCTCTGCCATCAGCTTTACTAACAGTGCTTCATTTTATAATCCAGTTTTCTAAAAAATTATCTAAAAACAGATGTCATCTGATTTTAATATAGAAAAAAATCCCCATAAAAATAGACATACATCCACAGTTAAGATTTTCAGGTTATTTGGTCATGATACTTTTAAGTTTTACTGAAAATTATTTTGCTCTCTTATCTCTAGAATAAACAAAGAAATAGACTTTGAAGTCATTCTAATTTAGTATACCACCTTAAAATTTTTCTCCCACATTTCTCTCCAGAATATGGGCAGCTCAGAGTTAATTCTCCCTTTTTCCCTACCTCTACTTCATTTCAAAGTAACTTCTGGTCAGTGGGAGAAGGGAAAGAGAATTTAAAAGAAGTTCTGGAATGGAACTCAGTGTCTCAAGTACTAAGTTGTACTTTTCTGAAAAGTCCATTTCTCACATATTACAAAATCATCAAAACTTCAATGCGGAGAAAGGAGTATTTCAAAACATCTTTTGAAGATAAACCAAGCAATTGATTAAATTTCAAATTTACACATTGTTAGTGAGCTTAACTGGATCAACAGTTCAAAGGGCAATGGTGAGAAGTGCTGGCTTCCTGTGGCCAGGCAACAGAACCACCTGGCATCCTTGGCTTTAGTGCTACAGGTGCTGTCACATAGCTATCAGGCTGCAGGAACACGTCATGCCCTGCTTTGGGGGCTACAGTGACTGGACAGTTCACAATAAAACCTGTTCAGATATTTTCCAGCACCTCATTGAAGTATTTTACAGATTCTCTTGCTTTTTCAGGCTGCAAAATTTACCAGACTATAAAAGTCAGAAAAAGCCAGGTAAATTAAGGCTTAGACCTTTTCCTTTTTTCCAATGATATACTGATTTAAAAACCATGACATTAATGGTTTATTTAAAAGATATCTGTCAAATATCTATTGGAAACATATAGCACAATGTAGTTTAAATCACAATAGAATCACCTAAATTCTACAGACTTGCAAGTCTCAGTTTATGAAAGAAATGGTATACAGTAGACTCTTCTTTGAAAATAATTAACAAAAGTGTAGTGCAAGAGGCTATTCTGCTCTGCTATCAGAACATTTCACTCCAGTTATTCTGGGACTGACATGAGAACCAGAATCTAAAATAGAGCATGAAGTTTAATTTGTACTTTATTTAATCCTTGAAAGGAATCAGAGAAGAATAAACAGTAATTGTTAAGAACTTGCAATCAATCTAAAGGCAGACAGATCTAGACCCCAACCTTAATTCGGTCACTTTCCAACTGCTGCCATAGGATATATTTAAGCCTCAGTTCCATCATTATCATGCCGAACAAAAAAAAGGTTTATTTTAAAATATCAAATTTGCTTCTAGCTAGTAAAATCATTACCTGTTTACATAATAAAAAATATTTTTAAAAATAAACCAATTTATAATAAAACACAGAGTCCTCTGTATCCAAGGGTTCCACATCCTTGGATTCAACCAACTGTGGATCAAAAAGTAGCAAAAATAAATTTTAAAAACTAAAAAAAATACAATTGAAAAATACAAAATTTTAAAACTATATGGTACAACAACTATTTATACAGCATTTATATTGTATTACATATTATGCATAATATAGAGATGACTTAAAGCAGGAGTCTCAGAGGCCACAGACTGATACCGGTTCACGGCCTATTAGGAACCAGGATGCACAGCAGGAAGTGAGCAGCAAGGGAAAGACCATTACCACCTGAGCTCTGCCTCCTGGAAGATCAGCAGTGGCATTAGATTCTCATAGGAGTGAGAACCCTATTGTGAAATGCACATGCGAGGGCTTTAGGTTGGGCACTCCTTAAGAGAGTCTAACTAATGCTGATGATCTGAGGTGTAATGGCTTTATCCCAAAACCACTGCCACACCGCCACAGTTGGTGGAAAAATTGTCTTTCATGAATCTGGCTTCTGGTGCCAAAACAGTTGGGAACAGCTGATTTAAGCTGATTTAATTTATAACCTGCACATATGAGAAAATATGTGCAGGTTATACGCAAATACAATGCCATTTTATTTTTAAAATAAGGCTTACTGCAGCCTTGACCTCCCAGCCTCAAGTAGTTCTCCCGCCTCAGCCTCCTGAGTAGCTGGGACTTAGGCGTGTGTCACCACAGTTGGCTAATTTTAACACTTTTTGTAGAGACAAAGTCTCACTGTGATACCAGGGATGGTCTTGAAGTCCTGGACTCAAGTGATCCTTCCACCTCAGCCTCTCAAAGTGTGGGATTACAGAAGTAAGTCAACACGCCCAGCCTTACAATGCTATTTTTATATCAGAGACTTGAGCATCCACTAATTCTGGTATGAGTGAAAAATCCTAGAACCAATCCCCGTTAGATAGTGAGAGTTGTATAAAGCAGCATCTAGATAAATGTAATTATAACTGTGTCAAACTATACAAAGAAACATTTTAAACATAACTAAAGAACACAAAAGTGCACTGAGCAAAAAGAAAAACATATGACCCTACACAGAAAGATGCCATCATAGAGGTATTAATTCTACCAAATTTATATATTTGATGCAATCTCAATAAAAATAAATGCTTTAAAAATCCAGGTATTAGTCCAAATACTATAATAAGCCAAAATAAATAAGTATGACCAGAAAAATTCTAACAAAGAAAAGACTTGTCCTACCAGATTCTGAAGCACATTACAAATTCTCAATAATTAAAACAGTATGCAATTAGTAAAAGAATACACAAAACAGAATGGAGGTTCTACTTCCAGTAATGGCAGAGCAGCCTCAATTAGGCTAACTTTCCTTCAGATAACAATGATAAACTCTGAACAAAATATAATAATAAACTATTTGAAAACAGTGGAGACAGATCAAAAACAGACAAAAGCTGTAGAGAGGTTCACCCGTTAAAGCTGCAAACTGTACTGGATGAGAGCTGCATTTCTGTGGCTGTGTACCCAAGGGCACTCCCCAGTCACAGCTAGGCAGGGCAACTAGAATTCAAACAGAACACTGCAGGGGGTTTGTTTTTAGAAAACTGCAGTTTTACTGACCTAGAATCAGAGGACACATTTGGGGCTGCCAGAGAGTTTGAAAAAAGAAGGAAGATACCCTGTAAAGAAAGAGGCACAAGGGAAAAACATCAAAATGTGACTGTGAACTCTGCCCAAACTCAACTTTGCTCAAAGATATTTTTTAAAAGCTAAGTATATAGAGATACAGCATATTCACAGATGAGTCAATATTAAGATGTCCATCTGCCCTCATTCCCTAATGAATTGTTGCCGATTTGTTTTATATCTATTACAGTCACCATTTCAGCAAAAATATTTTTGTAGCAACTGACAAGCTGATCTAAAATGCATATGGAAATACTAAGGATCCTAAATAGCAAAACAATCTTGAAAAAGAATTACTGACCCATGGATGAATCTTGGGAATATAGTGATCAAAAGAAGCTGAACAGTAAAGTATCTACACTGAATGATTCCACTTACATGAAGTTCTAGAAGTGGCAGAACAAATTCAAAGTGAAAAATTTCAAACAGTGGTTGTTTCCAGAAGAACCACTAGGAAAGAGTATGAAAGAACTTTCTGGATGATTGAAACGTTCTTTATCTTAAAACACTGGTATATGCATTTGTTGAATCTAAGTAAATTGAATATATGATTTGTGCACTTCACCATGTGAAAATTTTACCTCAAAAAAGGAAAAACACAGAAGAACACAAAGAAAAGTAAAAACCAAAACAGAAAAAGTCCCAACAAAAAATTCATAGGACAATTTAGCATATCATGAAGGCATCCTATGAATTGATATGGAAAGGTCTAAAACATGCTACTTCCTGTATTAAAAAAGGACAGGTAAAAAGATCTGTAATTACTCACTAATATATGCATAAAGACACACATACATCATGAACAGTAGTTACGTGAGGTGCAGACAGAGTGGGGAGAGGTTCCAATGTATGTTGGTGTATATGCATGCTTGTAGGTGTATACATACATAAACATACGTATTTTTGAGCCATGTGAATGTACTGCCTTTCACCAAAATTGTAAAAATAAAACAAGAAAATATTGCCAGAGAATTAAATGCAAATCAACATCTTCTCGACACTTCTATAAAAAGATACGGTTCTAAAACATCAGAGGCACATTACTTCCTATACTGCATCATCTAAAGCACAATTTGGGCATTATTATAACAGACAAATAGTAACATGCCAGCCTGAACCCTGATCATTCTTTTCTCACACAATGTCCTTTCTGTCTCACATGAACCTTTGGTACCAATTTTCTTCCATGTGCATTTATGTTAACTGCCCCTTCCTAGCCACCTTTTAACTTTACTACTAATTCTTTAATATGTCTAGCAAACCAGGTCAATTTTTAAGATGCCTTTTGGTAGGTTTTAATCAAGTAGTTTTAATCACCCACTCTTCCTTAAAGAGTCTGTCTAACCACAATGTATTTCCCCGCAACACCCTGAGCTCCCAAAGGCTTTGTGTACCAAACCCAGCAAACAACATATTTGATGACCCAACTGGTATTTTCATAGTACAAAAAGTGGATTATAATATTCCTAGTCACATTAAATTATAACATTCTAAATAACACTGGGGAAGAACTGTATCTCCCAGGTTTTCATTTTGTTAATAAAAAGTGTAGGTTATAACTTGCAGGTATGGCCAGTTTCTAAAAAAATATTAAAAAAAACAAAGGCAGGAAAAAGTTTAGAGAACTAGCACTGATTGTAACAACTATATAAAAAGCCTTTTATACATTCAATAACTTTCACTAATCTAAGATTATGTCCTTTAAAATGCAACATTATTTGTGTAACACTTGAAAATCCTCTTTCAATTTTATTTATAAGGGGCATCTCAAAGTGAAAAAAATGTGCATCTTACAAATATTTAATGACAATTATCTTCATAGGCTAGCTACTTTATATCAAGTACTGTGTAAGACTAAATGGATTATCGACCTCAAAGTAACCTGCAAGCTGTGTAAAACTAGTATCCATCACCTATTAAATTGATGTTAATTGGAAGATTATGGGTTATATAACGGAGTATAAATTTGTCTTTTGGTTAGCGTACGTTTGCATTCAAGTACGTTTCTATACATTTAATATTAAAGGAAGTCCACAAGAAATGTCTGTACATTACTCAAATGTGAAAAACAAACCTGTACAACATCAAGCTGTTTACAAAGTACTAAGGATAGAAAATAGGTCTGAAAATGTTAAACTAAGACTACCTGCTATGTGAAATCAACAATATAACCTAAAGAGATTATTAAGTTATAACAATGATAGCAATATCCCAAACACATTGGCTCAACATTTCCTAAGCTTATTTGACCATCTAGCATCAGAATATTCTTAAAACTCTTATGTACTGAAAAATATCACCAAAAATTGGTCTCATAAATTCTGTCTGAAATTTGATACTGCTTACTAACAAATTAATGTGAAATATTACAATATGTTGAAATAAGATGTAACAGACCATTAACTACAATGATGTCCCTGCATTAATATGCAAATGAACAAGCATACGTATATTAGTATCTCATGCAAAGTCCCAAAGTTCTTTGCATTGAACAGTTTCTTAAAAACAGATTATCCCCCATCAACTGTGTAATGTTCTTGCTTATATATCCAGCTTGAATGAAAAAGATGTGGGGAGGAGAGGTAAAACAGCTATTAAAGTCATAAATAAACTAAAATAGCAACTACATTTGTTGGCATACAGTATATTAATCACTAAACTAACAGGATGACTTGGTAGTAAACCTGATAGAAATCCTTATCAAATTTCCCTAGTAATAACTTTTACAGTAAGTATTTCAGTAAAACAAAGATTTTCTTCATCTAAGAATAAGCTCACTTTTGAAAACTAAAGTTAAAATTTAATATCTAGTGTACAATTTACAAAGTACACACTTGCCTACATATATACACATCTAAATTAACATTTTGCACTTTGTTCTAATCATCCAGATATTACATGTTTGTGTCAATTAATATACTACTTTTTTGCATTAAGGATATAGATACTTATTCACATCTTTGTTATGGAGAAAGAAAAGAGAAGCAGTGAGAAGCTGAAGAAAACACTACCAACTTTGGGCAAAAGGTGGCTCGTATCACAGAATCTCGTAACCCTTTAAACCAGTTTTACTGTTCCTACCATATCTGCAAGATTTACTGCTGCAGTTAGACAATCAATATCGAAAGTAATAAACCCCACTGTTTTACTCATTTGTTATTTTTCATGATCTTCTTGCCTAAACAGTGTATTTTTTTTTTTTTTAAGAAATCAAAAGTGGTAACAACCTAAGTTGTCACCTTGGTGAGATTAAAGCATGCTGAACACTCAGTAAAATTAATTAGCAGAATATTATCAACAAAAGGAACTTTCCTGAGGTTCCAGCTCTTGATTACTGATCTACTCATTCAATACAGACTTCTAGGGGAATAATCTGTAACTATGCATCCATAATTATTTCTACTTAAAATAATCCGTTCATTTTTATATGTGACTTAAGACTAAAAGTTTAAACAGCTCAGGAATGAAGAGTTGATCACTGTAATAATTTTTTTTAAGTCTCCATAATTACAAGTACTATGTGTGGCTGTGTATTTTATCTTCACTACAAATATAATTGAAAGACACAAAATAGACTGTAGTACTCAACTACAAATGTTTAAATGTTATTTATTTATCACATCACTGAAAACAATGTGACTACTTTGATTAAATTTAAATTCTTAATCAATAATTAAGAATTATGGCCTTTTATTTGCCTCAGAATCCAGTCTCTTCCCTATATTGTTTGCAAAATGTAGACAATCCTGATTGAGAAACAAGTAGGTGCAAATGAATTTTTAAGTTGCTGTATTACAGATGCAAAAAACTGTATCTCTTGAAAACCTGAGATATTCCTGAATAAAAACTGAAAATACAAAAGAAATATAGTAAGAAATTTATTTCAAAAAGATTGAATCATCAACAATAGCTGATAAGTGCTCACATTCCTTCATAATTAAGGCATAATTGGGCAGTAATTAAATCTGGAGACAGTTTAACAGGGTCCTTAACTGGCTTAAACCTTCACTCTGTAGAAAATGTTTTTCGATTTTATCTTGTAGCAATGAAATAGTAACCATTCAAAAACAGGGTCACCAAATGCGCATCCCAGTATGTCAGGGTTTCATTCTAAGTTTCAAATCAGAACAGAACATGTCTACATTCCAGATACCCAAACTGTACACAGCTCTAAGTAGAGCTCACCACACAACGCTGTGGTACTGTCATTTGTATAATTTTACAAGAACACACACAAAACAGAATTTTAAAAAATAAACTAATGCCAAGTCTTCCTAATCAATAACATAGTTAAGTCCAAATGTATGTCCAGATATGTCACGAATAGCTTTATTCCAAGGTCTTTGATGCTCATATAGTAAGTACAATTTTAACAACTAATTCTATCACGAAAGTTTGCAGAAAGCTCTGTAGAGCTGGATCCCTACACGTTCTTAAGAATCAAGCAAACAGCCTGGGCAACAAAGTGAGACCCCATCTCTACAATTAGCCAGGCAAGGTGGCATGTGCCTGCGGTCCCAGCTACTTGGGAGGCTGAGGCAGGACGACGGTTTGCGTTCAGGAGTTTCAGGCCACAGTGAGCTATGATGCACTACTGCACTCCAGCCTGGGTAACAGTGAGATCCCATCTTTTAAAAAAAAAAAAAAAAAAAAAAAAAAAGAATCAAGCAAACTTTTGGAGAGGAACACCTCAGAAAAGGAAAACTCAATAGTTTCCAAGTATTTACTCCAACTTTTCAGATACTTCCATGAACAAGCTTTCCATCTTCTCCTGAGTTCTGTATTACAAAAAATTTCAAGCATCCATTAAAGTTATGCGTAAGCACCCTACATATTCATCAGCTAGATTCTGCAATTTGGATTTGTTTTCCTTTGCTCTGTCATCTATCTACTTAACCTCTCTATCCATCTCTTACTTTTTGGAACATTAAAAATAAGGTTGTACCTGGGCAGCCTGGACAACATGGTCAAACCCCATCTCTACCAAAAATCCAAAATATTAGCTGTGTGTGCTGGTGCACACCTGTGCTCCTAGTACTCAGGAGGCCAAGGCTTGAGCCCAGCAGGCGGAGGCTGCAGTGAAACTGCACCACTGCACTCACTCCACCTTGGATGACAGAGCTAGACCCTGTCTGAGAGAGAGAGAAAAAAAAGTTGCAGATACCACAAATCTAGACACTTAAGAATGCACATAAGTAGAGTTCGCGGTTCCTTTTTTCTTTAGGTGAAATTTACACAGCATGAGACACGTATCTTAATGGTACCATTTGAGTTTTCTCAGATGCATAGATGGTACACTTCTCAACCCTGTCAAGATCATCACCCATGTCCCTTTCTCAATGTCTGGCATCCATGCCCCCATCCCCAGAGGCAACCACTAATCTGATCTTTTCACCACAGGTGTCGTGTCTTCTGGAAAGTCTATGAATGGAATATGATAGATATTCACTTGGGTCTAGCTTTTTTGACTCAGCATGATTTTGAGATTCATCCATGTTAATGTATATGATGTATGTGTGTGTAGTTGTTTTCCATTACTTGAACAAGCACAATTTGTTTAGTCATTCTTACACTGATGGACACCTGACCTGTTGCCAGGTTTTAATTATTGTGAATAAAGTTGCCATGAACGTTCAAGAAAGTATATGTCATTTTATAGAAATATGATTTCTTTTTTCTCGGGTAAATACCCAGAAGTGAAATTCTTGAGTCAGTGGGTAGATGCGTGTTTAGCTTTTCAATAAATCGCCAGATATTTTTCCAGAGCGGAAGTATGATTTTACAGTCCTCCCTCTTTCAACGTACGAGAGCTCCTGGTTATTCCAAAGCCTCATCAACATTTGGTGTGGTCAGTCTTTAATTACAGGTAGTCTGATGATTGTGCAGTGGTGTTTCACTGTGGTTTCAATTTTCATTTTCCTGAAGCCTACTGATATTACACACTTTTCCACTTCTTTACTGGACCTTTATCTTCAGTGAAGTAGCCAACTATTGTCCATTTTAAAATTAGGCTATCTTTCCATTACTGAGTTACAGAAATCTTTAAAATTCTAGATTCAATCCTTTCAGAAATGTTTTGCAAATATTTTCTCCCACTCTGACTTATTTTTTAACAATGTATTTTCATAAGATGCTTTGTATACTGATGGAGTCTAACTTTGCAGCTTTCATGGTTACTGCTTTCTACATACTTTAAACAATTCTGTTTACCCCCAAATCACAAATATATTCTCCTATATTTTATAGCTTTATAGTTTTAGCTTTAATTAGGACTACAATTTATCCAGAATTATTTTTTTTCCACTAGTGTAAGGTGGAGTCATGTTCATTCTTCCATATGGATATTCAGCTGTTCCAGCACTATTTGTTGAAAGACTTTCCTTTCCCTACTGGGTTGCTTTGGCAACCTTGCTGAAAATCAAATAGGCACACAGTGTTTATCTATTTGGGGCTATCTTATTTGTTTTTATGTATCACACTGTACAGATTACTATGGCTTCAAGGTGACTCTTGAAGTCATAATTTAAGTACTCTAACTTATTACTGTGTTTTCCAATTCACAAGGGTATCGGTCAGTTTACTGCATGGTAATTCCAACATGTAGGTCTTCTGGGGTTGGTCTCCTCATGTTAAAGGGTCACATTTTGTTTGTTCTTTGTATGTCAAGTAATTTAGGATTGTATGCTAGACACTGTGAATTTTATCTGATGGAAGTTAGAGGTTCTGTTACTATCTTCCAAAAAGTCTTCATTTTTGTTTCACCAGAAAATTAACCTGGTTGTATTCAAACCACAAACTCTGCCATGGAGCAATTCAAATCAGGCTGATTATTTGGCTGTACTGTCTACCGCACACATGTGGGGTCAGCAGGTGATTTTGGAAAAGTTTGTAGGCAGAATCCAGGGCTCTCTTTCTGAAACTCTCCTTGCTGATATTCACTCCTCACTCTCCAGTAGCTGTGATTCTCCCAAGTCCTACTTGTGGTGCTTCAAGGCCAGAAAGACTTGGTTTTGTACTGGAATTTTAGCTACCCTGTACACTTTACATGGACAAAAGCTGTACAACAGAAAATTCGCCTGCGCCATTTCCTTCTTCCAAGTGTCAATGCCCTCTAAAACATGCCTATTTTTGTTTATTCTCCAGTACTTCATGTTATTTTTAGAATTTTGTGCAGTTTGTTATTGAGGGAGTGTCAGTCTGGTAAGCGCATACCTGGCCAAATGAGAATCACAACTCCCTCTTCATTTGTTTAATTTCTCTCAGCAAGGTTTTGACATTTTAAGCAGAGGTTGTGTGTGTGTGTGTGTTTAATGTATTCCTAAGTAGTTGAGTACTGACGCTACTATTCATGAATTTTCTTAGCACCCCTATTTGTCTGCTGCTAGTATTAACAAAAATACAATTGATTTTTAGACACTGAAGCTATAAATTTGCAGCCTTGCTAAATTTACTCATTCGCTTTGGTGGCTATATTTATAGACTCCTTAGGATTTCATAAATAAATAAGCATGTCATCTACGAATAGAATTTTAAAACATTCCTTCAGATCTTTAAACCTTTTATATTTTGTTTTCCCGACTCACTGCACTTGCTAGGTCTTCTATTAAAATAATAAAGACACAAGAGTAGACATCCCTGCCTTGTTCTTGAGGGAAAACACAGTATTTCATGATTAAGTATATCCTTAGCTGTTGGTGTTTCTTAAATACCCTTTATCAGACTGAGAAAGTCTCTTCGTTTCTCATTTGCTGGAAGTGCTTATCATGAATGGATGATGAATTCTGTCAAATGCTTTTGATCAAGTGAGGTGATCTTATAGTTTTCCTCCTTGGTTAATGCAATGAATTACATAGTTTTGCTTTGTTTTTGGTTTTGTTTTGTTTCTGCCAGACAGGGTCTTGCTTTTTCACCCAAACTGGAGTGTGGTGGCGTGATCACTGTTCACTGCAGGTTCAACCTCCCAGGTCGAAGTAATCCTCCCACCCTCAGCCTTCCAAATAATTGAAACCATAGGAATGCACTACCATGCCTGACTTTTTTTTTTTTTTGCAGTGGAGATGGAGTCTTATGTTGCCTAGCCTGGTCTCAAACTCCTTAACTCTCAAGCAATCCTCCTGCCTTGGCCTCCCAAAGTGTTGGGATTAGAGGCGTGAGCCATCACATCTGGACTGATTAATTTTTCTTTTTTGCGGGGTATGGGACAAGGTCCCAATGTCTCATGCAGGCTAGAGTGCATTGGTGCAATCATAGCTCACTTCAGCCTTGAACCCCTGGGCTCAAGTGATCCTCCTGCCTCAGCCTCTGAGTAGCTGAAACCACAGGGGCATGCCACCATGCCTGGGTGGGTAATTTTATCTGTCTATAGAAATGAGGTCTTGCCTTGTTGCCCAGGCTGGTCTTGAACTTGTAGGCTTAAAGCAATCCTCCTGCCTTGGCCTCCCAAAGTGCTGGGATTACAGGTATGAGACACTGCGCCTGGCTCACACTGATTAATTTTTGAAAGTTATAAACTAACCCTGCATTGTTGGAATACATAGAACTCCATTATGATGTATTCTTTTCTCATGTATGTTAGCGATATATTAATCTTTAACTTTTCTTTTAGTCGCATCTTTGTCAGGTTTTGGTTTCAGGGTTACGTGAACCTCATAGAACAGCATTTTTCTGAGTTTATTTTGCCTATAAGATTGGTGATATTTGTTGCACAAATGCTTACATTTACCAGTAAAACCATGTGGGCCTGAAGTTTCCTTTGCAGGCAAGTTTTTGACTATGAAGTCAACTTCTTTCATTGTTATAGGGCTACCCAGATCTTGTATTTCTTCATGCATCAGCTGGGTGTAACCTAAATTTCATCATTACATTTAGTCATCAAATTTAATGGCATAAAATTGTTTATAATAATTGCTTATAATATTTTTACTGTCTGTAGGACCTACCACGACAATTCTTCCATCAGTACTAACATAGGTCATTTGTGATTGTGGGCTCTCTGTCTTTTTCTCGATCAGTCTAATAAGCATTTATCTTTCCAAAGAACCCGCTTTTGGCTTTCTCTACTAGCCACTGATTTCTACTCTTTATTTTTATTATTTCTTCCTTCTACTTCATTTCTATTTTATCTTTTTAGGTAACTTTCTTTCCTAGCAGATTATTTAAAACTATAAAATTTTCCATTAGGCACTCTTTCAGCTACATCCCACATATGTGATATGCTGTATTTTCATTATAATTTGGTTTAAATATATATTTTACCTCATTTTTCCCCTAAACCATAAGTCAGAATTTTAAGGTTTAATTTCCATTTCTTAACAGATGTCTTATTGGTATTATTTCTTATTCTATTGTTGGCGAGAACATACTTTGGATTTCAATCTTTTAAAATTGACTGAGAATTGTGCCCTGTAAACAGTCTCCTGGTGAGGTTACCATGAACACTTGAAACGCTTGTATTTCTACTCATGTTGGGTTTAGTATTCTATAAATACTACGTAGGTAGTTAATAATGTAACTTAAAACTTCTATGTCTTTACTGATTTTTTTGTTCTAATTGAACTCTCCAATTGTGGATTTGTGATTCTGTACCGTTAATTCTACTCAGTTTTGTTGCGTGTATTTTTAAGGTCCTTTATTAAGCAGATATAATTTATTGTTATGACACCCTGATGTTGGTGGTTTAGAGATGTCACTTTACAATCTTCTGACTCTGTTGCTGATCACCTGTCATTCGTATGTTGCAAGCCATTTTTCACCAGCAGCTTTAAGACTCCCTCTTTCATTAGTTTGACCATGATACATCTAAGTGTGGTTTTCTTCTTATTTATGCTGTTTGAGTTGAATAAGAAATCCGACTCCATTTCTGATATTTGATGCTGATAGGTTTCAAGCCCCACCATTTCCTCTTCCCCTTCTGCCTCGAATCTGGGCAAGCTGGTAAGAAAGCCCAGGTGCTCCACCTGTTGATACTAGGGAAATTTCAAACCAGGCAAGTCTCAGAATATGTAGTGTAAAAACCAGCTCACAGCCCCATTCCCTAATCATCATAAAACCCCAAGCCAGTCTCCTATCACTGCTCTCTCAAGTCATTTTTGGACCAACTTGGAAGCCTGCCATGCTCTACCCAGAAAGCATCATTATGTGAGTAATAAACCTTTTCATGCCCTCTTGGTGCATGTAACATAGGTGACATCATTAGTTTCACACCAAAATCAAATTTTATATATAAAACCCCATCCCACATATAGTTCACACTTATTAAGCACCAACTATGTACTAAGCTCTTACACATATTAAACTGCTTAATCCTTCAACAATGCCATGAATGAAGCATTGTTGTCCCCATTTGACAAATGAGGTAAGGGAAGCACAGAGACAAAGTAACACGTCTAAGGTCCTACAGCCAGCAAGTGGCAGAAACAGAGGCCACATTCTGAATTACTAACATTATTCCGCCCCATATATAGTTACTAAAAAGAAACAAGTAATATAAACACAGCAAATCAAAACTAAAACAGTAACACTGGTATAATATCCCAGGTAGGTAAAACATTTACATAACATGTTTAATTATAAAAACTGAAGATTTCACCGTAAGAGGTATTTTCTCAGGAAAGAAAATTTCTTTGGACAAGTAAATTGAGAGAGCCCCTTCCAAATTAAAATAAGCAGCTTAGGTTTCCAAATATTAATAACTAAATAAAAAAGAGGGAGACAACAGAACTTCCATAATCACACTCCTATAAGTCACATAGTCCTATGAGAATAAAATTGACACTTCTACTCATCTTTGATATAGTATAGCCTTTCTTAGAAGAAGGACCAGGTGATGATTGAAAAAAACTTTCTCAGTATTTTCTACCTCCACCTCCAAATGCTGTATTAAAAACTCTACTCCGAGATACTGCTTCATATTTCTGCTGCCTCTGAAAAACAAAATATCTCCCAAGCATAAAATAGTCTCTACTATTGAAAAGATTTAAATATCAATTCTAAAAATGGTCGAAGTATTTCAAACCCTTCCAAATACAAATTTTACTTAAAAAAAAAAAAATAAGCTAACACCGAAAGGGTTCAGGTACATTTACTTTAATAACATAGCTTATCGATTTTCTAGATTTAGTCATATTTATATATATATGTGTGTGTGTATATATATTTTTCCCTCCCAAGACAGTCTCACTCTGTCACCCAGACTGGAGCACAGTGGCACTATCTTGGCTCACTGAAACCTCCACCTCCTGGGTTCAATCAATTCTCATGCCTCAGCCTCTTGGATAGCTGGAATTATGCCACCTGGCCCAGTTAATTTTTGTATGTTTAGTAGACACAGGATTTCACCATGCTGGCCAGGCTGGTCTCGGAACTCATGACCTCAAGTTATCCACCTGCCGCAGCCTCCCAAAGTGCTGAGATTACAGGCATGAGCCACTGTGTCTGGCCAATATATACTGTTCTTAACAATTAAAAAAAAAATAATATCGTAAATGACAAAATAAATATAAAATATAAGTAACATGTCATTCTAATAATAAAATAAGTGCATAAAATCTGGAATACATGGTTGGTCTCTGTATCTGTGCACTCCACATCCACGGATAGAAAGTACTAGAGGAAAAACTATATAAAATAGCAATACAACAATAAAGAATACAGGCTGGGCATGGTGACTCACGCTTGTAATCCCAGCACTTTGGGAGGCTGAGGCAGGCAGATTGCTTGAGCCCAGGAGTTCAAGATCAGACCTGGCAACATGATGAAACCCTGTCCCTACCAAAAATACAAAAATTAGCCTAGCATGGTGTCACGCACTTGTAGTCCCAGGTATTCAAGAGGGTGAGGTGAGAGGATCACCTCAGCCCAGGAAGCAGAGATAGCAGTAAGCCAAGATTGCACTACTGCACTCCAGCCTGGGCGACAGAGCCAGATGCTGTCTCCCTGCTACCTCCAAAACAAAGTTTGTGGGGTGGAAGTACATAGGTTATATGCGAATACTACGCCATTTTATATAAGAGACTTGAGTGTCTCCAGATTTCGGAGATACGGGGTATCCCAAGGATACCAAGGGATGACTGTATATCAAATATAAAACAATGATTGCAATACAGAATGTGATTCCATGAAATTCAACTTTTTAAGTTATATAACGCTTTTATAACACTTGACTTTGATGGTAAAACATTTTTATAATCTGACAATTTTGAAAATTAGCATCCCACAAAATAAAAACTCAAATTTGTACAGCACTCTGAATGTGATAAACTGCTTTTATGCATAGAGGTTTATGTTTAGATAACATGTTAAAATGTTTAGGTAAATGTTTAAGCACATAGATTAATGTTTTATACTTGTGGATGCAAATTACATAAGGCATCATATAAAAATTACAGGAAAACCCTTTTAAGTTACTTAACTTCATTATAAATTTTTGTTCAGTATCTCTCAATTTCCCTATCATCCTAAATAAAAATATAACCTTCTTTCACTGCCCCCAATCCCCACTGTCCTAGCACATTTCAGAGAAATTATATAGCCATAAAGATAAGCAAAGTTCTAAAAGACAAAAGGCTGGGGTGAAGGATTTAGTGAGAAATCTCCTTACATATTTCAGTTCTAATTTAAGTATTATTAGTGATCACAGTTTCATAAGAGCACCAAGAGCATTTCATAGCGCTTCCCATAATAACCCAAAGTCAGAATTGAAAGTTGGATTCTGAGAGAAAAGACTAACCTACCGCTTCACGGAAAACGATGATGATAATAGAAGAAAACTGTAGTTGTGACATTTATTTGAAAATAAAACATCACTGGCTAATTTAACCGGTATCACGATTATATGCAAAAAAAAAAAAAAAAAAAAAAAAAAAGCTTTTATTTCATGCAGACACACGTAACATCCCTTTTTTCTCCCCACATATTCTCCCTGTCCCCAGCAACCACTAAATTTGGAATTCTCAGTTTTCAAAAGGAGGATACAGACAGCTCATGAAACAAGCTAGACTTAGTGAGCTCCCTCCCGCCACCACTCTAGTCATTGCTCTCCAACAAGCTCTTCTCAAGCTGCTTTTATCCTGTCTACACAAAATCCCAAAAAGATTTCAACACTTTCCAGTCATGTCCAGATATCTGTATTAACAGCAAACGTTTTCAGAAATTAAAAATCCAGCCAGAGCAAAGCCAAAATCTCACTATCTCATTAATTCTTTTCACTCTACCTCTTCCAATACTCTCCATCTATTATTCTTAAGGCCCCTCCCAGTTCTGAAATAGCAGGAAGAGGGAGTCTGAGAGAAAAGGGGCACAATCTTATGTGGCTGGCTGGACTGTGATCTGCTGTGACAGTAATGTGATGGAGTCCTGTGGAGGCTGGAAGTCTAAATGCGAACTCTCTCACCTACAGTTAGTTCCTGATGCAGGAACTTCTCAGGCTGGCCTGCTTGGATCACTGCGACCCTCCAACCAAGTATGGCCTCTTGATCCTTTCAAGGGACGCCAACTTCAACTATTATGTCTTACTAAAGTCTACTTAGTCCATGGGGGTAATTTTTCCAGCTTTGACCCATCGAACTCTGACAAAGTGCTGGCCACTCCCATTGTGCCCTTTCTTCATTCTACTGATACAGGGGCAGCTCCGGCCTTTATCTCACTTTCTAGGCTTTTTCAGACAGAAGTCAAGTACCAGTCTATTTTTCTGTCAAACCTCAGCAGACACTGTCAAACTGAGAAGTTCTTGTCAAGTCCTTCAAATTGGATTAACAAAAGGGAGAAATACCTTAACATGTACTACTCTCGCCAAAAATCTTTTCACTATGGGGTCCTTTCTCCTGAACTCATCACCTTTATACAGCCTAGAGGTGAGTAACAGGTTTTAACTGTATAACTGCTTGACTCAGGGTATCTTTTCTGCAAGTCCTGCATGAATGCCACAGCACCTCAATTTTGAATGTAGGTTACTGGCAATCTACTGTTCTCAGATTTGGGGTAAGTATCAGATTTGGTAAATACCAAAACAGATCCTATTATAACATTCTGCTACAGTTCCACTTCCAGGTAAAATATAAGCAGGTCACAGCAGTCCAATGTTCTTACTAGAGCGGAAAAAAAAGAAGGAAAAAAAAAACCAAAAACTTGCTCAAAAGACAATGGAGAGCTATCAAACTAATGAGATCCAGATGAACTAAAACTGCAGCAAAGCAGCTTTCTAGGTGAAGTGACAAATGCCTATCACTTCCTCCCCTGGGGTCATGTGCAGATTCTAGGTGCAGGCTGAAGGCTTGGTCTGAGAAAGAACCTCTGAGGAATAAAACAGTAGAACTTTTGACAGTCACATGAGTATTGCCCCTCAAGACACTCATCAGATCTTAAAGCTGAGGCTAAAGAGCTCATACTTTGAAAGTCACCTCATACTTCGAAAAAGTAGAAGTGAATTTCCCAGTGTTTCAGGGGTTAGGTGACAGTCTAACAAGCTTTCAATCAAAATCCCTGGAAAGCTTTGTTTGCAGAAAGGGTATAATCCAGTGGCAGACTAAACCAAATTAAAATGGCAGTCTAGCCCCACCCAGCTCAATTGCTAATTAGATTAAGGTGAGCATCCTCTCTATCTACCTGGTAAAGGTAGGAAAGGTCAAATACTCTGGGGAAAGCATTGTTTGCAAGATCTTTATGGGTGAACTTTACATAATGTACACAATATATGGCATACAATAAATACTGTATGACATGAAAATGCATGAAAATTTGAGAAAGAAAATAATGGACAATAACAGAAGCAGACCAACAGATGATCCAGACATTAGAACTGCCATACAGAAGACTTTAAAGTAACTATTATAAATATATTAAGGAAATAGACAAAATGGATGGAGAATTTCAACAGATTTGGGATCTGTAATATCGAAGGAACATACCATAACTGAAGGATATAATATTTGAAAGTAAGAACTTACGTAGGCTTAACAGACTGAATACAGCACAAAAACAGGACCAGTAAACTCAAAAGTAGATCAACAGAAAATATCTAAATTGAAAAAGAAAAGAAAAAAAAAGGAAATGAAAACAACAGATTGTAAGAGACGTTTTGATTTTAGCCCAAGTACAAGAGAAGATTTAAAGCAAGATATCCTAAACTGCTGTTTTACTATTATCTCACCTCTCCACAGTCCATGTATGGGTACTGTCTATCTCAGGCACTTTGGATAGTGATACATTTACTTACATTGCCAGTGAGTACCACACAGGCCTGGAAGGACTCTACCACAAGACAGGAAGGGGAAGGAGTAAACAGTATGGTTTTTCCCCAGAATGTAGTCACATAAAAATGGCCTGGGTATGACATTTTGGGCTGGATGGTAAATACTTTAAAAAAAAAAAAAACAAAAACCTGGGTATCCTTGAATGGTTCCAGATAAGGCTGGAAATGGCCGGGTCCTGTGGCTCACGCCTGTAATCCCAGAACTTTGGGAGGCCAAGGCGGGCAGATCACAAGGTCAGGAGATCGAGACCATCCTGGCTAATATGGCGAAGCTCCGTCTCTACTAAAAATACAAAAAATGAGCTGGGCATGGTGGTGGTTGCCTGTAGTCCCAGCTACTCAGTAGGCTGAGGCAGGAGAATGACGTGAACCCGGGAGGCAGAGCTTGCAGTGAGGCGAGATCACACCACTGCACTCCAGCCTGAGTGACAGAGCGAGACTCCATCTGAAAAAAAAAAGACTGGAAACAGACCAAGGATGTTGGGAAAACAAAAGATTATTGTAATTTTTAAAACGTCTATTTTAGTGAGGTTGACTCTCTTTCCTGAAGCTAATATGTTAATTTAATAGCACAAGAAAAGTGGGTATATTGTTCATTGCATCAGGTGTTACATGATAAAATTACAGAAATTGATTAATTTGGGTATAATTCAGTAATTTTTATAAAAGGACAAAGGTCTTAGCGCAGGTAGGTATTTTCCCTGGTAAGGTAAGTGATAAAAATGTACCATTTAAGAAGCTATCATATACACAAGGGACTTTGAATACCAGGGTCCTGGAGTAGGAGCCCCCTCAAAATACCTAACTGTAAATGCAGGCACCAGACAAGGTCCAGGGTTTAGCAAAAAGCCTTCCAAAGTGTGTTTCCTGTGATACTCGACCTCATTACAAATGCTTTCACATTTATAAACAGTGTATGACAAACTGGATGCTAAGGCTGATAAGAGGTTCCTATTCCCCATAACCACAAAGTTCTAATTCATATTTATAAAGTTTTGCTGTTCTGACTTTATCCACAAATTTTATACATTTAATAAACTAAATTATACATCATGCAATGTTGCCTGGCAAAAACTTTTTCTAAGCAGAGACAATACATTTTAATGTCTACAATTTAATGTGAGTTCTCTTGAAAAACAAAAATGGAAAGAAAACGAAGACCTAGAATATCTGAATATTTGCAATAAATCATATTCCTAGCTATAATGTTTTATAGCTTATGAAGCTCATTTACATTATTTCAATGGACCCAAAAGTCATACTGTGAAAGTACTCAGATAGCACTACTGCCTTTCACAGCTGTGAATAGTAAAAAGTACAGATTCCCCAGGATCTACACTCACCAATACTGAAGAAGCTGACACAAAAACAGGTTATCAAACTTGAAATTCAGAGTTCCCTCCACCATAGTGCTTCATACATATTACGATACAGACAGACACACACACACAGCTATGTATGAATGAGAAGAAAGAATTATCCTATTACGAAAAAGCACTCGCTTAAAAATGGAAGAATACCACAGATTGGGTTCAAAAACACTTCTCTTTAGCTATTCCTGGTTACCTAAAGAAGCAAAAGGGTATGAACATGAAGTTAGAAATAAAATATGACAGTTTTTTTAATTAGACTTGCTCTATTCCAAGACAGTCTGCATAAAGTTACCAATTACTCTGATGTTTAAAAGTCTGTAAGAGGTGGCCAGGCATGGTGGCTCATGCCTGTAATCCCAGCACTTTGGAAGGCCGAGGCGGGCGGATCATCTGAGGTCAGGAGTTCGAAACCAGCCTGATCAACATGGAGAAACCCTGTCTCTACTAAAAAACACAAAATCAGGCAGGCGTGGTGGTGCATGCCTGTAATCCCAGCTACTCGGGAGGCTGAGGCAGGAGAATTGCTTGAACCTGGGAGGCAGAGGTCGCAGTGAACCGAGATCGTGCCATTGCACTCCAGCCTGGGCAATGAGAGAGAAACTCTGTCTCAAAAAAAAAAAGTTTGTAAGAGGCAAAACAAAATCCAAATGTTAATGGCAGCATTAAAAAGAAACATCCTGGAAGGATACATGAGGCACTAGTAATACAATGTTCACTACAGAGGAAAACCGGGTGACAAACGAACTGGGATGGGAGGGAGACTGATTTTTCCACTGTATAATCACGGTTGATTTTGCAGTTATGTACATGCTACTTTATGTTTTTAAGCAACTTTTTTTTTTTTTTAAAAGGGACAGCCTCTCACTATGTTGCCTGGTAAGGAGTGCAGTGGCTGTTCACAGATGTAATCACCACACACTGCAGCCTGGAACTTCTGGGCTCAAGTGACCCTCCTGCCTCAACCTCCCAAGCAGCTGGGGCTACAGGTGCACACCACCACGTCTGGCTAATAATATACTTTTTGAAAGCAAAAATAGTCATAAACATACAAATATCAAAAGAGAAAGCTAAAAAAATAGAAATGCCCTTTAACAGAAAAAACTGACTTCAAAGAAAAGAGACAAGAATAGTCTTGTCATAAAAAGGCAAGAATCAAATTGCCCAAAAGTCCTATTTAAACATTTAATTGTGCTGACTATAAAAATGATACACTTTTACATATAAATATTAGGAAAAAAACTACAGGACTTTTCTGGGTCATCCATACTCATTACTAAAAATTTGGTCAATTAATCTCTAAAAAGTTTCATAATTAAGTGTTAACATTTTTAGAAGTATGCTTTATCGAGCTAAGAAAACTCATTTCTAATTTGTTAATATGAATAGTGAATTTTATAGAAAGCCCTTTCTAGATCCATGAGGATCATAAAGTGCTTCTTAAACATGATTATGTGGTATCTTATACTAACAGATTTCCTGTAGTTGTCATCCTTGAATGTCAACAATAAACATTACCTAGTCATTTTTGTGTGTGTGTGTCTGTGAGACGGAGTTTCGCTCTTGTCGCCCAGGCTGCAGTGCATTGGCTCAATCTAGGCTCACTGCAACCTGTGCCTCCTGGGTTCAAGCAATTCTCCTGCCTCAGCCTCTCGAGTAGCTGGGATTACAGGCGCACACCACCACATCCAGCTAGTTTTTGTATTTTCAGTAGAGACGGGGTTTTGCCAAGGCCAGGCTAGTATTAAACTCCTGACCTCAGGTGATCTGCCTGCCTCGGCCTCCCAAAGTGCTGGGATTACAGGCGTGAGTCACTGTGCCTAGTTATGTTTTTGTGGTTTTGTTTTTAATAAACCACTGAATTCTAGTTTCTGATATTTTATGACTTTTGCATCTATGTTTATAAGAGAGTGGTATAAACTTGTCTTTTGCTATCCTTGTTTAATTGTGGTATAAAAAGTGTTCTTTATTAGAGTTAAATAAACTAAAGGTTAGGACTGGGTTTTTTTCTAATTCATATTAAAAACAATACAGATTCCAATGGACTGGTGGAAACAGAAAAAATGATACTAAAATGAACATCAGAAATCTGACAATATTCTGATTATTTCCTTAGGATGAAAGATCAAAAATATGATTACATGGTCAGAGTACCACCTTAGGAAAGTCCTTTTAATTTATGCTTATGGAAATAAATTTTGCATTCCTATACATTTATGTATAATCAATATTATAATAGCCATTTTAGACCCCATAGTCCTTACTTTTAACTTTACAGAACTCCACTCCTTACTTATAACTTAGAATGTTTAACACTTCAAAGTCCCTTACTTTTAACTTTACAGAACTCCATCCCCACTGCAATTTCAATTTTGCTTTATTGTGGATAATAATATATTGACAGCTTTTTCCTTATGTCTGATTCAACTGCCATTCTGACTTCACGACCAAGTGGTCTCCCATTCCTCGAACTCAAAAATGCTTGAGATGAAAAAGCTTCCTGAAATTTTTTATTATTTAGCTCACTGCAGCTTTTATTGAGGTTAAGCTCTACCTATAAATTACTCTGTGTCACCATAGAAAATGGTGGGAAGGAAGCAACAGTGACATATCTATAACTACAGCTTCTAAACTGCCAGAGGCAACAAGAGTAATGAGATGAGGGGAGTGGGAGGTACACAAAGCCAGGACTATGTTTCTGTCCTAACTTTAACCCCACTCTAATATTAAGGGGCTGAGAGTAGAGAGGAGGAACTGTTTAGTAAACATTTCAACAGAAAACATTTGCCATTTCTTAAAATTAAGCAATTTGTTTCCTATTCATTAGTCGAACTGAGTTGTATTTTTTGGCTTATAAAACTGTAAAGGCACTTTATTAACATTTTATTTGAAATTCTGAGTAAACGTGCTTACAAATCCATTGTGTATCACATTTTGAATAATTCTGTTTAAGCTAAGGTTTAGATTTATCCATAACAGACCTTTTTCCATGCCGCTTCCCATCTTTTACACTCTATATATAAATGAGCTCCCTGAATTCCAACTAAATTTCTTACATTTAAGAATATTTAGCTGTTAAGAAATGACTAATAATGTGACACAATTTAATTGTTCTACTACTAAAAATAAGCTTTATAAAATATATGGCACCAAGCTACAGTGTATAAAAAGTTAAAAATTTTTTGATAGACCATGATCAATAACAAATCTCCATTTTTGCAACATCTAAAAAAACCACCAAATTAGGCAAATTTCTATGCTTCAAGGAAACTTTAATAGTGAAAAACAAGATATGGAGAACTATCACTTCAACTTCATTAATCAGGTGAAAGGGCAGAAAAAAATGTTTTTAATGATGAAGCAGCTCTAGAATATGAGCTCTCAGAGATCTCTATCTCCAAAAGAGGCTGTAAAAAGAATGGGAAATAAGGAAAAGAGCTATGACTAAGGTTACCTCCTCCACAGGTTAAATACCAGCAATGGCCAATTTTAGTACTGTTGTACCTCCCTAAAAGATAAGACTCTCTCAGGCTCTGCTCTGTGGATAACCTCACTGCAATGGCAACTTGAGCCTTATTGAAGTTGTGCAAAAACATGGCTCTATCTCCGCCTGTATCACACAGCTCCCTTCGATCAAGTGATACCAGTCTCCTGACCTCCATTCTTGACAGCCTCATAAGTTTTCTCACTGCAACCCACGTTGCACTTCAAATTAATCTGACTTCTGAGCCTTCAGACCCTAAGGCACTTAATGGCCCCAATCTCACCAGTCACCCTCAGGTTAAGTGTGAACTCTGGCACAGCATGCAGTGACTCCTTACCACCTACACACACACTGGCCATTTGCTATCCCTTACTTTAAACTCTAAGGACACCCAACTTGTTTGGAACACTTCACCAATCCTCCCCAACCTGCCAATCTCCACACCACCACACCACATGTGATGAAACAGGCTTCTCCTAATTCCTCCTTTACCCTGCTCAACTCAAAAGCAACAGTATTCCTCCAGAAGGAAACTTTCCACAAGCCTCCTCTGGATATAGCCCAAAGCATACCTCTTTTATAACATCTACCAAGCCTTATGAAACCATCTTTTTCTTTTTTTAAGTTTATCTCCCTTACTAGAAAGTAAGTAGTTTAAAAGCAAACACTGTATCTTAACTCCAGTGAGGAGGAGCACACCAGGCACGTAGTAGGCATATGATAAATGGTTACCTAACTGAAATCCCACACACTACACAATGAAGAATGAAATACAGCTTGACTTCTCAGCCCATTCACCAGGAAGTCCTCAGTTCCACTTCTAAAACCCAGGCCAAATCTGTTTACTTCGTGTGCTAGCACAGCCACCACGCCAGTCCAGTCTCTTATCACCTTGCATTTAGATTCCTCACAGTCTCCTCATTTTCCTGCTTCCATCTACCCTACTACACACATACCACACTTCAGCAGCCAGAAAAATCTGTAAAAATGTGTAAGATCCTCTTTAAAATCCATCAGAATAAATTTACTTGCATCCTGTTATATTTAGACTAACATTCAAACTCTCACCACACCCTAGGATGCCCTCCATAAGCTTTGGGCAAGTCTTGTCCTCCATCTACACAGGGTTCCTTTTAATATTCTAATACAAGAAGCTCACCTCAGTGTCTTCACCCTGGCTCTTCCCTCTGCCTAGAAGACTCTTCCCTCAGTTGGCTGCTGCTTCTCGAAGCTCTGCGCAAGCATCACAATCCAACCCAAAGGAGCTTTTTAATTCTTCATTCTATCATATCACTGCATTTGGTTGTCTTCTTTGCACTCATTACCATATCAAATTATAATTAATTTGTTTACTTGTTTATTGTGTATTTCTATCCCTTAGGAAGGCAGGAGTTTTGTGTTTTGTTAGTCACTGTATCCCCCATATGTCTAGAAACAGTGCCTCTACACAGCAAACACTCAATAAGCATTTGTAAAACAAATGAACAAACCAAAAAAAGCAATCTTTAAGATATACATAAAACAAGTAAGGGAAAGAAATGGATGGTCTACCAAACAAGGCAAGAAACATTCTGCTGTTAGTATTTGTAACCAGACAGGCTGCACTGGTGTTATTGGGATCTGTTATCTACAAGCATCAAAAGTGTACTTCTCAAAGTCAAATAGAATGGTTTCACATGCTATATGCTAGCCCACGTTATGACACTGCAAACAATCATTTTAGAGAATTCTAACATTTCTTAACACTCCCCCCAAAACCTTTAATGTACACAAGTAGTAAAACATATTTTAAAATATGTGCCACTTTATTAAAAAGCAATACTTATGACAGTGGTACTTATCTGTAAATGATTAAATTTATCCTCAGAAAACTTCAGACTTTTAAAGTAACAGGTCCTCCTAACCTAAGAGGCAGGTCTTTAAAACAGGTTCTGACTAATGCCTACCACATATAAGAAGCCACCTAACACACTATTCTTTCTTGGAAGGAATGCTGCAACGCAAAGAAAAACGATATAAAATTCTAACACATTATTCTTTCTTGGAAGTAATGCTGCAACGCAAAGAAAAATCATATAAAATTCATTAAAAAGTGAGCAGCCTCTTTTCACCTCTGACTGATGAACGTTTTGACCAACGGAGGAGAAAACTATAGGCTGCTACTATGTTAGTGATAGAAAAAGCTTCAATTCTTTATTCAAATATCATTCAATCACAGAAATAAGGAAAACATACAAATTTAGGCAATGAAGATAATAAATCTAAGTATCTTATTTAGCTCGATTAAACCTTCTCACTATTCAAGAAAATAATTTATAAAACAAGTCAGCTAGTAAAAATTTATACAAGGTTAAAAACAGTCGTATTTTAACCATCACTTTTTACAGGCAACTTGAAAGGAACACAGATTCAGTAACTTTCCTTCAGATTCCTTGACACAATTTGATCAAACTTGGGATCTAACAAAACTTACCTTGGTATGGTAACACATTTAGTATTACAGTTTTGCGTGGTGATGGCTTTCTCAAGCTCATCTAATCGTCCTGTTTTCTTAAGCTTCTTCACCAGACTTTTCACTGCTTTCTCACACCACTTTTCTTCCTGCCCATTCTGCTCTCCTCCGCCTGCTCCTCCAGACCCACCAGCTGACTTCTTCCATCCCAGCAGTCTCTTCACAACTGGCGGAGTGAATGGCAAGATGGACGACATGTTCTTACCAAAGGCAGCAAGCCACGCTAGGAAAACAGCCTCTTGTATCGAACCTAGCAAAGATATTGAAAGGATAATGTAGAGACTAACTTGAACATCAAACATCAAGTAATAATTTCAACTTATCATAGAAAGCAAACTGCAAAACGAGACAGAAATTCAAATTATGACTTTCCCAACAGACTTCTCCACCCATGAAAATGTTATCTTTATGAATTTAAATGAATTATGGAAACAAACTCTTCTAAAAACAAGAATGTTATAAGGACGCCTCTTGTGGGAAAATACAGTAATTTTGCAAGTAAAATCAGATACTTTTAACAATTTTTCACTACCAATACTATTTTAAACTCTTAATAGTGTCAATTAAAATATTTTCACAAAAAAAGGTTTTCTCACTTTTTAGAACTTCAATCTACTCTCAAAAGACTATACAAAAATACATTGAAAATTTGTAAGCTCACTCTCCCCCAGGTTTTAAACTTTCATAACTATCAGGAGGCAAAATCTACAGTTACAAGAAGGGAAAATGCATCAAGTGTGAAGTAATCAAGAATAAAGAAAAAACCATGGCAAACAGAGTCTGTAGAGAAAAGCTGTTGTCTGGTTTTACCTGCCCTTGAGAGAAATTTTTTAACACATATTTTTTTCATTTTCATCTAAATAACAATTTGCATAGTGAGTAAAGTCAGATCATTTCTCTTCCCAATTTAAGGAATTGTACCTTGTCTTTTCTCTTCCATAGGAATCATTTTTATTAAGCTGTTTTGTCTATTCAGCATCATTTTACAAATATAAACATGTGTACACACAGTTATCCACATTCCCACCACCCTATTCCTGTACAAAAGTAGCATAATAATCCTTGATTTTGTATATCTTGAATTTTTTTTTTTTGCTTAATTCTCTGTAGGTCATTCCTTATCAGTTCCCAGAGAATTTAGAAAGCACCATCCCCTCAATTTTCTAGACTCCACTACTAATACTGATAAGTACTATGTAACTTTTATTCCTGATTCTTTAATTGGGGTTTAAAAACGTTTTCGCTCCAGAAGCTCTTAGTATCTCCTCTGTGATTCTGAAACTTCATAATGTTCTAAGAGGGTATGCAGTGTTTATTCTTTTTCTCATCAACTGTTCTGAGCACTTAATTGATACTACAATTCTAAGAGTTTTATTTTTTATTATTTCTTTAATTATTTTCTTCCCTATTTTCCCTGTAGTCTCTCATGGAACTTAAGACTTCAGCCTTACTAGTATTGCTCTATCAGTTAAGACATTTCTACATGTGATTCACATTCCAAGATCTGGGTAACCTCTCCTTTTAATGCTGTTTCCTTTCTCATTCCTTAGCTCTTATGCTTTTCTTTTCTTTCCTTTGCCTTCAATTTTAGTGAGATGTAGGATAAAGGAAAACACATGTGTTCAATTTGTCATATTTAATAAAGTTCCCAAAAGCATCCTTTTTAGAAAGTAAAGAGGTCTCTAGTCTTCACATCACACACCCCAAATACTGAAATTGTAGTTTTCAAAGTGTATCTTTATGAAAACAATGATGCTTACATTTTCATTAGTTTGTTCCTTAATAATCATAATGATCAGACAATAGTTTTTAAACTCACTTTGCACATATTTTTAACGTTAAAGAAAATCCTAACACAAGATGCAAATTTATTTCCCATCAAAGAACTGGCTAATTTTCATAGATTATATGCTAAGATTCATTTCCAATGTACACAAACTGCATTCCTGCTCTAAACTCTCCATAATTCCATTATTTTGGTTTGTACCACATGGAAGAATAATTTTTTTTTAAATATTCCCTCTTCTCAGGATGGTCAATGACTAGTGAAGAAGACTGCCATGATCAAAATACACATGACAAATAAGAGAAATTGCAATGGGAATTACAGGTACACAAAGAAACACCACCTAACTTTGCATTAGGTGTCAGGAAAGGTTTTCCTGAGGAAACATTTGCACTTCCTTGGCAGCTTGCCATTTATTCATTCCTTCTTGCATTCAACAATTTTCTTTTACTCTTCTTTTTTTTTGGCCCATCTATTGTGCTTGTATTTACCTGTTTATTCTCAAATCCTATCTATGTTATTCATCTGCAGACTACACTTTTGAGCTGGGATGGATAGAAGAAGAGAAACCCTTTGTAGCAAGGTATTGGCAGTGGGGAATGGAGAAGGGGTAAATTTCTGAGGGCAGAGAGATCAACCAGCAGAGAATTGCAATACACAAAAGGAAAGAATAGATATTAGGGAGATAGAAGGAACAGAGTTGATAAAGAAAAAGTTACAAATTACAGGTTCTTGCTTGAAAAACCAGTTGAATGAAAATACAATTGGCCAAAATAAGAAGTATTTGGGGAACATAAGTGTTGTGTTACTCAAGCTACATTTGCTGTGACTATGAAACTCCAGGAGGTGCCCAATAAGCAGGTAGAAACAAAGGTCTGAGGCTTAGCACAGAGATCAAATTGGTCACATGGTAGTGAAATGCTGGTATATGGGAGAGCTCAGAAACCGCCAAGTGAAAAAAAATTCTAAGAAATACATATAAAGGAGTTATCAAACGGAGGAAAAATGTGGATGATTAGCGAGAAAGGTGTCATCAATGCAAAGGACAATTTATAGCAATACAACATGATAACCCAACTTTTAAGTGCCAACACTAGGATATGAATCAAGCAGCATGATGCCAGAGAACAAGTACTTAATTGTGTCAATATACTGTGTTGCACATAACAATCTGGAGCTAATCTAGAGACCTATATAGAGCCATTAAAGGCTGAGCTCTTTATACAATCAACGGAGCTATCTGTGCCTGACAAATTAGTCCATTAGATAGCATTAGAATAACACATTTAGCTCCAACTGCTTTCTCAATCTACAAATCATTTAACTAGTCTTTCAGTCTCCATCTTCTTTCTTTGATGCAAACAGCTTTCTAAAATGCATACTGCATGTCGCCCTACTACTAAAAATCCTTCAATATTTACAAAAAATAATAGTAAAATGACTTAATATCCTTTAAGAACACACAGTGTAATGCTTCGAAGAACAGATTCTGAAGCCAGTTGGCCAAGTTCAAATCCCAAGGATGACACTTACTAGCTGCATGGCAACCTCTATACACCTCAGTTTTCTCAGCTGTAAAACAGGGATAACAGTACCTATCTTAAAGCCAATATAACAACCTCTATAAAAATGTAATATGAGCCACATATGTACTTTAAGTTTTCTAGTGACATTTTTAAAAGTAAGAGGAAACAGGTGGCATTTTAATGATGTATTTAACCCAAATATATATATCCAAAATGCCATCGTTTCAACATGCAATCAATATAAAAAAAATTTTCATACTAAGTTTATAAAATCTGTTGAGTACTTTACACTTACAGGACAACTCAACTAGGACTAGCCACATTTCAACTACTCAATAGTAACACAAAGCTATTGCCTACCCATATTGAATGGTCCAGCCCTAACTACTCAAAATTTCTGCCTACTCTCCCTATCCCATATTCTCTATAAACTGTTCATAAACACCTCTATTTAACAACTGTAGGATCCGTAGTAATGTGACATTTTTCATTCCTAATATTTAAATTTATGTTCTCTCTCCCCCTCCCCATCCTCTTTTGATCAGTTTTGCTAAGTGGTCAATTACATTAATCTTTTCAAAGAACCAACTTTTTCTTAGCTTTGTCAATTTTCTCTATGTAGGAATTACTTTCTATTCACTAATTTCTGCTCTTGTCTTCATTATTTCCTTACTTCTGCTGTCTTTAGGTTTGATTTCCTATTCCTTTTCTACCTCCTTAAAAAAGCTTTCTTTTCCAATGCATAGATTTAAGGCTATAAATTTCATCTTAGCATTTCAGCAGCAGCATTCCAGATCATTGTAGTTCATCTTCATTTTCAATCAGTTTAAAATATTTTCTAATAGCCATCATAATTTCTTCTTTGAGCCATATGTTCTTCATAAGCATAGTATTTTATTTCCAGGCAGCTGGGAATTTTCTAGTTATTTTTGGTTATTTTTATTTACTATAATACAAACAACATATTCAATTATTAAAATCAATGATATTTGTTGAGGCTTTGTTTATGGCCCCAGATTATGGTCAATTCTAATACAACTTCCATGTGCAAGGGAAAAGATGGTTAATACCAACATTAATAGTTTCAATGTTCTACATATGACAATTAGATCAAGCCTGCTAATTGTGATGTATGTACGTCCTATATACCTGCATCCACTGTGATGGCATATTTGTCTGTTTCTTTTAGTTCAAAATAAAATGTTTGGTTTATAGATGTCCGGGCTGTTTTACTGGGTACAGATTAAGGATTGTGATAACTCTGGTGGATCAATCCGCTTACACTATAAAATGTAGTTCTTGTTTTCTACTAGTGTTTATTGTATTAAAGTCTCCTTTGCCTGATTAGTACAGCCACACTTATTTCCTTCAGTTAGTATTTGGATGGTATATCCTTTCCCATCATTTTCTCTCAATCTTTCTAGGTACTTATATTTAGGTAATTATTATTTGTCTAGTCTGATAATTTTTGCCATTTACTTGGAATATTTAGCTCATTTCCATGTAATGTAATTGCTAATTTAGTTGTCTGCTTGTTTTATATTTTCTTTCTTGTCTTTTGAATTTATCACATATTCTATATCCAATTTTTGTCTGTATTCATTTGTTACATTCTTTTCTTTTAGTGGTTACCCTAGATACTTCCTTATTCATCCTTCACTTAACACAATTTCATAAATATACTTTTACTACTTCCTCTATAATGCCAGAATCATAGAACGCTGCTGAGAAGCAGTTTTGCTATGAACGAGACTACCTCTGGTTTGTCCCTGTTCCTAGGATGAGACTCTGCTGAGCTTTTATTTCAAAAGCTAGTAGATGCTTATCTTCTAGGTACCTAGATACTATAAGAATTGCTTTGTTTTAAAGAGATTTCTGGTTTAGCTCTCTAGCCTAAGCAGCTTCAGAATTTAGCAAATGTCTACGGGGAAGAAACTGGGTGTGCTGAAAATCATCAGTGTGTATTCACCACTTCCTCAAACGCTTTCAACTCTCACCTATTGTTCTCAAGTCGTTTCCCCTAGAGAATCTTTATCTCAACACCGCAGGACTAGAAAATATCCCAATCTCCTTTTCTGAGATTCTGGTTTATCTCTTCCACCCAGTTGAACTACGGAATTTAGCGAATATATTGAGGGGGTTCTCTGTGTTTAAAGCCCCCTCATATTTCCAATCTGCCACTCAGGCTGCAGCCCAAAGGCCTCCTCTAGTCTGGACCCAGGAAAAACAACGATCAGCTGCAGACCTCTCTCAGCTCACTTGTGAAAGGTACTCCCCCAGGTTGCAAAATTTTGCTTTCTTTAATCATTTTTACACTCACTGTTCTCTATCTAAATATATAAATTTGTAAATTACCTGGCTTTTCTAGTTGTTTTATTAAGAGTCTTGGACTACCAAGAACTACTGCATCCTATCCCCCAAAATAATCTCATTCCATTTTAGTAAGTATTCTACAACTATAAACCTGTGAGTTGAAATAATTTTACGACTTTATTTCACAAGATCACGTACCACTTGAGGACAGAGATGGAGAGTTAAGATTTGAGAAGAATGGGAAAAATTTAGAAACCTAGCCCTGAGAAAAATCAACCAGAATGAAACAACAGAAAATGTGTCAGGTATATATTATCAGACTATGTATTTTAAAGTATTCCACAGAAGGAATTCCACTTCTGATTAGGATGTAGAAAGTTACAACAGAGCATCACTTTCATTCTAATAATCAAAACTAGCCAGATAAGCTACAAAATCATGGTCTCTCTGAACCAGAGAGTTAAGGATACAAAGTAGCCTAAGTAGAACTAAATTCCAAAGTGTAGAGCCTTGAGAGAAGAGAGGCTGCATGGTCTCTTTCCTGGTGGAGTGGCTAATGAGGAATAATCCTGCCATGAATGAAAGTAAGAAGAAACCAGCCTACATGTGCACTGACATGACATATTAAATTGCAAGGATCCCACAGAGCAAGACTGCATCCATCCCAACCACTCATTCCCATAGGTTTCCACTAAGTACTTGCAAAAGTATGTCAAAGGTTGGGGAACACGGCTGGAAAGCTGAGGGAGATCCCTTAAGGAGCTTAAGATCTCCCACAAATGCAAACAATCTACCCTCTCAATGGGGGGTGGTGGGGAGGGATAGGCAAGAAAGGTGAGAAAAAGATGATCCCAAGAGACTCTAGACATTGAGCTGCCAAGGGCTGGGGTAGGACAGAAGAGATGAGAAAAACTTTCACCCAGATACTCAGGACATTGACCTACCAAGGCTGAAATGAGCAGTGAACTTGAAGACAGGGTAGGATTGCTAAAAGAAACCTCTGGAAGGTATTAAGAGCAGAAAGATCTCTCACTGGGCACAAAAGCTTGGAGACAGGAATAGAGAAAGAGGGGGTGGGGGGAGAGAAAGAAAGTAAGAATGACCAAGAAATTGATAGCTGAGCTATAGAGAAATCTCTCATGGTTCAGAAAGCTGATGGCTCAGCTATAAACCAAAATGAGATCCAAAATCACACTTGGACAACACAAGAAATGATGGACCATTTTCTAAAGGTAAATATTATTTACTTCAATCTCCATTGTTTTTATACAAATGTTCAGCATTCATTCAAAAATTACAAGATACAGGAAGTAGCAAACAGTCAAAACATGAATAAAATCAGATAACTATAATAAAAATTCTAAAGAAGCTGATGGAACAGATGGCAACATGAATAATGAAAAAATTTCATCACAGACATCAAAGTTACAAAAGAGGATCACAGGAAAATGTTAGAAATGAAAAATACAGTATTAGAAATTAAAGATATCATTAGATGGGCTTAAGAGAAATAAGCAGTGAACTTGCAGACAGGCCAAATAAAAGTATGCAAACTAAAACACAAAGAGGGAAAAAACAGTGTAGGGAAAAAACTCAGAATATCCAAAACCAAATGTCAGTTGGGTTTAATTGGAGTGCCAGAGGAAGATGAAAGAGAATGGGGAACAAAAAAATGTATGAAGAGACAATGGTCACAAACTTTTCAAGAGATGACAGATACTAACCCACATATGGAAAGAAAACACAATCATGGTCAACCTGCTGAATATTAAAGATAAAAGTAAGGACGAAAAGCCAAGCTAGGACAACAGTTAAGAATTCCTGGGAGCCCCAGACAGAAAAGAGAATTTGCACTCATTCGCAAGCTCTTTTCCAAGGGCCTCAACTGAGTGCTCTTGAAAAAAGGCAGAAAATGGGAGAGAGCTCCTTCCTCTCCACTTGGTGGCATCTCGTATAAAGCAAATGCCTTCAACTATGACGGGAGATGCAGGAAAGTCTACCAAACCCAAAGGCAAGCAAAGATTCCCTGCCGCAAGGGGAAAAGTAGAGCAAAAGACATGTGCTGTTGAGTTGGGGGATGTGTGGAGCACAACTTACTCGCCCATCTCCCACACACAAACATACCTTTCACTCTGTAACAATAACCACCACATTCTACTGCCAGGGGAAGCGAGGGAACATTGCTACCACCAGTCCCAGACAAAGGTACACAGATGCTGAGGAATGAGAAACGACAGCTGTCTGATATTTTAAAAGGGACAACAAACTGGCTTGGACCCAAGATCCCGTACTAATACACAGCAAAGGTCTGTTACTACTAGATGCAAAAACCCTTAACAAAACATTAGCAAATCACATCCAGCAACGTAAGAGAAAAGGTCATCATCACCAAGCAGGATTTATCCCAAGGAGAAAAACTGGTTTAGCATTCAAAAATCAAGCACCTCATTTATAGTACAAAGGAGAAAACACACCTATGATTCTCTCAAATGAGCAAGAAAAAAGGTATTTGAAAATGTTAATTCAACACTCATCTATAATTTAAAACTCTCAGCAACACTAAAAGAACGTTCTTCAATCTGAAAAGGATATCTATTAAAAACCTAGAGCTAGCATCATATGTCATGAAGAAACATTAAATCTCTCCCTTACAACTGGGAATAAGACAAGGATATCCACGGTTACCCTTTCTATTCAGTAATGCATTGGATGTTCTAGCCAGGACAACTAGGCAACAAAGAAAAGATAGACTGGAAAGAAATAAATAAAACTGACTTTATTCTACAGTGATATGACTGTCTCCATGGAATAGTACATGGAATCTACAAAAACATTGGAATTAGTAAATTTAGCAAGGTTTCAAGATAAAGGGTCAAGAGGCAAATTCAACATACAAAAGCTATTTCTACCTACAAGCAAAAACATTTGGAAAACGAAATTTCAAGAAATATGCTTGAAACAACAGATATTTTCTACATATCTAAAGAAAGATACTCAAGATCTCAACACTAAGAATTACAAAATATTGCTAAGAAAAATGAAAAACACTGAACAAAGAGAGACCATGTTCATAGACTGGAAGACTCATATTGCTTAAATGTCCATTCTTTCCAATTTGATATATGGATTCAATGCAATCCCTACCAAAATTCCAGCAGAGTTAAGAAAGTCATACGATATAAAATTCATATGGAAACAAAAAAAAAACTAGAATAACCAAATCATTCTTGAAAAACAAAATTGGAGGCCTCATACCACCTTATTTCAAGGTTTACTAAAAAGACTTAGTAATCAAGAGTATAGAGTAGGCACAAGAAAAAAAGATCAGTGGAACAGAACAAGTCTAGAAATAGACCCACACATATACAGTCAACTCATTTTCCAGTAAAGCACAAGGTCAATATAGTTTGCAACAACTTTTCAACATGGAAAATAATAAGCCTCAACCACAAGTGCATACCATCTTCAGCGAGAAAACAGAATCTTAAGCTCTTAGAGGAAAATACAGAATACATTCATAACCTTAAAACATAAAAAGCACTAACCATAAAAGAAATACAGGTTGAGTCAGGCATGGTGGCTCACACCTGTAATCCCAGCACTTTGGGAGGCCAAAATAGGTGAACTGCTTGAGCTCAAGAGTTCAAGATCAGCCTGGGCAGCATGGCAAGATCCCATCTCTACTAAAAAACAAAAAAGTAGCTGGGCATGGTGCGTGCCTGTGCTCCCAGTTACTCAGGAGGCTGAGGTGGGAGGATCATTTGAGCACAGGGATGTGGAGGCTGCAGTGAGCCAAGATCACTCCACTGCACTCCAGGCTGAGGCAGAGCAAGACCCTGTCTCAAGAAAAAGAAACAAAGGAAAAAAAAAAAAAGAAAGAAAGAAAAAGAAATACAGGCCAAGCATCCCAAATCTGAAAACTGAAATCTAAAATGCTCCAAAATCTGAAACTTCTTGAGTACCAACATGACACCCAAAAAACAATGGTCATTGTAGTATACAACTATAATGCAAATATTCTAAAAATTGGAAAATACCTGAACCACTTCTAGTCCCAAGCATTTTGGATAAGGGATACTGTTTATATAATGTAAATCATCAAAATTTAAAAATCACAGAAAAAGATAACCTCAGCTTTTTTGTTAAACAGAAAAAGAACAAATTACAGACATCTCATAAAAGAGGATACAGGAGCACATTAAGAGGTATTTAGTATCACCAATCATCAAGAAAACGCAAATTAAAACCATAATGCAATACCATTTCACACCATCTAGAATGGTTTAAAAATTTTCTGACACTACTAAATGTTGGCGAGGATGTGGATGTATTAGTATACCATTACTGCTGTAACAAATAATCACAATCACAGCACAAATTTAGCAAAATCAGTTTCAATGAAGTCACAGTGTTGGCAGGACTGATCCTCCTGGAGTGTCTGAGGAGAAGTTTGTCCTTGCCTTTTTCAGCTTCCAGTGGTTACCTGTAGTCCTTAGCTTGTGCTCCCTTCCCCACCTTCAGAGCACATCACTCCAATCTCTGCTTACATTGTCACACTGCCTTCTCTTCTGCATTCAAACCTCCCTCTACAGCCTTCTAATAAGAGCTCTTGGCATTCCATATAAAGCCCACCCAGATAATCCAGGATAATCCCCCATCTCAAGATCCTTAACTCAATCACATCTGTAAAGTCTCTTGTCATATAAAACAACATTCACAGGTTCTTGGGATTAGAACCTGAATATCTTTGGAGACCATGATTCAGCCTACCACATCAAGCAACTAGAACATTCATATTCCACCGAAATGGAAGTATAAAATGGTACAGCACACTTGGAAAACCGTCAAGTTCCAAAAAGTTAAACATAGATCTACCCTGTATCACACATTCAGGAAAAATAAATATATATGTCCACAAAAAGAAACCTGTACAAGAATGTTCATAGTAGCCATGTTAATAATAGCCCAAAACTAAAAACAGTCAAAATACCAAAAGAAAACAAAAAATGATAGTGTACTCATAAAAAGGAACACTGCTCAGGAACAAATATGAATGAGTTTATACACTCCACAACATGGATCAGTCTCAAAAACATGCTGGGCAAAAGACAAAAAAATATAGACTGATTTCATCCATGGCTTCCTACAACAGGCAAAACTAATCTAATGACAAGTCAAAATGATCGTCTCATAGGCACTGAGGAAGAGAAGTGGAAATGTTTGGACAGAAGCACAAAGTACCTTTCTAGGGTGATAAAAGTGTTCTCTATCTTTGTTTTATTCCCTCGCTCCTGTAAATCCACTGAATTCCTGAATGTTTTCTATCTTGTTTGAGAGGTGATCACACATGAGTACAAATTACCAAAACTTACAGAACTGGCCAGGCCCAGTGGCTCACACCTATAATCCTAGCACTTTGGGAGGCTGAGGCGGACAGATCGCTTGAGTTCTGGAGTTCAAGACCGGCCTGGGCAACATGGCGAAACCCTTTCTCTACAAAAAATACAGAAAAAAATTAGCCATGTGCATGTCTATAGTCCTAGCTACTTGAAAGGATCACCTGAGCCCAGGAGGCAGAGGTTGCACTGAGCTGAGATCGTCCCACTGCACTCCAGCAGCCCTGGGCGACAGTGAGACTCTATCTCAAAAACACTCACAGAACTGAACATTTAAAGTTTGTGCTTTTTAGCAATGTAAATTACAATTCAAAAAAATTAAAAAGGAGCTGGACAAACATATTAAGAAGTTCCTAAATAAACTAAACAGACTTCTTTACTGAAGAACTTCTCAAAAGCTTCAACATGTCAACACACATTGTAAATTTCAGAAGACAGGAGGTTGCAAGTGACCAAAGATGTAAGCTTAGAAGGGTCTATGCAGAAGTGTACATGCAGATAGCCTCTGCAAGTACATGTAGGCAAATGTTCGTGGATGGAGGGTGGAAGGGGTATTGTTTTGAGGACAAAAATTGAGAGCCCAAATGACAGCCAACACAAACTTACATGAGGCACTGACAAAATGGTTGTTCTAACAGCTATACAATTGACCCTTGGACAACATGGGTTTAAACTGTATAGGTCCACTTATACACAGATTTTACTCAAGAAACATTGCAAAATGTCTTGGAGATCTGAGACAATCTGAAAAAAAAAAACTCAGAAAAACCAGGTAGCCTAGAAACACTGAAAAAAACTAAGAAAAGGTATGTTATAAATGCATAAAAGATATGTAGATACTAGCCTATCATTTACCACCATGAAATACAAAAATCTACTATAAAAAGTTAAAATGGATCAAAACTTACACAAACACAGACCATACATGGAGCCATTTACAGTCAAGAGAAATGTAAACATTCAGATGAAGTATTAAATCGTAACTACATAAGATTAATGGTAGTACATACTGCACTACTGTAATAACTTCATCGCCACCTCCTGTTGCTATCACGGTGAGCGGAAGTATTGCGGGTATCCACTGAGTGGGGCTAATCATGTCTGCATGAGCAGTTCTTCTCTCCAGTAAATTGAGTATCACGGTAAAAAGTGATCTCTCTCATAGCTCATGTAATTTTCACCATGTGTAGTGCAAGACCATAAGCCTTGACTAACACCATGAGATCCACATGATGTACCACTAGTGATGCTGAAAGTCCTCCCAAGAAGCAGAGAAAAATCATGACATTACAAGAAAAACTCCAACTGCTTGGTATGTACCGCAGACTGAGGTCTGCAGCTGCAGCTGCCCGCCATTTCAAGATAAATGAATCCAGTGTAAGAACTACTGTTTAAAAAAAAAAGAAATTTGTGAAGCTGTCACTGCAGCTACGCCAGCAGGTGTGAAGA
This sequence comes from Chlorocebus sabaeus, assembly GCF_047675955.1. NCBI lineage: Eukaryota > Metazoa > Chordata > Mammalia > Primates > Cercopithecidae > Chlorocebus > Chlorocebus sabaeus. The sequence goes on along the minus strand of NC_132921.1, from coordinate 35,058,467 downwards.
CCTTGCACCTTCTGTGAAACAACTTTTTATCTTATATTGAAAATGCAGGTTTTATGTGGGTACAGGATTGCTATAAAGAAAGGCGTACCTATAGACTATCATATGGTTTGAGAAAAAGCGCAGTCATTATATGACAACTTAAAGCAAAATTAAAGTGAAGGATCTAAAGCTGGAAAATTTAATGAAAGCAAAAGATGTCTGAGAATTTAGAAAGAGGCATGGCTTAAGAAATGTCAAGATAACAGGAAAGGAGCTTCTGCCAACCAAACTAGATGAGTTCCCAGGTGCCATTAAGAAAATCATTGAGGAGAAAGGGTGTCTGCCTGAACAGGATTTTAATGCAGACACAAGTGCTCTATTCTAGGGGGAAAAACTGCCACAAAGGACATTTATTAGCAAAAAGAGAAGCAAGTACCAGGATTTGAGGTAGGAAAGGACAGGCTAACTCTACTGTTTTGTGCATTTACAGTCAGGTTTATGATTAGGACTGCCCTTCTCTATAAGGCTGCTGACCTCCAATCCTTGAAGGGAAAAGATAAACAGCAGCTGCCACAACAAAAAGGCCAGGGCAGCCAGAGCCCTTTTTCTGGATTTGTTCCACCAATGCTTTGTCCCTGAAGTCAACTACCCTGCCAGTAAAGGACTGCCTTTTAAAGTTCTTTTGATATTGGACAATGCCCCTAGTAACCCATAACCCCATGATTCCAACACCAAATGTGTCAAAGTTATCTACTTGTCCCAGAGGACATTAATAACATCTCTAAATCAGCCTTTACATTAGGGAGTCGTGGGAACCTTTAAGGCTTATTACACACAGTACTCCATGGAAAAGATTGTCAGTGCTACGAAAAACAACTTTGATAGAGTGTCACCAAAGTGTGGAAGGATTACGCCATTGAAGATGCCATTGCTGTTATAGAAAAAAGCCATGAAAGTCATCAAGTCCAAAATGACACATTCCTACTGGAGAAAACAGTGTACAGATATGCCTGACTTCACAGGATTTACACCAGAGCCTATCGAGGAAATCATAAGAGACTGTGGATATGGCAAAAAAAAAGGGGGGGGGGAGGGGGGAGTGAAAGGTTTCAAGATACGGATCTTTTTAGAGAAATTCAAGGGCTAACAGACACCACATCAGAGGAATTAACAGAAGACAACATAATGGAGATCAGTGCTTCTAAATCAGCTCCAGATGAGGAAGAAGATGCAGAAAAAGCAGTGCCAGAAAACAAATGACATAGGACAATCTAGCTATATATATATATGGTTTCAGTTATTCAAGGCTGCTTTTGACTTATAACACAGATTCTTCTATGCCATGGGCACTGAAACTAAAGCAAAAGGTGTAAGGAGGATTGGTACCACAGAGAAACATTTTCAGAGAAATGAAAATGCAAAAAAGTCAGGCAAAAATTACTTATTTTCATAAAGTTACACTGAATGTGCCTGACTCCTAGTCTGCCTCTTCCACCTGTGAGACAGCATGACCAACTACTCCTCAGCCTACTCAGAGTGAAGACAATGAGGATGAAGACCTTCATGATGATCCACTTCCACTAAGTGAATAGTATATGTATTTTCTCTTCCTTATGATTTTCTTAGTTTCTTTTCTCTAGCTTAAAGAACACAGTTTATCATGCATGTGACATACAAAATATGGGTTAATCAACTGTTTATGTATTGGTAAGGCTTCCAGTCAACAGTAGGTAATAAGTTTTAAGAAAGTCAAAAGTTATATACAGATTCTTCACTGTGCAGGAGGACAGCATCCCAACCACCCCATTGTTCAAGGGTCAACTGTATATTTACTAAAAAAGAAACTAAAAGCTCAATAAAGAACTTTAAATGATCAAAAGAATGCTCTCAAAAAAGTCCTCAAACTGAAGATATTCAGCCCTTGGTATAATTTGTTAGAAAATATAATGGCCCTAACTGCCGGATGTGGTGACTCACGCCTGTAATCCCAGCACTTTGGGAGGCCAAGGCGGGGGCTGAGGCCGGTGGATCATGAGGTCAGGAGTTCAAAACCAGCCTGACCAACATGGTGAAACCCCGTCTCTACTAAAAACACAAAACTTAGCTGGGCATGGTGGCAAGTGCCCGTACTCCCAACTACTCAGGAGGCTGAGGCAGGAGAACCCGGGAGGCAGAGGTTGCAGTGAGCCAAGACCACACCGCTGCACTCCAGCCTGGGCAACAGAGCGAGACTCCATCTCAAAAAAAAAAAAGAAAAAAGAAAAAAAAAAAGAAAATAATGGCCATAACCTAATATAATCATAGTCACACCCCTCAAAACAGAAAAAAAATTAATGCGTCCTTAAGTTCAATTCAGGAGACTGGTCTCAAGGCCTCCCTTCAGGAAGAGGCAACATAGCATGCCAAATTTCATGAATTTCATAAATTTGGCCATGTCAACCCTTTTTAGGGATGTATGGAATGCCACATAACAATACTGCATCGGCAACCCTGGGGGTCCAACTAGGGTTCAAACACTAAAAATCTGAAAGGAGTCAATAATAGGATTATGTACCTTTCTTTAGCAATATAGTAGAAATGGTGGGAAAGTGAGGTTTGCGCATAACTAGGGAATTGTAATGCAAATAAAAGAGCAACAGTGAACTTAACAGTAGCCCAGTTAAACTGTAATATGACACACAAATAAGCACTGTAGCATGTAACTTGATAAAATAAAGCAAATACACAAAACTCCATCAAACACACGTAATAATCTACCAACTAAAAACCTGGGACTATTGGGCAGCAAAAAGTGTACCTGGCTACCTTTGGCCCCTGTTGGAATCCTACTCTGTGCCACAAAATATGCTCTAGAGGAGCCAACTACAGACACTGTAGTATGCAGCACAGTTTTTTCTTTTTTTTGAGACGGAGTCTGGCTCTGTCGCCCAGGCTGGAGTGCAGTGGCCAGATCTCAGCTCACTGCAAGCTCCGCCTCCCGGGTTTACGCCATTCTCCTGCCTCAGCCTCCCGAGTAGCTGGGACTACAGGCGCCGCCACCACGCCCGGCTAGTTTTTTGTATTTTTTAGTAGAGACGGGGTTTCACCGTGTTAGCCAGGATGGTCTCGATCTCCTGACCTTGTGATCCGCCCGTCTCGGCCTCCCAAAGTGCTGGGATTACAGGCTTGAGCCACCGCGCCCGGCCCGCAGCACAGTTTTATCCTAGCACAGAGAACAGGATTAATTCAACCTTTGGAAAGGAAAGGTGTCACTGAAGTTGACACCAGAGCACAAGTATTAAGAGAGAGAGTACACCAGGTGGGAAGTTCAGCATGTTTTCTAAAGACAGGAAATGTTCTAGGAGAGATGAAAAATTTAGGTTATCACTAAAATATGGTGCACAGGAAGCACTGTGGTAGAAGATGAGGGGAAAATAAGACCAGTGCAGATTAAAAAGCTGAAGACAGAAATTACTGCTAATGATAGGAGTATTACTTCATTTATTTCAGTGACAATCTGCAATTTTGCTGATCTACCGGATGTGCAGTTTAGGGAAAAGGATTGAAACACAACCAATGTGACCAACTACCTAATGTAACTGAGTAGCATGTAATGGTACATTCATCACCATTTGGAATGAGGAAAAAGAAACAACCCTGAAGGCTAAAGGGTCAGTTTTATACATGCCTTTATGTAAGTAACTATGTTCATCACATGGCCAGGAGGCAGCATAAAATACAGTAGACTCGGGAGATAGCAATCAATGTACAAGTAAGGGTGTGTGCCAGGGCTAGGCTGAGACAACTGGTGTCCTGAAGAAAAGCAGAGCGGCCAATCTCTAGGCTTGGTTTCTGAGGACTGTCCAGGCCTGTTCCAGCTCCACAATTACATCCTCAGAACAAAACCTCTTTTTGAGTTAACATGAGTAATATCTCTGTTCCTTGCGAAAAACTGATAGAAAAAGCAAAATTTAAGAAGAATCTCTCTAGACGTATCTATATCTTTTGTTCAATTACTCCATTCATAAGAATTTAGCTTAAAAAAATGAATAAAAAATGAAGCTTCTGTATAAACAGCAAAAATAAAAGTGATTTCCAGCATTAGGAGGAATGAGAGTAAATTGTTTCTCTAACACTTTCTTTTGAGACGGAGTTTCACTCTTGTTGCCCAGGCTGTAGTGCAATGGCGTGACCTGACTCACTGCAACCTCCGCCTCCCGGGTTCAAGCAATTCTCCTGCCTCAACCTCTGGAGTAGCTGGGATTACAGGCAGGTGCCAACACGCTGGGCTAATTTTTTGTGTTTTTAGTAGAGACGGGGTTTCACCATATTGGCCAGGCTGGTCTCGGACTCCAGACCTCTCAGATGATCCATCTGCCTCGGCCTCCCAAAGCGCAGGGATTACAGGCATGAGCCACCGTGCCCAGCTTCTGTTACACTTTTGTCAGGAGAAATGTTTCTTATGAGTTAAGCTGTATTCCTAAAAGTTTTCTATAAAACCTTTACAGTATTTTTTCTTAACTGAAATGAAACTACCTTAAGTTAAGGCTATTCTGGGTCATCTGAATGGCCACATGACCTGGTATTGCCACATGATTTCAGTGTCCCATGTCTTCCAAGAGGAGTTAAAACCATTTTGGAACTAAGTGAACACTTAAAAGTTACCAGCCTTACCTTTGCATGTCTCAGTAACCACAGCTGGCTGACATCTGTCTAATATCTCTGGAAAATTTTAAAATTATGTAATAAAATAGCATCTGTTGTTAAGTAACGCTGATAATACATCTCAGTTAAACTTTTATTTTAAAAACTGAAGTATTTTTAGCCAATATTTTTGAAGTGTAAATAGACTGAATGTAGGTTGACAAGGAACAGATAACGATGTGTTCCAGGTTAAAAACAAATGAAACACAAAAAAGAAAACTAGACTTATGATCAAGTTGCCATCAAAATATGAATGAGTCATTTACAGAATATACAGATTTCCTTCAATGGTGTGGCAGCAAATTCTCTACTGAAATAAATGTTCAACATCTGCAGAACTGAAATCTAAGTTCAGACACTAATTCTAATTCCAGCAATAAGTGATACTTACATAATGCACATTTCAAAAGAACACAAAGACTTTATCTTTACAGTTGAATAAGTCAGCTTACCAAATGATATCTTAGTAAAATTAGGATTCTAAGATTACTCAACGAAAAGTTTCAATAAGGTAAGAGGTCTAATTATCCTGAACTTGTAGTAAAGCCTTCAAGTTATTAACTCTATACTGAAGGTTGACAAATAGCATTCTCTGCACATTTAATTAAACAGTACATATTCTTTGCAGAGTCCTCAATTATGTGGTCCTTTTCTTACTGTTTTTATTCTGACATAACTCTATCACTGAGTATGTATTACAAAAAAATCTCCAAATCCTTAGAATGACTTTTCATTTTATATTGTCTTTTGGAACACATAAAGTTGTATTTTAATTAAAAATCTTTTATGACACAACCTTGCCTCTTTTCAAAGAAATCTTGCTCTGCCTCTAAATATGGTAGGAAACATTTACTGAGTGCTTCAGACTAACAGTCCAGTAAGCAAGAATTCCAAATCCTAAGAACCAACTGGGGTAGGTACTATTATTTACAAATGAGGAATGTGAGGCACAAATAAATACCGCAAAGTAATACAGAGAATCCCCTCTAGATATTCTTATGGACACTTCAGTTTTACTTTTCAAATAAAGTTTCTAAAAGAAAGATCAGAAATTTGGTTTTAAGAGGTGAGACAGTAATCTAATCATCTCTCATAAGGACAGCCTGTGTATTCAAGTTTACCTTTCGCTAAGTCATAATGCCACTTCTGTCGCATAGCAAATTCATACTAAATAAAGTACTGATCACACACTTTCTATTCTGTTATTTGTTCACACTTAACATCAGTGAAAGAGAATATTAATTACTACTGCTTTCTAGTTAGTCTTGATATTTGCCAGGGTGATCCTCCTTCCTTACTTTTCAGATGTGTAGTATTGCTGGTTACTTTAAGTTTAGCATGTTCTACAAAAATCCTATAGGATTTTGACTGGAAGTGCAATGAATTTATATTAGTTTATGGAAAACATATTTATGATATCAAGTACTCCTATTATGCAAATGAATATTTCCATTTATTATCTATTGATAAGTTGCATAATTTTCTCCATAAAAAAACTTACATCTTGTTAAATTTCCTTATTTCTCCAGGTATCTTGGTTTTTATTGTAAATGGAGACTTAAATTATACAAAAATATCATACCGAACACTCTTGTACTTTCCATCTAGCTGTCATATCTTAGCATTTTGCAGTACTTGATCAGACATAAGAAACAAGACAAGATATGGATACAGCTAAAGCCCCCTATGTATTCCTTTTTGATATCATTTCCCTCCCCCTTGCTTCTCAGAGATAATCACTATCCTGATGTTCCCCCATGGTCATTTAACAGTTTTGCTACATATTGTATCCATACAATACAGTTCTGTACATTTTATAAACTTATATGAAAGTTTGATACTGTTCAGTACATGCTGATACATATATAATCCTAAATCCTAAGTTCATTCATTTTAGCTGTCACATGAAATTCCATTTTATGACTAGCACAGTTCATTGTCCATTCACTCTGGATGACCAGTTAGGTTTCCAATTTTCCTCTCTCACAACCTGCTACGAATACGCCGGCATATATCATTTTATACTATGTAAAAGCTCTTCTAGGGCAGAAGCTTTCAAACTTCTTAACCAAAAAAAGTCCCACAGTGAAAAGTACATTTTACACTGCAAGCTAGTATATACACACACTTAGCTAGATGAGACATTTCACCATACGCTGCACTCTACAATTTCTCTAAACTGAGGGTCGTGAGCCATGAGTGAGCATGAAATCAATAATTCTAACAAATGTTTACACTCATGTAACCACCATCCCAGACAAGACAACATTTCCAGCATCTCAGATGTCTCCTTATGTCCCTTTTCAGTCAATCCACCCTCCCCATCCCAGGCAACTACTGACTTCTATTACTGAGTATTAATTTTACCTGTTCCAGAAATTCATATAGATGGAATTATGCTGTCAGTACTCTGTGTTTTTTTTAACACTCTTTCGAAAGTTCTCTTGTATTCGTTTTCTAAGAATTTTTGTCACGAACAAACACTAAATGTTATCATATGCTTTCCTGTTGTCCAAAGTTATATGACTTTTCTCCTTTAATGTGTTAACGTGATGAATTTCATTTACGAGTTTTCTAATGTTTAATCATCACTGCATTCCTGAGACAAACCCTAACTAGTCATGGCATTTTTGTTTTGAGTAAATGCTAACATTTTACAAACTACAATTTTTATTGCCATGTTCATTGGTGAGAATGCAGCCTATATCCCCTTCTCACACTATCTGGTTGGGGTATCAAGATTATAGTAGCCTTGCAAAGTAATTTTTCTGCAACATTTTGTATAAGATTTAATTCCTCATGTTTGGTTGCACTTGTCCATATGGGGTTTTCATTTGCAGTCTGGTGTTTTCCTTGAGGACTTAAAATTTTATATTGGTACAGGTATATTTATTTTGTTTTGTTTTGAGAAAAAATCTCACTCTGTTGCCGAGGCTAGAGTGCAGTGGCACAATCTTGTCTCACTGCAACCTCTGCCTCCTGGGTTCAAGTGATTCTCCTGCCTCAGTCACCTCATTAGCTGGGATTACAGGCACCTGAAACGACGCTTTGCTAATTTTTGTATTTTTGATAGAGATGGGGTTTCACCAGGTTGGCCAGGCTGGTCTCGAACTGCTGACTTCAAGTGATCCACCCACCTCAGCCTCCCGAAGTGGTAGTCACCATGCCCAGTCTGGTATATTTCCAACATGACTTTTTTTTTTATTATTTTTTATTTTTTGAGACAGCGTATTGCTCTGTCGCCCAGGCTGGAGTGCAGTGGCACTATCTCGGCTCACTGCAAGCTCCGCCTCCCAGGTTCACGCCATTCTCCTGCCTCAGCCTCCCAAGTAGCTAGGACTACAGGCGCCCGCCACCAGGCCCGGCTGATTTTTTTTGTATTTTTAGTAGAGACGGGGTTTCATCGTGTTAGCCAGAATGGTCTCGATCTCCTGACCTCGTGATCCGCCCACCTCAGCCTCCCAAAGTGCTGGGATTACAGGTGTGAGCCACCGCGCCCGGCCGACTTTTAAGTTTTTAAATCATAATCTAGTGAAGTTTCTAATTCTTATTAAGCCAACTGTGTAATTTATTTTGCTAGAAATTGTCCACTTTACCTGTTTCCAAATTTAAAGAAAGAAAACGGTTCACAGTATTCTTGCAGTTTTAAAATCTCAATTTGTCTGCAGTTACACCACCTCTTCATTTCCAATACATTTGTCCATTTTTTTTCTCCTCTATCAGTCTTGGCACTCTTTTCAACTTAGTTACATACACTAAACCAAAGGTACTATTTTTGTTGTTGTTGTTGAGATGGAGTCTTGCCCTGTCACCCTGGCTAGAGTGCAGTGGTGCGATCTTAGCTCACTGCAACCTTTGCCTCATGGGTTCAAGCGATTCTCCTTACAGCATGTATCTCCTGTAATTGTTGGGTGCTTGCTAATTGTACTCTTCTAATCCTTTATAACCTTGTAGTTTTTTAAATCTACCTATCTACCTTTTCATAAATTATTGAGAGATACATTAAAATTTTCTACTACGATTACAGATTTGATTTATCCCCATAATTCTTCCAATTCTTCCAATGGAAAAGAGATACTAGGTATCTCCTTTGCTTTTAAACTATGTCATCATACTTTTAGGAGTATCTTCACTTGTAAAATACAGCTGGCTGGATTTTTTAAATTTTTGATCTCCTTTAGCCAGCAAGTTTAATCTGAAATTATGTATTGAGTTTATGGAGATATTTGAGCTTATTTTCTACCATCTTATTTTGTGTTTTCTAATATCTATCCATTTTTCTTTACTTTTTTCTTCTTCCCTGCCTTATATTGGAGTGATCAAATTCTCTTCATTTGCACCCCTCATCCCCACGGACTTGGAGTTACACATTATTCTATTTCAATTCTTTTGGAGAGTTATCGGTAAAAAATTTTTAATGGAAAACTTTAACTTATCATTGCATTGCAGATGAAAACAGTCTATGAAAAACCATAATAAAGAATTTTTTTTTAAGAGATGGGTTCTCCCTACGTTGCCCAGGCTTTAACTCCTGGACTCAAGTGATCCTCCTGCCTCAGCCTCCCAAAGTGCTAGGATTACAGGCATGAGCCACCACGTCCGTCCAAGGGAATTTTTAAAAAGCAGAAACCTCATGATAGGGAGAAGAGGTAAGGAGAAAACAGAAGCAAACTTTTAATGGCTGGAAAATGGGTGAGTAGTAATTGAACAGATCACAAACTACTAACTCTAGGCTAGCTGTAGGGAAAGCTGAAAACAAAAGATTAACACAGAAATCCTCAAAAAGTTAAGGAACCAACGGCAAGTCACGGCAAGAACTGAGGGCCAAGCGGGGGAAGGAGTAATAGATGGTACTTGTTAGAGCTTTGTAGAAAAGAATTCAGTTCTTAGATTTGCGCCCCTACTGTCTCTGGTTAACTAATCCTCTGCCTCAACATTTACTTTCTGCAAAGGGGAAAACAACAATCCCTGGACTAGGAGATGGCCTGGGTATAAGTAGAAAGAAAAGAGCGTGTCAATGAACATAAGCACACTATGCTAAATGTCAACTCCCAAACCCCTTCCTCCACTGGGTTCTGGCTCCCAAATACTAGCAGCCAGACCTCTGCCCAGTTATTCAGATCAAAAGACTTCACCAGGGTACCCGACCAGGCCAGGAGGAAAGGCACACAGATGCTAATATTGGGAGTTTACCAACAAACAGCCTGCTCAGATCCCTCTCCATTGAAACTGAAAGGAGACAAGTTTCACCCACACGTTCAGTTTTTGATCAGCTTTTTAGATCCCCACTTCTTAAGAATTACTTTATCTGAGGAAAAACGTCAAACAAAACCAGAAAAAAATCAGCTTCAAGACTACACAGAGAAAGAAAACATTTTTAAAACATCAGTATGGCCAGAGAAACAAGACTCAGCAACCCTGAAGAAAGAGCAGCACGCTCTCAAACGCAGCATTCAGAGAACTGAACAGCTCTTGCGTAGCTTGATAGCTCATGACAGCAGAAATACGGGGGAAAAATCAATAGAAGTGCTAGAAGATAAAGTAGAAGAAATCTTCCAGAAATGAGAAAAGAAAGACGGGAAACAGTAGAGAAAAAGCGAAAAAAATTGGAAGGCTGGTTCCAGAGGTCCAATGTCCCAACAGCAATTCCAAATACAGAGATGCAGAGTAGGGGAGTCAAACAGATAAATTAAGAAAAAGCCCCTGAACTGAAAGATGGGAGTTTCCAGATGGAAAGGGCCCATCAAGACCCCAGTAAAATAAGTGAAAACAAACCTACATGAAGGCCCATTGTAGCGAAACCAGAATGCGAAGGACAAAAAAAAGGGCCTGAAGTTTCCGAGGGGGGGAAAAAAAAATAGGTTATACAGAAAACAATCAAAACGGCTTTGGTTTTGCCAACAGCACACTGTAAATAAAGTCAAGAGAGCAATGGCTTCGTAATCCTGGACTTCATAATTTTTCAAAAAAAAAAAAATTCCAACCTAGACTTCTGTTACCCAGAACAAAGGCATTTTCAGACATGCAATATCTCCAAGTATTTACCGCCCCCGCCCCTCCCTCCCGGCGCCAACACCCTCTCCAGGAAGGTCCTGAAGAATATGTCTCATCAAAAGGAGATACTAGTAAAACAAAAAGGAATACGATCTACACTTGAGCCCAGGAGTGCAAGGCTGCAGTGAGCCATGATCACTCTACTACAACTGGACAACAGAGTGTGACCTTGTCTCAAAAAATATACACACACACACACACACACACACACATATACATATATGCACACATAAAGAAACAACAGGAGATCTAACAAAAAGAGAAAATGAAGGCAATCCCTAATATGCTAGTGAGGGGGAATCTCAGGATGACTGCTGTGTACTAGGTGTAGAGGCAACCAGTGCAAATCAGAGCAAGTTAAAAAAAGACGAAGCCAAAACAATGGCATCTTCTCTCCAAAATGAACACCGTAAATGTCAACGGAAGCATAACCTTCACTGATGAGAGCTATAATGACAAATGGATAAGGGTGATTGATGGGGCAATAAAGAACAGTTTTTAACCACTCTTTACCAACATCTCAGCAGATTTCTGATTCCAAAGATTACAATGCAAAAGAAAAAAATTTTAAATAAGAGGAATTCTTATATTTGTACATATTTATATATGTATGGATTTATTTAGACCAGTGCTATTCAACAGAAACAGGATGCAAACCATATACTGTTAAATTTTCTATCAGCCATATTAAAAAAGTGAAAACAGGTGTGCTTTAGTCCGTTCAGGCTGCTATAGCAAAGTACTATAGACTATGTGGCTTATAAACAACAGAAATTTATTTCTCACAGTTCCGGGGGCTGCAAGTCCGAGATCAGGGTACCAGCATGGTTAGGTTCCAAGTAAGGGCCCTCTTCTGGGTTGCTGACTGCCGCTTTTTTCGGGTATCTACACATGGAGGACAGAATGCTAACAAGGGTCTCTTTCATGAAGGCACTAATTCCGTTCATGAGGGCTCATTATCTTCCAAAGATCCCATTTCCTGATGCCATCACAACAGGAATTACAAGATGAAATAATTTAATAATTATACTAATTTAACCCAATATATCCAAAATACTATTTGAATTTGCAATCGGTATTAAAAACCACTGAAATATTTAACATTCTGTTTTTGTACTGTTAGAAAATTAGTGTGTATTTAACGCTTGTGGTCCATCTCAATTCCAAGAGTTCAATAGCCACATGTGGCTAGTGGCTATCATACTGGACAGAGCAACTCTAGAAGGATAAATGAGAAGCTGGTAACAGTGATTACATTTCTGGAAAGCACAACTGGGCACAGGGAGATAGGAGATGTGAAGGAGACTTACTTTTCTCAGTATTTACTATTCTGTTCTCTTTGACTTTTATACCATGTGCATGTGTTATTCGAAAAAATGAATGAAACACATTCTCTAAAATAAATTACAAATGTAGATATTCTTTGAACTACTCCTAGCAATCTCTCTTACAGACAAACCTGCAAAGGAGCAAAATGCTATATAAATGAAGTTATTTGTTGTTGCATTGTTTTTAATACCACAAAACTGGAAATCATCTAAACGTTCAACAGAGGACTGATGATATATTCACACATCTAGCCAGGCACAGTGGCTCACGCCTGTGATCCCAAAACTTTGAGATTGGCAACTGTATGGCAAAGAACAGACCGGTAAAGAGACTCTTCACTGCGTATCCCTGAATTTTGGATTGTAGTCATGTATTATGTATATAAAAATTCACTATTCCACATGCAGCTGTAGATCTGCTTTCATTGACCCTGCCTTGCCTTGCTGTGATATTTAAGTCCATCGAAAGCCTGTTTTTCCAGTTCCTTCATAGAGAGGTCTGAGGCTTCTTTCTCCCAGAAGCCCTAGATGTTTCAATGATATGAGAACACTTTTTATTTTTTAATTTTTTTAAGCACACAGTTCCCAGAGTTCTGTCTCCTTTCATTGAATGGTATTATAATCTCAGCCCCAGCTACTGAATCTTACCTCTAGTAAATGCCCCACAGCCAGACTGTTCTTAAAGTTGACTGATTTTTCTAAGTTTCTAGAACCTGGGCACTTTCTCTCCCCCTTTAAGATAACCTATATACATAAGAGAAAACTTGTTTTATATTTTATCCAACATTTTCATCTGTTTACAGTAGGAAGAATGGGCCTAACTTGTGTCTGTCTCATTTTAAGAAATTTAGATAAAGACAGTATAAACAATAACAGCAAACACTGAAGAAGGTATGATTATTGAGAAAAGACTGCTAAACTTGGCAGTTCATCTGGAAGGCCAGTAGGAAGGGAAATGTGAAAAAGAATGGTTAAAAAAAATTTCACAAAATTGAAGTCAAGGACAGATAGTGATTAAATGTAGAATGCAAATGTAGATTGTACTTTTAAAATGTATGGAGGGAAGAGAAATTTCAAATCTTCAAACTGCAGGGAAATACAAAATATTCCCCAAATACCTATGTGAATTTTTATTTCAAGAGAAAACCAAAGTTAATTATTTCAACATAACATACTTTAAACATGGTGGTGCTGCCTCATCTACAACATCTAAGATCCCACTAGAAATAATATAAAATCACTGTACAGTCAAGCCTCCTTATCTGTGGGTTCCAAATACATGGATTAAACCAACCATGGATAAAAAATATTCAGGAAAAAACTGTGACTGTACTGAACATGTACAGACTTTTTCTCATCATTTCTAAAACAATACAGAATAACAACTATTTACGTTGTATTAGACATTAAGTAATCTAGAGACAATTTAAGAATAACAATAAAACATACATAAAACAAATTCTACACCATTTTATATAACGGACTTCAGCATTCTTAGATTCTGGTGCCTACAGGAGGGTCCTGGAAGCAATCCTCTATGGAGACCCAGATTTTTAGCAATGTACGTTCAAACATACTACAAGGCAGAGAAAAAAGCAGCAGAATTTTAGTCAAATAAATAATTCATTAGTAACTGGGATAACAGAAAACCTCAAAAAAATTAAAATACATAAAAGCCAATTTTTTAAAAACAGATTTTTCAATTATCACTATAACTATGTTCTTTCCAAAGCGTAAGCTAGTAAGGAAAGACACTGCCAACTGGAAACCTAGGTTGGCCCTCATGGAGAATAATGGGTGATTTCTTTTAAACAAAAGCAAACAGGAAACACTGATGTGTTCAACTTTATGGACTGTCAAACCTAATGCAAGCTTGAATTTAATTCAAGAAAATTATTATTTTAGTAAAAGTTCACATGAAATAGGGACTGCTGTGTAAAGAGACTACCTATTTGTTTTTGTTTGTTTTGTTTTGTTTTTGTTTTTACCTAGGAGTTATATTCCTATCACCTATAATGAGTTTTGTAGAATCCACAACTCTATAATCAACTTGTAAACATATAACTTACATATTGGTTTATCACTCTCAGATTATTAAAAAAAAAAAAAAAAAAAAAAAAGCACCTATGACAACACTACACAGGCCCAGACTCAAATCAGCACAAATATAAAGTACTAGTACTCCAATTGCTCTTCAAATTCCCAAAGTCTATCCTGACCCTCTTCTGAAGCAGCAACTAATACCACGTCAAATCACGTGAGTGGGGTCCTCAGGCCGTAAAAGTTCAATTAAAGGAAAGTCTACAGTAGTGCCATCCAACACAACTTTATACAATGATGTAAATGTCCCTGGGCATCTGTGCTGTCTAATACAGTAGCCATCAGCTGCATATGGCTATCTAAATTTAGATTAAGTAAAATTTAATGTTCAGTTTCTCAGTCACAGCAGCCACATTTCAAGTGCTGAATAGTCACATGTGGCTGGCAGCTACCTGTTAAGATAGAGCAGGTCTACAGCAAAAATTTCTCCAAGACCTACTGTTCAGTGGTGCTTCAAAGGCTTCCTAGTAGTGAGGATGAGAGGAAAACTGATCAGGCAGGACTTCAACAACTGCCTATTCTTCCTTCTACAAAACAGCTTTACTCCTTTTATCTGCTTTACATTTTGAAATCCTGCGTATTTCTCTCTCAAGGCTTTCTAGTTGCTGCTGTGTGCACAGGCGTGTGCATGTTTTAAGTCTGACTACTACTGGTTTAGAGCAGAAACGGCCAATGCACAACCTCAGGCCAAAGCTGGACCCTCCTGAAAACTAAAACGTTTAAAAAAAAAAAATGTTTAATTGATCAGCTAAAATGAACTACAACCTAACTGCCTATTAAGAACATTAGGCTGGGCGCAGTGGCTCACGCATGTAATACCGACACTTTGGGAGGCCGAGGCAGGCGGATCACCTGAGGTCAGGAGTTCGAGACCAGCCTCACCAACATGGTGAAAAACCGTCTCTATTAAAAATACAAAATTAGCAGGGAATGGTGGCGCATGCCTGTAATCCCAGCTACCTGGGAGGCTGAGGCAGGAGAACTGCTTGAACTTGGGAGGCGGAGGTTGCAGTGAGCCAAGATCGCACCATTGCACTCCAGCCTGGTCAACGAGCAAAACTCCGTCTCCAAAAAAAAAAAAAGAGAGAGAATTTTAAAAGCTGATCTCAATAAGGAAAATTTGCATTCACTGCCACAGATAAAGTATCTCTAGTCAACAAAAAAGTTTCAATAGTTCATTCAAGTCAAGGGAGAAGGCTCATGGGCCCAGCTTCCACAGCATCATTTATGAGGATTTTATACAGGGGACTCTGCAAAAAAGATTCACCACCCTACGTTTTCTCTCTCTCTTTTTTTTTTTTTTTTTTTTTTTTTTTTTTTTGAGATGGAGTCTTACCCTGTCTCCCAGGCTGGAGTGCAGTGACAGGATCTCAGCTCACTGCAACCTCGGCCTCCCGGTTCAAGCAAGTCTCCTACCTCGGCCTCCCAAGCAGCTGGGACTACAGGTACCTGCCACCACACAGGGTTTCACACCATGTTGGCCAGGCTGGTCTCAAACTCCTGACCTCAAAGTGATCTGCCCGCCTCGGCCTCCCAAAGTGCTGGGATTACAGGCGTGAGCCATTGCCTACGGCCTCACCACTCCACATTCTGAAATGAAAGATGTGATGAGGATGGAACATTTCCTTGACATTTACAAGACCTTAACCATTATGTCTTTATAGAATTTCTGGAAGTAGCTGAAGCAGCATATGAAAATGTAGTTTACTTTTAAATATAGGCAAACTATAAGATCACAGATTTACTATGCTACTTCCTCAGATCAAGAGTCTTTTTTGACTTAAGAGACTCAAACTAATGAACAGATGGAACACCAGTGGTTCACTCAAGATTATTCTTACTGAATATATTAAATGTAAAACTACATCCCCCTTTCCCACAAAATGAGGGAAGGTATGACATTGTACATTATTCAAGGAAATGCACATTTTTACATTAAGGTAGATACGTGTACTAAAGAGAAGTAACTAAAGTCTATCCTCACTTTCCACTACTCTACAGCCTTAAGGTCAATGTAAAACCAGATTTTGAAAAATGACAGGGCTACCTAGGAGAATTAATGACAATTTCACAGTAAATTTACAAACTCTGATAAGAATTAATCACATTAGAATTTCTATTTTCTTAAGAGTACAAATCTAAAGACACATCAAGCACCTGTCCTATCAATGTGCCTCAGTTACAAATAAGAGGAACCCACAGAGCCAAGGAGAACCATTCACACTGTACAATGTGAGGCAAGCACAGAAGACACAGAATTGCCCTAATATTTCTGGCTATCTGACCAAACTAAAGGCAGTGTCTGAATCCACCTGGCTTGGAAAAATTACAATCTTCCTACATGAAATTGCTGAACTGAAGCTGAGAGCTATCTTTGAGATGTAAATCTAGAATCAACATTAAATTATGTCCTAACTGAATACATCACAATTACACCAACCTGAAAAAAATGATCAAAATTGATCAGAGACAAGCAATAAGCCTCTAACTATGCATTTTTAAACCAAAAAGGCTAGTACTTTTTTTTTGTACTACTGCTAAAAAAAAAAATCCGATTTTTAAAAACAGCCAAGGCTACACATTACAAGGTCACCAATAATTATCTGATGGTGTAGATGTTTTAAAAAGTAACCCTGAGGTAAGGTTAGAAGAAATGAGATCAAAAAACTTATCAATGCTAATACTGGCCAGAAGTATTATCAATGCTAATACTGGGCAGACATTACAAGAGTCAAGAAATCCTCAACAGAGAGACTGGCCAACTATTCACTCTTGCTTTATCCTAGAAATCTCGAGCATACTCTGTCTCAAAGCACAGTGAAAAGCATACGCTACTGTCAAAGCACAAGTGAAATTTCACGATACTTCTGTATTCTGACAAAAAAAAATTACTTACTCTGAAGAAAGGGGGTGGCATAGGGTGCTACCACACTGAGACAGCCTTTCTTTACTGCTGGCTACCCTTTCAGCTTAGAATCTGAATGGCTGTCTGAATGGCAAAACAAATGAAAAACATCTTGGTCATAACAGGTACTGTGGATCTTTCATGAAATAAACCATAAGCTATAGCACAATCTTCAACCCCTTTAAGAACATTTCTTAATCATCCTGAGTGACAATCTAAAGTATATTATGTAGATTACTGCACTCTTAAAAAGATTTTCCCAAACATGATTTAAGCTAATTGATGAACATCCATTACTATGCTTTCAGGTCTGGTCCTGCACTCAATGGCCCCAGACATGCTAGTCAGGCTTTGACTATTTTTGTGTCTTGTAGATTATCTCTGTTATCCTCACTGGGCTGTTATCTGTTTTTTTCTTACAAGAGACACTAGGCTAACATCCTATTACCCAGCCCCCACCACACCCCCTGTAAACCTCCCACAGTACCCATAATCTACTTGTTTCTAATCTAGTGCAGGTTTAGAAGCCAGATAAGTTTGCTTGTTAGAAACACTTTAAGTAAATGCCAACGCGTTCTTATTAAAGGGCTCCAAAGCTTTAAGCTATGACTGGGACAATTTGGCTATCCCAGGCCTTTGTTGTTCACTGTCTGCTTCTCATATACATTTTATAATAGGTCAATAATAATAGTGTAGGCAAATCATTTGGATTAGAAAAAGCCCAAGTAACAAACCCACAACTACAAGAGAGGAAGAAATCATTTGGGAGGACCCTTATGTCTCAGGCAATGTTCTAGGTACTTTAATTGTGATCACTGAATAAGGAAGGGGTTATTACTTCCATTTTCTGTCAGAAAACCAACGGTCAGGGGTTAAGCAGTAAATTGCCCAATATTGTAACTGAGAAACAAAATATTAGCCTACGGCTCTCTGATTCCAAAACCCACTACACGAGACTGCTGTCCAATCCTGAGTCTCGGTTTAACTACCTGTTTTTACACTTTATTCCTGATCCTTCCACTGGAACCTGAGTTATTCAACTTTGCTTTCTTTCCTTAACCAGTTTCTGTAACTAAAGGGCAATAAGTGATCAAATTAAGGTCAGATGAAGCTTAGCTCTACAAGAGTACATCTGTTCAGCAATAAACACGTTTCTGAAAGACTGGCTGTATCTTCAGTTTGTATAAGCTGTGTAAAACTGGTGACAATTGTTCCCAGTGACACTGAGTTAACACTTCACATCTTCCCTAGTGCTATCCGGTACATGTGATAGGAAGCAAGGCAAGCATACTTTAGGAATGGCTCAGTAACGCATGTGCCCCTGATTTGTACACTAACAACTGTCTTACTCTGAACAATGGAGAATTGGGCAAAGGACATGAGTTTCCACTTTTCTAACTCCATTAAGGAACAGGGGTGTACTTGTTTGCTGGTAAGATACTTTATTGCCTAGTCCAGAGCCTGACACACAGAAAAAGCTGTTTGTTGAATAAATGAATAAATGCTACTTGCTCAATACAAGTTATTTGTTGAAAATAAATGCACCTCTCCTAAACTGGTTTTAAATTCTTTACGTTTCACGTTTTCTGACATACCTTTGGAATACTTAGTGGAAAACATCTTACCTCTTACAGAAACTATGGGCCTAAAAATGGCTCTTCTACACCCATCAAAAGGCTAGGATCTAAAAGACATGTCCCCCTCCACCCTCTAAAAATGACTCTTTGTCCCAAGAATATGAATAAATCTCCATCTGCCAGGCTGCACTAAATACAGCTTTTATATGCATTACAAAAACACCTGTATTTAAAGCTGCTACAAAACGAGGTTTTTGGAGCCCTAAAGCACAAAACCAACAGAATCAAAACCAAAAAAGAATAAGGAAAGTCTTTTAAAACTGACAATATTTGCAAAATGTAAAAATTCAATAGGTCTTTGCCCAACAGTTTACACAGCTAAACTGAGCTTTTCCATTCACATATATTCCCCCAAAGGTGAAGTAACCAGATTATAGCAACATGATTCTAATATTTACAATGTGAAAATGAAAAGGTGACAACCACCTCTGGCCATCTTGAAGTAGAATAGAAACAACCTTTGTTTCTATCAAAGAGAAGTTTTGTTGAAATACACAAAACCATCCCCAATATTCCTACACCAGAGTTAAAACACATACCAAGCCTGGTAAGTCACAAACAACAAGAAATTACCCTGCACAGTTTCTTAAAAGACTATTATTTCATGAAGCATACAGACTGTGTAGAGACATGACCACTTATGACTAAGTAAACGTAGGTTACAACCTTGAAAAACCAAACTTTTGTTGAACACCTACAATGCTTGTGGCCGCACTTAAGAAGGTGTGGCTAAGTATAAAAACCAAGCCCTAAGAGTATTTTCTTACTAAAACCCCAAAATCAACGTTTCCAATCACATTACATTAAACCTGGCCAGTGAACTGCCCTGAACTCAATTAAATCCAATAGAATTTAGTATTTATAGTAAAAGTGGGTACACTCTTTAGAAATGCCAAAAGATGTGAACTATTTATATTTACTACCAAAGCTAAGTTTACGGCAAAGGGTAAGGAACTTTAAAAATAAAAGTATTACTTTTGAATTTAATATAAACGTCTGCTAAATGACCTTCTGACAGAGGAAATTCTTTAAATATCTTGTATGGGTTTTCCGAAGGCAAACTTTTTAAAAACCCTCAAACTATGGTATATTTATGAAGCTCATTTTAAATTATTTCTTCCATCTCTGCTTCACTAATTCAGGTATTAAAACTGTTGAAACTCCATTTAACAATTTAACTAACTTCTCTGTAAGATAGAAACTTTTTTAACGGGGGTTAAAGTAGAATAACAAATTTTCAGCATAAGAGCAAATTTATTATTAGGCTAAAGGAAAACATCCTATCAGCGATTCATTCATACGAAACTATCAGGTTCAATTCATATGAAGTCAGAAGAGAGAAAAAGAATTTTGGAAATTCACATTGCAAAGATATTTCTAAAAGGATGTAACTACTCCAAGTTATTTATTTATTAACAATTATTTTACACATGACGTTTTAAAAGTTTCACACACCCAAATTTAAGATAGTCCAAATTGTAACAAACAAGACATGACTTCGATGGAAAATGCCGCTTGCAAACTCGTTTTCCCTGGAGATTTCTTTTTAAAAGATATGGTTGACAATACACTGGTGGTATTTTGTTTTTAAAGTGTTAAGAGGAAGGAATAACAAAACCAACCCAGGTATTTTCTGTTTAGGATCAAAAGGAAACCGTAAGGATAAATAAAAGACAAAAAAGGACCTGACCCAAGGACAGTATCCCCCTCCAAGAGAACAAAGTAAGTTGCAATTTTGAAAACCAAGTTTGAAATAAAAGAAATCACTTCGAGGGCTTTTCCAAAAGCGTGTGAATAAAAACTAATAGGCTCCACCCGCAAAACAACTTTCACAAGTGAGTGAAGGATGATCACAGTTATCAGCTGTGTGCGTGTTTGTGAGTACACATAAGCCATGGAAAACCCGAGACTACTATGGTTAACAAAGGTTACCGGACCAAAAAAAAAAAAAAGTGGAGGCAAAGTATTACGCGCCCCTAACAAGGCTTCCCCACAACTCCTGAAACAAGAGCTCTGGCCCTTCGGCTTTAAAAATCAGAACCACAAACTATGGAGTGTTAGAGCCGCGAGGGGAAGGGACGCAGGCAGCCCCCACCCCCGCCAGGCTGGGCTGCAGCGCCGGGCCGCCGAGCACTGTACCTCCCCGGCTCTCTGGCCCCGAACCCGCACGCCCGGGCCGGCGCACCCACAGCCCCCGAACTCACCACACCCCAGCCCCCACCCGCCGCGGCCATGTGACACAGCCCATCGCCCCGGCCGCGGACGCACGCAAACACACCCCTAGCCGGAGGCCCGCGGGCGCTCTGGCTTTACCTGCACGGTGGCGCCAGGTCCCGCCCCGTCAGATCCGGGGGGTCCGGGACCTTTTGTTCCTTCCTCTTCCGATGGGATGGAGGGGGCTGGGAGGGGAACAGGGGAATGGGCGATTGGAGGCGGAACTGAAAACACTCCCGGCCGCCGTCTTCCCGCCCCGCCCCCAGGCCCGGGCCCGGCCGCCTGCCCCGGCGCGCGGGAGGGTAGAGGAGGGTAGAGGGAAGGGAGGTAGGGGAGGGGAGGGGAGGGGACGGAGCCTGGCCGCCGCCCGCGGGGAAGGAGGGGGTGAGGACGCGCGCGCCCGCGCTGCCCCTCCTCCCCTCAGGCGCGCGTCCGCAGCCCTACCGGCCGCCCGCACGGCCGCGCCCTCCACCGCCAGCCCACCTCCGCTTCCGCCCTCCACCCTCGGCCGCCGGCCGCCGCGGCGCCACGCACCCACCTCCCGGCGGCTGGCGGGCTGCTGGCTGGCGAGCTGCTCCTCCGCCGCCGCGGCCGCGCGGGTAGACCCGCCTGCCACCCTGGGCCGCGGGCCCCGCCGATTCGCCAGCGCAGCCCCGGGGCTGGCACCCTGCCGCCCGCTGATTGGCGCCTCCAGCCGCCCGTTAGGGCGCGAGGCACGCCGGCCGAAAGCCGCGCGGGGCGGGCACGGAAGACGGAGGGAGCGGAGGAGGAAAGGAACGAGGCCGAGCGCCGCGGGCAGGGCCGGGGGGCGAGCAGGGCGCGGGGAGTCGCCGGCCACCGCCTCCCCACCTCCCTTTGCCTACGGCCCGCCCCGCCTCCCGGCCGGACCGGCGGCGCCCGCAGCCAATCAGCACGCGGGGAGCTCGGGGTGTGAGCCGCGCGTCGGGGGCCTCGAATCGGAAGGGAGACGTCGCTCGCTGATTGGTCCCGCCTCCCCAGTCTAGCGTGAGGCGAGGCGAGGCGGGGCGCGGCCGGGCGGGGCTCGACGCCCGCGGTTTCGCTTGAGTTGGACTCCGGCGCGCTCCCACCGGAGTTCGGGGGCGGCGGGGGAAAGGCCTGCGCCCTGCCGCGCGGGAAGGCGATTCCCGGCGACCGCCCGATCCCTCGCCAGCGTCGTGGGGTAGGGCCTGTGGGGGCCTGCCGCCTCGTCCACAGTCCGTCATGAGGCCGGCAACAGACACGTGCTCATCCCACTGGGAGGCCCTGGGCAGCCCGGAGGACGCGCCTAGGAGAGAAAGGGGGTTTGGGAGAAGCCCGAGGACCCGTCCCGCGACTGGGCGCGCCCTATGCAAATGAATGGGCGGGGCCCTCGTGCTGCTGTACGAGGGTAGGTTCGCGATGTAAATAAGCCCAGAGGTGGAGTCTTTGGAGAGCATTTAGGGCCCGGGTAGGGGATGCCAGATTTAAGTGTTTAACCTAAATCTTGGTTCCGTCTTCAGTAAAAATAATATCAGTAATCCACGTCCCGAAGGGTCTGTGAAGTCTAAAAGAAACGCATCTCACAATGTCCTCTAATGGCTGGGATATCTTCCCTTCCTCTTTTCTCCCGTTGCGGCGTTTAGGCCCCAGCTTGCACATCTGCCCTACAGGAGGCAGCAAGGCCCTAAACTTACCACAGACCAGGGCATAACCGCACCCAGGGAAAACCTTGTTGCTTTTACCCTTAGGAGCACCCAGGCCTCTGCTGACAAAATATTGAGCCCAACTAATCACATCAGGTGTTTACTATGCACCCACTGTGACACAGGCAGGGAGTACCGTAGAACTAAAGTTGAAAATAAACTTAGGTCTCACACAGGTGCCAAAGACAAGACTAGAACACGGTTTTTTGGGGGGTGCCTGTCCAGTAATTCATTCTCATGTATGGATTACTTTATAGATATAATTGGGGACTTCAGATAAGCGGGAAAGAAGCACTAGCAATACAAATCAGTAATCAGAAAGTACCAAATGAGCACTCCAAACAATGAGAGTTTTTGAAGTATACTCTTTCTTCTGAGAAATGAACGTGTCCCAGAGGAGGGTGCCTTCAGATGGACCTTAAGAGAGATGTGGCCATCCCCTGAGTCATACAAGTTTTCCAGATGTCCTTTGAAAATCTCTGTCCTTTCCACCGTCTCTCTCCTCTCACATAGAGGAACTTTTCTCATGGGAAAGTTGCGATGAAGAGCATAAACCCAGGAGTCAGGCACATTGTAGCTTTGAGTACGACTCTGTTCCAGATCTGTTATCTTTGGCAAATGGAACTCACCTGCAACGATGCCTACTTAAATATAGTTGTGTGATGATTAAATAATAAATATGAAAGTAAATAGCATAGGGCTTTGAAGTTCAAGTAAAGTCGGTGATCATTAACTTCTCTTCTGTTGCTTGCAAACATTTATGTTAAGACGAACCTACTCAGCAGAAATTCTTCCTCCAAAAATTCCCTTCCAGGGTGGTTTCTTCCATTATTAGTTTAGAGATAGCTCTACTAACCCCTTAATGAAAATGGTTTGTGAAGGAGACCCAGGAAGCCAATTGGTGGAGCTGTCCCACCTCCTCTGCCTTGTTTCCTCTTTCCAGAGCCACTAGGGAGGCCGGTCTAGGGCAAAGGCTGTTCAACTTACAAGTAGGAAGGCTGTTTCTGGTTTTTGGTCTGTCTTACTGCTAAGACAAGTCAACAGTTGTAATATGAAGTAGCATATTAAAAGCTACCCTGGTCACACAAGTATTTTCTCGTATGTGAACAAGGTGGGGATTTGGGTGTCCACCTGAGTAGTAGGAATAGGAACAAAAGCAGGTCTGGCTGGAATTCCAGAATGTACTCCTAGTATGCGAGTTAGGTACTTTGAGGTTACACTAAGTGGGTAGTATGCCTGAGGTCTAAGTTAGACCATTTATCCAAAGTCACAGACTTTGGGTCCATAACTCTTCCATTTAGGAAGCCTTCCAGGATGTATAATTGAGGAAGAGCGAGGAGGGACGATCTGGCTACCAATGCAGTCCCCAAAGGGTTTAGAAATGGGAACATGCCTACTGTCCCCTCTGCTAGAAATGCATCTAAACCAAAGTGGGTCAAGACAGAAACTGAAGGCACATAAAGCAGGGATTGCCATGGCAACAAACAGCTTGGAAATCCACTAGGGTACCTCAAGATCTATCAGTAAGTCCCTATTGTATAAATTAGATTGAATGAGTCTTATTTTTATATGGATAGAGACCAAGTTTAACCCTTCATTAAACATGACACTGCAAAATCACATCTAAATCAATTCAGAATCCAATTCAAAGTAGTTAAGTGCACTAGAAAGACATAAGAAAAATGATAATGGTGGTTTCTTCTGGAAAGAGCCTGAGGGTCATAAGTGGAAAATTTAAATTTCATCATTATTTCTTTTGTAGTTTGATTTTTTTGAAAAAGCTCACTGCCTTGGTTCAGACTTCATTTTCTTTCATTGGAAGCATTGCTTTAGCTCTTCAGCTGGTCTTCTTGTCTCTACTCTTGCTCCCTTTCAATTCATCCTCCTTCCTGCTGCCAGAGTTTTTTTTAATAGCATATTTTCTAAATGTAAATCTGATGTCACTACCTTGATTGATAGTGTCCTTCTTCCTGTTTGTTTGTTTTTTTTCCAGGATAAAATCAAGACTATTTAGCATAACCTAAAAAAGATCTTTAATGATCCATCCCAGGCCAGTCTCTGTAGCGTCACATCTCAACACTCCCTACCTTGCCCCCTTTTCCCCAGCCAGACTGAACTCCTGACAGTTTCCCTAATCACCATGTTCTCTCATTCCCCAGTGCCTGTGCTGTGCTCTCAGTTCTGCTAGAAAGCACTTGCCCTATGCTGCCTGACCAACCTCTACTCATCCTTCGAAACTCTGTGTAGAGCTTCAGTACCCTCATTCGTTCATTGATTTCTCTATCCATGCAAAGACACACAGAGACACGCACACACACACACAGTCGTGATCTTTCAAAAAACAACTCATTCTCTCCTCTCTGGTCAATTTTTAAAGCCCTTTCTGGCTTCCCCAGCCCAAAGCTATACCATTCACGTATGAATTTTCTCTCATACCCACAGTGATATACATACCATTACTTCATTTTGATTAATGCATTGATCCATTCATTTAGTCTTGAGCAGTTTTTCTTTTAAGCTTCTCCTGTGTATATATGTATTGTCTCCCCATCTAGATTGTAAATTCCTGAAGGACAAGGACAACTTATTCTCACTTGTCTTCTCCTACCCTTACCAAAATACTAATTGAAGAAAGATGAAATACAGCATTTGTATAAAAGAAAAACAAGCCACAGGTCTGCAAACATTCTACACAGCTTTGCGCCCATTCTTCCGGTTTATAGTGGCCCTCCATACAACTGTTGGGTCTCTTTTCAACACCATTTGCTCATCCTAGTGGGATTAAATTGCAGTGAGCATTACTACATCTTAAGGAAAGATCCAGTTATTCGCAACTGAGAGGATACTGATTAAATGAGATAAGTAAACATTTTAAAGAACAAATGTGTGGAGTTACTTTTATTGTAAATGATAAGGAAGAAATCCCACACCAGCTAGATTTTCATATTGATACAATGAAATTTCAGGTTCCAAATGAATTTATGTTGCAGATTTGAACATATGCAGCCCCCCAACACACAATCCTTATTCACATTAGTTTTTGCTAAAAAGAAAAAGTATTTCACATCTGATAGAATATGCAAGAGACAGGAATAAGGCATGTCTGAGGAAGAAACTTGAAATTTAACAAGTGTTCATCAGGTATCTGTCATGCACCTACCACAGAAGCATTGATTGATCATGGTGGAAAATTCTCACTCTTTGGCCAAAGTCACTCGAAATAAGACAGGTAGGATTTTTTATAATTAAAGAGAGAAAGAGATTAAAAGAGAAGTTGGTTCTGATAAAGACAAAAATATATGGCAAAACAAATTATATTTCTCATCATTCTCCAGGCATCATAGTATTCTATTTCTTATCTCTACACTTAAATGGATAAATAATGATTAGAAGAATAGATCATTGGATAACCCAGTGACTGTTCAAATATTACTTGGAAAATTACAATACAATTCCAATGCAATGAGCTCTCCCATAAAGGCATTTAAATATCTGAGATCTACATATTTTGGAAAAAGAATAAAAGAGGCCAGTGTCTAAACCCTGAAAGAACAATATCCAAATTGTTTGAAGTTCTCTTGTGAGGGGAGATTATTTGGTAGTCATATGCCAACAATAGGGCCTTATGCTTTCATTATAATTGTCTGTGGGTGACAATATTGACTGAGCCAGGCTGCTGCTAGGCAGGATAAGTGTATGAAGGTATAATACTCTTGGAAAATTTCAAGCTTATTAGCATAATTGCTCTGATGAAAACTGAAGAGCTTACTTAACATAGCTGACTAGAGTAGACAATACATGCATAAGCAGTGTCCTAATTATTGAATTAATGAGTCCCAATTGTTTGTCCTTACTGTAAACGGTCCTTGCTATGAAACAGACATTTGCTGAAGGAGTCTGACAATTGTGTTAGCTGACAAGTGGCCAGAATGTAATTAATGGTGGGAGAGAGCCAATTACTACTGGGTCCTAAAGACTTCACTGGTGAGTTTCAAGGAAAAATTATATAGCTATACAGTGGTTTCATATCAACTCTTCCTTGCTTTTGTAAAATCATGGAGCCTGATTCAGTGCTCTTATTTTGCAGTTGAGGAAACTGGGGCTGAGGCTTCCTTCTCCAAAGTCCTGTGACCACTTAGTGCCATGCATTGTGCACGTAGTATCTGCCTTTTCTGCTCTGGCACTGCCCACTGACTCTTCTTCATGTTCCTGGTCTGCATGCACACCCATGTTGCAAAACAACACTTCTGAACCTTTGCCGCTCTACAAAACTCCAAGTTCCCATTGCTTTTAAGCATATCTTCACCAACTATTTTGTGGTGAAAATAGAGGCAAATTTCCTACCCACGCCTGAACCCCCAATGATGGACAGATGTACCCGTCTCCAGACCAACCCTTCCAGCCATTTTCCTCAAAAGCCTTGCCTATCCCTCTGGATAAGCTTTTTCCTCCACTTACTGTCTGTTCCCTTGACCACCCTGTCCAGGGTGGTCATATATACACACGTCCCTCCCAACATACACATGTCACACTCTATCACATCACCTTTAAAATTTTTTCTTTAAAAACTTTTATCATTATGTAGAATCATCACGTCCACTTATTCTGTACTGAATTATTACTTGTCACCCCTTAACACTTAATGTAAGCTCTAAAAGAGCAGTAAACATATCTGTTTTGTTCACCATAGTATCCCTAATTCAAGCATACATGGAGGCACTCAATAAATATTTTTGAATGGATGAATAATTTTCACTCAAGTTCACTCAAACTCGGCATATCCAACTGGAAATGATCATCTCCTCCTGTTTTCCTGTCTGTGTATGTCTTAGCCCAGTTCCCTAGAAAATAAACCTGATGCAAGGATTAAGTATTGATGCCTTTTTTTTTAGAAGGTATAATCCCAGGGCAACAGTATGAGGGAAAAGACAAGAAAAATGGGGAACAAGGTACAGCAATGCATTACTGTGCTAAACACTACTCCATGAAAAGCCTTAAAGAAATACAGCCTGTCTCTTGGGCAGGTGCAGCCACTTGGCCATACAGGACATCTCCAGACAGGCAGTATGGAGAAATCACACCATGAAACAATGTGAAGAAGGAAGGAATTTTTTCCTTGTGTCTCCTGTCTCCTGTTGGTCATAGCTTGTCTTTCAGGGAGTAAAAATTTTCTCACTTCCCAGTTGGGTTATCCATTTTCTTTGACAGTCACTCAGAAAGCCAGGTCCCATGCCCTGGAGTTCAGAAATGGTGGGAGGAAACTGGGTATGTGGCTGGTTGACCTCAGGCAGTTAAACCACAAGGGACTTAACTAAGTCTCTAGTGGTAGCAGGTGAAACAGAAGAAGAGGTCAAGGGTCCCAGAGATGGTAAGGCCCAGAAAATCTGAGAAGACATGTAAATTAAGCCTGACATAGAGTAATCATTACTACTGCAAAGGTAGGACCAGGTTTATTTTATCCACTTCATGATACACAGCACCTACCACACTATGTGCTAATTAAACTTCTGTTGAATAAATTCCTGCATAAGTGACACCACCACCTGCTGGATCTACTCAAACAGAAACCTTGGAGTCATCCATGGTCTTCCTTCTTTCTTAATTCCTGCGTATCAAAGACAAAATTTCTGTTGGTTCTACCTTTTTATTGTGTCTCAGATCAATGCCTCCTCTCCAAGCTCACTGCCTTGATTCAGACTTCACTGTCTTTCACTGGAAGTATTGCTTTAGCTCCTCAGCTGGTCTTCTTGTCTCTACTCTTGCTCCCTTCCAATTCATCCTCTTTCCTGCTGCCAGAATTTTTTTAATAGCATATTTTCTTTTTCTTTTTCTTTTTCTTTTTCTTTTTGAGACAGAGTCTTGCTCTGTTGCCCAGGCTGGAGTGCAGTGGCTGGATCTCAGCTCACTGCAAGCTCCGCCTCCCGGGTTTAGGCCATTCTCCTGCCTCAGCCTCCCGAGTAGCTGGGACTACAGGCGCCTGCCACCTCGCCCAGCTAGTTTTTTTGTATTTTTAAGTAGAGACGGGGTTTCACCGGGTTAGCCAGGATGGTCTCGATCTCCTGACCTCGTGATCCGCCCGTCTCGGCCTCCCAAAGTGCTGGGATTACAGGCTTGAGCCACCGCGCCCAGCCTTTAATAGCGTATTTTCTAAATGTAAATCTGATACCACTACCTTGATTAATAGTGTCCTTCTTCCTGTTTCTTTTCCAAGATAGAATCAAGACTGTTTAGCATAACCTAAAGATCTTTAATGACCCATCCCAGGCCAGTCTCTGTAGCGTCACATCTCAACACTCCCTACCTTGCCCCCTTTTCCCCAGCCAGACTGAACTCCTGACAGTTTCCCTAATCACCATGTTCTCTCATTCCCCAGTGCCTGTGCTGTGCTCTTTGTTCTGCTAGAAAGCACTTGCCCTATGCTGCCTGACCAACCTCTGCTCACCCTTCGAAGCTCTGTATAGAGCTTCAGTACCCTCATTCATTCATTGATCTCTCTATTCATACATACAAAGACACACACACACGTACACACACACACACACACACACACAGAGCCATTCAGTGTTTATTGTAACAGCCAAGGCTCTTAGTTGCAAGCAACAGAGAAATTGATGTTGGCTGACTTAAGGAGAAAGAGAATTTCGTTGGTGAAAGGATATTGGGTGACTGACACAATTGCTGGGAAGGCTGCAGAAACAGGCTCAGACAATAAGCAGAAACGAGGAAGGCTAGGCAATAGCCAGGAAGACAGCCAAGACACAGGACCGCATACTGGGGGAGGAAGGCAACCATCACTGGCACTGCCGTTCCACACAGGATGCCATGGGCTTCACTTCCAAGTCAGTGTCACTGGGCACTACCCACCATTCGCTCCCCACCACTCTCACTATCAGCACTGTTGTTCCTGGCAACCGGATGTCACTGCAGTGCCTGTTACTGCCACCAGAATTGTTTCTGCACCACCTGTATTTTGCATTACTGCCTTTGAAGCCCAGGGCAGATCCATTAGGTCAACCAAGCTTAGCCTATGTCGCATGCTCTACTTGCAGGCAGGGTTGAGAAAGTAAGGAGCTAACATTTTGGTAGGCTTCTATATTACATTGGGGATCCGCTTCTCTCCAGTAATCCTCAGATAATTACCTAAACAAAATAAAGGGGGCCAGGTTCTGGGGAGCCCCTAAATGACAAATGTCCACTATGTTCTCAAAATTGCTCAACAAATAAATTGTGCATCTACCTGAGCCAAGTTGTCTTCGAGGCACCAGGGATACAAAAATGAATAAAGTGACCACTTCATACCCATTAAGATGGCTATGATCAAAAAGGCAGAAAATAACCAGTGTTCCTAACAATATGGAGAAATTGGAATCTTCATATATTGCTGGCAAGAATGTAAAATGGTGCAGTCATTCTGAAAAGCAATCTGGTAGTATTAATACCTCCAAAGATTAAACAGAGTAACCACATGATCCAGCAATTCCACTTCTAGGTATATACCCAAGGGAAATAGCAACATATATCCACCCAAAAACGTTTACACAAATGTTCATGGCATTCATAATACCGTGAAGTAGAAACATCCCACATGCCCACCAACTGATCAATAGTAAAATGTGGCATATCTATACAATGGAATATTATTCAGTCATGAAAAGTAATGAAGTATTGAGACATGCTGCCATATGGATGAATAATGAAACTTGAACCATTATGCTAAGTGGAAGAAGCCAGTCACAAAGGTCACATACTGTGTGATTCCATTATATGTAACATGCAGAATAAGCAAATCTATAAAGATAGAAAGTAGATTTGTGTTTGGCAAGGTCTGGGAGTGGAGGTGGGGAAGGGGAGTGACAGCTCGTGGGTACAGGGTTTCTTTCTGTGATAATGAAATGCTGTAAAATTAGATTGCAGTGATGATTGTATAGTTCTGTGAATATACTAAAAACCATTAACGCATTTACTTTTTTTTTTTTTTTTGCCATGCCATGAAGTGTGTTTTATTTTCATTATTCATACAAATAATTTTCTATAATATTCCAGGGCAAACCAGAGAATTTGGCAGTCCGATTGGGGGGGTCCCTTCAGAGACCCACAGGCTGGTGGCATCGGTGTGGAGTGCCCAGGTTCACAGTGCAGCTTGTGGCTCGTGTCCATCTTGCAGGTAGCTCTTCCTCCACATCACGACTGGGGTCTCGAAGATGACGGGGGTAGGAAATCCTCCAGGATTTTAGGAAATTTCACTCTGCTTCTCCTGCTCAATGGTCTCTTTGGTTGGCAGGGTGTTCTTCTCCTGCATCTCCATTTTCTTCAGCTTGGCCTTATCGAAGCTGGCGATTTCCCCCATGTCTGGTTTGTCTGCCATTTTCTTAAAACAATCCCTGTAGTCAGGTTCCGAGCCCGGGATACTGGTGCTCCCACTTGCGTTGCTGCAGCAAGAGACCGACTCATTTACTTTAAATGAGTGAATTATGTGCTATGTGAGTGATGTCTTAATAAAGCTCTTTATTAAAAAAAATGTAATTAAAAAAAGCCTCCTTTTCCTCAAGGAACTGACGAGCTTGTGGGACAGCAGAGTTAAGAAGGTGGCTGCCAGTGGCCACTGGTCATGCCTGTAATCCTAGAGCTTTGGGAGGCCTGGAAGGATCACTTGAGGCCAGGAGTTAAATAACAGCCTAGGTAATATAGTGGGACCCTGTCTCTACAAAAACTGTATTTAAAAAAAGAGTTAACAAGGAAACAATACAACTTCAAGTTGTGGCAAACCTTTCCCTCACAGCTACTCCTTCTTTCTTCACGCCTCAAGATGGAAGATCTTGCTCCTTGCCACAGCACTTACTTAACTATATTTTAAATTGTCTTTCTCTGAACAGTACGATCCTTTAGGTAGGAACAAGTGTGTCTTTGAACTTTGGGTCACCAGGGCTAACTGCAGTGCCTAGCACACAGTAGGCGTAATAGTTGTTTGTTGAATGGTGAATAAATGAGAGAGCCAGAACTGGAACTTGGGTGTCCCAAGACCCAGACCAGATTCCTT
Source organism: Chlorocebus sabaeus (assembly GCF_047675955.1). Taxonomy (NCBI): domain Eukaryota; kingdom Metazoa; phylum Chordata; class Mammalia; order Primates; family Cercopithecidae; genus Chlorocebus; species Chlorocebus sabaeus. The sequence continues at coordinate 35,026,848 of NC_132921.1, read as the reverse complement.
CCAACTACACCCAATCATATTGACGTCAGAAACGAATGCTTTCCAAATCTGACGGCTAGCCAGAGAGACGTCTACAACAAAAACAGTTGCGTTTTCTACAAGCTGTCAGTTTCCAGGTGTATGTTTACATTTTACACTGTAAATGTCATTTTGCTGTTTCCATTAATTATGCTATGTCCTTTGAATAATCGTTTCACTCACATGATTTACAGCTCTCTCCCTTGAGTTCATCGCATAGCACCAGCTTTGCTGTCATCTTTAGCATCCTGCAATTGCGACTTCTCACCCACTTGGCTGGTCAACACTGAGTAGGGGGCTTTCTGGCCTATGTGCACAGGGTTTCAAAGGCCCAGATTTTAGAGATTTGGTTTTTCACTTACCAAGAAGCACAAAGTAGAACTATATCAGCAAAGGTTATGTAGAAAATTATTTTTTTCACGGCCTCTTGAGATTTAACTTTGCAACAAACGTTCCGTACTACTTTTAACAATCAGCTTTATTGGCTGGGTGCAGTGGCTCACACCTGTAATTCCAGCACTTTGGGAGGCCAAGGCGAGTGGATCACCTGAGGTCTGGAGTTCAAGGCCAGCCTGGTAAACATGGTGAAATCCTGTCTCTACTAAAAATAGAAAAATTAGCCAGGCATGGTGGTGAGCACCTGTAGTCCCAGCTACTTGGGAGGCTGAGGCAGGAGAATAACTTGAACTTGGGAGGCAGAAGTTGCAATGAGCCACAATCGCACCATGGCACTCCAGCCTGGGTGACAAGAGTGAGACTCAGTCTCAAAAAAAAAAAAAGCTTTATTGAGATATAATTCATATACCATAAAATTCAATCAGTTAAATGGTACAGTTCAATGGCTTTTAGTATACACAGAGCTGTGCAACCATCACCACAATCTGATTTTAGAACATTTTCGTCACTTCAAAAATAAACCCATACTGGTAGCATTCACTCCCCATTCTTCTCTCCCCCACTCTTGACCCTAGCCAACTACTAATCTACTTTTTTTGTCTTTATAGGTTTGCCTATTCTGAATATTTCATATAAATGGAATCATATAGTATGTGTTTTTTTTGTGACTGGGTTCATTCACTAAGCATGTTTTCAAGGCCCAGCTATGTTACAGCATGTATCAGTATTTCACTTCCTCTTATAGCTGAATAATATGCTATGATATGGACATACCATATTGGGCATTTGGTTGTTTCCATTTTTTTGTCTCTTATGAATAATGCTGCTGTAAACATTCACATATGTTTCTCTACTACTTTTTAAATCATAACTTTGTTTCAAAAATTCCTCCACTCCTCTGATGCTCTTGTCTCTCAGTAGGCTCTCCAGTAATTTACAAAGTTCTTCTAGGCTTTTTATAATTGATTATTAATGGTTATCAAAGGCCTAAAGTTTACCTGGCAGTAGCTTTCCTGTTACTGTAATTATTACCAATATAGAAAATATTTCACTGAACTAATGAAACAACTGTATCTCCGATGACATTTTGTGACCTGTTAAAAGATGCCAAGGAAGGCTGGGTGCGGTGGCTCACACCTGTAATCCCAGCACTTTGGGCGGCTAAGGTGGGAGAATCACTTGAGGTTAGGAGTTTGGGACCAGCCCGGCTAACATAGTGAAACCCTGTCTCTACTAAAAATACAAAAATTAGCCAGGTATGGTGGCCCACTCCTCTAATCCCAGCTACTCAGGAGGCTAAGGCACAAGAATCGTTTGAACCCAGGAGGCAGAGGTTGCAGTAAGCCAAGATTACACCACTGCACTTCAGCCTGGGCAACAGAGTGAGACTGTTTCAAAACAAAACAAAACAAAACAACAACAACAAAAAGATGCCAAGGAATCATGTTCTTGGAGAGTCTTATCTGCTAAAGACTGTGCACTGTACTGTGAAGACAAGAATTAGGACACAGTCCTTGTCCTCCAGGATCTTCTGTTCTGTTACAGGAGACAGTTGTAGGGGATGCAACTCACCCAGTCTTGGTGGTCAGGGAAGGCCACTGTAGGCAGGATGGTACTGCTAGGAGTTAGCCAGGAAAAGAGCCAAGAGAGCAAAGGCAAACACATGAGCAAGGGCCCAGATGTGAGAGGAGCATGTTTGTAAGAAAGGGAGGGAGAAAGGAAAGGAGAGAGAGGGGAGGGATATGAGGAATTGTGGAAAGAAATGAAGCTGAACCAATAAAGAAGAGCCACATTGTTAAGGGCTTTGAAAGCCACGCTAAGGAAAAGTTGCTCTGCTTGAAGGGGAAGGATTAAAAAAACATCAGCAGATCAAACGTTTGACCCTCTCAACACAAAACAAACACAAAACCTTATTGAAAAATGTACAAAATGAAAAGGAATTTGTGAAATACTACTTTTTAGTCTTCGTGTTAGAAGTAAACGTGTTTCTCTTTTAATCAAAATTTTCAAATTTGGTGTCAACTTGTAATAATAGTAATGTTTAAAATTATTTTCTTTTTATTATTTAACAAATATGTGTGTAGACCCTCCTATGTACAAGAGATTACTCCAATCTCTGAGGCTACAAAATGTTTCACAAGGCTTGGTTCCTCACTTGAAGGCATTAAGTGTTAAATCACATAATTGGTGCATAAATAAACCAATAATATTTTATATATTATACATATTTAATAAATTTATTATTCAGAAGAAGAGGCACCACCAAAGATTCAAAGTGTATCAACATTAGTGTCCCTCATTGGCACAATTATAATTAATTCAATTTTTTAAAGAGCCCTACACCAAGGGGCCTTCAACTAAGAAGGCTCTTAATTACTTTTGCTTTGGAAATTTTTTATCCTCTGGTCCAATTCAGGGAAGAACACTAGGAGTATTTTTTTAAAAAGCATTTCTTATACATTACAGACAAAGTAGTGTCCTATGGGCTATGAAGAATGTAAAGGAATGGTAGGTATGGTTCCTTCTCTCAATAAAATTCCAATTCTACTGGGAATACGAGAGGTGGCATAGAGGAGGTTGGGGGAGCATTTATTGTCTCCTCTCATTGTGCAAGGTTCCTAAAGCTCGCTTTATCTCATTTGATCTTCCAATAACCCTATTAGGAAGGTATTTTTCTCATAAATAATAGAAGTCCCCGTAGAGGTAAAATAACCCAAGATCAACAAGCCACAGTGGACATTTCCAATTGAGGTGAAAACCAGGAAATACATACCAAGTGTGGTCACATGGGCAATCACCCAGTTCAGCTGAGTGAAAATGGGGTTGAATTATCTTATAGCTAGCCTTCAGGGGTCTTTCTTGCATCTCTACTCTTTAGCTCCAAGGAAGGTGATGAAAAGCCCTTCTGAGACCTGGGGCTGGGGCTAGCACTGTCTGGAGGCATCTTCACTCACATGTCTGGTGGGTGATGCTGGCTGCTGGCCAGCACACCTACACATGGTCTTTTGAGTCTTTGGTAAAGGGAAATGGATATAGAGAAATAGGAAAGACCAGTGAAGGGAGATAACGCAGTTAAGGGAAGATTTTAATCAGATGGAACATAGAATATTTTTTGTAGATTGAAGGGAATAAACCAGTAGAAAGGGGGAAATGATAGTATAGGAAAGAGAACAGATAACAGTGAGAATGGTACTCTAGAGTTGGTGAAAGGAAATGGGACCCAGTGCACTGGGAGGGTTTAGCCTAAGACAGCAACTTGGATGGTTCACCTATTGCACATATCCTCAATGAGGACAAAAGTTGGTTCCTACTCTTTTTATGTACAAAGCACAGATACACATGCAGTACATAATCTTATGGCATGAGGCAACTAGGATAAAGGTATCTAAAAAGACTCTTTAAGGGGCAATAATGAAAAGAAAAGGTTGAGAAACACTGATCTACAGTAACTCGAGAGAAGGCAAAGAGTATATGAGTAGGTATCAGTGTTCTGATGTTCAGGTATTTAGATGTTTGAAAGGTGTGGAAGCTCTTTTCTGATATCATCTATTTCCCAGTGAAATAAGAAGCAAGAAGAACCAAATATGAGAAGGAGAATGGGAGTTTTACAGGTTTGTCAAGAGATAAGAAAGTTTGAAATTGATATCTTGGAGGGTCAGAGAGGGAATTGGCTAAAGACTCACTTGATGTTGATGGACTGTTGAAGGTGAGATCAGTCAGTATGTTTGTATGCTTTTCTCTAACTGCATTCAGATGCTCGGATTAGACAGTGGTTGGGTTTCACCAGGGTTGGTGTACTTACTAGGGAAGTACAATGGCTGGAAATATGAGCAAGGGCATTTCCAACAGAATGGCTATAATGGTCCTCAATTCCCTACCCTCACTCTGCACTCCCCATAACAGCACACGTTGTTGGCTTCTCACACCAAGCCCCTGCAGCTCTCTGTGGAAGGGCTTCTTGTTGGCCTGTGTTAGAATAGGCCAGAAGTGCTAGGAAGCTCCTGGGAACAACTTTTAGCTAATAATAGATGGGATACTACAATTTCCTTGCCCTTGGCCGGGGGGTGGGGAATAATTCTAAGGACTGTTCCACACACCTGCTTAATAAATTCCCTGTATTCACTTCCTTCTCTTCGCTTTTCCTACAATTATTCAGTTGAGTTTTGGAGTTAACAAAACTAAAAATTTCAATTTTCTTATGTTTTCATTAATTTGAGTTGAGTTCCTGTCATTTGTAACAACAATAAAAACAAATGACTAACAAGGGAATTCACCTCTTGCCTCAGGCTGGCCGAAGTGATCTAATGCAGGGTTCGTTCGTGGAGATCCTTTAAGGCCTTAGAGAGGAGGGAGTGTTGTGAGGTTTAAAGAACATCTGACAACCACTCATACTTGAGTTTGTCTCAATACTGCCATATGCTAACGAAGTGGGCATTGTGCCTTAGGGTTTCATTGAAGAATCTCTAAAAGTCAGCCTTGCTAACTTATGTTGTAGCTAAGTTTTTGAAGGCATCATCTACTTCACCTGTCGGTATCCTCTCTATGATATGCACAGGAGAAATTTATTTTAGAATGTGTTGCCAGAAGAACTTGACTTCTCTCAAAGAACTGAGAAGGGTTTTCTTTGTGAATCAAGAGAGAACTAAGGAATCAATTGTGTTTATTCACTTTGGCTATATGGAAACTCAGAGGCAAATACACAGCCCAACATGTGGGACCTTATCATCTGCAATGTGAATATGGACATTTTATGTTTTCCTCCTAATCTTAGGAATATATTCTAATTTATATTTTCCTTAAACTCAATTTTAATATCTTATTTAAATTTTACTATTTATTATAAATGCTATAGAAAAAATCCTTATTTGTGGAATAAAGAAAAGTATAAATAAATAGGTACACACAAGCTGGGCATGGTGGCACACATGCCTATAGTCTCAGCTACTTGAGAGACTGAGATGAGAGCACTGCTTGAGCCTGGCAGTTCAAGATCAACCTGGGCAACATACACAAGCCCTGTCTTTAAGAAATAAAATGAAAGATAAAGAAAAGAATGAGTACACACACTAGTATTCAACATGAGGAATATCCCTTCACCTTTTGTGTGATTCTTTACTGTAAAGTGATACAGTTTAAATTTTTACTGGAAATGGTAAATTCAGATGCATTCCTTTTACTAAAATATATAGCAGTAATAGATGATGATTTAAAAAAATAAAGTAATACAACTGGACTCAATAACAAGATAAAAATCTCCATGACCCAGAAACAAAGTAAATAGGGCTAAAACCATGGTGCTCTGGGCTTCTGGTGCAGAGGCAGCAGTCATGTCTAGGAGCTCAGTCCTGTAGAATAATAGGGACCAAGTGGATCCCACATGAGATGAGGTATTAAAGCCAGGAATATTTGCCTGGTCATGAAAGGAAGCTGAAAAAGAAAACTCTTCTTGACTTGTATGTGAGCTTATAGCTTTTATAAAAGCAGGAGGGAAACCTAGGGAGGCAGCAGACGGAAACATAACACCACAACTAGGAACTGGAACAAGCTGCCTCCTGGGCTAGTGACTGGATCTGAAGCATCCTCAGTGTAATTATAGGGCAGGAGTCCCCTACCACAAACGTAAGACTTGGTTCTAGAATGAAATACTGGCACGAGCGTGGGGGAAACTAACTAGAAGCTATCACAAACCTGCTAAATAGGGAAGAGAGATAGAAACAAGTCTCCCTCTCAAAATGATGTTACAAACTAAAACCATTATAAGGCATTTGAAGAAAGCTAAAACATTAAGAAAGACCAGAATAAAAAATCAGTTATTCAAATGTAATTTGCTTTATTAGAAATATATTTTAGGGGTTATTCTGAGAAAGACTAAAACATGAATATGCTTGGGATGCTAAAATCCATTAAAAAAAAAAAAAGCAAGCGACCAGGCGCGGTGGCTCACGCCGGTAATCCCAGCACTTTAGGAGGCTGAGGCAGGCAGATAGCGACGTCAGGAGTTCAAGACCAGCCTAACCAACATGGTGAAACGCCGTATCTACTAAAAATACAAAACTTAGCTGGGCGTAGTGGCGCACACCTGTAATCCCAGCTACTCAGGAGGCTGAGGCAGGAGAATTGCTTGAACCCGGGAGGCGGAGGTTGCAGTGAGCTGAGATTGCACCATTGCACTCTAGCCTGGGCAACAGAGCAACACTCCATCTCAAAAAAAAAAAAAAAAAAAAAAAAAAAAAGCAAGCAAACAGGCAGAAATAAGAACTATATAGATAAAACAAAACATTGATTATAAATTTTGAAATGGAAACAAAGATTTAAAAATTTAATAGACCAGAAATGGGCACTGTTGATGAACAAATTAATGAACTGAATTACAATATTACAAAATTCACTCAGAATGCAGCGCAAAATACATAAAAAGTTTTAAATAATAATTAAAAGACATGGAGAATAAATTGAGAGACCACATAATACATCTAATAGGAGTTCCAAAAGAATAGAGGGAATAAGGAAGAAGTAATAATTGAAGAGGTGGTAGCCGAAAATTTGCCAGAATTAAGCAATGATATAGGTCCTTGGTTTGAAAGTGTGTTCCAGGTACCAAGTAGGAAGAATACAACTAAATCCCCACTTAGATTCTTTATAGTGAAACTGCAGAAGATAAACAAAAATCTTTAATAATTAGTAATGAAAATAACAGATCATCTAATAATGAATGATAGACTAATAATAGGCTTCTAATTGGAAAAAAAATCAGGCCAAAGGACAATGGAATAATATCTTCAAAATGCAAGGAAATATATTTGGCAAGCTAGAATTTTATACACAGCTAAACTGTCATTCAACAGATGGCAAAATATAGGCACACACACATACCCTGAGAGAGTTTACCACCCTCAATTCTCACTAAAAGAGAACACTTAAGCCTTTTAATCCAAAGAAATAAGAAAGGAAGAAGAAAAAGGAGAAAATGAAAGAACGATAACTAAAGACATGGAACAGAAGAAAATATTAGAGGACAGAATAAGAAAATATGTTTCCATAAATTTAATATTGACTGAAACAAAAATCAAAATAACTGATGATCCATGCTTATAATAGGGAGAGTAAATTAATATTATGAATAATAAGAAGAAGATTGGGAGCACAGTGTTCAATAGGTAAAGTGTATTCAAGTTCATGCCATTTTTAAAGAAGGAAGTGGTCTAATCTCCTCTTTAAGGCCCCTCCTCTTAATACCATTGCATTGGAGATTAAGTTTCAACAAGAATTTTAGAAGGACACCAGTATTCAAACCATAGCACCACCTAGTAAATAAATTAGTATATTCTTTAACAAATAATATTGGCCCTGGATCTGGAAAAATATGTAGCCTCAGTCCTTGCCCTATCAGAGTTTAAATTTAGCAAAGAAGGACAACAGAAGCAAGAAATTTTTCAAAGGAGAAAGAAAATGTAAAATAGGCTCACCAAACTCCTACTGTGGCATAGTGGACAATTAACATTTTGCCTGCCAGCACATACTTTTCTTTAGGGAACCACGTCTCCCTTCTCTATAAGCTGTTCCTCTTCTGCTTATAAGAATCTCATAGGGACAACCATATTCTTAGAGGACCTCAACCATACGGCCATAAGTGATTTGTCCAGGTATGGGCATCTGACCTAACCTGCGTCCATCAGAACTCTACCCAGGGCCACCATGAGTCCATATGGCACTTTTGTGTAAATTAGGAAAAAAGTGGCCCTTCCTCAAGACACTTTATACCCTGTATTAGGAAACTGTTGAAATCTACAATGTTTATGGGGAATGTGGCACCCGTAGGTTGTTGCAGTAACTCCAACGGCAGGATTTTTGAACTTCAGACTACCAACAATATGACAGGCAGTATCTCTCCAGTACAGAGACAATAAAATTCAGGAGCTTAGGGCAGACATCCACTCTGATACATGGAAAAGGCTAGTCTACAGTGAGACAGGATGAAGTCAATGTGTGGAAAGAAGCCAAAATGCAGAACAGAGGGAGATAGTTCCAGTTATATTTGGGGTCATAATTCCAATTGTTCCCAGAGACTCAAGTGTATGCCTTCCTCTCCCATTGTTTGGATGTTCAACTCTTTCTTTTTTTCCACAAGGCAAAACATTCCTTTTTTGGCTTCTGCAGGATCAAATAGAATTTTTGTTATTTGCAAATAATGCAGCTGTGAATTTAATTTCACTAATTTCCACATCCCTCAATTTTAAAGGCAAATGGGGGAGGGCACATTAGCTGTAATCTCTATTTGATCAAGTATGATTTTTACACAAAGGGAAACAGCTCTATGTCTATCTATTCCAACCCAGTAAGTTGTTTCTCATTCTATGTCCATGCCTAAAAAGAAAATTACATGTTGGCTGCCTGCTTTAATTGTTTGTAATCACTGAAATTTGTAGTCCCATCCTGTGGTGTGTTCTGAGACCTCTCCTCCTGGGGCATTCTTTCGCTGTGTTTTGTTGGCAGGAGTGTAGCAATTAGAAAATTAGGAAATCTATAAAATCCAGAGGGATATCAGTTCTGGCATTTCTTTCCTTTAGTCAGTGTTGTTGTTAGAAATACATAGGGCACTGGAAAAAAAATTAAACGGAACCATGGGCTCTACCACTGACATGCAGAGCTAATCTGTTTCTAAGAATCACTCACTATTCCATTGGTGAATCCTACTGTAGGTGAATCCAGTGAGTCTCTTCTTGGAGGGAGAAGGGAGGAGTTCTTCTTGCCCTCTGAGCTTGCTTAGAGGCCAGTATCTTTAGAAAGTCATCTTCCTCCCGAGTGCACATGACTCTAATTTGTAGTTACAGCCAAATATACAGAACGGGAAGATTAAACCTTATTCATTTATGTGCATACATACACCTGATCACATGCAACTACAAAGTCATAAGACTAAATTTAACACAAACATAGCAGAACTGAGGTTATCCTTTTCTCCTTCAACATGCTTTAGAAGTGTGTTTGCTCTTTGGAAATAGGAAAGAGTCATCTGGAGCCACATTACCTGGCAAATCAGGTAATCAAGCTGCAGTAATTGGGGGTTCAATAAAAAAGTAAGAACTTCCATCAATGGAAGCATCCTTAGAATAACTGAGTAACCTTCTAAGGAGATTACACAGGAGGGGAACCACTCATTTGGAAAGGAAAGAAGAGGTTGTGCATATGCTTGCCATTCAAAAACGGTTAAGTGAGGAAAAGCACAAACAAGTGCATCTGCATGAGACACAGCGATATAAATACTTATGTTTCTAGAATATTCATCACATGATTCCGGGAAAATTGGCAGTTTAGAAGTAATCAAGTTAGATCTTCTCCTTCCAGTATATCCTAGAATAGATTCCCAATATATTAAAGAGAAAAAATAAAATCATAAAAATTTTAGTGACTGAAAAATGTGAAAGAAAATAGAGTTTGGGGACAAGTTTTCTCAGCATAAAATTATGAAAGAAATGGAAATTTTATAAGACTGAAAACATTGTATAGAAAAAAATGTGCATCAAGGCAAAGAGTTAATAGCCTTACTATATACAGAGCTGCTACAAAGTAATAAAATATTTCATATTTATATAACATGAGATGTTTTAAAAAATGTTTAATCTTCCTAGCCACTACCAAAACATTGCAATTTAAAGACGCTGTAGCTGGAGTAATATTTCTAAGCACATTAATGTGCTTTTTCCCCCCTCTTAATGGTTCTATGCATTTGACCTTACCATGATCAGCCTACAAAATCCATCTGTGTTGGGTAAAGGGGAAGGAGAGGAATTAGGGGTGGGAGGCTGTCAGGTGGGGCAGATAGAAGTCTTACTGTAACAAAAGGCAAGAGTTAATAATTTGCTTCTGATAACCAAAATTGGGTTTTATAGCATGGAGGGACAGACTTTGTCAGAAGAAACAGGATTTCTAAATTTCTGTAGTCTCTTTCACTGTGGAAGAAAGTGTCACTGCCTATAACAGTTAAACTATGATGTCTGCTAACCTTATAGTCTAGGATGGAGAAGGGACAAAGAGGATATTATACAAACACAAATATGTGCATAATATCAATATATAATTATTAATATATTTACATAAATGTTTATTTACGTAAATATATTTAGTATATTCATACAATACATAATTATATTTACATATATATTTAATATATTCATATAATACATAATTATATTTACAGAAATATATTTAATCTATATATACAGAATAATTAATATATATCTATTTAACATATATTTACATAAATACATTAATATATTTAATGTAATATATAAATTTATATATTCGTATACATATACAGTTATCCATATAAGTACATATGTAAATATATAAATATATTTATAAAATATAATACATATAATATCCTCTGAATATACTTATATATATGCCTAGATATACACAAAGGATATTATATGGAGACAAATATAGAAAATATATAATCTATTATATAACATATAATATGTAATAGATTATATATAATAACATATGATCGATTATATATTATATAACAATATATAATCTGTTATATATAATATATAATCTATATATTATATACCATATAATATATAATCTATTATGTAATATATACATTTGTCTCCGTATATCTTCTGTGTATATTTATACATATATAGAGACAGCAGAACATCAAAAGACAGACCTCTCCTGCTCAGGTGAAAGAACAAAGGAGAAAGACTGATGTAGTGCAAGCAGGTCAGGTGCTGAATCCCTATTATTTTCCTCCCCACATATGACAGGTAGGCACTTACACATCTAAATAGGTTTTGGGAAGTGCAAGGATATCAGGGCTAGCAACTCATTTCCCTGGACACAATACAGGAGAAACCCTACCTGTGGCTACTTTGAGCATGGAGGAAACTGAGACAGGTTTGGCAGGTGATAGGCGGTTAGATGGACCATGTGCTCCTGGCTGTCCATGGTCTGCTCACAGATAGCAGAGGATCCATGTGAAGCCAAATGCCCTGGTAAAGAATGCAATAGTGCTGAGAAGGTCAGGGGACCAGCAGAAGTAAGTGGGACTAAATTGCTGGGCTCAAAGGCCCCAGCAACATGTGCTAGCACAGAATCCCAAGAGGCCAGGTCAGGGTAGGTACTATTCAGCACTTACAGGTTCTGATACAATCCCTGGGCAGCTGACACCTTATGGGGGATTGGTCTCTGAGAAGTGAGAATTTATAAATTGAAAGTACCCTGTTTAAACCAGAGGAAAGGGGAATACTATTCACTGGGAAGCCTTAGGCTCCTTACTGTCCAATGAGGAGGTGCTCATGGGGAATATCAGAAATATATTGATGATATATTAATATTGAATATTGAATATCAGTTCAATATTAAAACAAAATGAAACCACATTTTTAATACAGCCAAGTGTGACTTGAGTATCTGCAACATTGCTAACACAGTACTTTTTTTCTTTGTTTCACTCTTTCATGAGTTCTATTTTTTCTGTATATATTTCTGTTTTCCAAACGTCTATAAAAATAATATAAAATACAATTACTCTTTTATAAAAACATGTATCACCTCTGAAATAAAAAATACAATACGTATTTAAAAAAATGTGTTTGTAACTGGGCGAGGTGACTTATACCTGCAATCCCAGGATTTTGGAAGGCCAAATTACGAGTTTGAGACCGGCCTGGGCAACACAGCAAGACCTCACCTCCACTAAAAAATAAAAAATAAATAAAAATAAATAAGCTGGGCATGATGGCACTCACCTGTAGTTCCAGCTACTCGGGAGGCTGAGATGAGGATCACTTGAGCCCAGGCATTTAAGGCTGCCGTGAACTGTGATCGCCACTGCACTCCGGCCTGGGCAACAGAGCAAGACCGTGTCTCTAAATAAATACATAAATAAATAATAAAATATGTTTATATATCAAACAAGATCAGAAGAGATTCTAGGGTAGTGTTTCAGTTAAAATTATTTTCTGTAAAGTTAAGTGTACAATAAAAATTCAAAGATTAACAAATTTGGGCCTCCTTAATTTTGTCACTTACCCATATATTTCATCTTTTTTTTTTTTTAGGCGAAAACAAGCCATCTCCTGCACTGATTTTCAATTATCTGTACTCTGGAAGTCCAACACACCCTTGCCTAATTAAGCATATGCTTCCTGGGATTAGCGCAGGAGAGATTTCCCGCCTAACGCGGCTCTCCCAGCTCCCAGCGCCATCTGTGCATTGAGCCGTGCCCAGAGTGATTTGGTGATTCACTGGAACCTGGCAAAGGGTCTGGCCAGGCTCCGACAGAAAACAGGATATGGTAATTCTCTCGAGGCTTAGCCCCACTCTGCTGTGGTTTCCTTGATACACTCTCCAATTCCTCAAGACCAGCCTTTGGTTTTCATTGCTCTGAAGTGGTGTTTCCACACCCACACCCTAGTTCAGACAGAATAAATTAGACAATGCATTTGTGAGCTCCTTACTTCTCCAAGAGGCCCAGTGAAAAGAGTCTATTACCCGAGGTCACACTGTTAGCAGTGGCAGAATGAGGACAGGACCCAGGAGCCCAGCTGTTCATCCAGGAAGACTAGAGCGTTTGAGGAAAATATCCACAGCCCAAAGTAATCACTTGTTACCATGAACAGCCATGAACCCCCCTTTCACTTTTATGACCCACTCAAGGGTCGCTCAAGTTCAAACTAATCTAGTCCCACACGGAATTCACTGCAAATGATTTCTAAATGTGGGCAGGATTGAATTGTATTTATATACAGACTTTCTTCTCCCTGGGCCCCCCAAAGGCTGCCCTTTCCACAGCCTTCCTACCCTTCCCTGTGCCTGCCAGTAACTGTGGTTTCTTGGTAAGGCAGCTAAGGCTCATTATCATTATTATTACTATTATTGACAGGTTATACAAGCACAATGTATAGAAGTTGAAAAGTACAAAAAAGTAACCAGTAGAAAGTAATTCTTTTTCTTACCTTCAGACACTCAGTGACCAAAACATTGGTATCAGATTTTTGGATATCCTTCTGGAGTTATTCCATGAATGTACAAATATACATATTTATATACATATATGTCATTTTTTGAAATTGAGGAAAGTATGCGCTTGCTTTTTTTTTTTTTGAGACAAGAGTCTGGCTCTGTCACCCAGGCTGGAGTGCAGTGGCATGATCTTGGTTCACTGCAACCTCTGCCTCCTGAGTTCAAGTTATTCTTGTGCCTCAGCCTCCTGACTAGCTGGGACTACAGGCACGCACCAGCATGCCAGCTAATTTTTTTTGTATTTTTAGTAGAGACAAGGTTTCACTGTGTTGGCCAGGATGGTCTCAAACTCCTGGTCTCAAGTGATTCACCCACCTCTACCTCCCAAAGTGCTGGGATTACCGGTGTGAGCCACTGCACCCAGCTGGAAGTATGCGCTTTACACCGTTACCCTTGCTTCATCTTCATTTAACATCTCTTGACTATTGTTCTGTATTAGCATGCATGAACAAGATACCTATGTATTTCTGATGCCAAATGTACCTAGTGCTTTAAAATTTATCTCCAAAGCCATGGTATTCTGTGTCCATGTACATTCAACAAAAACTGTCATTTTTATTCCTGTCAAAGTTATGGCTGCGAGGATTTTAACAACTAATGATCAGGAGATAAGTAAGCACAGCAAATGCATAAATACTGGATAGTCTCCCTGTATAAGCCCCATCAATTGTCATATATTAGGCGACAGAACCTGGCATTTCAGAGTTAGAAGAGACCTTAGAATCATGTGGTCTGACTTTTTGCTCAGGAAAAGAATCCCTTTCACATTCTTCCTGACAGTGTCACCTAACCTGTGCTTAAGCTCCACAGGCATCCCTCTTCCTCTAAAAATAAGACATTTTACCTCTAGGGCATTTAAAGCCCAGTCTTATATATATATTTTTTAATTCTTTTTTTTTTTTTTTTTTTTTTTAAAGAGATAGGACTTCGTCGTGTTGCCCAGGCTGGCGTGCAGTAGTCATTCACAGGCAAAATCATAGCTCACTGCAGCCTCGAATTCCTGGACTCAAGCTATCCTCCTGCCTCAGCCTCCCAAGTAACTGGGATGACAGGCATGCGTCACTGAGCCCAAGTTATTTTCATATTAAAACTTGACTTCCTAGTGGCCCTTTGAGGAGACTGATGGCTGCTGCTGTGGTACCTCAGTTTTGTCTTCAGGCTGTCCTCCAGGGTGTTCCATTGCTCTACCAACACCCAGGTGTCCACAGCCCCACTGTCCTGGGCAGGTACCTTGCTGCCACATTGTCTGAAAGATAGGCACTCAGACCTGGCTGCAGCCACGCAGCTGGGGCCTCACCAACACAGAGCAATAGGCACACAGTCAGGCCTAGGGACTAAAGGGTGTGGCTTGTGCCTTGCTTACCTTTTCCAAATATTTCCTGACTTTCCTTGAGAAAACCCAGAACAAGTGTTACCCTATGGGTTTAGCGGCCATATTTTCTGAGCCAAAAACTGCACCTGCCAACCACCAGCCAAATTGTTGCCTTCTGTGCAGCAAAGACTATCCCATGCCCACCTATGCAGAAAGGAGCAGGTCCATGCATTGGTGGGCTGATACCTCAGCCCAGCACTCCCCTGTGGCTCCTGGAAGTTCATGGGTAGCCTCTGAAAAGACTTGGCCACCATTAGGATTTGTGTTGATTCTGTGATTTGAAGTTATGGTATCAATTTGGTAAGAACTAAAATGATTATCCACGTTTGTCTTGGGCTCATAGGGCTTTCAGTGATGTGCCCTCCACCCCGACTTTGAGGATGAAGCTGGGTAATTACCACCCCGTGACAGTGAAAATGATGCTAATCAGTGCACAGCTGATGAGAAGAACCAGATACAGAGTCTCTCCACCTAGCTATAGGTGGCTTTTAAATTAGTGACTGAGAAGACAACAGACACACCTACATCAGACCTGTCCAGGTGACCAGTGGCTATCCTTAGGCTTGGATCAGAGCGTGAAGAAAGCTATAAGCTCAGCAGCTGTAGGGGCACTGTGTGATTAAAGAAAAACCTGGGGCCCAGCATTGAGAGACGTGTACACAGTACAGATGGAGAGAGGCGGCAGGGGATTCATCTGAACTACCACTTCTGAGGAAGCACACGCATCCAAGCAGGAGTGCTTTCATTCCGGTTCTGGGCTCATTCAGCAACCTTCTGACAATGGATTTGGTTTCCCAGTTACCTGGAAATCAAGCACAGGTATCTGTGAAAAACAGGCATAATTCTGAACATGTGAATCCTAGGAAGGGCGTACTTCCCAGGAAGTTAGTCAGTTATCATACAGCTTTCTAGGTTCAACTTTATTAATCAGGAGAGTGAGAGCCTGTTACTGAACATCTGGTCAATTAAGGATACATGGAAACAAACTGAGTCGCTGTGACATCTCCAAGAATATGACAGGCTGGGAAACCCTGCCTAGATGCTGACTAGTACTGTCTTTAAAGGCAACACCGAGTCCTGCTTTCTGGGACCCATTCCTAGACTCCTCGATAGCTTTTTGGCACCTGATTCTCATTCTTTCTATCCTTCCTGCCCTCGTCCCAGTTCCTTTCAACATTCATTTCAACTACCTGACAATGCATGTATTTGTGCCCCTTTGACTCCATGGACCTCTTCTCTACTCCATACCAGTGACACTGCCAGTCTCACCATCTCACTTATGGCTCTGCTCTGGTGAGCTTGTCCTTAGAACACCTTCTCTGCCTTCTCACCCACTCTACAACCTTTAGCAAATGTCCTCTTTGGGTCCAGACTCTATTCTGTCAGCGCCTGTGAACTGAACTTTTCTGGCTCTCCTCTTACTTACCTGATCACTCTTTTTCTCTCCTTTGTTTTCTAACCCACTGTATCAGTCAGGAATTATATTTAGTTTCATATAATAGTAACCCTACTATAGCAGCTCAACAAAATAAATATTTTTTTGTTTTTAGACGAAGTTTCACGCTTGTTGCCCAGGCTGGAGTGCAATGGTGTAATCTCAGGTCACTGCAACCTCCGCCTCTCGGGTTCAAGTGATTCTCCTGCCTCAGCCTCCCAAGTAGCTAGGATTACAGGTGCCTGCCACCACGACCAGCTAATTTTTTGTACTTTTGGTAAAGATGGGGTTTCATCATGTTGGCCAGGTTGGTCTTGAACTCCCGACTCAGATTATCTACCTGCCTCAGCCTCCCAAAGTGCTGGGATTACAGGTATGAGTCACTGTGCTCGGCTAGATTTTTTTTTTTTTTTTTTTTTGAGACAGGGTCTCTCTCTGTCACCCAGGCTATAGAACAGTGGCAGAATCATGGCTTACTGCAGCCTCAAATTCCTATGCTCAAGTGATCCGCCTACCTCAGCCTCCCCAGCAGCTGTGGTTACAGGCACACACCACCACAAAAATTAACAGTAGTTAATTTTTTTTTGTAGAGATGGGGTGTCGTCATGTTGTCTGGGCTGGTCTCAAATTCCTGGGTTCAAACTATCCTCCTGCTTTGGCATCCCAAAGTGCTGGGATTATAGGTGTGAGCCACCATACCCAGCCTCGTTTTTCTTATTTCACATGAAGTGCATAGGTAGACAATCCAGGACTGGCACAAAGACTTTGCAATGTTCCCATCTTCCCAGGTAGCTTCTATCTTTCTGCTCTCTCATCCTTAGCAGGTGGCTTTTGTCTTCATGGTTAGCCATGACTGCAAAATGGCTGTTCAACCTCTTGCCTTCTGTCCTCCATCCAGGCAAAATGAGAGGAAGCCACAAGGAAGAAAGGTTGCCATTCACATGAGAAAAGAAGAACCTTCCCAGAAATCCTCAACACGCTTCCACTTAGGTCTCATAACCAGAGACGGTGTCATATGCTCATCCCCACTGCAAAGGAGCTGGGAAATGTATTTTTGGAAGCAGGAACATTGCTGCTGAGGGTTAAGTTAGTAAAGAAAATCAAGTGGATACCAGGTTGGCAACTAGCAAGGTCTGCACACCTTTTACACTTATGATATTCTCCAAGGTTGAGGGAATCCTTAGTCTTTTCTTTTCTGTATACACTTTACCTACATCTAATTCTAGAAGCTTCCCTGTTTCTGTCTTTCAAGCCTTGGAATCCTCCTTGATTTCTTCCTCTCCTAAGCTCCATGCTCTGTTCAAATACCAAGTCCAATTATTTATTGCATGGAAATAGCTCATATGTTCAGCTATTTTTGGGGGGCAGCCACAGTCACTACCCCCACTTAAAGGTAAAAGGATGGCAGAGCTAAAGGATGGCAACAGCCCCTAACTCATCCTCAGAGCTAAAGGATGGCAACAGCCCCTAACTCTAGTCCATGCCTTCAGTGTCTTCCCCATTCTACTCCTGCCTCTCACTACCATACTCCTCTTTATCACCTACACTGTGACCTTGTCACTCCTCTGCTCAGAACATTTTGTGTCCCTGTGCCACCCACCAGACAATGTCACCCAGGCAGGACAGCATTTGAGACTGCCAGAATTTGGCTCCTGTGTACCATTCTACACTTCATCCCACTACTCTGCTACTGAGCCCTCAAAACTAACAGGTGAATTCACCAATGTGTTCTGCATATCTCTTATGTTTTCCAGTCTTTGCACCTTAGCTCACATTGATCATCTCTTCTGGGCTGCCCTCTGCCTCCTTTCATCTCTATTTCTGGGTCTACTTCAAATCCAGCCTCCTCCATAAAGCTTTTCCCAACCACTTTAGCCTACATGGCTTTCCATTTTTGCTTGGGGGAGAGGGGTACAATTTGATGATACTGTAAAGAACACAAACCTTGGCCAGAAGCAGTGGCTTACGCCTGTAGTCCCAGCACTTTGAGAGGCCAAGGTGGGTGGATCACGAGGTCAGGAGATCGGGACCATCCTGGCTAACATGGTGAAATCCTGTTTCTACTGAAAACAAACAAACAAACAAACAAAATACAAAAAAATTAGCCGGGCATGGTGGTGGGCGCCTGTAGTCCCAGCTACTCTGGAGGCTGAGGCAGGAGAATGGTGTGAACCCGGGAAGCGGAGCTTGCAGTGAGCGGAAATCGCGCCACTGCACTCCAGCCTGGGCAACAGAGTGAGACTCCATCTCGAAAAATAAATTAATAAATAAATAAATTTTTTTAAAAAAAGAACACAAACCTTGGCTTTTGGGACACCCGGGTACAAATCTCAACTCTCCCATTTACTTATCTATGGGACCTAGGATTGGGTAGTTAACCTCACTAAACTTCCAGTTTCTCATGTGTAACTTGAGTCAGAGATTACTAGTGCTGATCTCAAAAGATGCTGTGAGGAATAAGTGCCTGACACATGGCAAGGGCTCCGTATCTTCCTGTGGTTATAATCATAGCAGACATTGTTGTTTACGCACCCAGATCCTTCTTAATAGATTAGCAGATTTTCAAGCAACTCCTTCTCCTACACACAGCCATCTTCTTCAGAGAGAGCTGATTCAATCTCCCACTATAGCTAGATTCTTTCTATATTATCACAGTTGTACATATTTGTGGGATATATGTATAGTCTGACGCATGCATACAATGATCAAATCAAGGTAATTGGGATATCCAACAATACCTCAAACATTTGTCTTTTCTCTGTGTTGGAAACATTACAATTCTTCTAGCTATTTTTAAATATACAATAAATTAACTATAATTACCCTATTGCACTATTGAATACTAGAACTTATTCCTTCTATATAACTCTATTTTTGTACCCACTAAGCAACTTCTCTTCATTTCCCCCTCCCCTCTTCCCTTCCAAGTCTCTGATAACCAACATCCTACTCTCTGCCTTCCTGAGTAGCTCCCACAGGAGCTAGATGATCTAGACCCTGCTTGCTTTTCTGACCTCATGTTCTTCCACCAGAATACGATGCAGCAGCCATGCTTGGCTTTGTTGTTTCTCAAATAGGACAAGCTTCTTCCTGTTTCAGGACTTTTGCTTTGTTATTTCCTCTGAGTGAAATATTCTTCTCTTGCCTTTTCTCTTCCTTGAAGTCATAATTCAAACGTTACATCCTTGGAGACGCTTTTCCTGAAACCCTATCTAAAGTAGATACCAAACCCATTGCATGCTCAACTCTTCTTAAAACAGCTTTACTGAGATATTAACATACCATACAATTAACCCATTTGTGTGTATAATTTAATAACTTTTAGCAGATGTACAGAGTTGTGTAGCTATCACCACAATCAATTTTAGAACATTTTGATAACCCCCATTAACAATTGCTCCCCATTCCTACCCAACCCCCCCAGGCCTAGGTAACCACCAATCTACTTTCTGTCTATATAGATGTGCCTATTCTGCTTATTTCATATAAATGGAATCATGCAATATACATTCCTTTGAAACTCGGTTCTTTCATTTAGCATGTTTTCAAGGTTCATTCATGTTGTAGCATGAAACAGTACTTCATTCTTTTTAACGGTTCAATAGTATTCCATTGTATGGATATACCACATTTTGTTTATTTATCTATTCATTTCTTTATCAAACAAATTGATTGATAAATTTTATCTGTTCACCAGTTGATGGGAATTTGGGTCATTTCCACTTTGGGGTTCTTATGAATAATGCTGCTGTGAACATTCATGTACAAGTTTTGTGTAGACATATGTTTTCATTTCTCTTGGCCCCTTCATTATTTATTCCATCTAAAATAGGGGTTAGCAATCTTTTCCAGCAAAAGGCAAGATAAGTAAATATTCTAGCCTTTATAAGACAATCTTGGCCGGGTGCGGCCACTCACGCCTGTAATCCCAGCACTTTGGGAGGCCAAGGTGGGTGGATCACAAGGTCAGGAGATGGAGACCATCCTGGCTAACACGGTGAAACCCCATCTCTACTAAAAACACAAAAAATTAGCTGGGCGTGGTGGCAGGCACCTGTAGTCCCAGCTACTCGGGAGTTTGAGGTAGGAGAATGGTGTGAACCAGGGAGGCAGGGCTTGCAGTGAGCTGAGATTGCGTCACTGCACTCCAGCCTGGGTGACAGAGCAAGACTCCGTCTCAAGAAAAAAAAAAAAAAAAAAAAAAAGACAGTCTCTAGAGAAATGACTTAACTCTACCACTGCAGTGAAAAGCAGACACAAACAACATGCAAACAGATAGGTATGGCTGCATTCTGATTGCATTTTATTTATGAACACTGAAATTTGAAAGGCCATCTAATTTTCTTTTTTTAAGGTTTTTAAAATTTTTAAATTTTTGTGGGTACATAAAAGGAGTACAAATGCCATGTAATATTCACATCATGAAATAATATTCATCTTTTGATTTTTTTCACAACCATTTAAAAATGTAAGAATCATTGTTAACTCACAAGCTGTATTAGTCAATCTGTGCGTTCCTATAAAGAAGTACCTGAGGTTGGGTAATTTTTAAAGAAAGGAGGTTTAATTGGCTCACAGTTCTGCAGGATTTATAGGAAGCATGGCTCCAGGATCTGCTCCTGGTGAGGGCCTGAAGAATCTTTCGATCATGGTGGAAGATGAGGGCAAGAGCAAGACAGAGAGGGGAGACGCCACACTCTTTTAAACCACCGGATCTTATGTGAACTCAGAGCAAGAACTCACTCACTGTCATGAGGACAGCACCAAGATATTCATGAGGGATCCACACCTAGAATCCCAATGTTGGAGATGGGGCCTACCACCAGGCCCATCCCCAACATTGGGGATTGGGGCCTACCACCAGGCCCATCCCCAACATTGGGGATTACATTTCAACATGAGATTTGGAAGGGATAAACATCCAAACTACCTCACAAACTACATTAAAACAAGTGGCAGGCCAGGTTAGGCCCATGGGCCATATGTTGTCAATGCTTGATCTATAATACAATATGTTGATTTCCTTCAAAGCAGTTTACAAACCTTGTGTGGCTATTTGTTTAGCTATTTGCTCTGCATTTCCTTCCATGAGAATGCAAGTATCATCAGATAGTAGACAATCAACATTTGGTTGGATTAATGTATGTACTCTAATTTGTCTCATTGATCCCCTATCAATAGATATTTGAGTTGTTTCCAATTTTGTGAAGCTACACATGATGCTTCCAGGAATGAATCTGCCAATAGGTATAAATATTTTACATTTTAATGAATTTGACAAATTATCCTCCTAAAAAGTTATATTAGCAAACATATGAATGTGCCCACTTTCCCACACCCTATCCAACACTGAGTATTATCTAGTGGACAAACAAATAAAAGAAGGACAAGATTTAAATATATCAAGTATTAGTGATGGTGTGGACGTTTTCTTAATTATTGGACGCTGATTTGTAAGAGCTCTCATGGGTTTGTACATAAAGGAAATTAACTCCTTAGCTGTCAAATGTATTGCAAATACATTTTTGCAGTGTTTTTATATTCTGATTTTTTTATTTCTTGGCTTTCAACTTTTTTTAGTATGCCATTTTTTCCATACAGAAAGTTTCTTTTTTTTTAAGTTGTCAAATGTGTCAAATGTTTTCTTTATTACTTCTAGTTTTCACATTATGCTTAGAAAGGTCTTTCTCATTCCAAGATTTTAAAGATGATTCATCCTTGTTTTCTTCTAGTAATCTGAGGTTTTCTTTCTCTTTCTCTTTTTTGACATTTTAATCTTTGAATTATTAGTAATGACCACTAGGACAGGTAAGGCCAGGAACCAGCTTTACTTTATTCTAAACAATGAAACAGGTATCCGTATAAATCATCTTTTTTCTGCTGATTTGAGATGCCAATTTTAGGGTACTACATTTCCAGAACTACTTGGTATACTCAGGGTGATAGTCAAACTATTTAAACACAGATACAATTCGTACTCCCCAATCAGTCAGAACAGGGCATCAACACATCATGGCAAAAGAATCATGAAAAGGGACAATGGTAGGTTTGGGCAGTGAGTGTGGCACGGGTCACACAGCTTGATTTCTGGATTGGCTCTGGCTCCTCATCCACCTATCTACTCCTGCTCTCGTATCTCCTCTAAGAGCAGAACTCCTGGAGCTGTGGTCCCAGAGGGCCTCGTTAAATGCTTGACCTAACAATGAAAACGACTACTCCTAGGCTTCTAGTGGTATCTGGTTTGATCATAAATGGCCTGATATTTAAGTGACTCTTACTCAAGGATCCTGTTACACACAGCTCAGAGCATCTCATCTGACACATGGGCTGTGTGCACGCACAGGTGAGTATGTACATCTGCCACATTCATCAGCTTTTAGCATCACTGTCATCACTGTAATTCTGGCTTAACAGGCTATTAGGAGAGCAGAAAGTCTTCCTTATTTTGTAATGCTCTGTAATAGTTGAATAGCATCAAAATTAATTTGTTCCTTGAAGTATTTATCCACAAAACTCTCTAGGCATGGAATTTTAACAGTTTTCCTTCTTCTTTCTGTTTTTTCAAGAGACAGAGTCTCATCACTCTGTTGCCCGGGCTGCAGTGTAGTGGCACAATCATGGCTAATTGCAGCCTTGAATTCCTGGGCTCAAGTGATTCTCCCGTGCTGGTCTGCCAAAGTGCTGAGATTACAGGTGTAAGCCACCATGCCAGGCTGACAATTTTCCTTCTCAATTTATCCTATTGTTTGCCTTGTTGTTACTAACTTGAATTTGCCTTCTTCTTTAAAACTTATTTTGAATAACATATTTTCTTAGAAAATTGTCTATTTTGTTCAGATTTTTAAGTTATTGGGATAGAGTAGTGAAAAGTTATTCTTCAATAATTACTACTTATACTATTTCATTACAGTCAGACAATGTAGCCAGTAGAGATTCTTCTTGGAATTCATGTAGGTTTTTGTTGTGATCTGTTTGATAAAAATTTAATGTTTCAGGTAGGATAGGATAGAGAGGTTAAGAGCCAAACCATCAAACCATATGGGGTTGCAGCTCAGTTCCACCACTAACCAGTGACTTTTAGGAAAGTTTTTTTTTTTTTTGGAGAGGGAGTCTCCCTCTATTACCCAGGCCGGAGTGCAGTCGCGCGATCTTGGCTCACTCCAACCTCTGCCTTCCGGGTTCAAGTGATTCTCCTGCCTCAGCCTCCTGAGTAGCTGGGATTACAGGGGCACGCCACCACACCCAGCTAATTTTTGTGTGTTTAGTAGAGATGGGGTTTTGCCATGTTGACGAGGCTGTCTTTAACTACAGACCTCAGGTGATCCACCAGCCTTGGCCTCCCAAAGTGCTGGGATTACAGGTGTGAGCCATTGCATCCCTGGACAGGAAAATTATTTAATGTCTCCATATGTAATAGAGGGATAGCAACAATGTTGCCGGTTTCAAATGGCTAATACATGTGAACCACTAAGAACAGTATCTGAAACATAGTAAATACTCAGTAGATGTTAGTTTTTTGTATTTTTAAGTTGAATTTTATTTTTTTGGTACAAGACTGTTGCTCTGTCGCCCAGGCTGGAGTGCAGTGGTGCCATCTCGGCTCACTGCAACCTCTGCCTCCCGGCTTCAAGTGATTCTCGTGCCTCAGCCTCTGGAGGAGCTGGGATTACAGGCGCCCACCACCACACTTGGCTATTTTTGTATTTTTAGTAGAGACAGAGTTTCACCATGTTGGCCAGGCTGGTCTTGACCTCCTGGCCTCAAGTGATCCACCTGCCTCAGCCTCCCAAAGTGTTGGGATTACAGGCATAAGTCACTGTGCTGGCTGTTAGATTTTATTATTATCAGCCTGTGGTGTTATCTCTTTTCAAGTATGTTTTGTAAAATTTTACAGTCTTAATCTATAGAGAAGCTTAACCAAAAAAAGTTTCCTGTTTCCTAGAGAGATTCTTCTTTTAGAATGTTCTCTATCTAATTTATACTTGATATTTATTTCTTCTTATCTTTATCTCTTTTCTATCTCTTTTCTCTTTTTCTCTTTCTCTTTTCTCAATGCATAGAAATCTTTTTGGGGTGAGGGTGGATAGTGAGGCATATTACTTGTCTCCAATGAAACATTCTATTCCAGCTTATTATTTGCCCAATAATTTTGTTTGAAACTTATCCTGAACTGTTTACCTTTTTTTCCTGAGTGGTGTTTAAAATGTACTTGGAATTTGAGTTAGAAGGCAGATCATTGATAGCAGCCTCTGACAGTGATATCTGCCCACGTGGAGAGATGGGAAGGAGGCAGCAGTAGAAAGGATCCTAAATGTGTTGTCTCTGATTATCCCTCTTTGCACGTCTCTTATTCCACAGAAGGGGAGTTCTCTTCTGGTTTTGGCTGTCCCTCCACTTTGGTACTAGTAAGTCATCTGGAAAGGTTTTCCAGTTATGAAATTGAGTGAGGCCGATGAAGACAGCTTTGGGAGATCTCCTTCAACCCTACCTTCCTGGCCCCAAGCAACACATCTTTTTCTTTTGCGTCTTGCTCACCATTTGATATGGCTTGGTTCTGTGTTCCCACCCAAACCTCATGTCGAATTGTAATCCCCAGTTTCAGAGGAGGGGCCTGGTGGGAGGTAACTGGATATGGGGGCAGATTTTCCCCTTGCTGTTCTCATGACAGTGAGTGAGTTCTCACAAGACCTGGTTGTTTAAAAGTGTATGGCACCTGCCCCTTCACACTCTCTCTCTTGCTCCACCATGTGAAGATGTGCCTGCTTCCTTTCACCTTCCACTATGGTTGAAAGTTTCCTGAGGCCTCCCCTGTCATGCTACTTGTACAGCCTGCAGAACCGTAAGTCAATTGAGCCTGTTTTCTTTTTTTTTTTTTTAACACAGTTTTGCTCTTGTTGCCCGAGCTGGAGTGCAATGACGCAATCTCAGCTCACTGCAACCTCCGCTTCCCAGATTCAAGCGATTCTCCTGCCTCAGCCTCCTGAGTAGCTGGGATTACAGGCATGCGCCACCACGCCTGGCTAATTTTTTGTATTTTTAGTAGAAACGTAGTTTTACCATGTTAGCCAGGCTGGTCTCAAACTCCTGACCTCAGGTGATCCACCCACCTCAGCCTTCCAAAGTGCTGGGATTACAGGCCTGAGCCACTGCGCCCGCCAAGCCTGTTTTCTTTATAAATTACCCCGTCTCAGGTAGTTCTTTTTTTTTTTGGTTTTTTTTTGTTTGTTTGTTTGTTTGAGAAGGAGCCTCACGGGCAGTAGCCCGATCTCAGCTCACTGCAAGCTCTGCCTCCTGGGTTCACGCCATTCTCCTTCCTCAGCCTCCCAAGTAGCTGGGACTACAGGCGCCGGCCACCAGGCCTGGCTGAATTTTTTTTTTTTTTTTTGTATTTTTAGTAGAGACAGGGTTTCACTGTGTTAGCCAGGATGGTCTCAATCTCCTGCCTTGTGATCCGCCCACCTTGGCTTCCCAAAGTGCTGGGATTACAGGTGTGAGCCACCGCGTCCGGCCTCAGGTAGTTCTTTATAGCAGTATAAGAACAGACTAATATACCATTTCTTATTCCATATTCATGGAAAGAGACCCTGTAACATTAGGAAACACTTGTCCAAAGACTACCCTCACTTCTGACAACAATGGCAAGTTGGAGGGTTCCCAAGACCACCCTTGCATTTGATAATTCAGTAGACTCACAGAACTCAACGGACTCTATATACTCACAATTATGATTTATTATGGTAAAACGGTACAGATTAAAATCAGCCAAGGGAAGAGGCCCATGCAGCAGAGTCCAGGAAAGTTCTAAGCATGGAGCTTCCAATTGTCTCCTTCCGGTGGAATTAGGTAGAGTGCGACTTTCCCAGTAATGATGTTTGATATCACCAAGCCTCAGGGTTCAGAGCTTTTATTAGGGCTGTGTCACTAGGCCCAGTGGAATACCCATGTCACGGATCTCAGTCTCCAGCCCCTCCAGAACTGGAGCTGATACCACACGACCCAAAGCCCCCACCCTAAATCACATTGTTAGACTATTTGGAGTGACCCAAGGCACTCAGAGAAACAAAAACATTCCTATCACGCATGACATTCCAAGAGGTTTAGAGATTACCTCCCAGAAGCCGAGGGCACAGAGGAGACCTCTCTTGGGCAAGGTTACATTCTTTACAACACAGCCTCTGTGTACACTTTCATTTACATTTCTAAATCTGTACCTGCCTTGAATTAGAGGAAAAAGATGTCAGACCCTGGTCCTCTCCTTTCTTTTGGATCAGATTTCTTCATATCTGGCAGCCAGAGCTTCTGGCATCTAGAACGGTGCTGGCACCTCAGCAGCATTCAGTAAATATTTGTTGAATGGATGAAATGTGTATGTGTGAATGAATATCTTTTAAATATGTGGTGTGAGATTGTGGCTATTCTCTAGTAATATCAAGGTGGAATAGTTTTTACTTTATTTTGGCTTTTGCTCTTTGGTGGATTTCAGAGGGCGTGGTGATGCCCTCTCTCTAGAAGGGGATCCTTTTGTTTTACAGATGAGGAAGCTAACTTCAGAAAGGATGTCACTGGGCCACTAATGAGGGACAGAGATGGGATCAGAACAGAAGTTTCCCCCAACTTTTAAAATTTCTCTAAGCCAAATGCTTTAGTTTCTCTTTTTCTTACAAAAATGACAAAATTCTTTCTCTCTAATGAGTTTGTTACCAGACAGCAAAATTCCCTCATTTGGGACAACCTGCAGTTGCCCAGCCAGCCTGTGGTGTTGGTATTAATGAGTTGGAAATCCATCAGTTCCATGGCTGGAGTACAATAAAACTGCTAAGGGCCTAGACACTGATTCTACCTTTGAACATTGGAAATTCATCGTGTTTGCATTTATTTTGAGACTCGATTGTCTAATTGGATCTCTCAAGTGTTCCATTGCATTTTGATTTTAAAACAGAAGTTCCCACTTGGGTCGGTAGCCAAGCCCTTGGCAACAGGTATGTTCTTCAAAAGGACTTTTTAAAGGTAATGCTTGACCTGACAGTTAAGATTACAATGAAAAGACGGTAGTAGCAAGCTCAGGAGCCCAGAATAAAAGGTATTAACACAGTATATCTTATATGGCAGGGGTCCCCAACCCCCAGGCCATGGACCAGGACCCGTCCATGTCCTGTTAGGAACCAGCTGGCA
Source organism: Chlorocebus sabaeus (assembly GCF_047675955.1). Lineage (NCBI taxonomy): Eukaryota > Metazoa > Chordata > Mammalia > Primates > Cercopithecidae > Chlorocebus > Chlorocebus sabaeus. The sequence goes on along the minus strand of NC_132921.1, from coordinate 34,999,423 downwards.
CAGCAGGAGGTGAGCAGTGGGCAAGGGAGCATTACCACCTGAGCTCCACCTCCTGGCAGATCAACGGCAGCATTAGATTCTCATAGGAGCGCAAACCCTATTGTGAACTGTGCATGTGAGGGATCTGGGTTGCACACTCCTTATGGCGATGATCCGAAGTGAAACAGTTTCATCCCGAAAACCATACCCCCGTACCCTGGGTCCATGGAAAAATTGTCCTCCACGAAACTGGTCCCTAGTGGCAAAAAGACTGCGGACTGCTGTATATGGGGTTCTTTCCCTGCAACCATCAGTGTCCCCTGAGGTTCCTGTCACATCTCTGATCCAAAACTAACTGCAAGATTGACATTCACGCAGCACTTACTATGTGCCAGGCAATATCCTAAGTGCCTTGTAGATATTGAACCATTCATTCCTCACGGTGACCTTCAAGCTGCTGTTATTGTCATCATCCCTGCTGGGAAAACTGAAGCACAGACAGGTTATGTAACTCACCCATGTTTTCTCGGCTGGTAAGCAGATCTAGAATCAAGCACCAGCAGTTCAGTTTAAGTCCAATATATTGCTTCTCTCCTTCCCACTATGCCCATGCTCATCATTATAATGCCAGTTACATTACATGAAAATAAACATTTAGGATATATTGGATTTCCAATGCCATGTAACAAATGACCACAAATGTGGCAGCTTAACACAACATGGATGTGTCATCTCACAGCTTCCCTGGGTCAGGAGTCTAGATATGTTTTATCCTGGTTCCTCTCTGCAAGGTCTTGCCAGGTTGACAGCAAGCTGCAGCCAGAGCTTCAATCTCGTCCAAGGCTTGGGTCCTCTTCCAAGCTCAGTGGTTCTTGGTAGAATTCAGTTCCTTATGGTTACAGGTCTGGCAGTTGCTTCTTCAAGTCCAACAGAAGAGCATTTCTGCTGCTCCAAATCTGTGACTTCTCCACCTCTGACTTCCAGACCGTCTTTTGAAGAGCTCACCTGATTGGGTCAGGCCCACCCAGGATGATCTCCCCTTTAAATAACTGACAGTCAACTGATCAGAGATCTTCACTGCATTTATGACATCTCTTCGTCTTTGCCATGCACATACAAGGGGGTCAGGGATGCGGCGGAAATCTCGAGGGCCTTCGAAAATTCTGCCAGTCATAACACTGAAGCAGAAAATGTCACAAAAGGATAGAGTAGAGGAGGGGAGGGAATAACAGAGGAGCAATCCTTACATGTACGTATAGGAGCCTCAGGTCTCTCATTAGCAGCAGCTGGTAGAAGCTATTCCTTCCTCACCTCCACCACCTCCTTATGACTACTAACCAGTCACTATCAACATGCTTTGGTGTGACACATGCTGGCTTGACTTGTCTTAGAAAACCTTTGCACTCTCTTTGCCACCTGCCTCCCCTGAACCCACCCACCCACTGCAATTCCTTATGCTCTGCCTCAGTTCTGCCATGAGCAACTCCATCCCAAGTTGTATGGCCTTCTCATCCAGGCCACCAGGGCTGGGTACCCATGAAGGTATGGGTGTCATTGAGAGTTGATTAAGGGCAGTAAGTGAAGGTGTTAGCTGTGATATCATCAAGAGGAAGCTAAGGAAAAAGAGGAAGTGTGCCAGTTTATGTCATCTTGGCTCTTCTGAGACATTCTCAAGTGTCTCCAACAGGAGCTTCAGCCTCTTAGAATGATATTGGATGATGGAATAACCATCAAATAAGTTGTTAATCAAAATATACTTCTCCTATGAATTATCTTGACCCCTCCCCACTATTTCTTACATCCCCTTCACAGCGTTTGCCAGACATCATTCCTGAAAATTTGGAGGTAGGGAAAAAAATGTGCTGGGGCTGAAGCAGCAAACAGCTCTGTCTATGTCATGGGACAAAGTCAGTAAAGCTTTCTTAGTAGACAAAGCTTTACAGTGATGAGTCCCCGCTTAGCAGCCATGGAGTTAGGGGTTAGGGAAGAGCTGTTTGTTTGTTTCTTAAGTGATAGAGATCCCTTCTGTTGTTTGATAAGACCAGAAAAGCTAAAAATAAAGCCTGGGAGATGTCCTATAACAGCAGTCAGAACTCTTCTTTGTTAAAAACAATCCCCACTGATGAAGCAACCTGAATGAGAGTGGAAGGAGAGTATGCAAATGATCTGGGGCCAGGAACAATGTCACTGACCTCCATATCCACCACCACCCTTTCATCCCCCCATGTCCAGTTCAGCACTATGCTTATGGAATCTGAAGAAAGACTGCATTTCCATCTGGAGTTTCCATTGCAGTTTGTTATCGATAGTGCTTTAACCTTTCGGGGAGAAGGGAGCTTATGAATTCTTTTCATTCATTCATCCATTCGACCAATATTATTTAATGCTGGAAAAGAGATTATTTCCGTTCTTGGGATACTAACAATAGAAAAACTTTCTTTTTTTTAATTTTTATTAAGTTCTGGGGTACATGTGCAGGATGTGAAGGTTATATAGGTAAACATGTGCCATGGTGGTTTGCTGCACTTGTCAACCCATCACCTAGATATTAAGCCCAGCATGTATTAGCTCTTTTTCCTAATGCTCTCCCTCCCCCTACCCCACCCCCTGACAGGTCCCAGTGTGTGTTGTTCCTCTCCCTGTGTCCATGTGTTCTCATTGTTCGGCTCCCACTTATAAGTGAGAACATGTGGTGTTTGGTTTTCTGTTCCTGTGTTAGTTTGCTGAGGATAATGGCTTCCAGATCTATCCACATCCCTGCAAAGGACATGATCTTGTTCCTTTTTAAGGCTGCATAGTATTCCATGGTGTATATGTACCACATTTTCTTTATCCAGTCTCTCATTGATGGGCATTTGGGTTGATTCTATGAATAGGCAAACTTTCTAACTTTATTATGGTAGGTAAAACTGAAAGCAAACAATTATATAATGTAATGTAATATATGATGTAGGGTAGTGGTAAGTGCTATAAAGTTCTCTTATGAGAATATGATAAAAGTTGTGGTTCTTTCCTTAAAAAAAAAAAAAAGAAGAAGAAGAAGTTGGATTCAATGTTGCCTAGGATTTCCAGAGGGTCATACATCCTCTGAATCCCATCCACAGAGCTACTCTCTAGCAGTGGCTCTCAAACCCATTTAAAGTCTGATTTAGTAGTACTGATATGAGGTCTTAGAGTCTTTATTTTTGTAAGTTCCACTGGCGATTCTGCTGCACATTGTTCTAAAGGGTCTGATTTTAATCCACGTTATAAAAAAGAATAGACAAATCTAATTTACAGAAGGCTTACAAAGAAAGACAAGCATACCTACAAGACACCTAGCCAAAGGCCTGCACTGAGTTCTTCAGAATTTAGAGTCCAGTGACCTGTGCTAAAAGACTTTCCAGCCTTGGGAGACAAGGCCCAGTGTGCCTCTGAGGCCATCTGTATTTGCTTAAGCCCATCCTTTAATGCAGTACTCCTCCCTCTACCTTTTAAAAAATTCATGCTCCCCCACCTTTGGATCCAAATTAAAATCTCATCTTTTTCTGGATATTATGAAATAAAGTCCTTGGTGGAGTGTAATCCCCAAGGGAGAAGTGCTGTATTTTCAGTGTAATCTTATAAACCAAGACTGCTCAGCCTTGTTTTCTAAAATGTTCATTATAAAAGTACCAAGATTAAGATTGTATGTTGGTGTTTGCCATACTTTTCTAATACATACCATATAATTATGTCATTGTCCCTCTTTGCCCCTTTTCTGGTATTGCTCACCAAATGTAAGGCTTTGTAGCTTATGACTAAGGCTATGCATTTCTGTTCTCTGTTCTATTGTGATTTCTAGGTAGAAGAATAAGTAGATGGGAGAAGGGAGGGAGAATCTGAACAGCAGGGATTCTTGTGTAAAGATGCAAACATTTGTTTTCATTCCCCCCTGAAACCCCATGAGAATGCCAGTAAAGGGATTTTTAAAGGCACAGACCCACATCAATGGAGAAATGGGAGAGTAGAAAACAGCAACAACACTTGAAACCGGAAGAGCAGCCAGATAAGGGGTAATTTACTTAGCAGACCTAAGAAAATGGAATCCTAAGCCAACAGTGCAGAATGTGAGAAACCAACTCACTTTATGAGCCAGAACCCCCATAAGGCTTGAGAGTAGGCGGCACCAGGCACTTCTGGAAGTGGAGGTGAGAGTGACAGTTGCTAAAATTAGGAGAATTGGTTTATGGTCTGTTTATGAAGCAGTCACATCTCCACATTTCTTCCCCAAGTCCAGGCAGCCAGGTTCTCCCCCATTCTGGACAAAGACGGGAGACAGTAACGCCAAGGGTCTCTAGTCTAGGAGAGGCAGGCACTGTAGAGAACAAGGATGGTAGAGCCCCCAGAAGCCATGTCCCCACTCCCCCAAATCTGTTAGCCAGACCTTCACCCTTTAAGCAGGAACTCAGTAGAGTCCTCTTTGATCATCTGACCTGCCCCAGAGAATAGACCTAAAGAGACTGATTTGGAAGTTCCACAAGGAAAAGATTCAAACACACTAAGATGAAGTTTGCAGTTGACAAGTTTATGTACAGCCCAGAGCTTCCAATAAGATTATTTGTCCACTGGACTTAAACACAAACAACATCCCTACTTCTTAAAATGGAGACAACAATGTCCCTATCGCATAGGGACATTGGTATAAGGATGAAATGAAATGGTACTTGTGAATTGCTTAAAACAGCGTTTGGCACACAGTGGGAGCTATACAGGTTTTTGTTATAGATGGATAAATGGACAAGCTAAGAATTACCAGACATCTAAAGAAATCCTCTAATGTGAACAATAGAGACCAAAATAAATAGAAAATAAAGTTGCTTAGAGGCTCTGCTACTTAGAACAAGAACCAACACCACCCCATCCTCATTCATATAAATACATCTATATATTTATATGGAAATAGATATTCATAATATGTTAAAGTGTGTATATTTAATACACATTCACATATACATATACACAAAGAGTTACTGGAAATTTAAAAGACAAGAGTAAATCTGAAAAACTTAACAGGAACTTGGAAGTTAAAATTGAGAATATCTCCCAGAAAGCAAAGCAAAAAGTTAAAAGGGTACAAAATTGGACAGAAAAGAGAAGACAATTAAACAAGTCCAGGAGTTCTGATAATCAAGTATAGAAAGTCCAGAAAGTGAGAGGAAGTCAAAAATAGAGGAGCGGAAATCAAAGACATAATTCCATAACATTTCCCAGACCTGGTACATTTTCTGGACTGGAAAGGCCATGAGTGTCAAAACGGACCCACACAGAGGTAGATGACTGGACATTTCAAAACACTGGATTCAAGTGGATCCTGCCATTTTCAAGGAGAAGAAAATCAGGTATAAAATAATTGAGAATCAGGATGGCAGAAGGTCACTCAACAGCAACAGCAGAAGCAAGAAGGCAATGGAAGCTGGCACGGTGGCACACACCTATAATCCCAGCACTTTGAGAGGCTGAAGTGAGTGGATTGCTTGAGCCTAGGAGTTTGAGACCAGCCTGGGCAACATGGCAAAAGCCCATCTCTACAAAACATACAAAAATTAGTGAGGCATGGATAGTGCTTGCCTGTAGTCCCAGCTACTTGGGAGGCTGAGTGGGAGGTTTACCTGAGCCCAGGGAGGTTGAGGCTGGAGTGAGCCAAGATCCTGCCCCTGCACTCCAGCCTGGGAGACAGAGTGAGATCCTGTCACACACACACACACACACACACACACACACACACACACACACACACAAAAAGAAGAAGGCAATGGAGCAAGATCCTCAAAATACTGGAGGAAAACTGTCTACAAGCTAGAAGTTTCTGTCCAGCTAAACCAATCAAGACATTCTCAGAATCGAAGTCTGAAAAATTTATTTTTCATACACTATTTTCTGGAGGCTAGTAGGATATGTGCTCCACCAAAATGAATAAGCAAACCTAGAGGAAGACAAATCTCAGATGCAGGAAACCAGAGAACCACCTCAAAAGATGGGTGCGGAGGGGGAAGCCCGAAATGTTGGGGAAGGGAGATGCCAGAAGAAATGATGGGCACTGGTGGTAGAGAGAGCTGAGCCATGCTGGAGCAGGCCAGAAGGCCCTCGGAGAGGTTTCTCCAGGAAGATTAAATCACTAGAAAAACTGACAGCCCTCCTGAGAGAAGACAGATCACTGGCCAATAATTTGGGGTTGCATTCGTGGAACCTGAACAATTACACAAATGAGAAAACAAGGTAATTATTCTTGTAAAAACAAAAAGTACAGGAAAGTAAAGGTAACCACAGTCTAGTTCATGGTTCAGGTATAGACAGCTTTTGCCTCACCATAATAACGTGAAGGACAGGGTCTATCCCCTGCATCCACGGATTCAGCCAACTACAGATCCAAAATATCTGACAATAGAAAGAATAAAAAATAATAATACAGCAATAAAAAATACAGACAAAAACCAATACAGTTTAACAACTATTTACATAGCATTTACCTTGTATTAGATATTACAAGTAGTGTAGAGATTATGTAAACTGCATGGAAGGATATGCATAGGTTATATGCAAATACTACACCATTTTCTATCAGGGGTTAAGCATCTCCAGAGTTTGGAATCCTCAGAGATGCTGAAACCAATTCCCTGCAGATATCAAGGGGTAACTGTATTGATCTGACCCAAATTGCATTGTTATTAGAGTGGGAAGGAGGGGGTTGGGAAGACAGCCTGTATGTTGTGGGCACAGCAGGGAGGAAAGAGAGCTAAATGCTGTCATCCACAATAGAACGTACATAAATGATGGTTAAAACAGGAAAAATCAAAAAGTAAAACTCAGAGATATTATTTACAGGCATAAATGTAAATACCAAAATAATCAGCAGAGAGGATAAAATAGTTGCTTCTGGAAAGAGAGAAATTAGAGGTGGTGAACAATGGACTGCTGGTTTTTTTAAATAACAAAACTAGAAGTATTTGGTTTTATAAAAATATATTGTGTGTATATGGAATAAAAATAGAAACTTAAGAAAAATTTGTTTTAATTTATCAAATACATAGTAACTGTATTTTTCCTTTCACACACAAGTGGGGCTGAACGCCGCAGGTCTAGGTGATCTGGAAACACCCAGACCAGCTTTGCTCCAGCTGTTGTTGCTGTCATTTTTTTTTCCCGCTTGCATTTAATATAGGCTAAGTCCTATATGTGACCTTTCAGGCCTGACCTCAGGCAATTGCAGAGACTTTACCCGGCAGGCCCCAGGGGAAAATCTGCTCTGGCACACCAGACTTGCAGCACAGCCTGGAGGAAGTTGCAGTCAAGGACTCAGCCCCGAGTGGTAAGTAGCAGCCACATTGCTACTCTTCTCTTAGATTTCAGAGATATTTTCCCTGCCCTGCTTCCTATCTTGTCTTGATTCCGGAACCCTGTTGAGTTTGTTCTCTAGGAAATCCCTGCCTCAAAGGTGTGCCCCTATGATATGGTTTGGCTGTGTTTCCACCCAAATCTCATCTTGAATTGTAGCTCCCACAATTCCCATGTGTTGTGGGAAGGGCCTGGTGGGAGGTAATCAAATCATGGGTCAGGTCTTTCCTGTGCTGTTCTCATGATAGTGAATAAGTCTCACAAGATCTAATGGTTATGTAAAAGGGAGTTTCCCTGCACAAATCCTCTCTCTTGCCTGCCACCATGTAAGACGTGCCTTTCGCCTTCTGCCATGAGTGTGAGGCCTCCCCAACCACATGGAACTGTGAGTCCATTAAACCTCTTTCTTTATAAATTACCCAGTCTTGGGTATGTCTTTATCAACAGTGTGAGGACAGACTAATACACTCTGGTACATGCAAAGCTGCACATCTTGTGCTTTCCCTTCCCATAGAGGGGCCTCAGCTCCCACATCCAGCAAATGAAGGTGCTGGGCTAGCTCTTGTTGAAGGGTCTCTGGATGAAGCTGGAAAGTTATCAACAAACACAGCCCCTCTCCTGAACTCCTACTGTGTTTATATTACCTTATCCAATGACTTAACACTTGATATTAATACATCCTCACCTAAAGATGAGTTCTGTTGTTTTGTTTTGGCGTGTGTGTGTGTGTGTGTGTGTGAGAGAGAGAGAGAGAGAGAGGGTGAGGGGGAGAGAGAGAGAGAGAGACAGAGACAGAATTTGGGCTTGTCTCTTCCAAAGAGATAAAAATAGCCTTGAGGGCAGAGACCCACCTTGTACTGCTGTGTCCTACAGCATACTGGACATCCAGTCTGTGATAAGGGACAATTCCATAAAGGAATAATGATGTAGATAATTTCTGTGGGATAGGTAGGAAAAAGTTGCTCCTAATCCTCAGTTTTGTTCACTGCTATGTCCCCACCACTGAGAACAGTGCCTGGCACATAGTAAGTACTCAAAAAATATTTGTTGGATGAAGGCATGAATGCACCTAAAAGGAAGACTAAACTGGGACTTGGTGGCTAGAAATGCAGAAATATTTTGGAACTCATAGAACAAGCTGTTGTTGCCCCTGCAGTAAGTGACTGGAAGTAGGAGAAGGAAGGTATCCCAAACTCTCCATCTTTTTCTCATTGAGATTCCCAAGGGCAGAGTGTAAATAGTGAAACCTTGCAGGAGGATGGGTTAGCTAAGTATTTAAAGGCTTCCAATATGCATTACCAACTGTTTCCTGTCTAAGGACTCTTTCCCTAAAGAAATACAGCAAGTAAGCACAAGATGAATAAACAAGGACTTTACTGCAGCATGATTTACAACAGAAAAACTGGAAACAACCAAAGTGTTTATTAATAAGGGACTGGTCACAGAAAAAGATTTACTATATGTTGCTTAGTGAGGAAAGTGAGACAAAATGATATATGCCTTTCTTTTGTGATATATGTGTGCATATATACATTTATGTAGATACATACAAATATGTATACCCATATATATGGAAAAATAATGGAAAGATACATATGAAATGATTACAGTATAAAATAATTAAAGTCTGGTTTTTGTTTTTTGTTTCTGTGCTTTTTTCCTTTTTTTCTTTTTTTTCTTTTTTTTTTTTTTTTTTTTTTTTTTGAGACAGGGTCTCGCTCTGTCACCTGGCTGGAGTGCAGTGATACAGTCATGGCTCACTGCAGCCTTGAACTCCCAGGCTCAAGCTATCCTCCCATCTCAGCCTCCCTAGTAGCTGGGACTACAGGCGGGCACCACCACATATGACTAACGTTTGTATTTTTTGTGCAGACGAGGTTTTGCCGTGTTGTTCAGGCTGGTCTCTAACTCCTGGGTTCAAGCATCTGCATGCCTCAGCCTCCCAAAGGGTTGGGATTACAAGTGTGAGCCACCAGGCCCAGCCTGCTTTTCCATATTTTAAAAGTTTGCATTGCTTCCGTATTTAGGGGAAAATATATTTTATTCCTTTAAATGACATCATATGGCAACATTGTGTGGAAGTTTATATTGACAACGACATTGGTGAATACACCTAATACAGATACCTTCACAGACAGCAAGAGCTCACTACTCCAGCCCCCCGTACCCGTTTTGAGATAAGTGGAGGTTTATTCTGGGCCTACTTAATAACTAAAGATGTGTGACTCCGAATGATGTGTGATTTTGAATGACATGCCAAATAACTTGAAAGAATATAACTTGTCCATCAGGGGATACAGACATTCATGTGATGGGAAAGAAGACTAAGCCTGTCTTTAATGGTGAGGGGTCTGGACTGGGAGAGGAGGGACTTAGGCAGGGAGAAGAGGAGGAGCAAACAGAAGCTCCAAGCCAAGTGGAGTCAGACACCTCGTTAAACTTTTACTGCGCGTGCTCCACTGTATAGCAGGTGCTCTGAGAGATATTAGAGAAGCCAAAGACAAGTTTATAGTCTAATTAGAAAGACAAGCCTAGCACTTATAAAACCATTAAAGACAACAGCTAGACTGCACTGTTTATAATTAGTGCTAAAGAGTGAGATTCAGATGAGTGCTCTGATAATAGTCTAGATTTTAAATATTTTAAGATGCTTTGAATATGTATATATATATGTATATTTTAAACAATTTCATTAAACATTCAAATAGACTAAAAAACAAGCAAAGGTTGAACACTGGAATATATGACAATTTGTGGTAGTCATACAATTTCACACATAACCTCTTGGTAAGGATGTTCCAAGAGATTAGAATCTGAACAGAAAGATGTGTGAGTGCTTAATCTCTAAGATCAGCAGACAAAAGCGCTGAGGCCCCTTTTCTCCTAGGAAAGGCTTGATGGACAAGAAAGATCTATAAGGCCTAGAGACTCAAGGTGCAGAGGCTGTTAATGGATTTACTGAGGAAGGAGGGGGAGGGAATATAGAGTTTTCAGGATCTTGGATGTGACAGGAATTGGTACACAATGGTAAGGCTGGAATCTGCTGTGCAGTCTGGGGCCCTCGGACCTACCTATGCTGGGGACTTCATGCTGCTCCAGGGCTCCTCCTTGTTCCCAGACTTTCCATATCCTGAACCTGACCCAACAAGGAAATAGCCATTTATTTGGGAATTATAGAGTGTAGGATTAGGATTATCCCCCTCAATATCAAAATAATACCTGTTCATGAGATAATTTAGCAAATACGGAAAAGAGTCAAAGGAAGAAATAAAAGTCGCCTGTAATTTTCCTTCAGCTAGGGTTTGCCAGATGTAGCAAAGAAAAATAGCAATGCAATGTTTGGGAGATATATGCATACTAAAACTTATTGTTTATCTCTAGTTCAAACTTCGTTGGGTGCCCTACCTGTTATCTGGCAACCCTACCCTCAGAAGTAATCCCAACAGTGGGCTCCACTCGCCCCCTCCATTTCCCAGTCTCCTTCAGTCTTGACCATCTTGTTTACCACAGTGGATTCTGTGCCTCAAACCAAGTTTATCTGAATCCCCATGAATGTACTGGGCTTTGCAAAGCTACTGCTTCTCTCCGAAGTTCCACCTCACATCCAGACTCCCCAGGAGTATCGGCAGCACCTCCCATCTCCTAGCAGGGCTGGATTTGTCCTGGCACTGCCCCTCTGCCAGCCGTTGAGACAGTGGGTTGGGGATGTCTGTCACAGCCACAGAGGGTCCTTGTTTCCAGGCTCACCTAACATCTGATGCTGCCTGAGGCCAGGTGAGTCAATGTCATACCCCTGGGAAGAAGCAGAGTCTCTTGCCTCTAAGCCAGGTGCATGACCCAGTTCACTCCCACGAGGCCACAGCCAGCCTCCAACATGTGGTCAGACTGGTTCCCCGTTCAGGAACTTTCAACCTGGCCGCCCTACACTACCAAAGAGGAAGCAGACCCAGGCTGCCTTTGCCCCTCCATGCTGTGTATCCAGTCCTGGTCCTGCAGTTCCATCCCTTTGAAACCTCCTCCTTGTCTCCCTCCTCCCTCCAGCTCCATGAATCTCCTTTACCTCAAGCCAAGACCACCTTCTCTGGCATCCATCTTCCTAAGCCCATGGCACCCCCCGCACCTTCCTCAGGGATGCAGGTCCTTTAAGCCCTGCTTAGGAAAGGGACTGTCAAGGATTAATGACCTGTAAAGTGGTGGGGTAGAGATGGTGATGAGGAAAGCGGGTCAAAAGGAGGGGAGATACCATCGGGTTATCTTCTTTCTCTTTCCTTCTATATTAGGCAAGATCTATTTACGTTGCTTTTAACAAAGTGTATTTTGGGCACTCCAATTTCTTGCCACATGCCTGCCTACTGTCTATAGTTTGCAGAGACAAACTACTGTCTATAGTTTGCATATCATCATAGGGTTTTGCATCTCCCATACTTTGGACAAATTGTTTTGTTTTAATAAATGGCTGTGCTTCAGGGACATTTATGTCAGAATATCATTTCCTTTTTCTAACTTTAGTAAAGACAAGCAAACATTGCTGAAAACCCAGTTAATCAATAGGGCTTGGAAGAAAAAAAACAAAAACAACCCACCTAGGGTCATTCCTAAAGCAGTCCCTGTCAATTCTGCTTTCAAGATATTGACACATACAAGTGCTTAGTAAACCAAAACCATTTTCCCACTGAATTAAACAGGTGCTAACTAAAATAATTACCTGGTTTCACAGGAACATGCTGTTGACCCCAATCTCAAATTCAACTCTGTAAATGCCTGGTATTTGAGGAAGTATTCCTAAATGTAATCCTTTAATCCACCTTAATCTCCACTCCCACCTCATTTGATCACTGACATGGAGAAGTCAATCATTGCTCTCTGCTCTCTCTCACCAGCCAAAGCCCAGCAAGAGTGACTTCAGCCTTCCCAGGGTAAGCCTCCCAGGAAAGAGCTAATTCTGAGAAGGGTGTTCAAAGTAGCTCCAGTGACAAAATCATTTATTTGCTTCTCATTCATTGAGAGTTTAGTACCACCACCACCAATGAAACTAAAATAAGCAAAGAGTCAACAGTTTGGTACAAATAGCTGCATTTTATGATATGTTTTATTTTTTCCTTTTTTTTTAAAAAAAAAAAGATGCAACATTTTTTGTTTTTTTTTTAAAAAGGATGCACCTACTCTTTGTTTAAACACACACACACACACACATGCACGCACACACACACCCACCCTAAAATCATACAGACATACATGAAGTAAAAAGAACCATGGTTCTTCAACTGAAAATTAGACACAAAAGAAACCACTATTACTAGTTTGCAGGTTGCCCTAGACCTCAGATTTTCAAACTACAGTGGACTGATACCCTGAGGCCCAGACATACCAATTGGAAAGTGAGGACTAGGCCTTTGATCCTCGTAGAGGAAGGTGAACTGACACTCCTTAATTGATTTGTTGCTGTTTTCAAGTAGAAATAATCTGAGGTATTTGAAGACATTTGGAGGAGGCAACAGTGAGAAGAGCAGAGGCTGCTACTCAAGGCTAATGCCAAAGGAAGACTTGATAAACACAGGACTGGGAAGCACCCCACTTGCTCCAGTGGGCTTTCCCTCTCCACGTAAACCTTTGAAGGGAGCCTGGGGGCCAAACAGGCATTACATTCTTGTCTTGTTTCTAATGCCCCACCTCCTGGCTGAGAAGATATGTATTTTATATTCTTGAAGGCAGGAGGCTTATGGAAGGAAGGCATGCAGTGCCCAGCATGACAGAGGATCTGGAGAGAGGAGAGAGGGAACAGGGATCGGAATACAGAGGAAATTTGATACCCATTCTTAGAGGAATCTGCTCATGGTGGTCCTCTCTGTAAAATGCCTCCTTGCTCCCCAGCACTGCTGGATGGAGTCCTGGAATCCCAGACTCTTCACAACCCCATTCTCCACTTCCAGTCTGGATGGATCCCTGCCTAAGGAAATGAGAACTTCTTGTAGCTCCTCTCACAGGACATGATGGCTTTAGACCTCCATCTGGATCTAGGACTTCCCTCGTGAAGTCAGCCAACCTGGTGGTGGAAGGCTATGTTTCTGGGTGCTGTCAGCAGGCTGGAGTCTGGTGGCTGCTGCATGGGCTACATGAGGCCTGCACTTCCAGTTCACATAAACAGCCACTCACACAACATCTGCCCTTCCAACCAGCCTGCTCTCCTCTCTTAGGTTATCTGCCCAGACCCTGAAGACCTTTGAGTTTGAGGACACTGACCATCCTATCTCAGGTCAGGCACACAGACCAAACTTAATACTCATACCTATGGAAATGAGAATAAGCCTCTCACCAAGGGGCACACCAAGCCTGTCTGCTCTGGCATCCAGCCTTGGAAACTGTATTTGTCCATTTTCATATGGCAATAAAGACATACCTGGTGGGGTTCCAAGATGGCAGAATAGGAACAGCTCCAGTCTACAGCTCCCAGCGTGAGCAACACAGAAGATGGGTGATTTCTGCATTTCCAACTAAGGTACTGGGTTCATCTCACTGGGGCTTGTCAGATGGTGGGTGCAGCCCATGGAGTGTGGAATTTCATATCCAGCCAAACTAAGCTTCATAAGTGAAGGAGAAATAAAATCCTTTACAGATAAGCAAATGCTGAGAGATTTTGCCACCACCAGGCCTGCCTTACAAGAGCTCCTGAAGGAAGCACTAAACATGGAAAGGGACAACTGGTACCAGCCACTGCAAAAACATGCCAAATTGTAAAGACCATCGATGCTAGGAAGAAAGTGCATCAACTAATGAGCAAAATAACCAGCTAACATCATAATGACAGGATCAAATTCACATATAACAATATTAGCCTTACATGTAAATGGGCTAAATGCCCCAGTTAAAAGACACAGACTGGCAAATTGGATAAAGAGTCAAGACCTATCAGTGTGCTGTATTCAGGAGACCCATCTCACATGCAGAGACACACAAAGGTCCAAAATAAAGGGATGGAGGAAGATCTACCAAGCAAATGGAAAACAAAAAAAGCAGGAGTTGCAATTTTAGTCTCTGATAAAACAGACTTTAAACCAATAAAGATCAAAAGAGACAAAGAAGGCCATTACATAATGGTAAAGGGATCAATTCAACAAAAAGAGCTAATTATCCTAAATATATGTGCACCCAATACAGGAGCACCCAGATTCATAAAGCAAGTCCTTAGAGACCTACAAAGAGACTTAGACTCCCACACAATAATAATGGGAGACTTTAACACCCCACTGTCAACATTGAACACTCCTCAGCAAATGTAAAAGAACAGAAATTATAACAAACTGTCCCTCAGACCACAGTGCAATCAAAATAGATCTCAGGATTAAGAAACTCAAAACCACACAACTACATGGAAACTGAACAACCTGCTCCTGAATGACTGCTGGGTACATAACGAAATGAAGGCAGAAATAAAGATGTTCTTTGAAACCAATGAGAACAAAGACACAACATACCAGAGTCTTTAGGACACATTTAAAGCAGTGTGTAGAGGGAAATGTATGGCACTAAATGCCCACAAGAGAAAGCAGGAAAGATCTAAAATTGACACCCTAACATCACAATTAAAAGAACTAGAGAAGCAAGAGCAAACACATTCAAAAGCTAGCATAAGGCAAGAAATAACTAAGATCAGAGCAGAATTGAAGGAGATAGAGACACGAAAAACTCTTCAAAAAATCAATGAATCCAGGAGGTGGTTTTTTGAAAGATCAACAAAATTGATAGACCACTAGCAAGACTAACAAAGAAGAAATAGAGAAGAATCAAAGACACAATAAAAAATGATAAAGGAGATATCACCACCAATCCCAAAGAAATACAAACTACCATCAGAGAATACTATAAACACCTCTATGCTAATAAACTAGAAAATCTAGAAGAAATTGATAAATTCCTGGATGCATACACCTTCCCAAGACTAAACCAGGAAGAAGTTGAATCCCTGAATAGACCAATAATAGGCTCTGAAATTGAGGCAATAATTAATAGCCTACCAACCAAAAAAGTCCAGGACCAGACGGATTCACAGCCGAATTCTACCAGAGGTACAAAGAGGAGCTGGTACCATTCCTTCTGAAACTATTCCAATCAATAGAAAAAGAGGGAATCCTCCCTAACTCATTTTATGAGGCCAGCATCATCCTGATACCAAAGCCTGGTAGAGACACAACAAAAAAAGAGAATTTTAGACCAATATCCCTGATGAACATCAATGCAAAAATCCTCAATAAAATACTGGCAAACCAGATCCAGCAGCACATGAAAAAGCTTATCCACCACAATCAAGTTGGCTTCATCCCTGGGATGCAAGGTTGGTTCAACATATGCAAATCAATAAATGTAATCCATCATATAAACAGAACCAAAGACAAAAACCACATGATTATCTCAATAGATGCAGAAAAGGCCTTGACAAAATTCAACAGCCCTTCATGCTAAAAACTCTCAATAAACTAGGTATTGATGGGACATATCTCAAAATAATAAGAGCTATTTATGACAGACCCACAGCCAATGTCATACTGAATGAGCAAAAACTGGAAGCATTCCCTTTAAAAACTGGCACAAGACAGGCATGCCCCCTCTCACCACTCCTATTCAACATAGTGTTAGAAGTTCTGGCCAGGGCAATCAGGCAGGAGAAAGAAATAAAGGGTATTCAGTTAGGAAAAGAGGAAGTCAAATTGTCCCTGTTTGCAGATGACATGATCATATATTTTAAAAACCCCATAGTCTTAGCCCAAAATCTCCTTAAGCTGATAAGCGACTTCAGCAAAGTTGCAGGATAAAAATCAATGTGCAAAAATCACAAGCATTCCTATACACCAATAACAGACAAACAGAGAGCCAAATCATCAGTGAACTCCCATTCACAATTGCTTCAAAGATAATAAAATACCTAGGAATCCAGCTTACAAGGGATGGGAAGGACCTCTTCAAGGAGAACCACAAACCACTGCTCAACGAAATAAAAGAGGACACAAACAAATGAAAGAACATTCCATGCTCATGGATAGGAAGAATCAATATCATGAAAATGGCCATACTGCCCAAGGTAATTTATAGATTCAATGCCATCCCCATCAAGCTACCAATGACTTTCTTCACAGAATTGGAAAAAACTACTTTAAAGTTCATATGGAACCAAAAAAGAGCCCACATTACCAAGACAATCCTAAGCAAAAAGAACAAAGCTGGAGGCATCACGCTACGTGACTTCAAACTACACTACAAGGCTACAGTAACCAAACAGCATGGTACTGGTACCAAAACAGAGATATAGACTAATGGAACAGAACAGAGCCCTCAGAAATAATACCACACATGTACAACCATCTGATCTTTGACAAACCTGACAAAAACAAGAAATGGGGAAAGCATTCCCTATTTAATAAATGGTGTTGGAAAAACTGGCTAGCCATATCTAGAAAGCTGAAACTGGATCCCTTCCTTACACCTTATACAAAAATTAATTCAAGATGGATTAAAGACTTAAATGTTAGACCTAAAACCATAAAAACCCTAGAAGAAAACCTAGGCAATACCATTCAGGACGTACACATGGGCAAGGACCTCATGACTAAAACACCAAAAGCAATGGCAACAAAAGACAAAATTGACCAATGGGATCTAATTAAACTAAAGAGCTTCTGCACAGCAAAAGAAACTACCATCAGAGTGAACAGGCAACCTACAGAATGGGAGAAAATTTTTACAACCTACCCATCTGACAAAGGGCTAATATCCAGAATCTACGAAGAACTTAAACAAATTTACAAGAAAAAAATCAAGCAACCCTACCAAAAAGTGTGCAAAGGATATGAACAGATACTTCTCAAAAGAAGTACATTTGTGCAGCCAACAGACACATGAAAAAATGCTCATCATCACTGGCCATCAGAGAAATGCAAATCAAAACCACAATGAGATACCATCTCCCACCAGGTAGAATGGCGATCATTAAAATGTCAGGAAACAACAGGTGCTGGAGAGGATGTGGAGAAATAGGAACACTTTTACACTGTTGGTGGGACTGTAAACTAGTTCGATCATTGTGGAAGACAGTATGGCGATTCCTCAAGGATCTAGAACTAGAAATACCATTTGACCCAGCCATCCCATTACTGGGTATATACCCAAAGGATTATAAATCATGCTGCTATAAAGACACAGGCACACTTATGTTTATTGCGGCACTGTTCACAATAGCAAAGACTTGGAACCAACCCAAATTTCCATCAATGATAGACTGGATTAAGAAAATGTGGCACATATACACTATGGAATACTATGCAGCCATAAAAAAAGGATGAGTTCATATCCTTTGCAGGGACATGGATGAAGCTGGAACTATCATTCTGAGCAAACTATTGCAAGGACAGAAAACCAAATGCCGCATGTTCTCACTCATAGTTGGGAACTGAACAATAAGAACACTGGGACACAGGGTGGGGAATACCACACACCGGGGCCTGTCATGGGGTTGGGGGAGGGGGGAGGGATAGCATTAGGAGATATACCTAATGTAAATGATGAGTTAATGGGTACAGCACACCAACATGGCACATGTATACACATGTAACAAATCTTCATGTTGTGTACATGTACCCTAGAACTTAAAGTATAGTAATAATAATAATAAAGACATACCTGAGACTGGGTAATTTATGAAGGAAAGAGGTTTATTTGACTCACAGTTTGTCATGGCTGGGGAGGCCTCAGGAAACTTCCAATCATGGCAGAAGGGGAAGCAGACATCTTCTTCACAAGGTGGTGGGAAAGAGGGATAAGGAGTCGGGGAGTGGGGGAGAGAGGGAGGGGGGATGGGAGGATGGGAGGACAGGGGGATGGGGTGATGGGGGATGGGGGATAGAGGATGTGGGATGGGGAGGGAGAGAAGGAGAGAGAAGGAGAGAGAGGGAGAGGGAGGGAGACTGAGGGAGGGTAGAGGGAGGGGAGAGGGAGGGAAGAGGGAGGGAGAAAGAGAGGGAGAGAAGGAGGGAGAGAGGGAGGGAGAGAGGGAGGGAGAGAGGGAGGAAGAGAGGGAGGGAGAGAGGGAGTGAAGAAGGGTGAGAGGGTGAAAGGGAGAGTGAGAAAGGGAGAGGGAGAGAGGGAGAGGGAGAGAGGCAGAAAGAGGGAAGGAGGGAGAGGGAGAGAGGCAGAAAGAGGGAGGAAGGGAGGGAAGGAGAGAGGGAGAGAGGGAGAGAGAGGGAGAGAGGGAGAGAGTGAAGGAGAGAAGGAGAGAGGGAGAGAGAGGGAGGGAGGGAAGGAGAGAAGTAGACAGGGAAAGAGAGGGAGGGAGAGAGGGAGAGAAAGTGTGAAGGGGAAAAGCCGCTTATAAAGTCATTAGATCTTGTGAGAACTCACTCTCATGAGAACAGCATGGGGGGAACCGCCCCCATGATCTAATCACCTCCCACCAGGTCCCTCCCTCAATACATGAGATTTGGGTGGGGACACACAGCCAAACCATTTCAGAAATCAAAAGGCCAGAGTTCCCACTAGACAACAGTGATGGTCTTCTGGAAACTCCAGGTCTGGAGCATGACTGGGCCACCTGTTCCCAACCTCCTTTTGCCTTTCCCCTCCTCCCCTTTCCTTCCCTCTCATCCCCTTTCCCCTTCCTCCTCCTTCTTTCCTTCCCCCAGCAAAAACCACAATTAATCCCCAAACTGACCTTCCATCATGAAGCTGGGGTCAGGGTGCACTTCCATCAGTGCCTGTTTTTCATCATGGTCCTCTGGGATGGGAGCTGAGAGCCTGTTGCTTAAGAACTATCACAGGCTAGCTGAAGTTTGGCTCCTTTTTAAGCACTCTTTTGCCAGGTTGCCTTTTTTTTTTTTTTTTTTTTTTGTAACCTCTGGGCTCTTCCCTGACTCCTCTCTTTGCTTCTGCAATTCCTACATTAAATTGAAATCTGGAGTTGTATTATGGATTGGCTCTGAAGACCACCCCCCTCACTCCTGGAAAGCCACAGCCCCGTGGCTGTGTCTGAGAGCAGGTTCAGCCCCTCCTTGTTCTGGGAGAAGAGTTGAGCCCCACATCTTTAGGATAGTGGTCCTCCAACTTGAGTGGGCATTGGAACCACCTGGAGGTTTGTTAAAACACAGACTCCTGGGCCCCACTCCCAGAGTCTGATTCAGTAGGGATCCGGTGAGGTCTGATAATTGGCATTTCTAACAAGCTGCGATGCTGGCTCAGGGAACACACTTTGAGAACCACCAATCTCTGTCTCCCAGAGGAACTTGAGGCTGAGTTTTCTCTATGCACCTCCCCAACCTTCTGAAGTAGAAGGCTTCCCTGCAAGAAGCTTAGGTTCATCTACGAGGAAGAATCGAGGCTGTCCTGTCTCCTGTCCTTTTTCTCTTCCTCGCCCTCTCTCCTTTTTCTCCCTTGCCTTTTTCCTTCTCTCCCTGCTATGACTCTGCGTCTGTCTCTGGGCCTCTCCACGTGCACATACGTCCCCAGTGATGAGCTGGCTCTGATTTGTGCAGCAAGCTCACAGCCATCTGGAGACGCTGGGCCACCCTGACTGACATATGCTAACATACAGGCGGCAGAAAGACTCTGGGCAAAGAGACCAATTTGTTAATTTAATTGAGTTGCAAACAAGCAGGAAGCCAACAGGGTTTGTGGGAAACCTATTAGGTGTTCTCAGAACCAGCAACCAGGTTAGGTCCTGAGCTGAGGCTGGCCTCTGTGGGCCAATTGCAGGAGGAGGGAGGGGCCTGTCTCACTTCAGGGCTGCCCCGCTGTGCAGAGTGGGGCAGAGATGCTCTGTGGGGGCCCGCCTGGTGTAGTGGGTGTCATTAGTGAACCCCTCGATTCCACCACCCAGAGCCCCTTTACTAGGCTGGCATTCCATCCTCCTTCTCAGAGACTTTGGAGTGAATGAGCCCCACCTTGCTTTGCTCCTCCCCTGCTTGGGAAGCAGCCTGAAGGCAAGGGCTGGCTGACTTGGAATATAAAAGCTGGGCCCCTTGCAAAGTGCTTTCCCAGAACTGAGAGGTTTCCTGGGATAAAGGACAGTTCCAGGCAAACTCGAATGGCTGGTCACCCTACCACTACCTCATGTGGCCATGCAATTTGTTTTCCAGAGCCTCCAATGAGATCAGGCTAAGACTAGACTTCAGTGGAGACTACATCCTGGCTGAGTCCCTTCCTAGCCTGCCCTGCTTCCCTTGCTCCTGAGCACACATGCCTATCAATCACTTGTGCTGAATCCCTGCTTCAGGCTCTGCTTCTAGTGAGACCAGCCTAAGGATGCATCACCTAAGAGTGATCACCCCACCCTCCCCGCTGATGAAAACAAACCACGAATGGGGAGGGAGTTCTTCAGCACTTCTAATGGTTCTGCAGATAAGGAACAGTCAAGGATATTAATAAAAGATATTTGTTGATTTTCAGGGGGGCCACCTAGCTTCCCTGTGATGCCCACTAACTCCAGTTAGTCATCAAAGAAAGTGTGTCTTCGTTGCATAGGAAGCTGGGAATACTTCATCTGTCCCTACCTTTACACTGGGTACTTACTATGTAGTCAATGCTGCTCTAAGTTCGGTGAGGGAAACAAAAATGAGTCTGACACAGTCTCCGGCCTCCTATGCAGGTGTGTTGGTAAAATAGTTTCACACAATGTGTTGTAAGGCCACATGGGTGAGTGCCAGGACTTGCTGAGGCAGTGAGGGAGTTCAGAGAAGGCATTGCTTAGGGTGGGTTGTGGGTGCCGGCAGGCTTCTCAGTGGAGGGGCTGTAGCTGGGTTCTGAACGAGCCCAGAGTCACCAAGGTAAAAAGGAAATAGCAGAGATGTCCAGGATGCTGCCGTCTAGGTAGAGAGGCTCGGGTGTGTTTTGGAGTCAGGGAGGGGGTGCTTTTCTGGAGGGATGCTTGCACAAAAAAGGAGGGGATGGAGTCTGCAGGAGGAGATGGTGCTGTGTTCTAAGGAGAGAAGAATGAGAATGGCTCCCTGCAAGCTGGTCCTTTTGGGGAAAAAAACCAGGGCTGTGTCACTATAGCAAGTTATTAACCTCTCTAGGCCTCCCTCTCCTTGACTGTGAAATGCAGATAAAAATATAGAACTGGGCCAGGTGTGGTGGCTCGCGCCTGTAATCTCAGCACTTCGGGAGGTCAAGGCAGGTGGATCGCCTGAGCCCAAGAGTTCGAGACCAGCCTGGGCAATGAAGTGAAACCCTGTCTCTACAAAAGTGAAACCCCATCTCTACAAAAAATCCAAAAAAAATTAGCCTCGTGTAGTGTTGCATGCCTACTAGGAAGGCTGAGGTGGGAGGATCTTTTGGGCCCAGGAAGTGAGGCTACAGTGAGCCGCTATCATGCCACTACACTTCAGCCTGTTTCAAAAAACAAAAACAGAAAAGGAACTGGGTAGGGATGGTAGTTATGAAAATTAACTGAGGTGGCTCACATATGCTCTGGGCACTGACCAATTGCTCACACAGTGCTGGTTCCCTTTTCCCCAGTGCGATGTAGAAACAATGCCCCAGTCCCCACCCAGTAAACACTGTTCAAATCCTGAAACCTCAAGTCCAAACTTATAAATAGTAATGCCAGACTGGCCGGGTGCGGTGGCTCACGCCTATAATCCCAGCACTTTGGGAGGCCGAGATGGGCAGATCACTTGCGGCCGGGAGTTCAAGGCCAGCCTGGGCAACATGGTGAAACCCCGTCTCTACTAAAATTTAAAACTTAGCTGGGCGTGGTGGTGGGCACCTGTAATCCCAGCTACTCAGGAGGCTGAGGCAGGAGAATCGCTTGAACCCGGGAGGCAGAGGTTGGAGTGAACCAAGATCGCCACTGCACTCCAGCCTGGGTGACAGAAGGAGACCCTGTCTCCAAAACAACAACAACAACAACAACAACAACAACAACAACAACAACAAAACCAGACTAACCCACAAAAACTTGCTTAGCTCATAATGCATCAGAGTGTGTGTGTGTATATATATATTATATATATTCATATATGAGTAAAGAGATAGTACAAAATAATAATGATAATTAAACAAAATTTATTAATGAATAAAAAAGGATTTTTATTTATTTTTATAATAGCATAGCCTTAGAAGGAAAGGAGTGATGAGGAAGAGCCATGCTAGCCTTGACCTCAACCCTGAGGAGATGTCAAATGCTTCCTGCTGATCTGGGACAAATGTTGCTGGCTGTTATGAAGCAGATAGGGGAACAAAATGTGCATCCCAACCTTGAACTCTATCTGCCACGTCTTTCTGTCCCCTATGGAGGGGCTGGCAGGGTTTGCTCTAAAGAGCCACCACTGCTTAGATGGCCATGAATGATCAGGTCTTCTCCCAGTTCCTTATACCTTCTCCTGCACCCAGAGAGTCCCATAATGAGTTCCCCATGAATGCTCAGCCATGCTGGGCCTGTGTATTAAAATGATGGTTTAATGTTACATGATCTATAGCACAGCTGCATTGGCTGCTAAATTGTATCTTTACTAGACTTCATTACGGTTTTGTGTTTGTTCATCTGTGACTTCCTTCATAACAAGCTGTCCTAATATTTTACATTTCAATATGCATTTTTTGGTGAGTTTTAAAGTTGGTTCATGGCAACAGAAGTATGTCACATCCAACTGATCCATTGCTGAGAGATCAGGGTTTGTTCTCTTTTTGTTGGTTTTATACCAATATTTTCAGATGCACTTATAAACTTTTAACATCCTTACAATTATACCATGGCTCAGTTACACACTCAATTTTCTGCACTTACGTCATCTTTTTCATGCTGAAAGTTTGTTAATGGTAGAATGGATAAATAAAATTCATAGAATAGTATACAAGAATAAAACTGGGCTGGGCATGGTGGCTCATGCCTATGATCCCTTTGAAGTGAGACTCTGAGTCTTAAAAAAAAAAAAAGGAATAAAACTGAACACTGAACAAACTGCAGCCACACTCAGCAACATAGATGAATCTCACGAATGCAATGTTGAAAGAAAGGAAGTCAGATACAGAAGGATGTGTACGGTAATGATTCAGTGATGCATTCTTGGGTGAGAAAGCCATAAAGAACATGAGAAGATATTATTATAAAAGTTACAGGGACAGAACTGAGGACTTCTGGGGCACTGGCCAGGTTCCATTTCTTGACCTCGAGGTGGTTACACATCTGTTTGCTTTAGAATATTTTGTTAAGCTATACATTTGTGTGCTTTTGACAATTAAAAGATTGAAAAATAACTACTGCATATACTGAATTGAGTAGGAATTTTGGCCATACAAAATTCTATTTCATTTGCCAATTATAAGCTTCCTGATTTATCATTTTATCATTTATTTGTGAGTTTGCCAGTTATGCTCAGCTAAAATCCACCTAATGCCAGATAAATCTGAGAGTGAGGACTTCAAAATCTGAAAACTGCAGGCCTGCTAAGTATTTGGTATACTATAGGCATTGAGCTAGGTAAATTATATTAGTCATCATATTGGAGAAACAGAATCATTCTATAGTCATCCATCTGGAGAAACAACCAATCAGATGTCTATACAGATAGGAAGAGGTGTCCTTTAAGAAATTGATTCACATGATTATGGAGGCTGGCAAGTCCAAAATTAGCAGAGTGGGCAGGCAAGTTAGAACGCAGAAAAGCCAATATTCCAGATGGCTGCAGAATTAGGAAGAGCTGATGTTGAAGGTGAAGTTCAAAGGCAGCCTATTGAAGAATGCTCTCTTGCTAGGTGGGCAAGGCTGGTCATTTTGTTCAATTCAGGCACTTCAACTGATTGGACGAGGCCCACTCACATAAAAGAGGGCAAATATACGTTATTCAAAGTCCCTTGATTGAAATGTTAGTCTCTTTCAAAAACTACCTCACAGAAACACCAGAATAATTTTTGACAAATATCTGGGCAACCTCTGGCTGAGCCAACTTGATACATAAAATTAACCATCACAGTAGGTGTCACATGACACGTACCTGGTTTACAGCCTCCTGATTTGATTATTCTGTCCCCCATTTTGCAGAAAGCATTTAAATACCTTGTCTGTGGTTGCACAACTGGGAAGCAGCAGAGACAGGAGTTAAATCAAAGTCTATGTGACAACAAATACCAGTGTTGAACAAGCTTTTTTCCTTTTTTGGCATTAAGGCCAACTCCATTTTAAAAAGTGGGCTACATATTTTCATTTCTTTTCATTTCACTTCATTTCATTTTGTTGTTGTTGTTGTTGTTGTTGTTGTTGTTTTGAGATAGAGTGTTGCTCTGTCACCGAGGCTGGAGTGCAGTGGTGTGATCTCGGCTCACTGCAGCCTCTGCCTCCTGGGTTCAAGTGATTTCCTGCCAATTTTTGTATTTTTAGTAGAGACAGGGTTTTGCCATGTTGGTCAGGCTGATCTTGAACTCCTGATCTCAGGGGATCTGCTTGCCTCAGCCTCCCAAAGCGCTGGGATTACAGGCATAAGCCACCGCGCCTGACTGTTACATTTCATTTCTTTTTTTCTTTTTTTTTTGAGACAGAGTCTCGCTCTGTCGCCCAGGTTGGAGTGCAGTGACTGGATCTAAGCTCACTGCAAGTTCCGCCTCCCGGGTTCACGCCATTCTCCTGCCTCAGCCTCCCCAGTAGCTGGGACTACAGGCGCCCGCCATCTCGCCCGGCTAGTTTTTTGTATTTTTTTTTTTTTTAGTAGCGACGGGGTTTCACCACGTAGGCCAGGATGGTCTCGATCTCCTGACCTCGTGATCCACCCGTCTCAGCCTCCCAAAGTGCTGGGATTACAGGCTTGAGCCACCGCGCCCGGCCTACATTTCATTTTAATCCAAAATGAAAATAACTTGATTGAATCTCGTGGGGAAAATGTATTTAAAATATAATTACCCAACTTACTGACGGGAAATTGACAATTGCCTTTTCTCTTTAGTGACCAAAATGCTGTATCTGGACATTATTGAAAGAAAGCAGCTTTCTAATATTTCACCCTGTCGGAAAACCAAAGTGGGTTGTGTGTTGCACGTTCCTGCACTCTGGTGCATGCCAGAAAGGTGAGCGAGGACAAGCAGGCTTAACTTTCCATGGAAGCAGCCGCAGCTGTACAGATAAGCAGAAGGAAACTGCAGGGCGCTGTCCAGGGCTTAAGTGTCTGATGGCTCTGGCTTTTTATCTTGTCTAATCTCACTTCAAACCTACCTTTCCCTAGAGGTAGAGTATTATTAGCACAGCACTTAACATTATCAACCTTGACCTGATGGTCTTTGGAGGCTACAAATGGAGTGGACTGAGACAGACAGCAAGAAGGGGAAGGAGGGGAGGAGAAGGTATGGAGAGAGGGAGGGTAAAGAAGGAGGAATGGAGAAAACTCAAGCACAAGAGAGATATCTTTTGAGGAAAAAAACAAAAAACAGCACAGAAAGCCAGGAGAAAGAAGCTGCTTAAGGTTGTCTGATTTGTAAGAGAAAAGAGCTGTGATGGGCTTCACGGGCCCACAGAGTGGTGAAAACCTGGTGCAGGAGTATGCACAGCCCTGCAGAAGGAAGAAAGTGGTACCCACAGAGATGGGGGCTGAGCCATTTGGAGAGTATATGGGAGTCAGAGAGCTGTGGCTGGTGGAGGTGGTGGGGATGGTCCTGGAAATATCGTCAAGGCCATGAGCCACCAGCCTGATGTGTGGGTGGCTCTTTCTCTTTTTGATTTTTGATTTTTTTGAGACAAGATCTCACTTTTTCACCCATGCTGGAGTGTAGTGGTGTGATCAAGCTCACTGAAGCCTCAACCTCCCTGGGCTCAAGTGACCCTCCCATCTCAGTCTCCTGAGTAACTGGGATTACAGGCATGGCTAATTGTTATATTTTTATAGAGATAGGATCTCACTATGTTACCCAGGCTGGTCTCAAATGCCTGGTCTCAAGCGATCTGCCTGCCTTGGCTTTTCAAAGTGCTAGGATTCCAGGCATGAGTCACCATGCCTGCTCTCTTTCTCTTCTTTACAAGTCGAATGCCAGAGGAAAGAGCATGGGCTTTGAAATATATATAGAAAGAGATGTATTATAAGAAATTGATTCACATGATTATGGAGGCTGGCAAGTCCAAAATCTGCAAGGTGGGCCGGCAAGCTAGAACCCATAAGAGCCGGTATTCCAATGGAAATATCGAAATTCAACTTAAAATAATGTCACTACAATGCCATATCCATATGAAGGCCAATTTGTATTTATGTGACATATTTACGTGATACTGTATTAAGTGTTGCTGGTAAAAAGAGGATATTATTTGTCTTTTCTCATAGGATTGCAGGAGAATTCAATATGATAATAAATACGGAATTCCAGGCATAGAGCTGGCTCCTTTCTTCCTGCTGTCATCTTGAGTAATTGTAGCTTTGCCACTTTTCAGCACAGTCACTGTTTCACGTTGTCGTTTTCTCTCTCCAGTGAGATGGAAGTACCTTAAGTGGTTTTCTCTCTCCAACGAATGGGTCACAATAGGGGAGAGAAGAAAGAGAGGAGGCTGGGATCAGACTGGGTAAAATCACAGTGCTATCATGACTGTTACCTTAGGAATGTCATTTACCTGCCAGAGCTCTGTTTCTTCTCACCTGTACAATGGGTTTATAACACCTACCTTGTAGGGATGTTGCAAACATCAGGAAAAATGAGTGTTCAATGCCTGTCTTAGTAGGCCCTAAACTATGATTGATCCTAGAGTAGCTAGCCCAGAGCTAAGCCCAGAGTAAGTGCTTAATAAATATTTGTGAATGGGACTCTCTGAAGCCCAGTCCCAAGGTGAGCTGGATTTCCAGGAGTTGGCAATGAAAATCCTTGGATTGTGTAATCTGAGAGCTGAATGTGTGAGTGAAGCGGTTCTAACAGCATAGCACCAGCAGCAGAGGGTTGTGGGGGAGCGGCAAGGATCCCAGGCACCCAGCCTTCAAACCACTTCCTCTGCCTCAGGGAGAGGCGTGCGTGCATCCCTGAGGTCAGTGGCCACAAGGGACTCAGCCCTAGGGGACAGCAGGTGTCAGATCAGCCTCCACAGACCCTCCACTGCATGAATCCACTTGTCAGGGCAAATACTCACTTCCTTCATTCCCTCTTCCCCTGACTTGGAAACACTGAGCTCTGGTGGAAAATTAAAACCCACTTTGTCACATCCCCCAGGGAGAAAAGGGAGCTTGGAGCAGACGTTTAACACCAGAATTAGCACTCACAGGGCACTGGTAACACCAGCTCCCAGCTGAAGACCTCTGATCCCAGACATGGAAGCCATTTACTTCCTAGTGGTGGCCAGACCAGGATAGTTCCACCTTTCAAGGAGAAAGGTCACAAACCCTTGGAGGGCTTTAGAGTGGTCTTTTCTGCCCTGCTCATGGCGTCTGCTGTGAGGAAATCTGGCTGTAGCTATTCAGGTTAGCCCTGATTGCAGACAGAACTCTTTCCTCCTGAACGAAGGAGTCTTACCAGGGACACTCTTGGCTGCTTTCAACTGCACATCACCTCAAGTCCTGCTCCTCTGCTGATCCAGACCCTGACCCCAATGCACCATCTTGACAGTATGGGCAAGTCCTCAGGCCAATCCAGATGCTTTTCATCCCTTCAAAGGTGTTCAAGTCCTCCCACTCCATGCAGACTTCCCTGACCATTCCAGCCCGGCTTCTCAGCCTCTCCCCTGACCTCCAGCTGCCCTTGGAGGCCTGAGTTTAGGCTGTGCTTATACACACATATGCTGTTGGACTGTCTTCCACACAAGGAGCTCGTCTCCTGAGTTAGTAGATCCCCACAGGTCCTTTCCTCTTTTCCCATTTCTGTCCGACACATGGCCACTTGCCCAGCCCTAGCTTCCATCCTCTGTGCCCTGGGCCCATGCAAGAGCCTTCTAAATGGTTTGTTGTGCCCGCTCTTGCCATGGCACCATCCATTCACCAGCCAGAGGGCTATCTTTAAAAAGCAACATTGTGACCTCAAGTCTCCCTCCCTATCCCCCACCTGAAAAGCCTTCAATGGCTTTGTATTGCCTTGAGCATGGCTCACAAGCCCTCTGGATCTCATGATTACCAAGCAAACAATGACAGTAGTTACTCGTTACTGTCAGCCCTCCCAGTGAGATTAGAAGGCCTGTGAGGGCAGGAAACTTGGTTACCACTCCATGTACAGGGCCTAGCACGTTGCTGGTACCTCACTATATTTTTGTTAGATGGCGGGATGAGTGAGGGAATAACTGAATCAATGAATGCCCTGTGAGGCCTTGAGATTGCTGGGAAGCAGTGGTTGCATTTAGTCCCTATCCTAGGTCACATTTTCTGGTAGCAGAATGCCTGGCAGGAGGGGTTGTGAGCACATGACTTCTTAGAGAAAGGCATTCAGTGGACACCAGTCAGCGAGCTGGGGAAAGCCAAGTGTGGTCAAATAAAAAATATATTTGCTCTTTGCCCCATTTCTGGCATAGATATTCCTAAAACTTGTGGAACCCCCTGAAAGACAGGAGCGTCTTTTATCATTTATAATGAGCCCCTTTTGAACATATCTGAGTCTATGCTAATGAGATGGCTCTTGGGAGCGCCCCTAGATAGCTTCAGGATAGGGACTGGTCACCAGAGGAACCAACCAAGGGTCTGTGCTAAAGTGTGGAGATTATTTCGTTTTTCCTACATTAGGGCAACTTATCTCAAAATAATGTCTCTCTCCCTTACTTCTGTGCTAACTGTCTTTTAAGCCAGGGAAAGTAGGATCAATGGGCCCCAAGTTCACAAGTCCTGCCCTTGTCCATGTGGCATGAATGTGAACAGCTCTCCCCATCTGAGACCTGCTGCCACTGTGTGGGATGGTGCTCCTTTGCAAGCTCTGGCCTCTCCTCTGCACACAGAAGATTGCAAGTCGAGATCTCATTGAGAACCAGCTTGCAAAGGGTAATGGCATGATCCTGGGTTGGGAAGGGTGTGGGGTGCAGTTGTGGGGGAGGCTGCCCAGGACATTAATGTCTAGCTTCAGCTGAGCCAGCCATTCCCAGTCACAGGGCTCCATTCCAGTTGCTGACTGCTCTCAGTTTTCTGCTTGTGACACATCATTAAAGTCAGGCTCTGTCCCTGTTCCCTGCCACCTCGTTTTAATATTAATTGCAGCCAAAGCAAATTAGAACAAATCTGCTGTTCTTGAAACATGCTGTGTATGACGGAGCCAAATGTAAGTGATTTTATTTTTACGCAAGTTATTTATGTGATTGCTCTCTTCCATTGGTGCTGATATGAGGATGACTGCTTTTGAAAGTGGAGGCTTTGGGTTCCTCACTGTCAAACAAACAGCCAGGAAGTGACTGCTGGGAGACTAATAGATCCTAAGACTATCCAGCCGTACTTCAGCTTTGGAGGGAAGAAAGAGGAAGAAAATGCCTATGTCCTGATTGGCAAGGGGCGGGGTTTGCTGTGTGGCTGCCCTCCCCTCCAGAACATTGGTCAAACGTATGTCCCAAAGTCCCATCCAGCCTGTGGCATGTCAGATCAAGGCCAGAATTGTCTGTCTCTGTGTTGCAGCTCGGCCGCTGCCCGAAGGCAAGTGACTGGTGTCAAAACAGACCCTTTGTCCTCACCACTTCCTTGGAATATGCAGAAAGCATGTGTCTGGGGAACTTAAGCTGCCAAGCTTTGCTTTGGGGAGACTTCAGTGAAAATATATGCCACTTCTTGGTGGCAGGACTTGGTGGGTTGAGCACTTGCAAGAGGCAGACAAAGCATTTTTTTAGAAAAACAGTAAAGCCGGGTAAAAAAGAAAAAGGGGAAGAGAATTACTAAACTTTGGATATTTGATCCTTCCTTCAATGTGGAAAAATATGAACGCTGGTAGGTTTCCTTTTGTGTCATTTGAATTTCGATGTATGTTGGGAAGCAGCCTGCAGCATCTGTTCAGGATGTGGGATTTTTATGATCTCAGACACACTTGCCCCCATGGAAAGGTGGAAAATGGGAAAGGGTGGGGTATTAGTAATTTGTGTAAGAATTTTACATTTTTAGAGGTTGATTTAGGAGTTCTTTGTTTGGCAAAGCCAGATCTAGAGAAAAATAGCCCAGATCATGGCCCACCTCCCTGTGGGTATAAATAGTCCTTCCTGGAGCCTAGGAATGGCCTGTGCAGTGCACACTTGAGTGAGCAACAGCATCAACTGTGGGACTTGTTAAAACAGATTGCTGGGACCCACCGGAGAGTGTGTGATTCAGCAGGTCCAGCGTCGGGCCTGAGAATGGACATATCTAATAAGTTCCCAGAGGTGCTGATGCTGCAGGGACAGGAAACACACTTTCAGAACCACTGGCCTAGAACATGGTATCACCCAAGCTGAGGGGGCTGATGTGCAGTTCTGGAGCTGAGCAGACAGTGTGGAACTTTCGTGGCACTAGGTTAGTGGCTTAGTGTTTGCCACAGCAGGAAGCTGTGGAGGTGTCAGTGGTTTCAAGCAGTCAAGTGGCTATCCCAGGAGGGAAAAAAGAAGCCCTGAGTGTAGCTCTTTCCAATTTCTGTGGTGTAAATACTCCTATCATGGCCAGTTTCAAGCTACTAATATGATGCTACTGAACACTGAGGAAAAATGTGCCTAATTGAGTCTTTCAGCACATCAGGGAGGAGAGGATTACTGAAGGGGAACAGGCCTATAGCTTGATGCGTCTGCTGGAATGACTAAAAGGGCTGTTCACCACTATGGGAAAGTCCTGAGGCCTCTCACTGGAAGAATGAAGAGCAGAAAGTATGGGAGTGGAGTGGCCGGAAGAAAACAACTGGTTTGTTTCTCTAAGAGAGAGGAGACTTGCATCTGGCCTGCCCACCCTTCTCTTGTCTGCTGACCTGGGACACAAAAGATTGTTACATGTGTTTTTTTGTTTTTTGTTTTTTGTTTTTTTAAGTTAGTCCAGGCGGGGTGGCTCATGCCTGTAATCCCAGCACTTTGGGAGGCTGAGGTGGGTGGATAATGAGGTCAGGAGTTAGAGACCAGCCTGGCCAATATGGTGAAACTCCATCTCTACTAAAGATACAAAAGATTACCCGGGTGTGGTGGTGGGCACCTGTAATCCCAGCTACTTGGGGAGCTAAGGCAGGAGAATCTCTTAAACCCAGGAGGCAGAGGTTGCAGTGAACAGAGGTCACACCATTGCACTCCACACTGGGTGACAAGATGAGACTCCATGTCAAAAAAAAAAAATGTAAATATCGTTATGTTTAATAAAGTTAAGTTTCAGAGGTACAAAAAAAGAAAATAAACATCATAGATTGTTCCACTGTGCAGAAATAAACACTATTAATATGTTGGTTTCTATTCTATTTTGTTTAACATGTATACACATACATAATTATTCACACAAGTTTTATGGAGTTGTTACATATACTGTTTTGTAACCTG
Organism: Chlorocebus sabaeus; assembly: GCF_047675955.1. Lineage (NCBI taxonomy): Eukaryota > Metazoa > Chordata > Mammalia > Primates > Cercopithecidae > Chlorocebus > Chlorocebus sabaeus. Next base: position 34,967,724 of record NC_132921.1, on the reverse strand, counting down.
ATTCTTGCATGTAATAGAGAATCAGGAACACTTTCTCATGTAATTAAATGTTCTACAACACAATTTCTAATAAGTGAAGAGTATTCCATTATGTAGATATATCACCATTTATTTACTGAATCTCCTCTTCCTGGAAATTTGCTTTGTGTCCCACATTTTTAAATTACAAACATGTTCTGCTGAACAGCCTCATATCTAAATATGGCCTCATATCTAAATACAATTATTTCTTGGAATTCAGTTGTCTAATAGGAAACACTGGCTCAAGCACAAGTGTGCATGTTTTTAAACTTTTGATTCATAGTGTCAAGTTGCCTTCCAGAAAGGCCTTCGCTGTTCACACTCCCACCAACAGCATTTGCAAAGTCCCTTTACATCACCTTCTTACCCACAGTGAGTTTTACAAGTTTTTAAAACTCAAATGTATTAGTGAGGCGGTTTGTTTTTTGCTTTTGTTTCTTATGTTACAATGAAGTCATGTCACAAGAAACTGACTGGCATTCAAGTATAAGACAGGCAATCAATGAGGTACCACCCCGCTGAACTTCAAAGTTCCACTAAAATACTTTAATATTTGGGTTCCAGGGAGATGATAAAAATTACAGCTGTTGCAGTTAACTATGCTTTCTACAACATAAGTGTCTTGATGGAAGCAGAGAGGGTGGGAGGAGCTGGGGCATCCAACAGTGCTCAGGGAACAGAAGACCAAAGAGCCACCAGGCAGAACCATCTCTCACAATAGAAGACTGACATTTTGTGATCACAGCTCCTGAAAGGAACAAAGAATGGACAATAGCAGGAACTGGAGGAGAAAAAGAACAAGCTATTAACAAGCAAATTAAGACCAGACAAGGGAGATGAATCAGAAGTGATCCAATAACCAGCCCTGGATTAAGTGCATCTGGCTCTCCTGGGGATTTCACAGTCATTTGCTTCAAACCGCTAATCTTTTCTGAGAGGTTCCCTTCAAGCCGTCTGGAAGGAATGAATAAATGGATGGCTTAGCCAAATAGTTACTCCTGCAATGTTTTATACATGGGTGAGCATACACATTGTCATGCCTCATTGATTCAGGATTTAAAGTGTGGCTGTTTTACAGAATTACAGAATTTTAGAGCTAGAAGTGACCTAAACGGCATTTAGTCCATCTGTCATTTTGCAGACAAGGAAACTGAAGCTCAGATAGGTCATATGATTTTTTTCCTATTTCATGCATCAAAATATTGGCAGAGCTAGGACTAGAACCCAGGTCTACAGCTTTTAGTTCAACACCATTTTACTAACTAGTTGCCATTGGTTACTCTAGTAATTTTTCTAAGTTTACTTAGCTGCGAGCAACAGAAATATTTAACATAAGTAACAAGACCAAAAAAGTAGAATCAGTAATTTCACTACTTCTCTTTCCTAGGTGGGATATTACAGAGACAGGCGCACATGCACAGGAGGGTGAGAAAAATCACTCAGGTGTGTGTGACATGGGTAAATGATAAAGTCTCATTGCCTCATCTGTAGCATGGGGTTGATAATAGGATCTACCACACAGGTCAGGGTGAGGTAGCAGAGAGCTTGGCACATGGCATTCAATATATAATAACTAGTTTCTTCTTTTTTTCCTCCTCCTCTTTCTTTATTTTTCTATTATTATTATTATATGAGAGAATGCCAGTTAATTCTTGGTTTAAGCTGAGGCAGAAAGTCACCTTTCAGGGGCTATTGCTTGCGTGCAAATATCTAAAGTCACAAAGGCACCAATTGCCCTGGGTGAGAGCATGTAAGATCTTTTGTGGCTGGATCTGTCTGCCTCCTGATACCTCCTGGCATGCTAGTTGGTGGCTAGGGAGGGAGGCAGGTCTGTACAGAATTCAAGGGAACTGAGCTGGAGGAAAGGGAGAGATTGGTGACTCATCCCATCATTTGGGCCTAGAGACTATAGAGAAGGCTGTCACTGGAAACCCCTCCTGACCCTGCTTTCCTTGGCATAGAAGGTTGTGTTGCAAAAACAACAGCTGAGCTTAGGAGAGTGTGAGCAGAAAAAGGATCACTCTTGGAGCAGAGCTTAGGATGTAGGGTCTGTGGTCTCTGACAGTGCTGATTACTGTTAGCCATACTTGTAAGACTGAATATGTTAACAACCCGGCAGTGCAGGAATAGTGACCAGCAGCGCCCCCATGTGGCTGCAATGGAAGCAGCACAAATACTAAGTTGAGCACACTTGGAAGCTCACTCTGGCTGGTATTTGCAATCTGAACTGACTTTGAAATAAATAAATCCCGGGCAGTTCTGGGTAAAGCAAAAGATCTCCAGAGGGATGTGTGGGATTTTCCATTACTTTGGGCAGCAATTGCTCATTTAATTATTTTGAACCATAAAGTAAAAGTGCCCTTTACTCAAAGCTGGTCATAAGGGATACTAGTCTATATCCTTGAAAACACATATTTATAAATACATACAGAACAATCACAGCTGAAGTCCTTAATAGTTCTGAATTAAATATGTTATACACAACTTTGAAAGCTTTATTTAGCTACGGTCCCTAGCTTTAGTTAATAATTATAATAATAGTAATAACAAAACATTAACTGTATGCTGACTACGTGCCAGATTCTATATTACATATATGCATTATCTCATTGAACATTCACAGATACTTTATCAGGTGGGTACATTTTATAGATGAGAAAACTGAGGGCAGGCGGGTGACGTGCACAAAGTTACATGTAACCAGGAGGGAGAAGGTAAGATTTGAAATAAGCCTGACCTGACTTTATAATTCTGCCTCGTAAAAGCACTGTTTAGGCTGGGCGCAGTGGCTCACGCCTGTAATCCTAGCACTTTGCGAGGCCGAGGCGAGTGCATCACCTGAGGTCAGGAGTTTGAGACCAGCCTGGCCAATGTGGTGAAACTCCGTCTCTACTAAAAATACAAAACTTAGCTGGGCATGGTGGCGTGTACCTATAATCCCAGCTACTCAGGAGGCTGAGGCACAAGAATCGCTTGAACCCAGGAGGCAGAGGTTGCAGTGAGCTGAGATTATACCATTGCACCCCAGCCTGGGTGACAAGAGCGAAACTCCATCTCAAAAAAAAAGAAAAGCAGTGTTTACAGAATGTTGCATTCTCTGGTATTCCTCAGACTAACACTTGGGAATTTTTAGCATCTATTTGATGCTTGTTATTATAGTTTTATATCTATAGCAAAGTCATTATTCCTCGCTTATTTATATACATTTATTTGTATATTGACTGTCTCTCTTAGTGCCTGGTACAAAGTAGAAGCTTAATCAATAATAGTGGAATAAAAAATGAGTATTATACTTGGCCTGAATATTCCCTCCAAATGACAAACATTCCAGGTTTTCCAACCAATAAAAGGAAGCTCCAGAAAGAAGTTATGTTTCTGGGGCTGCCTCCATTAAGAAGGCCCATGGGCCAAGACTGTCGGTGTGGGCTGTGTTGGCCCTGCCAGGCCTCTCCAAGATCTGTCCTGTGGCCCTCAGCAGGACAGGCATTCCCCTCATTTGCTCACTAGCAGGCCTCTATATTCCCATCCTAGAGCTTTCCCCTGCCATTCTCCCCTCCCAGAATACCATTCTCCACCTCAGTTTGGGCTACTTTCAATTCTTTTTCTTCAAGACTTACCTTTTCCCCAGTTTCCCCTGCCCCATTCACCTTCACACACAGAGATAAGTCTCCCTGTTTTTGGAGCTCCCATGCTTGCAGTATCATTAGGAGAGGACAGAGCTGAAAGAGGCCCAGATGCTACCCAGACCTGGATGGTGATGTGGTTTGGCTGGGTCCCCATCCAAATCTCATCTTAAATTGTACTCACATAATCCCCACATGTTGTGGGTGGGACCCAATGGGAGATAATTAAATCATGGGGGCGACTTCCCCCATACTGTTCTCATGGTAATGAATAAGTCTCATGAGAGCTGATGGTTTCATCAGAGAAATGCATTTTGCTTGGCTCTCATTCTCTCTTACCTGACACCATGGAAGACGTGCCTTTGCTTCTCCTTTGATTTCTGCCATGGTTGAGAAGCCTCCCTAGCCATGTGGAACTGTGAGTCCATTAAACCTCTTTTTCTTTATAAATTACCCAGTCTCGGGTATGTCTTTTTCAGCAGTGTGAAAACGGACTAATGCGGATAGCAAACTTCTCCTTGGCCCAGTGTTGCTGGGAGGTGCTTCAGGGAGCCACCATGGGGAAAGGGTCAGTAAAGGGGAGCCCATACCGGAAGAGTCCTGGGTCTCCTGTTGCCGCTGAAACACGATGCCCTACTTCCATCTGTAGGATGTGACTTCCTTTGAAACAAGATGTTAACCGGTCAAAAATATGAAAAACAACTGCTCTATTTCCACCTCCTGCTTTTACAGATAAGAAAACCTCAACTCTTATTTAGACCTCAAAATTCCTCCTTCTTTCCTTGGTTCCTCCCTTCCTTCCTTCCATGTAGCAGAGTTTTGGCAAATGGGCCCCACATGGGACACCTTATTTCCCTGCTTTCCTTGCAGCTATTTCTGTGTGGCCATGTGACAAAGTTCTCACCAACAGAAAATGAGTGGAGTGACAGGGGCAAGTTTTGCATCACTCGTTTAGGAGGAAATAGCGTGTCCTTCCCTTTTCCTCTTTCTGGACTCCCATGTACTGGGTCACAAATGGGCAGTGATTCAGCTTGGACCATGCCTGTGGGGACAGCCGCCTGAGCCAGGGGTCTCTAACTTTTTTTTGTGACATGGACTCCCTTGGCAGTATGAAGCCTATGGACTTTATCACTCCATATGCATTTATTTTAATGTATAAAATAAAATACAGTAGGTTACAAAAGAAATCAGTTGTACTGAAATACAGATTTTTGTTTGTTTGTTTTGAGACGGAGTCTGGCTCTGTCGCCCAGGCTGGAGTGCAGTGGCCGGATCTCAGCTCACTGCAAGCCCCGCCTCCCGGGTTCACACCATTCTCCTGCCTCAGCCTCCCGAGTAGCTGGGAGTACAGGCACGCGCCACCTCACCCGGCTAATTTTTTTTGTATTTTAGTAGAGACGGGGTTTCGCTGTGTTAGCCAGGATGGTCTCGATCTCCTGACCTCGTGATCCGCCCATCTCGGCCTCCCAAAGTGCTGGGATTACAGGCTTGAGCCACCGCACCCGGCCGAAATACAGATATTAAAATAAGCACACACACAAGCACACCTAAATTTGTGACACAGTAAAAATGTACTTCTTTATTCACATTAAATAATAAAATCTAGTAGCAGGGCTGGTAACAACTGTAATTTTAAAACGGTAATAAACATTAAGTGATATTTTGAGATATCTTTAATGCTGTAATGTGAGATGAAAAATCTTTATGATTTCTATTGGCCACAGAGTCCTCGATCTTTCTAGTACCTCAGAGCTTATTGCCATTTGCATAATTGAAGGAAATGCTAAATTTTATGTAGAAGTTTTTGAAAATACAGATGTAATTTTTTTTCTATGCAAGTTCACAAATCCCTTGATATCTATCTATGGACTCCAGGTTGAGAACACTTGCCTTAGGGCAGGAGTCCCCAGCCCCTAGGCCATAGCTGGTCTGCGGCCTGTTCGGAACTGGGTCTCACAGCAGAAGGTGAGCAGTGGGCAAGCAAGCAAAGCTTCATCTGTATTTACAGCCACTTCCATCGCTCACATTACTGCCTGAGCTCTGCCTCCTGTCACAGCAGCAGTGGCATTAGATTCTCACAGGGGCATGAGCCCTACTGTGAACTGTGCATGTGAGGGACCTAGGTTGTAGCTCCTTATGAGAATCTAACGTCTGATCATCTGTCACTGTCTCCCATCACTTCCAGATGGGACTGTCTAGTTGCAGGGAAACAAGCTCAGGGCTGCCACTGATTCTACATTATGGTAAGTTGCATAATTTTTATACTTTTCATTATATATTATAATGTAAATTACATATTATAATATAAGACAATAAAAATAATGTGCACAATAAACGTAATGCACTTGAATCATCCCCAAACCATCATTCCCCCACCCTCTGGTCCATGGAAAAATTGTCTTCCACAAAACTGGGGCTGCCTCCATTTAGGAAATCCATGGACCAAGGCTGTTGGTGTGGGCTATGTCCCCAGACTGGTCCCTGGTGTCCAAAAGGTTGGGGACCGCTGCCTTAGGGGATGTGACAGCAAAAAGATGAAGAGAACTTGGATCCCTGAATGTTTTTATGGAACAGAGCTACCCTGCCAGTCTGGGCCACTCACCTCTAGACTATTATGAAAGATAAATAAACAAATCTTACTTAAGCCATTGTAGTGGTGAGTTCCTGTTATAGCAACTTAGCCTATATCCTAATTTCTATACCCAGAGAGAAAATGGTTTGTTACATATTCTGTTTTCTACATTTATATAAATGGTTTTCTGTTAGTTGGTCTCCCTAACCATATCTTCCTTTCTTGCATATAGACAATATCTAGATCGGGGTTGGGTAGAGACTAAGTGTTCAGTTCATATGTGCTGAATTAATACAAATTTGTATAATTGAGTCCAAAACACTAGAACAGGCCGGGCCTGGTGGCTCATACCTGTAATCCCAGAACTTTGGGAGGCCGAGGTGGGTGGGATGGCTTGAGGTCAGGAGTTTGAGACCCGCCTGGCCAACATGGCGAAATCCCATCTCTACTAAAAATACAAAAATTAGCCGGGTATGGTGGTGCACACCTGTAGTCCAAGCTACTCAGGAGACTGAGGCAGGGGAATCGCTTGAACCTGGGAGGCGGACATTGCATTGAGCCGAGACAGTGCCACTGCACTCCAGCTTGGGCGACAGAGCAAAGAACAAACAAACAAACAAAACCACTAGAACACTAGCGGTCAGTGACCTGTGGCGGGGTGGGGGGGGCTTTGGCCAGTGAAGTACTGTGTGTAAACCTTGATTTTTGTGATCTATTAGCTTGTCACTTTGTATAACCATAACCATTTACATGCTTTTCAACCTCAATTGCATTATTTATTATAACAGAGACGATAATTACTTCAAGTGTTCAAAGTCCAATGGGGTAGAGAGATGATGCCCTAAAATAGATTTTAGCAGCGTAGATGTTGTTGGTCTTTAATATCAGTCACACTTGGAGTCCTTGAGTGTGGGACTCCAGCACTTCCGAGATGGCTCCCTGCCTGTAGTTGCCGCTTACTGACTTGGGGACAAAGGTAGAGGTAGGGAGCTATGAACATTCTCCTTTAGCCTGCTCTCGTTACTCAGCAACAGTGATAACTACCCTTTCCCAAGCACGTCCCACGTTCCAGACACTACACACTGGCTCACTGTAGCCCTAGGAAGAAAACACTGTTGGTGTGATTCCCATTTGGCAAGGAAACTGAGGCACACAGAGGAAAAGTAACTTGCTCAAGGTCTTTCCATTATCGAGTGTCCAGTTCAAGATTTGAACTCAATACTAGTGATTGTTACACAGATGCATAGACCATGTGTGTGTGGGGTGTGCGTGTGTGTGTGTGTCTGGTGTGTGGGGAGGGAAACACTGGCTGTGTGAAACCCCTGAGCTGAGGAAGGTGAGCACAGAGTGAGCAGCAGTTGAGGGTGCCCTGTGCAGCCCAGTTTGGGGATTCCAAGCAGGAGGACCTGGGAGTAGCTGTCCCACTGGCTTGAATGCATTTCAAGCCCTCTCTTGGGGGCCGAGCTCTCTCAGCCTCCCAGCCCCAGTTTCAGGCCTCCTGCGTGGCATCCTCAGCTCACCTGCTGACTCCTTCTCTTCATCTAGGCCACTTCACTCCTTCTGACCCCTGCCTAGTAGCCTCTGGCCTGGCCAGGGACATGCGAATGGCAGTGGCATTCCAGCAAGGGTGAGATCACCACCCATCACCCTGGAGAACAGGCTGCCAGGGGAGGTGTCTGCGTCACTTGTGGCCTTGTTGGCAGATCATAAAAGCTGGAAATGCCTGATGAGGTCATTATGCCCCAAAGCCCTGGGGGCCGGACTCTGAGGGCTCCTGCCATGGTTGCCACTTCCCAGCACCTCCCTTTGGAAAGGCAGAGTGAGCAGGCTGCTTTTCTCTTCTTTTGCTTCACTGTGGGCCCCCTCCTGGCCCCTGGGAGGAGAGGGCAGGACCTTCATCTTCATGACAGGGAGTCCCAGCTCCCCAAGGCTCTGCCAGCAGCTCTGAGACCCTGCCCTGTGGGCCCTCCTCCAGGAGGGCCCAAGCAGCTGTTCCATTGATACAGAGGGGTGTAGAAGAGTAGGGAAGGGGAAGCAATAAACAAAATAATTAATGCTGATGTAAGAAGCTTGGTTTTGAGCCAAGCTGCCTGGGAGAGACCCAGAGTCTAGAGCTAGTGTTGCTCACTGGCAGGGCTTGTCCCTCCCTTTTCTGATTCTCAGTTTCCTCATCTGTGAAATGGGTGTGTTGGCCTAGAAATGAGGATCTTAATCTGCTGGGAGTGCAAATCCCTCTGAGGCTAGAGGCAAAACCGTGAGAACATGAATTCCAGAGCAGAAGGCTGACGCCTTTCCTTGGATGCTACCGTCAGGTCCCCGTGAGGTTGGGTCTTTAAAATCCTGCCCCACCTAACAATCTCTGTTGCTTGAAGGTCACCAGGAAATGACACAGAAGCCTTTGGAGTGGTGCCCAAATGCTCACTTAGGCCTGAACTCCGCAGCTCTGAGGGCCCAGCCCCTGGGAAAGGGAGGGCAGTAGTCCTGTGTGCTTCTCAGAAGAGCTGGTGCCAACAGGGTTCCTTTGAAGTGCCTGCCTAGGTCCTGGGCCCGAAAAGGAATGGCACAAAAAGACAGCTTGTCCCCATCCTCCTCAGCCTCGTGGTGCCTGGTGCCGTAAGATGGAGTGACTCGAATGTTCAGGCTAGGGAGGAAGTGTTGGGTCCAGTGTCTGAGGTCAGCCACATCACAGGGGTTCTTGCTCTGCTCAGGCTCTGGAAAGAATTTCTGCCCTGCAGCTGCAGTCAGCCCAGTTGGAGCTGAAAGAGTGGAAACTGCAGTAATAAAGCAATTAAAGAGCTGCAAAAGACCATCAGCTTGCTGACCGCATTTCAAAGAACGCGAGAAAGCAGGTGATCATATTCCCAAGCCTCCAGCTTCCGTGAGAACCCATAGGCATCCAGGCCTGTCCCACCAGGACCCTTTGCCCTCTCCCCAGATGATTTAGCCCCTAGATGGTCCTCAGACTCACAAGGGGCAGAGCACCTCGAGTTTATAAAGGTGCCCTGCAGCATTGAACTCACATGGTTAATTTCATCATAAGCCACATCAAAGGTTTAGAAAGGAGTATCTAGAGTGATCACCATTACCTGCTATATTCATGATTACCCCCATTTTTAGATGAGGAAACTGAGACTCAGGGGTTACCCAGCTATGGGCTATGAGTGGCCTTGCCACTCAAACATTCTGATGCCCAGTTGAGGTATTTCTCACTCACTCATCTGCTCAGTTAAGTCATGATGTCAAAATACATATTACAGTCTGAAACAGGAGTAGGCAATGAACAGCCTGCTTCAAATCCAGCTCAGTACTTGTTTTTGTAAATAAAGTTTTATTGGAACAGCCATGCCCATTCCTTTACATATGATCTATGGCTGCTCTTACCACAACAGCAGAGTTGACTAGTTGCAACAGAAACTGTATGGTCCACGAAGCCCTCAAAGCCTATTGTATTTCCTATCTGGTCCTTTACAGAAAATATTTGCCATAGTCTGGAATATTTACATCAAACTGGATTTCCTCAAGAAAGCAAGTCATCAGGAAGATGACTTCTTTATTTTTATTTTTAATAATTTTAACCTTTAGATTCAGAGGGTGTATGTGCAGGTTTGTTATATGGGTATATGGCACGATACTGAGCTTTTGGGTACAAATGATCCCATCACCCAGGTAGTGAGCATAGTACCCAATGGTTTTTCAACCTCCGTCCCCTTCTTGCCCTGTCCTCTCTAATAGTACCCAGTATACATTGTCAACTTTTATGAATACTCAGTGTTTAGCTCCCACTTATAAGTGAGGACACACAATATTCGGTTTTCTTTTCCTGTGTTAATTCACCTAGAATAACATTCTCTGGCTGCATTAATGTCGCTGCAAAGGACATGGTTTCATTCTTTTTTTATGGCTGCATAGCATTCCAAGGTTGTACATGTACCACATTTTCTTTATCCAATCCACTGTTGATGGGCACCTAGACTGATTCCATGTCTTTGCTCTTGTGAATAGCGCTGTGGTAAAGGTGAGTGCATGTGTCTTTTTGGTAGAATGATTTATTTTCTTTGGATATGTACCCAGTAAGGGGATTGCTGGGTAGAATGATAGTTCTAAGTTCCTTGAGAAATCTCCAAATTGCTTTTTTTTTGGGGGGACGGAGTTTCGCTCTGTCACCCAGGCTGGAGTGTAGTGGCGTGATCTTGGCTCACTGCAACCTCCACCTCCCTGGTTCAAGCAATTCCCCTGCCTCAGCCTCCTGAGTAGCTGGGATTACAGGCACACACCACCACACCCGGCTAATATATATATATATTTTTCTTAGTAGTGACAAGGTTTCACCATGTTGGCCACGCTGGTCACGAACTCCTGACCTCAGGCAATCCGTCCACCTCGGCCTCCCAAAGCACTGGGATTACAGGCATGAGCCACTGTGCCTGGCCCAAATTGCTTTCTACAGTGGCTGACCTAATTTGTATTCCCACTAACAATATATAAGTGTAGGGAGATGACTTCCTAACCAAAGGCCTGATGTCTAAGAGTTTGCAGCAATAATGCAAATGACCATAACCCCTGTATTTAATCAACTGTTAATACCACCCTGCTGGTACTTCCTCCAAAGCTTTCAAGTTGCAGCCTCAGCAGATACTGAGGTATGGGTAGTGATTTTGAGAAACCACCACCAGAGGAAGAAGCTTGTGTCTGAGGTTAGAAGTGGACATAGGGATAAGAGGCAAGATTGAGGGAAACTGCCCTGGGCTTCGGATGAGACCAGAGACACTTTGGCTACTGTGCGGGAGGGAAGCCACTCGGCTGGATAGGATGGTATAAAGTGCTCCCATAGCGTCTTGTCCACAGTGGGTGCACCACCAGCATCCTCCATGGAAATGCTGGCCACAGGTGCCCCGTGCAGAATCACAAGCAGGGACCAGGGTTTGTGAAGGGGGATCCAAGGACTGTGTGGAAGGAATGAGTCCACATCCCTTCTGACTGATTTGGCCGAGTGCCTGGGCTGAAGTGGGTGTCCTGCTGGACCCTACGAGCCACCCTCAGGGTGTCAGTTTCTGGGAAAAATGTGGGTAATCCTAGGAGACTCTCTGGACTCCTCCTTCTTGGGACTGGCCTTGGGAGGCGGAAGGGGACCTGCTGTGGCCCCCACTGGGAAGTGGGCTGTGGTGCAAAGATAAATGGGTCCGTGGAGCTGACCAGACAGGCAGTGTCTGCAAATGCAGAGGGTCTAGATCAGGGGTGTCCAATCTTTTGGCTTCCCTGGGTCCCAATGGAAGAAGAAGAACTGTCTTAGGCCACATATAAGATACACTAAGACTAACGACAGCTGAAGAACTTTTTTAAAATCTCAAAACAAAACAAAACAAAACAAAAAAAACCAACAACCTCTCATAGGGTTTGAAGAAATTTTACGAATTTTGTGTTGCCCCCATTCAAAGCTATCCTGAGCCTCATGCGGCCAGAGGCCGCGGCTTGGACAAGCTTGGTCTGGATTCAGGAGGGTCTGCCTCTGTTTCACCCCATCATTCTTGACCCCCGTTGAGGTGTTAGTGGGTGCTCCAGCTGGATTTCAGCCAAACACCTGGGTTCAGGCTGAGGTCCATGCTCAGCTTCGGGCCAGGGCACTGGAGCATGAGTGACGCCACTCAGGGCCTGTCCTCACCAGGGTCTCCTTCCTTCGCCACCTTGGGCAGCTCTGGGTTGTTTTGTAGGGGAAAGTGGCATCTCCTCCCCTGCCCAAGAGGAGGGTGGTGCTGAGCAAAGGTAGCCTCTGCGGGCTAGAGATGGCAGGGACCGTGGGACCCAGCAGAGTGAGGGGTGCTGAGGGGTCTCAGAGCAGAGAGACCCCCTTTTTCTGACCCTCTCCAGCTGACTGCAGGTCCCCGAGCCTGGGGGGCCGGACGCTCCCCCATGTGCTTCTCTGCCCCTCTGCTAACTTCAGTCCACATGTCAGGCTCCGAGGGTGGGGCGTCTGGAGCCATCCCCTCTGCGCTCTCCTGCGGGACTTTGTACAGTGACCCGAAGCTTCCGCTCCCTAGCCCTGTGCTCTTCCCCTCTCCCGTCTATTTCGGCCAGGAATTGGGTCTCTGCCAGCCCAGCGCTCGGACTGGAGCTTCGGGGGGCTGGGGAGGTAACCCTTGCCAATGGGAGGGGGGTGTCACAAAAGCCTCATTCCCTCCCAACTTGAGCGCCTCGGAATAATCTCCAGCAGCGTGCCTAGAAGCACAACTGCTTTTGTTTCGGGCGTCGGTGCTTCCCGGAATCCCGGTGCACCGACCCAGCCACCAAACCGACCCCACCCCGCCGCGGGCTTTGTTCCCTGCGCGGCGCATTGCGAGCGGCGGCCACGCGGGGGCGCTGGGCCGGGGGCGGGGCCCGGACTGGGGGCGGGGCGCGCCCCCGGGCCACCTCCCCAGCCCCTCCAGGTTCCTGCCGGCTCCTCTTTGCTCCTCCCGGCTCCTCCTCCCGCGCCCGGCCTCCGCCTCGCAGCTGGGCTCGGACTCAGGCTTAGCCGCAGCCTCTGAGCCTCCTCCCCGCAATCCGGCGGCCAGGCCAGGCCAGCCCGCTCGTCTTGCCGCGCCCGGCTGCTGCCTCCGCTCCAGGGTTCGGCGCCAGGACCTCCTTCTCCGCCGCCGGCCCGCCCTCGTCTACACCGCACACCCGTGGTGCGCCCTCCAGGGGCGGTTTTTCTCCCCTGGGGGAGATGCCCAGCTAACCACCCGGGCTCCTAAGTCTCACTCTACCTGCTTCACGCTTAGTGGTCATCTAGAAATACAGACGTGTCGTAGGCACTCAATAAATGTCTGTTGAATGACTATGTGTAAGCACTCGTCCGTTCTTTACCATACGTCATTTTTAAAGTTAATAACGCTGGACGTTATTTTTTTCGAGCAATTTTAGGTTAACGATAAAATTGAGCCAAAAGTACAAAAAGTTTCACTTAGCCCCTGTACCCAACCCCGAACGACCTCCCCCACTCTCGACCTCCCGACCAGGGCGTGCATTGGTTGCCATCGTGAACCTACACTGCCACATCAGGGTCACCCAAAGTCCACAGTTTTTTTTAGGGTTCACCCTTGGTGCTGTACACTCCATGGGTATGACATGTGTAAGGCCATGTCATTCTGGTATCACGCAGTATTTTCACTGCTCTAGAAATCCACTGTGTGCAGACTATTCAACCCTCCCTCTTTCCAACTCCTGGCAACTACTGCTCTTTTTACTGTCTCCATAGTTTTATGGAATCACACTAATTTTCACAACCATCCAAGAGGTAGGAACTCTTCCCCTTTTACCCTTGAAGAAACTGAGGCTCAGGGAGGTTGCCAGGGCCACGTCAGCTTCCTGATAGGAGAGCCACTAAATTCCAATTGGCTACCAGGTTTCCTGCAACCCTGGCCTGGGATATACTCCTGAACAATGAAGCCAGTAATGGCATGACCACAGCACTGCACCATCCTGGCCAGCAAACAGGCTCCCTCAGGGGACTCCACTCCTCTACCTGGACACTTCTGCAGGCGGGAAGTGGGGAAGGAGTGACAGGTATGGACTGCCTTGCTTGGCTTCTGGGAGGAGCCATCTGTGCCTACTGCCTGGTCTGACGTAACATTACTAGGCTGGGCAGAAGTATAGATGGAAGCCCTGGTCAGTGGTCTGCCCCTTCCTTTCCCCAGCCCAGGCTCTGACTTCACTGTAGGGAACTTGCAGAGCATGCATGGACACCCAGCATGCAGCCCAAGCTCCATCCCCACCCCAGAGCCAAACACCCCCAAGCTAATCCTCAGGCCCAGGAGTGTGCACCCTGGTGAGAGCAGACAGCTGCAGGAAGAGGACTTGCAGAGGCTCTAAAATGGGCCCCAGGACCTTTGGGCAGGGCCCCAGGCACCTGGAGCATGATCCAAAAGGGAGGGCATGAGCTCCAGGTGGGCATATCCCTTGACCTTATGCTAGATTACCAGATTTAGTCAATTAAAACAGGAGTCCCCAAACCCCTGGCCGTGGACTCATTCTGGTCCATGGCCTGTTAGGAAGTGGACTACATAGCAGGAGGTGAACAGCAGGTGGATGAAGATTACTATCTGAGCTCTGCCTCCTGTCAGATCATCAGGCATTAGATTCTCATAAGAGCAAGAACCCTATTGTGAACTGTGCATGTGAGGGATCTAGGTTGCCTGCTCCTTATGAGAATCTAACTAATGCCTGATGATCTGAGGTGGAACAGTTTCATCCTGAAACCAAAACCCTGCCCCAATCTGTGGAAAAATTTTCTTCTGTGAAACTGGCCCATGGTGCCAAAAAAGCTGGGGACTGCTGAATTAAAACACAGGACACCCATTTAAATTTGAATTTTAGATAATTGTATCAGTCTGCTTTCACATTGCTGATAAGACATACCCAAGACAGGGCAATTTACAAAAGAAAGAGATTTAATGGACTTACATCTCCACATGTCGAGGAAGCCTCACAATCATGGCAGAAGGCAAGGAGGAGCAAGTTACGTCTTACACGGATGGCAGCAGACAGAGAGAGAGAGTTTGTACAGGGGAACTCTTCTTTTTAAAACCATCAGATCTGGTGACACTTATTGGCTATCACAAGAACAACACACGAAAGTCCTGCCCCCATGATTCAATTACCTCCTGCAGGGCCCCTCCCACAATATGTGGGGATTCAAGATGAGATTTGGGTAGGGACATAGCCAAACCATATCAATAATCAATAAATAATGTTTTAATAGAAGTATGTCCCAAACATATACTTATACCCCCCATACCCCCCAAATTATTTGTTGTTTATCTGAAATTCAAATTTAATTGAGCATCCTGTATTTTATCTGCCAACCCTGCCCTGTGGACTACTGACCCATAGAGAGAGAGACAGCAGGAGGAGGGCCTGAGTGGAGTTCTCAAAAGTATGGGGCTTGGGCAGGGGCCTCAGTCCTCTGTGCTGAGGCTATCCTGGCTGCATGTTTTAATATCCTGAAATTGCAGCAGGGTCCTTGCTTCTAGGGGTCCTGGAAACAAGGTCCTTGTCAGAAGCTGGCTCTACTCAGTAGGAGTCCAGGGTGGTTTGACAATAAACTTTGCCATTGAAGCCTCTGAAATGCAGGTGTGTTGGGTGAAGGCTGGGGAGGCAACAGATGGTGTGAGGAGATGGGGAGGTGGGATGGGGACAGGAAAGTGAGCTTGCGGCTGCTGCCTCCATCTTGGTCTGCATGGGGAGAGGTTTTAGGATCTGATGGAAGCTGGGCAGATGGCCTATTGAGGCACAGAGGGTACATTTTTGCAGGCTTGGTGTTGGTGCCCATTGCCCTGAGCTTGGGCCCATGCAGATCAGTGGGGTCACTCAGGGCAGTGAGGGAAGCTCTCACTGGAAGGGGAAGAGCTGGCCCAGGGAGGAGGTGGTGGACATGGTAGAAAGGCCAAGATGAATGTTTGGGAATGACTTCTGGAAATCTTTTGTGGAGGACTCACTGAACTGCTTTAGAATTGGAGTCCCAGTCTATTCTAGTGGCTTTTAAAGGAGCTACCTGGAAGAGAGAAGCCACTGTCTTTAGGGCAATGTTCTGGGCAGGCGGGAGTTCTTGTACACACTCCCAGATGGGCCTGGACTGCATCCTCCGTGTATATAAGCCTCAGCTTCCGTACCTGCTGAATGGAGAGAATTTGGGGGGTTTATTGCGAGAATCAAATGAAATCATGCATAAAAGCAACTTGCAAGGGGAAAGTGTACTTAGAAAGTACAAGAGAGCATTGATTGTTAACTCAGTGTGTATGCAGCTCTTCCTTGGGACCAGACCCTGTGTCAGTCTGCAGGGAATTGGAATGATCCCATGGAGCCTAGGTCTGGTGGGGAAGACAGGCTTGTGATCAGGTCACATAGGTATAGGCAGGGGGCCCCAAGGGGATCCGAGGAAGGGAGTTGTCCCTATTCCTTGGGAGATCAGGAAGGGGTTACCCAGGAGGTGTTGCTGGATGGAGCTCTCAAATATGGGGCGATGTCACCAGATGGAGCAGAGTGGGAAGGGGATTTCAGTCTAGCAGGCAGGAGGTGAGGCAAGGGGCTGACAAGAGCCTGGGTGTGGGCTGCCAGGCAAGAACAGATGACTCACTGAAGTGCCTTGGCCCCCAGGAGGTTGAACTGTTTCCTCTGGGCAGGGAGGAAGCACGCAGGTGACAGCATCTGGGTGACAGTTTGAAAATATCACTCTGGTTTCCATTGAAGTCAAGGTTTACAGATGCAAGGTGGGAAGGAGGCTGGGAATCTAGAGGGGGAAGGTTTCTGCTATGGTCCAGGTTAGCTAACAAGGGTGTGATTGGGGCGGGAGCATGGGTATGGAGAGTAGGAGACTTCCTGTAATGTTAGAGTTGGAATCTGCAGGGCTTAGTACCATCCTTATTAAACCCCTCTCAGGATCCTGGGCCCTCTGAGCCCCTTCCTCCCTGAGCTCATGCCTGACAGCTCTATTCTGTGGGAGTCTTCTCTCCTCCGAACACTGATAACCTCTGCTTCCCACACCACTGACTTTAGAGTCTAGTGGCATACTTTTGTTTATTTATTTTTAATTGTTTCCAAGTCCCAGTTGTTTTCTTGAATGTCACAGAAACATTGGTGAAATTATTTTCTAGGGCAGAGCTAGCTTATTTACTTGTTTCTCTCCCTCTCTTCCTCCCTCTAGCTCTTTCGCTTCCTTCCTCCTTCCCTCCCTCCCTTCCTTCCTTCCTTCCTTCCATTCTTTCTTTCTTCCGTTCTTTCTTTTGTTCTTTCTTCCCCTCTTGTATTTATCACCATTTATACATCTATTTTGCCACTGCACTGCTTCCAGTTTTTGGCAATTATGAATAATGCTGCTTATAAATATTTCTATAATTGTATTTTGATGAACATATGGATATATTTCTCTTGGGCATATAGCTAGGAGTAGAATTGTGGGGTCACAAGGTTCACATATGTTTAACATCAGTTGGTACTGCCAAACAGTTTTCCAAAGTGATTGTATTGATTTATGTTCTTGTTAACAGTCTATGAAAGTTGCAATTGCTTCATACCCTTTTGAACATTTAGTATTGTCAACTTTAAAATTTTTAGCTATTCTGGTGTTGGCGTAGTGTTATTTCATTGTGGTTTTAATTTGTGTTACTCTGATGACTGAAGGGGTTGACCACTTTTTCCTATGTTTATTGGCCATCTTGGTATCCTCTTTTGTGTGGTGCCTGTTCAAGACTCTCATTTGTTTTCTTAATGGGATTAGGAATATTATTTTAACATTCTGGATATAAGCCCATTGTCTCTTTTGGGTGTAATAAACATCTTCTGCTCCATGGCCTTCTCTTTTGCTTCCTTTCTTCTCTTCTGCTCCAGGACATCACTTTCTTAATGATGTCTTTTGATCAACAGAAGTTTCTCATTTTAATACAGTTCAGTTAATCTATCTTTTCCTCCATGGTTGAAGCATTTACTGGAAAGTTTTAAAAACCTTTCCCTACACCAAGGCCATGAAAGTATTCTCTTGTAGGAGCTTTATTGTTTTGCCTTTCACATTTAAATCTGCAATTCACCTGGAATTGGTTTTTATGTATGGTGTGAGGTAGGATCAAGTTTCACTTTTTTTTCACATGGATATCCAATTTACCCAACTCCAGATACTGAAAAGACAATGTTTTTCCCACTCTGTAGTGCACCTTTTATTATCAATCAACTGTACCTATATGTCTGCTTCTAGATTCTCTATTCTATTTGACTGGTCTATTTGTCTATCTGTGCACCAATAATACAATGACTTAACTATTGTAGCTTGGTAAATTTTGATATCTGATAGAAAAACTCCTCCTAAATTTTCCCATACTGTACTTATCACACTGTAATACAATTCCCTGTTTACTGGTGTGAAAGATGAGAGTCAACATTTACTTGCCAAGACTTAAATGAGCAAAATCCTAACTTTACAAATTTTCTGTAACTGACCTTATTTTACTTTAAAGCCCTTCATTCCTACTGTAAGTCTATTTATTGCTGTCTTTGGGTTTTTGTTGTTGTTGTTGTTATTCCATTTTCTCCATTAGTAGTTTGTTAATTATGTATTATTCTACTATTTTGATTGGTTTTCTTAGAGATAAAACATGCATCTGTAAGTTTAATATAAACTGGTACTTTCACCATGCCCAGGATCTTAGAATACTTTAATTCCATTTATTCTCCTGTTTTTGTGTATCATGGTATATTTTAATTTATATTTTAAAACACATTAGAAAGTGTTATTGCCATTATTTCATATTGCCAACATTCATTTAGATTTACCTACATATATAATTTTTCTGGGTCTCCCTACTCTTCCCTGCATGTCTGTGATTCTATCTGGGATGATTTTCATCTCCCTTTAGCATTTCCTAATGTGGTTCTACTGGTGACAAATTATCTCTGATTTTGGTGTCTAAATGATGAATTAATCTCAGATTCATTTTTGAAAGATATTTTACTGAGTATAAAACTCTAAGTTGGTTGTTATATTCTTACAGCATTGTGAAAATACTAGTCTGTTGACTTCTGGCTGCTTTATTTCTTTGGAGAAGTCTGGATCTGTCTTATGGTTGCTTCTTTTAAGACATGTCTTTTTTCTCTAGATGTTTTTAGGACTTGTCTTTGTCTTTGGTTTTTAGCAGTTTTGGTCTGATACGCCTAGGGGTGTGTGTGTGTGTGTGTGTGTGTGTGTGTGTAATTATCCTTCTTGGGGTACTCAGAGCTTCTTAATCTGTAATTTAATTTCTTTAAGTAGTTTTGGGCAATTCCCAATGTTTATCCCTTAAAATTTACTTCTGTCCTATTCTCTTTCTCTTCTGAAACACCAGTTTCATGTATAATACCTTTTCATCACATATTTTTTGTTTCTTCTGCTCTTCTCTTTTCTTCATTTTCTATCCTTTTGATTCTATCCTTCAGTTGGAAATTTTCTTCCATCTTCCAGTTCACTAATCCTGTCTTCAACTGAATGTAATTTGTTTATAAACGCAGCCATCAAATTCTTAATTTCATATATTGTGGTTTTAGTTACAAATTTAACATTTAGGTTTTTTAATATACTTTCTGGTTTCCACCAGAATTCTTTATCTTATTATTTAACTCCATGGATTTATCTATTGTGGTTATTTTAAAATCTGTTTCTAGTAATTTTCAAATTTGGATATTCTGTGAGCTTCTTTTCTTTTTTAAATTTTTGTTATTTTTAAAACAAATTGTACTGTGTATATTTGAGGTTTGCAACATGATGTTATGGCATACATATAGATAGTAAAATGATTATTATAGAGAAGCAAATTAACTTATCTGTCATCTCACATAGTTACCGTGAGTTCATTTCTGTTATTTATTTTTTCTCTTGGCTTTTGTTTGGATCTTGCCTTTTGGCAAGCCTTGTTGGTTTTGCTGGATGTCATATATGAAAAATAGCAGAAAGCAATTTGAAATTCTGAACAATGCTATCTTTCTTCAGAGAGGATTTGCTTTTACTTCCTGCCAGCCTGAGGCTAAGAGCAATTCACCCTAATTCATTCAGAATTCAGTATGACTTTAGTCATCATGAGTACTGGCCTATTTTCTCTTCATTCATACCACTAGGGTGTAGCTCTTTTGTATTTCAACCAAAAACCTGGGTTTTTAAAATCAAGACCTATTCTTTGTTTTCTTCCCCCTCAAGACAGAGTCTCACTCTGTTGTCCAGGCTGGAGTGCAGTGGCACAATCTCGGCTCATTGCAACCTCTGCCTTCCGGGTTCAAGCGATTCTCTTGCCTCAGCCTCCCAAGTAGTTGAGACTGTAGGCATGCACCACCATGCCCGCCTAATTTTTGTGTTTTTAGTAGAGACGGGGTTTTATCATGTTGGTCAGGCTGGTCTCGACCTCCTGGCCTCAAGTGATCCAGCCACCTTGGCTTCCCAAAGTGCTGGGATTACAGGCGTGAGCCACTGCGCCCAGCCGAGAGCTATCCTTTTAAATTGTTTCTAAACTTCGCTTGTATGTCCTGAGCCTCTCGATATGGTGAGATGCTCTGCTCAGTTCCTCAGTCTCTTGGCAAGTCACCTAGGGGAATTTGGTCCCAAATTGCTAGCTCCCCTTCTGATGCATCAGTCAAGGAGGAACGTGGTCCCACATTTCTGGCTCACCTTTCTGGGCTTACTTCTGGATTATTCCGCACAAATTCTTGCTTCCTCAGTTGCTTTCTGATGCCTTCAAGCAGTATTGTTTTATTAAAAATTATTTATTTCCAGAATTTCTAAATGATTTCAATGGAAGAGTTGGTCCAAGATATCCCAACTGGCAATTGATGGAAGTAGAATCTTCAGCTCCATTACATTTAAGTGATCCAAAATGGGTCAAAGGCTGGGGACATATAGTGGCAAATTTTCCATGAAATTCCATATAAGAAAAGATCACTGATGAATTCTTAGACATCATGGATACTGAAAAACTGACTCAGTCATTTAAATCTTAACTTTGGAGCTGTTCAAGTGCACATACCCACTTGGTAGCTTGACAGGTTGCTTTTGTTTCCCTTCGCTTGTGAGTGACTGGATTACCTTGCCAATCCTTTTTTCTGTCCCTTCCCCCTGCCACCACAACCACACTTTTTGCTTGATCCTTTTCTCCTAGTCCTACTCTAGATACATCTGAGGATGCTGCATCTCCCACTGCTACGAGGGCCAGTCTCAGAGCATCTTAGAGAGCCTCAGAACACTGTGGTGTGGGATTGACTAAAAAATACTTGTAAGGAAGCCAGGTGTGGTGGCTCACATCTATAATCCCAGCACTTTGGGAGGCTGAGGCGGGAGGATTGCTTGAGGCCAGGAGTTCAAGACCAGCCTGGGCAACATAGTGAGACCTTGTCTCTAAAAAAATTACATTTTAAATTTGCTCAGTATGGTGGCATGTGCCTGTAGTCCCAGCTACTTGAGAGACTGAGGTGGGAGGATTGCTTGAACCCAGGAGTTCGAGGCTTCTGTGAGCAGTGACCTTGCCATTGCCCTCCAGCCTGGGCAACCAAGTGAGACTTTGTCTCTAAAAAATAAAAATACTGGCCAGGCACGGTGGCTCACGCCTGTAATCCCAGCACTTTGGGAGGCCGAAGTGGGCAAATCACCTGAGGTCAGGAGTTCAAGACCATCCTGGCTAATATGGTGAAACCCCATCTCTACTAAAAACACAAAAAATTAGCCAGGTGTGTTGGCACGCGACTGTAGTCCCAGCTACTCAGGAGGCTGAGGCAGGAGAATCACTTGAACCCGGGAGGTGGAAGTTGCAGTAAGAAGAGATTGCGTCACTGCATTTCAGCCTGGGTGACAGTGTAAGACTCTGTCTCAAAATAAATAAATAAATAAATAAAAATAATAAAGAAAGAAAGAAAGAAAGATACTTGTAAGGGAGGCTTTCCAGTTACTAATGTGATAAAGGTCTGTGTATTTTATATAAAGTAGTATGTGTGCTATGTGAACTTATGTTTTCTTGCTAGGAATTCTCTTTCCGGACTTGGTGGGAGAGTGGTCCTGAGAGGGGACACTGGGGTCACTCGCCAGGCTCACACATCCCAGACATACTGTCTGCTTGTTGCCCAGCCACACTCCTCTGCATCTCAGGGCTTCTGGGAAGCTGCCTCGCTTCATAAATCAAGGTACAACATTGTGTCTGGTCATGGAAATTTAATTTATCTTTAGGCAAAACTTGGAACCAGACACACATATGTGCTTAGGGCCCTCAAGTGTTCACTTCAAAGGCACTTTCCATCGGACTGCACTTTCACCCTCATTTCTCCTCTTTCCCACCCCTCCTAGGGTGTGGAGAGGATGGTCACCCTAGAGAAACCCAGTATTCGGACATTCCTAGCCAGATTCTATTCTGCATATGGACACAAACTGGACATGTCTAAAGACAGATAATCTCTCCAACATGGAGAATAAAGTGAAAAATGAAGTGTAAACTGAAAGAAAGCCCACAAACTTGTTCTGTATCTGCAATTAAGGCAAAATCCATGAAAAAGAAAGTTTTTTTACTCAGAGCACTGCAGATGCAACTGCAAGCCTCAGCGATAATGATGCAGGTGTATGCATGTGTGTTTGCATGCATGTATGTGTGCATGTGAGAGAAAAGAATATTTAGCAAGCTCCACCATACAGAAAAGACAAAAGTGGAAACAGATCTGTATGCTGTTTGCTAATATGGCTTGAATGACCTTTCCAGCAGGTTATTTTGGTCCTGCAGTGCAGTCATTCTCAACAATGTTTACATCAAGCAACCTTGGATCCTGCCCATCCTGCCTATTGAGCAGCTTCAATCCCGGAAAGAGATGAGGACGGCCTTTGATTGGGAAATTAGCTTCTTTCAAATGCAAGCAGAAGCATGGAATCTTGCAGTGTGGGAGTAGAAAGAAATCTTGGAGATCATCTTGTCCACCCCCTCATTTTCTAGATCATAAAGTACAGGCTTGGAGAGTTGAGAGAACTTTCTCAGGGTTGCACAAAGGATCAGTGGAAGGGGAAGGCTTGGAAACCAGTCTCCAAATTTCTGGTAACCCCATCAGTCTATCCTTAGCAATGATAAAAAGGGACTGAAAATAATGGATGATTAAGGAAATTTTCAAAACCCCCAAATCATAATAAGAGGCTTTGAAATATGAAACTCTAAACCAATGGTTAGATCCTGTTATTGGCATTAGAAGCTGTAATGATTTCTCTTTCTCATATGAAAGGATGAGAGCAATGGGATGTGACCATTTTTCTCAGGTAAAGCACACCGTATACTCCAAACCATATACTCTGTTTACATCGAACGGTGCACTCAAGCTGTGTCACTTTTGGGTTATCCTGCATTCATTCACACTTCTGTTTGTGAAGACACATTCATTAAGTGAGTACTAGTGTGAGTCAGAAGCTAAGAGGATCAGGAACATCCTTTTCCAGTCTCTTGTCAGCTAAAGTTGGGGTACATGTGTCTTGGCCTTGGCCATTAGGATGCTCCTATCTGGGACTTTGCATCTGGAGAGAGTGGTGCAGATGACACAACAGTCATGCTTTTAGTGCTGTTGGCAGTGCCGGGGCAGCCCCTAGCAAGGCTATTCTTGAGGCATGACCTTGACTCATTTTATTGATATTCTGCTTCTGTTTTCTTTTTTTTTTTTTTTAGATATGGTCTTGCTCTGTTGCCTGGGCTGGAGTGCAGTGGCATGATCTTGGCTCACTGCACCCTCCACCTCCTGGACTCAAGCAATCCTCCCACCTTAGCCTCCCAAGTAGCTGGGATGACTACAGGTGCATGCTAATTTTTAACTTTTTGGTACAGACGAGGTCTCACTATACTGTCAGGCTGATCTTGAACTCTTGGGCTTCAGCAATCCTCCTGCTTCAGCCTCCCAAAGTGCTGGGATTACAGGCGTGAGCCACTGTGCCTGGCCTGTCCTGCCTCTTTCAGTCACTGACTGCTTCCTGAGGCTGGCTCTCCAACTTTCTGTCAGTCTTTTGAGCTACAGTATCCTTTAAAGGAATCCTCTTTCCACTTAAGAGTTGCTCTCCCCTCACTTGTATACAAGAGCCTTGGCCGATGCATTGGAAGAATGAATGCCCTCTACAAGTATCTGCATGTAGTGCTTTTGCTGGGCTCTCTTCGTTGTGTATGTCTCACTATAAAGATTAGAGAGACGCTCGTCTTTGATGTCCAAATCAAATAAAGCTGGAGACGATAATTAAATTTCCCCAGGACCTACAGCCTTGCCCCAGGGAAAGGCATTTAAAAGGTCAGTGCATCTCAATGTCCAGCAGGTTACCCAGTGGAGCCTGCAGAAACTTGTCTGTAGGGCACAAGCGTCTGTTCTGTCGTAAGTCCCCATTCAAGGAGGGACCAATGCTGGGGCCCAGGACTAGTTATACAATTGATGAGACCACCTTCAGGCAGGAGGATGTTTAGTACAGCTCCCAGTGTCACAGGGAGGGACTTGACCATCCTCCCCCATGTAATTGACATCAGGACCCAGGTTGGTTTATGGGGATTCCACAGGTGTTGTAGGAAATTAGCCTGAGGGGACAGTGTAGGGCTGGGGGTCCTATTAGGGAGGGAACAAACCAGTGTTTGGACATCTGCCCCTCAGACAGCCCTGCCCACCTGCAGGTGTGACCTTGTCCTTCTCCTGAATCCCTCCTCCCTGCTGATCCCCAGAGCAGCTTGAGTGTACAAGGACATGGTGCAGAGTGGGAGGAGACCTCACATCTGTCCCCGCTGCACCTGCCTGAGCCTGCTCCAGGCCTGAGCTGCATGAAGGAGTGTAGAGTGGGGATGTGGTGATGGGGGAGAGATGGAAGCTTTGATATTAAACTGTGCCTAGCTATTTAAGTAACTGAAAGTGAAGTTTTTCTTATACCTGCACGTGACCTGAAAAGGTATGGAATCCTCTAGAAGTTTAGAGAATTGGAGAAGGGAGATCCAGCAGAATGGGGTGAAGGGAAGTGGTGGGAAGATGAGGACACTTCTTGCCAGCCCTCTACAGAGGTCAGCTCCTTTAATGACATGAAGTCAAATGCAAATGCAGAGTCTCCAGCCCACCCCCTCCATCCAGACTTCCACACACCACATCTTTCCTGAATAGAACTTATGGAACCTCCGGGGCCTGGCTCCCAGTGTCAGTCCTTCACCAACACTTGCAGGGCCTGAGCCACAATACCAGAGGTCCACATATCACATGGCTACATATTTAAACATACAAGCCAAGCTAACAAGCTGTTTAATAAAACCATGTTCTATCCTCCTAGCTTGGCAAGCAGACCTTCAGAAAGACCTGGAAAGCCAGGTTCTAGTTTCAATCTTCAGGGTTCTCTGAATCCTGGGCCAGAAAGTCATCGTGGATTGGAGGGGAGGGGGACAGCGCATCTGCAGCCCTTAGCCTGCAGCCACCCTCTTATCTCCCCACCCTTGGCTTTGTCCCGTACATCCCCAGCAAACAGCCACCCTTGTCTGTGCCTCAGCTTAGGGTTGACGGCTCCAGTAGCAGTCTGCCCTCAGGAGCAGGATCTGGGGAAGAGGCTCCTGCAGGTGCACTGGAAGCAGGCTCCCTCCTCCCCTCCCCCCTCTCCTCCCTTCTAACCCAGCTCCCCTCCCTCCTCTCCTCCTTTCTTACCTGACTCCCTCCTCCCCTCCCTCCTGTCCTCCCTTTTAACCTGACTCCCCTCCTCCTTTCTATCCTGACTCCCTTCCCTCCTCCCTTCTCTCCTCCCTTCTACCCCAACTACCCTCCTCCCCTCCCTCCTCTCTTCCCTTCTACCTGAACTCCCCTTCTCCCCTCCCTCCTGTACTCCCTTCTAACCTGACTCCCTTCCTCTTCCTCTCCTCCCTCCTCTCCTCCCTTCTCTTTCCTCCCCTCCCTCCCTTTCTTTCTTCTTCTTTTTTCAATTTTAAGAATAAAAGAAAGCAAAGGAAAAGGGGAGAGAAAGATCAATAGGCATAATTACTTTAAACGTTATTGATGTTAAAAGGGAAAAGACACCACACTTGCGGGCACCTACTGAGTGGCAGGAAGGGCCAGTGTCGCACATGTCCCACCCAAACCCCACAGGAGCTTTCCTGGCAGGTGTTGTCCCCTCCTTTTTATGAGTGAAGAAGAGGCTAAGCCAGGACGCTGAGTGACACAGGGACTTACTCTGACAGAAGCACTGGGTCAGTCTGCCAGCGCCCCTCAGGGTGGAAGGCTAAACCTGAACTGAGACTGGGAGTAGGGGAGCTTCCCCAATCCTTTCCAGCTGACAGGAGCTCCCGGTCCGGAGGAGGATGTCAAGTAGTGAACCCTTGTGTTCCCTGGGTGTCCACAGTGGCACATTTTGCTATGTTCTTGCTACCCCCACAAAAGCCCACCTGCTTGGGAGTCCATTTGGAAATGAAAATGCACTTTTGCATTTCAGAGTGTGGCTCCTATGGGAAGGATGTGGAAATGGCAGAATAAAAAAGCATTTTAATTACAAGACACACCCGACCCTGCTGTGCTGATTGAATTCAGAAACCCCATTCTGGGGAGGGAGGTTCAGCACAGAGCTGACTTCTCAGCAACAGCAGGGAGGTGTGGATTGAAGGCGTCCTGGGCTCCGAAGGTGATGAGAAAGCCGCTATGGCTGTACTTGCTGCTGAGGGAGAGAGGGGGCCTAGACCACTCATGCTGAGGAACCACGCTGACCAGCGCTTACAGTTAGGAGGGCAGTGTTCCCTTGACTTGGGGTGGGTGACCCTGTGAAGGAGTATTTACCAAGACCTGTAAAGGGCTGAGGTATCAGGAGGAAAACCGCCGGAATGTGCTTTGTCTAAATAGACTTCTGTTCCCAATGGGAACAGTGGGCCTTATTCTGGCCCTCCACTTCGAAGGGGGCAGGGTGGCACCGTGGTCAGGGGGTTAGTGGCTCTGGGTTCCAGTCCCGGTTCTGGGGTTAGTGGCTCTGGGTTCCAGTCTCGGCTCTGCTAGAGCTTGCCTAGTGGACTTATCCTCACCATTTTGCCACTTGGAGCTTCAGGCCTCTCATCTGCAGAATACGGCATGGACATATCACGTTCTGAGGCCCCCCAGCATTAACGAAACTCTTCTTCCATTGGAGAATTGACGTCATGAATTCTTCCTTCTCAGGTCAGTGGAGCCAGGCGCTTGCTTTCCCAGGCAGCTTCGATCAGGCAGGGGCATGGGTCTTGGGCTCTTCCAATCAGATGCGCTAGGACTAGACTTCACGCTGCGGAGAGCAGTGTGAGGGAGTGCAGAGTGTGGCACCCATTTTCCCAGGAGACACTGGTGGAGG
This sequence comes from Chlorocebus sabaeus, assembly GCF_047675955.1. Classification (NCBI taxonomy): domain Eukaryota; kingdom Metazoa; phylum Chordata; class Mammalia; order Primates; family Cercopithecidae; genus Chlorocebus; species Chlorocebus sabaeus. The sequence continues at coordinate 34,940,711 of NC_132921.1, read as the reverse complement.
GGGGGTCACAAGACAGAGTCCCCTGACAGTGTCCAGGGCCTGAGCTGCTGTGATCTGACACAGTGTGGCTTGGGTGGTTCTGGGCTTCCTCGTTTCCAGGCCATGTGCTACCCCTAGTCCATTTGGTGACTTTGTGCAAATTAGACAATTAGGCACCCCTTCAAGATGCTTTACTGCCCTCTGCTGGAAAATTGTTTGTATACAAATGTACCAATATGTCTAGGGCTTGAATGGCAGCCTCTACATGTAATGGTGTTGTGCAGTATGCAACCTGGACAACTGATCTTCGTGGCTCTGCCGGCCTGACTTTCTTCTGGCTCTTGTGAAAATTCTGAAAGAGACTTAATTTCCTGTAGTAAATGCCTTTTCTACTTAAGCTAGCTGAAGTGGCTTCCGGTGTTTGACGAAGAACTCTGACTGATATGAATAGGGATGCTGATACACGCCTCCTGGTGTTGAAACCAGATGACTTGTGGACGCAAGAGTCTCCGAGAAGGCATAAGGCACCTGCGTTACTCAGTGAGTTTATACTTCATTTATTGTGAGAGGAACATGGGAAAATGATCTAATTCACTCTATCTTCCTTCCTTATTCTGGAAACCTATTTGTTTATTCTTTTGTTTTTGTTGTCAGGGTCAGAGTTCATGGTTAAAGAGGGGAGCCGCAAGGATGAAAATGTGAGTGTGCGTTATACATATTCCAGCAGGGTGACTTCTAGGGAAAATGGCTTTGCTGGGTCTTGCTCATGCACTGTTGTGTCTCCTATTGTTACAAGGAGAGATGACACCAGCCTATGCACCATTTGTCCGGTGGCTGAGTGTGTGTGTGTGTATGTGAGTGTGTGAATGTGTGTGTGTGTGTGTATGAGTGTGTGTGTGTGTGTGTGTCTGGCTGCAGATAACGTGATCAAGTTCCAGGTTTTCCAGGGCAAATTTGAGATGTTTTGTTTTTATATATCAGGCCCTTTCTGGACCCATATGTTTTGGTTTAGGCCACGTGGGCACTGCCACTCAAGGTCATAGCAGCCTCTGTCCAGGGTGTGCCAAGAAAAGGAGTAGGATCTCCCCAGGGAATCCTCCTTCCATCATTTTATGGAAATGCCTGTCTGTCTCAGTCCTCAGCCTTCAAACCTGAAAGGAGTGAAAGGTGAGTTGCTTGCTTCCTGCATTCCCCATCCCTTTCTGAGCCAGGAAGTGGGATAAGGGAGGGATGGGCGGGAGCTGCGAGGCTGGTAACTGTTCAAGGGTGCAATTTCAAGGCTCCTCTGCTCAGAGAAACCAGGCTTGTTTGCTGCTGGCAATGTGACAGTGCTTTGCTAAGGGGCCTTTCTTTCCACCTTGAATGAGGAGTAGGGGTGGCAAAGGCCAGGAGAGGGAGCCATTGAGTCACGTTCACATTTAGTGACTCCTTTCAGGTCAGGTTTGGACAGAGGGGAGGACAGAGGGAAAGGGTGTCTATATCCGGAGGGGTAGTTGTGTTAGGAAGAGGGACTTAGGAGCAGAGAAAAGAAAGACACAGGGGAATTGGGGAAGGGGGTTCACTGGATACAAACCTCCTCATTCTGGAATTTGTCCCAGGATGTCCCAGGTCCCTGGAGGTCCCTTGGCATGAGTGTTGCCTGGCACTTCCCTCCCGTGGGGCCCCCACCCCCACCGGCTCGTGCTTCCAGCTGGGGGACTAATCCTGATGCCCTAATGAAGTCCCAACTTCGCCCACTCTCAGAGGGGAAAGGCCACGTACAGGGCACCCGGCTGTGCCCTGTTCTGGAAGCGCCCCTTACATGCTGGTTGCCCGTTCTGCAGTGAGCTCAGAGGTCCCTCACGGAGGAAGAGCTGTCCAGACCCCAGGAAAGGAGGAGTGGGGTCTGTAAAGGGCTCTGTCTTTCAGGAAGGGGCAGACCCTGGGTCAGATAAAGGCCTGAGACAAGGGTCTTACTTCCCGTTGGGTCATTACTATTCTCTTGTCACATGTTTGGGGACTCTAAGTAAGAACCATGGCTTTTCTATGAAGTCTCCTTCTCTGACCCCAACTTGCTGCAGGTGACTGGTTTGGGGAGAAGAGGGCCGGCAGCCCTGGGCCACCAAGCTGAGTTTTGTGAACCTGCCCAGTGCTTCTTTTTCACTCGCCACCCACTCCCTGTGGCATGGTTCTTCTTCCACGGTCGTATGGCGGATATGTATTCACCTTTTCACAAATTAGATGGAGAGAACCCTGGAGACTCTCCTCTCCAGTATCCTTTTTTTTTTTTTATTTTTTGATACAGGGTATATCGCTCTGTCACCCCAACTAGAGTACAGTGGTGTGATCACAGCCCACTGTAACCTCAAACTCCCAGCTTCAAGCAATCCAATCCTTCCTCCTCAACCTCCCAAAGTGCTGGGATTACAGGGCTGAGCCACTGCGCCCGGTCTCCAGCATTCTTGAGAGGCAGTGCTGAACTCTTGTGCTGACTGAGAGCTCACTCCTTCACGAGGGACCTTGTTCCGCTTTAGGACAACTCCAGATATTAGGGATTTCTCTCCTTTTTTTGGGCACCCAGTTGCCTCCTGGAATCGCTCTCCTATTGACTTGGGTTGGCTAAATTTTTGGAGAAAACTTCCCCTCCCCAACACACCTGTAGAAGTTCCAAGGCCTGTTTGAATGTGTCCCTTAAGCCTTCTTCTCCAGGTAAGCTGTGTGTGTTTCTTTGGCCTGTCCTCGGAGGCCTCATTCTACTTCCTTCACTCCTCTTCCCTCCACTGAAGGCTCCTTTGCTATCAGGAGCTCCCTTAGCACCTTGGAACCCCAGGGGGCAGGTCACACATGGCCAGGCTCCATAGAATTCCCACCTGGCCAGGGCTAGAAGGAGATTTTACTCACAGAAGATCAGGAGCACCCAAGGGTCAGGGCCCACTGGGCCCAGTTCCCTACCCCTTCTCCATCTTCTCCAGTGTCCACCTATGTCACTCAGTGGACACTGACCCCCAGAATGAGGACCACATGATCCTAGAATGGCCGAGCTGAGCAGAATCTTGACGAGCAGCTGGCCTTGCATTTCTTGCACTGGGCTATGCTTACCCTGAGCCCTTAGCCATGGGCTGGGGGCCTCCCAAAGCTGTAGGGTGGCCAAGAAACACTTTGACTTCACTAGAAGATTCTGGGGAAAAGGCAAGTCACTTAACTGGCAAGTTGATCAAAACGATGTTTTTATATTAAGACAGATGCGTATATGTTATGTAATAAAATGCAGAAACATGAATTTCAAAGCCAAAACAGGAGACTTCAGAGGTTTACACTACAGATAGGTTCCTTTGGGCTATTTCTTTAGTGTTCTGTCCCCAATTTGCCAACCAGCTGGCCCCCCACTGCTGAGGGCTGTTTAGGTGGAGAACTTCGAGAACTTCGAGAAGCTCTGATTACTCCATTTCCTTTATTACTAGAGGTGAGGGAAGTGAGGACCAGAGTGGAGGGGTGATTAGACTGAAGACACACAGCTTGGAGGAGTCCAGATTGGAAACTCAGATCTGTTCTTTTCTCTGTACCAAGAAACGCTGCATAGAAGTTGCCTACTATGGCAAGAAAGGAATCAAAAATAGAAAAGAGGCTCCGGGTTGACCCTTGGTTATCCAGAGATACAACTGGAAGAACAATGCTACCAAGAGTCTGGGCTGTGGGTTGTAAGTAGCGCTGACTCCATTCAATGACAGAAGTATATTCCTTTACCTTAGGTCCTTTTAGGATTTAATGTTCTTTGGGAAAGAGGCTCAGGTGAAGAAGGGAGGAGAAGCCCAACGCCAGCGCCGGGAAGTGAGAGGAAGAAGGCCCAGAGAGCAGTAGGGACAGCCGGAGCCCACTCCGGATATCAGGCTGGGGAACTGGTAGGACTTCCCTTGCTCACACACCCTGGGGTGCAGCTGCACACGTGTGTGAACACACACACATACACGCACACCTCACACTCAGGCCCACCAATGCCGCAAAGCTTAAGATCCAACCATGCCTTACAAAGCTGGAATGTAAGAGACTACTGAGAATTGAGTTCTGCCCTCCCGACCATGAAACACCCCTGGATAACTGAAACGGCAATTGGAAGGGGGATTCAATCTTACCAGGCAAATTAAGCAAGCATAGCTCACTTTTACTCAAAACGCTGTCCTTTAAAATATTAAATAAGGGTCAAAGGTTTTGTTTTTCTTTGTAAAGGTGTCTTTGACATTATTTTAAGTTTATGACACCCAAAAGTCAAAAACCTTAAGACTGGCTTGTTGCTGTCCTGTGAACTTTCAGAAGTCACATCTCACAGAAGTGCGACTCTCGATATAATTTAATCAAGTCAATTAATACTGTTTAATAAATAGGCCAGAAAATTAGCTGCGAGTTTTTCTCGGCGGGATGTGGCGTGCGACCGAAGTTATGGAAGATTGTCCCTTGAATCACTAAGGCAAACTTTGCTGAGTGTCATTTTACATAGAGCAATCACATAAAAAAAGAGTTATAAATAGAAAAAATTCCAAAGTTCTCCCACAGACAGACAGGGAAATCGAAACATCAAAAAAAAAAAAAAAAAAAAAATTGAAGCAAAACAAAAACACAACCACCCCTCCCCTGACAACCCATTTGCTTCAAGTTCTTGATCATACAGTACTCAACATCTTTGGATATTTTACAATGTACAACTCCAAACTGCAGCCAAGAAAAAACAGAAAGAATTAACCAGTCATCTGAAAAATTGAGTTTATAAGAAGTCATCACCTTTACAAAATAAAAACAAAAGCCCCAACACCACTGGATTCCAATTTATTCATGTTTCCTTTTTTTTTTTTTTTTTTTTCCTCTCTTTTAAAGTCTGGTTCGGCCCCAATCGCTTGGCTGATGGGGGGGACACGGGCACATTGGCTGGTGGACATGAGCATGCTTCTGGGGCAAGTGTCTGAAACGAAGACAGGAATCTGAGAGGCGGCTACAGGAATCTGAGAGGTGGCTGCCCAGGCAGATGACTTCTGAGAACAGAGGGCGTGTGTAGCAATCCTGCTGGCTGGAGTGGCATCCGGTGGTGCGAAGAATCAGGGGGTCTCTTCCGGAGAGCTGTGAGAGGGACAGAGTCTGTGCTCTTCTCTGGCCTTTTTGTTTGTTGTGTGTTTGCTCAGGAAAAAGCCAAGGCGACAGGAAGAGCTGAAGTCTCTTTGTGCCCACAGCACAGAGATTGGGGACTCCAGCCCTGGGCCCTCCCTGGGGATGAACCCTCCTCCTCTCTGGGCTGCTAAGAAACCAAAGCAAACTCAGCAAGAAAAGAGAGGGAGGGAAGGGGAGAGAAGCTCAGGAAGGCACGGGGCCAGCAGAGCCTTCCTTTTCAGGACCTGTTGAAAACTCAAGAATCAGGAGAACATGTGACAGCTCTAACTCACAGAGCCCTTCAAACCTCAGAGGCCTCCACTTCTCTGCACTGAGCCCTTTTGTTAAAAAAGGGAGCCAAATACTCCCACTTCACCCCCAGAGGGAGGAGGATGGGGTTGAGGGGGTTCTCACACAGCAAACGGGACCATCGCTAGCAATGCCAAGGCCCTGAGGAACCCACAACTCAAAAAGCAAACAGATAAACCCTAGAAAACCTACAGGTATGTATTTTCTCTGTTTTCAGGAATCAGGGTGAGGGGAAACAGTTGCCAGGTGTTAAGAGGTGGCCCCCATCTCTTCGATGTTGGCCCTGAGAGCCCCAAGACACTGCACAGCCTTGGAAGGGGCATTGGAGATGGGGTAAACACTAGTGCCACCAGGGGTCCAGACACGAACAGCGGCCTGCAGGGAAGGTAAGGTAGCATTCGGAGTTCGCAGACCTGCCTGTGGGCTTTGGTGAAGTTCGGAAGCTCCCCGGACCCCCGATCTCTGTCTAGTCTGGCCATATTTCTCACCTATGCTAATATGCTAATATAGAGCTGGATGTAATAAAACTAAGTCCAGAAAGATAAACTGTTTCCCCATGGACTTGGGGAGTACAAAGCTCCTACCCTCTCTGGGATTCTCTGGGGGGATAGGTGTGTATGTGTTTAGAGGTGGAGGGAGGAAACCTAAGTTACCAGCCCCTTCTATAGCCGGGTGACACTGAGCTACAGAGGGCTGACCTGTCAAGGTCACAGGACAGGTAACGGAAAAAATGGCCCTGGCCTCCCAGAGCCTGGTTCCTGACTGGTTCCAGGGGGCTTCCCTGCCAACAGAGCATTTCTTTCTATGTGGCAGGTGGGTAGTTCTCAAAAAGACCCCGGGGCCACTGGAGACTGGAAAATGAGCCCTCAGAGGAGTGTTGGCAGAGACTCTGCCACAGGGGGTGGGGCTTAACCAAGGTGCATGCCCAGCCCCTACCTCCTCCTGCTCCATCTGGCTGGGCACCAGGCCAACCACCCCCTGACCCCTCTTAACTCACCCAGCTCCTAAGTGCCCCTGGGCATCCAGTTCTGTGTGGCTTGGGCCGGTGCAAATTTCTACATGAGAGCCAGAGAGACAGCCAGGGAGGGAGGCCCGGGCTCCTGGTCTTTTGGGAAGAGATGCCCGTCTCAGAACAGCAAAAGGAGGCAGCTGCTTTAGGAGCCTGGGAAAATGCCATCACTGATAGTATTATTATTTTTTTCCATTTTCCCTTTGTGTTTTTAAAATAAAAAGTTCAGATCCATGGGGTGGGGGAAGAGCGGGCCTGGAGGGAGAAGGACTGGAGGGCTGGTGGGCTGGAGTCGACAGTGACCAGCCTAGTTGTTGGCTTCGGACATGGAGGCCACGTGGTTGAGGCCGGTGAGCCCAGGGAGGCCGGCCAGGCCCGCGGCCCACGGGTCGGGCAGCGGGAAGTAGGGCCGCGCCGCCGCCACGTTCTCGGCCAGTGCGAAGGCCAGGAGGCCCCCCGTGTTCCTCTCAGCCTCCAGCTGCGCGCGCCCAAACAGCTTCATCTGCGTCTCCTCGAACTGCCGCTCCAGCTCCTGCAGGCTCAGGGCGCCCTTGGGCGCTGCCAGGAAGTGCTTGGCGGGGCTGGGGCCCGGGAGGCACACGGCTGCGCCGCCCAGGTGGCCGCCCACTTCGCCCAGAGCCGGAGGCATCACGAAGGCCGCCTTGTCGGGGGCCGGGCCACCCGGCCCGAAGAGCAGGCTGGCGGCCCTCCACGCAGCGGGCTTGCGGCCGCGTCGGGGCCGCGCCATGCGGCAGCTCTGGCGCTTGATGTGGCGGTGGAGGTGGTCGGAGCGCGTGAAGCTCTTGTAGCAGAACTCGCACTGGTAGGGCCGCACTCCCGTGTGGATGCGCATGTGGTTCTTGAGGTCGTAGTTGTGCACAAACTTGGCGTTGCAGTGGATGCACAGGTAGGGCCGCTCCCCCGTGTGCTTCCGCATGTGGATTTTCAGCTTGTCCTGCCTGCAATGCAGAGACTGGCGGTCAGTTCCGCAGGGAACACCAGGAGCCATTCCTAACCTTCTGCTCCCCTTTCCTCCAGAACCAGCCGAGGCTCCCTACTGCCATGGAGTCAAACCCCAGAAATAGGTCCCATGCTAGATCTACCCTCAACTGCTGCCCCACCTTAAACAGGTATGGTTACTCACCTAGATTAAAGGGATGTGGAAAAAGCAGTGTCTGGAAAGTCCCACTCCCCTAAACTCCTTTTATATCCGAGCTCAGAGTCATGAAACTCCCACTCTATTAGGGGTTTATCTCACATACTGGGAAGACACTTCGCCAGAAGTCAGGGCTCTGACCTTAGTCCTCGGATAGTGCAGCGACTTCTGCTGATACCGGATTGCACTTTAATCTCACACCCACTCTCTCCAGGCAACCATATGCTTTCCCTCCAGTTCATCTATATGCTTTGGCCCAAAGTCCCTGGTCCCATCCCAGCCCCCGGGCTGTTGAGATCTGTCTGTGTTTGGCACTAATCTGGGAGGCTATAGAAGCTTGGGCACACCTTGTTCAAACCTCCTGCATGGTGGTTTCTTATCCTAAGCCTTGGGCTCTCCTCTTTGTCTGTAGACAATTTCAGGGTTTACAAAAGAGCCAGGCGCGAGAAGAATGCAGCCTAATCTAGGGCAAAACTTTTCGGGGTTTAAGTGGTATTATTCACAGGTAAGGTATGGTGTAGGGTGGGGCGCCTGTGACTTTTGGGGGTCTGGGAGCCTCTGCGCCAGCTGCAGACCCACCACCAACTTGCTGGTGACTTCAGGTAAGTTACTTAACCTCACTGCCCAGAGCTGAACCTGGTGCCAGACATCAGTTCTCATTGTCCAGGGCTGATGGAAAGAACGGGGTCCTGTGTCAGCTAGATTCCACATACCTCCTGGTGGCCTTGACAGGAAAACTGACATCAGGGGGTTGTTTTCATAAAGACTGAGCATTGGGTAAACCAGCTTAAGCTGGCTGAGGTACAGGCAGCTGGGCTGCAAGAATTCCTCTTGGGATAATTCGCAGCCTTCCCCAATGGGGCCATACGGGCCAGGAAGCTCTGTGTCTAGTCTCCTACCTCCTCCCTGAAGGTGTGGCTTGTGTGGAGCATCTGCCTATAATTTCAGACTCTGCTTTGAGGTTAGAGCAGATGTGGAGTCCAGGTGTCCTCCCTAAGATGGCCAGATTTAAACCCTGTTTCACATAATCCCACGACATCAGGTGCAGGTCCTAGGCTCCTGGTGTCCCCTGGCCACTAGAGGTCTCACCAGCTCTCATTTTCAAAATGGTTCTCCAGGGGCAGAGCAGGAGAGAAAAGGACATTCCCGTGAACACTGGCAGGCACTGTGGGAGGAGGGTCAGAGAGGACAGACCGTCCTCCCACCTGTGCTCACAGGAAAGCTGGAGAGCCCCTGGCACGGGGGAAGGGAAGTGGGGTCACCCTCCTCCCTTCCACATCCCACTGCTCCTGCCTCTTCTCAAACCCACCAGCCACCCCTAGGCTACATGGTACTCTGCTGTGATATCCCACCCACTACCAGCATGCTGTGGTCTCTGTAACCCAGATTTCACCTAGATGATTGGATTTTTGAGGAGGAAGGGACCTCAGAGACCATTTAGGCCAGTGGGTATCAAACTTAAGGATGCATTCGAACCATAATCAGGACTCAATAAAACAGTGCTGGGCCCTACTCCTAGAGATTCTGATCAGTAGGTCTGGGATAGGGGAGAGGGACAAAGGATTTGCATTTCTAACCAGGTGCCACATGCTGGTGTTGGTGGTGGTCCGCGGACCCCATACTGAGAACCACTGGTCCAGGCAAAGCCTCCACTATGTAGGTGGACAAACAGGCCCAGCTGGGGAACTTGCCAAGCTCACCCAGAGGGTCATGGCAGGCCCGGGAGTCAAGGCCTCTTTTCTCACCATAGCACTGTGACGGTGAAAATGGAAGTGTCAGGTGCCTGTACCCCTGGAGTGATGTACCGTCCCAGTCCTGAGGGGTATGTCTTGGGCCTCCACAAATACCCCCAGGCTCTGGCGGAAACACTGATGCTAGGTGATTGGTTGGGCTCCCTCACCAGGCCTAGCAGAGGGCTCAGCTCAGAATCAGCTAAGCGGGCTGTAAATGCATCATCTTATTGCTCCTCACCACAGCCTAGGAGGTAGGTTTTTTTATTTTTATTTTTATTTTTTTGAGACAGAGTCTCGCTCTGTCACCCAGGCTGGAGTGCAGTGGCACGATCTCGGCTCACCACAACCTCTGCTTCTCAGGTTCAAATGATTCTCCTGCCTCAGCCTCTTGAGTAAGTGGGATTATAGGCACGCATCACCATGCCCGGCTAAGTTTTGTATTTTTTAAAGTAGAAACGGGGCTTCATCGTCTTGGTCAGGCTGGTCTCAAACTCCTGACCTTGTGATCTGACCACCTCGGCCTCCCAAAGTGCTGGGATTACAGGCATGAGCCACCATGCCCGGCTGAGGTAGTTTTTTTTTTTTTGAGACGGAGTCTCGTTCTCTCACCCAGGCTGGCTTTAGTGTAGTAGTGCGATCTTAGCTCATTGTAAGCTCTGCATCCCAGGTTCTTGCCATTCTCCTTCCTCAGCCCCCCGAGTAGCTGGGACTATAGACACCCACCACCACGCCTATTTTTTTTTTTTTTTTTTTTGTATTTTTAACAGAGACAGGGTTTCACTGTGTTAGCCAGGATGGTCTTGATCTCCTGACCTCGTGATCTGCCCGCCTCAGCCTCCCAAAGTGCTGGGATTACAGGCATGAGCGACTGTGCCCAGCCAGGTAGGTTTTTTTTTTTAAGTCACTATTACACATAATTAGTAGTACGAACCCTTAGGTCACTCTCAAACAATGGACAATATAAGTGGTAAATCTTCAAATGTCTTCCAAACTTCTCATTAGTGTATCTAAAGTAAGTCCCATTTTTGTGGCAATTGGTCCGAGTATGTAAGAAGTGCTGAGAAGGTGCCTACAATATCCTTTTATTGAACACCTGCTTTGGGCAGGTAAATACATGACTTCATTGACCCTGGGAGTTCATTATTTAGAGGCAAGGTATGGTGTAGAGATAGGGCCCCTCCAGGAGTCTGGGAGTCCCTGTTGTAGCTCCAGACCCACCACCAACTTTTTGGGTGGCTTCAGGCAAGTTATTTAACCTCTTTGTGCAGAGCTAAACCTAGGACCAGACATCACTTCCCATTGTCCAGGGCAGATGGAGGGAATCTGGGTTTGTGTGAGCTAGATTCAACACATTTGGTGTACTTTCCTCACTTGGACACAGGCAGAAAGGAAGCTCAAAGAAGTTAAGAGCTTCCCAAAGGTATCCAGCTGGTGAGGGGCAAAGGAACCTGAGGGGCTACCTGGCTGTGGTTTGTTTGTAAGCTATTCTGGGGATGAGGAAGGATGGATTTTCACACCTGGGACTCCCAACCTGAGGCCTACAAGGACTGCTGCAGAAAGGGCAGACCAGAACAATCAAGAGAGGGTACCAGTAGCTAGCCAGCTTTCTGCCGCTGTGGCCAGAAGACTAGGGTATGCCAGTGGGAGGAACTCAGCCCTGGGCAGGAGCTTTCCCTAATGGAGACATTTGTGGGAATGGGGGCAAGGGGCGGGAAGAGTAGGCAAAGCTCATGAGAAGCCAGTTCTGGAAAAAACTCCAGAGGATCATCTAGTTTACCAGGCACACTTTACCACATTCTGATTCATGGTCTGAGTCAGTGGGCCCAGTAAGCTACACTATTAGCAGTACATGTCTCAGGACCTGGAAAACACTGATCTAATTACTTCCAAGATAAGGAAAGCAAGGACCAAAGAGGGAATGGTGTCCTAGGGCCACATAGCCTCCTTCTTTACACTGACCTTTCCTGTGGATACTAAGACATGTGCATTGGAGCTGGAGGTGGTGCCGGGTACGCTCCAAGAACTGGACCAGTTCCCTTCCCTGGTCTGGGCTTTAGTTTCCTGATCTCTGAAATGGGGGTTGGGCTGCATCCTTGGGGCCTCTAGTGCTCCATGAGTGTTTGCATCTGGGTAATGGGCTTCTACCAAATCTCTTTCTGGAGTCTGTTTGGCTGACTGGCTTCCTTGCCCCCTTCACATATTCAATCTACCTGTGGAAGCAGTGTGAATTTAAGCTGGAATATGTTCTAGCTGGAATCTCAGGAGCTGAGCTCTTAGTTACTTCTCTGTAGCAATGGAGGTCTGGTGGTTCCACTTAAAATTTCCCAAGGCCCCCTTGTCCAATGGCCTGTGTGCTCACTTACCCCTCAGCATGGCTTTCTGGGGTCTTTACAAGCTCACTGCCATCTCCTCTGCCAGCTTCCTGCCTGCCCCCCATGGTATACTGTCCCACACTCGGGGCATCCCTGCATCTTTGAACACCTGCAGGTATGAACTGGACTGCTGGTTCCCCAGTGCACAGCCCACCACATTACTGGGTGGATGCCTGGTAAACCCTGGTTCCTTCCCCGTGTGTGCATGTCTTGTGCTTGGACACTGATGTTCCATCCTTAGGGCCCTCCCAGAAGGTCAAGCCCAGAGCCAGGATGCCCCTTCCTCCCAGCCCTCCTCCTTCCAGCTCTCCTCCTCCCAGCAGTCCTCCCTGCATGTGGCATGGAGGGTTCTGGTACCTGCTTTGATGAGAACCTGTGGGATGCTCTTTCATACTCTGCACAACACACAATGAATGTAGATAGAGGGGAGGCTCACTGCATGTTTGGTGACTGACGAGAGGGGCCAATTTCAGAATTCCCTGACTACAAATCCGACATTCTCCCCTCTGGCCCTGGTCCCCTTGTCTGCCATCTCATTCCATCTCTCTGCATCAGGGACAGCCAAGGACACATGCATCCAAGCCTTGGTCTACGCGCCCGCTTCCAGCCTGGAGAGAGCTCATCGTCGGGAAAGTCGTGTGAGTCCTCATGAGCTCATTCCCAGAATCAAAGAAAAGGGCTGCGGGGCCTTGGCCTGAGGTCTGCGGCCTCCAGAAAGGCTCCCAATCAGGATAATGCTTTCCCAGCAGCCTCCACCCGGACTTCTTGTAACCCGATGGTTTGAGACACACTCTTCCTGCTACCACTGCTAATGCCATTACATTATCTTAATAGGGTTCCCAGAGCTGCCAGGAGTGGGAGGACTACAAACAGAGGGAAAACAAAAGCCAGGCTGCTGGCTCGTCTGGAGAGCAGGCAGCTGTGGGGGCACAGGGGTGGTCAGCATTCAGCTGGCACAGGAGGAGGCGGGTGGAGACTAAAAGGTGCAGCCTTCAGGGTTCAGCGGGAACCGGAAAGCATGCCTTGTCAGAGAGTGACTGCGGTGCAGAGGTCGTCCATCCCGCCCAGGACGGTGTGCCCTCCATGGGACCTCTGCTGTCTTTGGGCCAGTCTATTCTCATTTTGCAGTTTCTCGCCTCCACTACTGTCCCCATCAGGCATGGCTGGGGCACCTCTGGGAGCCAGGCTGCGAGAGGATGCAGGGGCTCCAGGAGATAGACCAGCCAGCCATGCTCTCTGGGAGCTCCTAACAGAAGGGCTTCGGGAGGCAGGAGTCTATGGTCTGCAATCAAGGACCCATGTGGTGGGAATTAAGAGGCGGAAGATGCAGAGGCTTTCACAGGGCCCAGGGCCAGGCCCAGTTGGCAGTGATGGCTGCAGATGGGACAAAAAGGTGTGTGGGGGGCCACCTGGGATGTCCATGGGCAGGGAAAATACCCACCAAGCACAGCAGTGTCCCTATGCATGAAGAACAAATGCTTTATCTTCCTGAGATCACATGCTCCCTGTTCTTCTAGGCCCGTCCTAGGCATCACCTCTGGCTGAACCCTGCCGTCCTAACCTTTGGCTCCTGGCTTCCAGACTTTCTGGGAAGAGAAGGGAAAGGACCCCTGATGAAGAGGATCTGAGGTAATCTTGGTCCAGACTGCCTCTGTCCTATGACCTGGAGCTCTTTCTATGTCCCAAGTCAGACCTGAAAGGGACAGGAGGAGCTGCCTCTCTGGCCAGCACAGGCAGGAGCCTTTCCCAGGAGGAAAACGGTGTCTTTGAACTAAACAGAGGGAGTGCATAGGCAGAGGGAGCCCAAGTGGTTACGGGGTGACCAGAGCTAGGAAGGGACAGTGTGGGGCCGAAGAAATAGTTTTGTTGATGTCTTTGAGGCCCTGCCTAGGGAGATTTCATATTTGCAACAGATCAGTGGTGGGACACCTGGTGGGACTGGCTGAAATCTAGAGCTGCCTCAGAGGTGAGGTTCCTGACACCAAAGAACAGACAATACCATTGTGGTGCAGCCTCTGTCCCTCCTCTCTAGACCCACAGAATGACAGCAGCACGCAGGGTCTTAGGGGTGGAGGGGCTCTGCTGGAAGGATTCCCATGTCCTCCACCTTGGTTGTGGCTGCTGAGGTCATTAGGAGTACATCCCCGTGGGGTGTGGACATTCTGGGAGTTGGCATCTGGGAGGCTTTGACTCAGAGCCTGGGCTGAAGGGCTACCATGCAGGGCAAGAGCAGGCCTCTCCAGCACCGCATGTGGCGGGGCGGCGGGGGTGGTGTCACAGGACCCTGAGCTCTCCCCAGCATCAAGGAGGGGAGAAGCTCAGCTGTGATGAAGACTTGGGTTCCAGAAGGAGAAATCATGTCTGATAGGAGGACTTGAGGGCAGCGTGTCTGGGTCCTTGCTGTGGGGACAAGAGGGACACGGCAGGGCCCAGTCTCAGGAAGTGGCGTGGCCCTGGAAGGGAGTCTGGGAATTCTACGTCAACGAGGCAGCCGTCGCTGCTTTAAGTGGCTGCTGAAGCGCCTCCAGGTGGAAGGGGCAGGTGTTGGGAATCGCATCGGGGAATTCAGCCAAAAAGCAGGTCCTGGTGGGAAGGGTGCAGGGAGCCTTGGCCGCGGGGGGAGTTACAGGAAAACCTCAACCTGAACAGACCACTCTTGGGGCTCTTCAAGCACGGAAAAGAATCCTTGCCGGGCAGTTCCAGAGATGAGGTGAGAAGCAAAGGCCCAGTGATTCTGAAGAATGTGAGGGGGAGTAGAGTGGGGAGTGTCCCACCAGGACAGCCACAGCCCACAGTGAGCAATAAAGGCTCTGAAGTGAGGCAGGCTGGAGCCATCTCCCCCCAGCTCGGGGTTTCTCTCCTCCTGGGAAGAGAGGGACCCAAGAGCTTGTCTGATCTTTTTTGGGAGAGTCAGAGCCCAGTGGGAACAAGCGGCGGGGGTGCTGGGGGGCTGGAATGCAGCGGCTTCAGCTGGAGACAGGCCTGGGGCCAGATGGCCGTCATTCTGGAGCAGGAGTAACCCAAGGCCAGATGGCTGGATGACCAGAGCTGCCCCACTGCCTATCTGGCCAGGAGTGGGGACTGCAGACAGAGAGGCCACCCCAAGTGACCATCAGGAATGTGCTGGGAGGGAGGAACCTGGAATGTCACCCTCCTATACAACACAGCACTGCTCCCCAAGCCAGGAGGCCCCACTCCCAGAGAATGTCCCAGGGTTCAGAGGGTGAGAAGTCTGTCTGCAGTGACTATGCAAGGTCAAAACCTTCCCTTAAAACAGGGTGCACAGACTGTCCAGACCTGGCGTGGACTTCACAGAAGGCTGTGCGAGGGGAAGGCCCAGAGAAAAGGGAGTGGGGAAGGAAGGGAGATGGGGGCTCAGGGTGCCAGCGGGGCCACCATGTGATGTCCTGAGACACAGATCCTTTTGGAATTGGAGTCACTAGCCTTGGTCTCCCCTGAAGGGAGAGGTGCTCCTGTTAGCCATCTGCCAAGGGGACAGGCATGGGCAGTGAGGGAGGTGGAGCCTGTGTTGGCAGGACAGAGCACTCCAGGCTGATAACATGGCTAACTTTTCTGATCTGGCCTGTGAAGAGCTTCCTGGCATCCTTAAAGTCATATGCAGGGGCTGGGACTCTCGGGCTGAAGTCAGGCCCCCTGTGAAGATGGGTGAGCTGTACTTGAATCTGGCTTTCACATGGTGTGCTGGCTTATCTCCCTTGGTCATTCCTGTGCTTTTGCCAAGCCCTGTTCAGGTGTTCTGCCTGGTTCTGTGGGGCTAAGGTGAATTCAGGAGGAGGCAGGGGGCAGCATCACCCGTGGTGGCATTGGGGTGACAGGGCTGTCACTGAGGGACATCCAAGAGGAGGAGAATCTCAGGAACTTTAGGTCCTTCTGCTCTGGGGAGTAACAGGAGCAGGGCATCCTGCCGTCAGCATTGCTGGGTGGCTGGCTTAGCTCACTGCTAAGGGCAAGGGAACACATCTTGGGTCTGTGAGGCCCTGCCCCTTTGCTCCTGCAGATTCTCCCTCCACTGTCACTGGAAGCATCTGGGACAGATGCTGTCTGGGGTTCCCCTCACAGAAGCAGCTGTGAGCAGGACCCCAAGGCCACCTTGGAAATAGTCTCATGACTTTAGAGGACTCATCTTTTTTTTTTTTTTTTTTTCCTGGAAAACCATGGTCCCTGATTTGATATCCAGTCTCATTCACAACCTTGCACTGTGTCCTCAGGCCAGAGCTTTGGGCCCACTGAGGAAAATCAAAAGAGTGAGCTGTCAGCAATTCCCAAACACACATCTCCAAGAGGAAGTGGGGCAGCAGCGCCACTGGTGTAAGTGTGGGGCTCTCAAGGTGAGTTCTTTGAGAGGGACAGTGGCAGTGTGGGGAAGGGACCTAGTCTAGTAAGTCATGGTCCCAGGGCAGGCATCACCAGGCTCTGTACACATAGGATACACCGAAACAACCAAACCCTGATGCCAGGCCACCCACCAGAGCCCTCCCCACCTGTGGACATGGCTGAGAAGATCAGCCTCGCACCAGGCACCACAGATAGCACCAACGGGCCATATTTTCCAAAAGTGAGGCCTATCTAAAGCTGGCAGCGGGCAGATCTGACCCCACATCAACCCGCCAATCAGTTTTGACTGCAAAAATTGCTGTACAGAGTAGGCATATAACATACGTTTGCTGAAAGGGACAGAGTCTATGAAAGATGAAAGGTTTATAATGTATTGATTTCAAATTTCAAGTTTTGTAACAGCATAAAATTGCCCCCCTTCCTCAAATGGAAAGGCAAATAGGAGAACATAAAAAGAGGCCCAGCCTTTAGGTCTGACCCAAAAATGACTGAAAGAACCTACAGGCATCTCTGCAGTCTACTGGTCACAGACTTTGCTGTTACACAGAGACTGGGATTCCAGTCCCAGCTCTGCCATTTTCCAGCTGCCCAGGTCAGCTAGCCACTGGGAGATGTGTCGTAAACAAAGCCAACCATGTCTCCCCATCTTTCCAGGGCCTGGCTGTGGCAAGAGTGTATTTAAGGTGCCTAGGACGGCCCCTGGCATGCAGAGCAGGCTTAACAAAGGTGAGTGGCTGCTTCTCCAAATCAAACAAAGGGGCGGCACTCCATCCGGGGAGTGCCATCCATTCAAACTGGGTTCCACGAGTTTACGGCTGGAAGGAGAAGAGGAAGCCAAGCAACCAAGGTGCCTGAGGCGCCCCACTTCCTTCCCAGCCAGAACAGCCCACTCTTACCTGCTCTATGCCATGGGCTTCCACCTAATATTGTATCTGAGAAAATACTGCAGCCCCTAAAAAGGGTTTGAAAGTCACAGCACCAGGTGATGCCTAGCACCCCTGCTAGCCGCAAGCCTGCATGTGTCTGGGATCCATCTGGGTCTCTGTCTCCATCCCCAGCCTCCCTGCCCAACTCTGCTGTCCCCATGGCCTCTGGCCCCGTCCCCCGCACCCGAGGGCTGCCATGCGCACCTGGTGAAGCGGACCTCGCAGATGGTGCACATGTATGGCTTCTCCCCGGTATGGGTCCTCATGTGCCGCGGCAGCTTCCCGGCCCCCATGATGACTTTGTGGCAGATGGGGCACTGCTGAGAGGCCTTGGGCTTCAGCTTGCGCTCTTCCACCAGGGGCCAGGGTGGGAAGAGGCCTCCCAGGTGGGTGGCACTCAGGAAGTTGAGATAGGCACCGTAGTCGTTCTCTGCCTTGATGGGTCCCAGAGGGCCCCCCGGCAGGTCAGGGAACATGTCCTTGAAGAAGTCATTAGGGAAGGGTGGCGGTGGGGGTGGGGGCAGCTCGTCCTTCTCCTCCTCCTTGATCTTCCGATTCTTGATGACCAGATCCAGTGGCCCACTGTCCATGGGCTGCTCAGGCAGCTGGGCAAAGGCACCGAAGTCCCCTGGCCAGAGGTGTGGGAAGAAGTCCGGGGCGAATGGAGACAAGGAGGGTCTCCTGTCGGGGATGTTGGCCTTGGGGTACAGGTTCTCCCTCAGCAGAGATTCGATGGAAAAGTCCCGGATCACCCCCAGATGGCCAGGACTGCCAGCCTGAAAGGAGTCAGGGAAGTCCCTGGGGGTGTCTGAATAGGCCTTCTCTGTGAGATGGTCCGTCTTGGAAGGGCTTTGGTGGCAGCTGATGTCCTGGGGGTCAGGCAAGTTTTCTTGGTCAGCAAAGTCCTCCGTGTCATCATCGTCATCCTCCTCTTCCTCCTCCTCCTCCTCCTCTTCGTCCTCCTCATCATCATCATCTTCGTCATCGTCGTCATCCTCCTTGTCGTCCTCCTCCCCTCCATCCCCCCCAGGCTCCATGATCTCCAGGCACACGTTCACAATGCACTGGATCTCCAGCATCCTGGCTGCATTGAGGATATGCTTGACGTTGCCGGCAGTGATGGTGAGTGTGGAGGTGTAGGCGAACTCCAGGATAGCGGCCAGAGCCTCAGGCTGGACAAAGTCGATCTCGTAGACATAGGGCTGGCTGGCTAGGGTGCCAGCTGTGAAGAGCTTCTTGAAGTACTTGCTGCAGGCAGCCAGGACAGAGCGGTGGGTCCGATACTCCTGCTCCTGCACCACCAGGAGCACGTCGCACAGCAGGCCATCGTGCCGCTGCTCATTGAGGCTGCACAGGACCTCACTGCTGTGGTTGGGGAAGGGAATGCCAATGAGCTCGTCAATGTCATTGGCCATGTTCTCAGCCAGAGCCCTGCAGAGACACACAGAGAAGACTGGGTTAGTGAGCATGGCCCCAGGAGGGGTCTCAGCTCTAGGACTCTGAGCCACCTTCTTGGCATAAGGGCTCCCTTTCCACTGCGAGGCCAGTCCTCCTACCTCTCAGCTTTGCCAAATCTCACCTGCAATTCACAGCCTGGCTTACAAGCTGGGGCTTTTCTCTGGACCCCTAAGACTCTTGGAGTTAGGCTTCTCACTGGGCAGCTGGTGTCAGCTACTCACTAAAGGCTGCAAGGCTTCTCTCAGGCTTGGTTTTACTGATTTCCACTTTGCCAACATGCAGTTGCAGAATACAACTGCAGGATGAAAAGCCACATGAACCCAGCTGTTGCCTTGGCTACAGGAACAGGACCCACCTCTGTGGGGCAAGGACCTCAGTGCTTCTGCTGAGAAGATGCTCTGATTTGTCTCACAAATCCTCTGACTCTGTAACAGACTTACACTTTGCACTGGCCACTAGGAAGCTTAAAACAAATTTCGTGGCCCATTTTCAGCAAGTGAATGGGGGCTCTGTGGTATGTTTTGCTTCCTGACCTTACTCGTTCATTGTAGTTGAAGTTTCCTTCCATTTGTAAATCTTGATCTTTTTTTTTTAAAAAAACACTAACTTCCTATACGTATATATCTGAGAGAGATTTCACCTATATTTAAATTAAATACAAATATAAATGCAATATTCAATATAAATATGCATTCTAGTACATTGTTAGTTAATTTTTCATGTCTATATTCTGTTAGCCTCATGAAAATATCAACCCCTGTGGTGAGAAGCATCTTCTGAGACACCTTATCATTATATATGTTATATGTAAAGTATGGCCAGTGGCAGCCACCAGGAGAAAGCAGGGCATGACAGAGGACGACTGACATCCCTTCCTTTAGGAAGCACAGCTCACAGCCTAGGTGAACATAGTCAACCGGGACAAAATGCGGCATCTGCCAGGGAAGGTAGGGGCATCCAAGGAGAGAAAACATTCATGGGTTGTTAGTTTCTGTTTCTGATTGGGCCAGTAAAGCCCGTTCCTCATCCCTCTTTTCCGCTTATCACTAGAGACAGAAACTAAAAACCATGGCTTCAGGCCGCTAAAAGCCTAAAACAAAACAACAAAACAGAATAACAACAACAATAAAATAAGGTGGGTCGGACAAGCTTGACAGGGCTCTTCCACTTACAGCAAAGCTTCAACATGGCCCATCTAGATAAATCCTAGCAAAGCCCTGGCCCTTATCTTGGTACAAATAAAGTGGGGAGAAAACAAAAAGGAAAACAAATCCTAAAGCCCCACGCCCCAGTGGGAAGAGCTCTGGAGATCCTTACGCATTTATCTTCTGGATGTTTCTGCCCTGGGAAGGCAGAGGCAGTGGGAGGGGAGGAGTGAGAAGTGCCGGCTCATAAAGTGTGAGTGTGACCTGGAGGCACTGGGGAGGTGGCAGGCATGGAGGATGCTGGGTGCCCCTCCCCTGCCCTCACCTTCTCCTCTACCATGGGGCAGCCCAGGTCTTCCCTAAGCAATTTCACAGGCCAGGTGCTCAGGAGGCTTCCCAGAGCTAAGGCCTCACTGCTTTCCTACCTTCTTATCTTTAAAAGGGCTAGAGACCCTGGCAGTCCATGCATTCATTCTCTAAATATTATTGGGTAGTCTCCCTGTGCCAGGCTCTGTACTGGACTCTGGGGATGCACAGAGAACAAATCAAGAAGGCCTCTGCTCTAACAGAGCTTAGAGGGATATAACAACTGTGATAAAAATGTACAGCAAGATTCACCTAACAGAGTATACAGATGCAGATAAGCCATCTTATCTGAAAAGATGTTCAATATCATGAGCAATTAGGGAAATTCAAATTAAAACTATCATAAGATATCACTACATACATAGGATAGTGGCTAAAATAAAAAAATACTGACAACACCAAATGCTGGTGAGGATGTGGAGAAAAGGATCACTTATATATTGCTGGTGGGAAGGTAGAATGGTACAGCTATTCTAGAAAATGATTTGGCAGATCTTAAAAAAACTAAATATGCAACTGCCACATGACCCAGCAATTGAATTCTTGAGCATATACCCCAGAGAAATGAAATCTTATGTCCATAAAAAACTCACACACAAATGTTCATGGCCACTTTATGCATGATAGTGAGTAACTGGAAATAACCTAGACATCCTTCAAAGGTGTATGGCTAAACATTGTGGTACGTCCATGCCATGGAATACTATTCAGCAATAAAAAGGAATCAATTCTCAATATGTGCAACAGCCTTGATGAATCTCCAGGGAGTTATGCTGAGTGAAAAAAGCCAATCCCAATGGGTTAGATATTGCATGATTCCATTTATATAACATTCTTGAGATAATAAAGTTATAGAAATGGAGAATAGATGAGGGTTGCCAGGGACTAAGGAGGTGGTGGTAGTGGTGGGAGGGAAGTGGGTGTGGCTATAAAAGGGCAACAGGAGAGATACTTGTGGTGATGGAAATGCTCTGTGTATTGATTCTATCAGTGTTCATATCCTGGTTGATATTGTACTACGGTTTTGCAAGATGTTACCATTGGCGAAAACTGCATAAAGGGTACGTGAGATGTCTCTGTGTCATCTCTTACAACTGTAGCTGAAATAAGTATCTCAAAAGAAAAAGTTGAAGAAAAGCAAATGACAGGAAACAACCTAAAGCCACTAATCAATCTCTTCGCTTCTCTCCATCTCTCATCCAGCTATCTACCACAGAGCTGTAAGGGAGGAGAGGAGGGGAGCGCTTTACCCAGGGTCAACAGGGAAGGCTTCCTTGAGGAAGTATCATTTGAGCAGAGACCCAGAAGAGGAGAAGGATCCAGCATGGGAGGATGTGGAGAACAGTGTACCAGGCTGTGGGAACAGTGGCACAAAGTGGGCAGCCCCACCAAGGTGCCCTTGGTCTGAAGGGCCAGGTTCTGTTCTGAGTGGCCCCGTTGAACATGGTTCTTGTCTGTTGACAAACCATTCCACTTCTGCATTTCTCTGGGGGCTCAGATGCACCATATCCACCCAGATCCCTTGAGGGCCTGTGTAGAATTAGCTGATGGACACCCCTCCTTCTCTCTGACCAGGGAGGGTGTCCCCAGGCTGAGGCTTCAATGGGCTGTGCTGCAGAGAGAGCTCTGAGGCCACCTCCTACATCCAGAGGAGGAGAGAAGCTCCTAGTGACTTCCTCCTTTCCCTGGCTCCCCACTGTAGTGGTGGGCACCCAAGGGAATGCAGAGGACTTAGGAAACCACGGCTGCCTGCGTGGCTGCAGGCCGGCGGGCTCTTTTGGGGCTGCCATGCCCCAAGGGGGCTGCCTTTGGGCAGCTGGGCTGGGGGCCAGCAAGCTGCCCCTGGAGGCCTGGATCAGAGGGGAGGCTTCAAGTCTGAGCTACATTTAGTTTTGGATGCTCGAGTCAGGTGTGGTATGAGCATCTGTGCAGTGAGCAAGGGGGACCCATCAGATACCTGTCCCACCTCCTTGGCCCCAAGCTCTTTGCTTCAGATACTCAGGACCCATGAAATGAACTGGGAGGATAGGGCAGGCCAAGCCAGCACCTTCTCTCTTCAGGTCAAATCCTCTCCCTAAACAACGGGTTTCCCAAAGAGAAGTCAGGACTGTCATCTGTCCTTAGGCTTACTCAGTCCTCACAATAAAGCATTTAGCTCCTATTGTTATCATCATTCCCATTTTACAGATAAGGAAAATAAAGCCACTAAGAGTTGATGCACAGAGGATGAGTGAGGGCACAGAGACCTGAGCCTGCGTCTGGCTCCTCAGGTCATGCTCCCAACCACAGCCAACTGCAGCTCCTGCCTCTGATCACAAAAGTAACCAAGAAAGGCCAGTAGTCTCTGCTAATGCCTAATGAGTGACCCAGACTGCAGCTTCAGAGGTGCTTAGGGATGACTTTGTGGAGGCGGGAGGGAAGGTTTTGGGTGGCCCTGCCCTCCAGGGACAGCCAAGCAGTCAAGGGCAGGGAGGGCAGACCGGAGCCCTCCAGACAGGCTTGGCCAGCCTCAGGGGATGGAATGTGGAGACCACCCCAGCCCCAGGCTACTGCCTTTCTCATAGGGTTGGGGAGGGTCCTCTCCCTTGCTCGGTCCCCAGAAAGCCTCCACTACTCTGTGTAAGTTTTGGTGGTGGTTTTGGCAAAGCTCTGCCGGGGGTAAGAAGAGAAGGGGAGAGGAGAAGATAGAGCTGTGGCTCAATGAGCCTTTCCCATCCCACTTTCTGAGCACAGCCCAGAGTGGGTGGTCACCTGGATGGCCACAATGCTCCCCTCCAATGTGCCCCAAATGTACCTTTGAAGTCCCTACTCTCCAATCCCCAAACATACACCCTGTTCTCAGCTGCCATGCCTTTGTTCATGCTGAACTTTTGACTGGAGAATACAGCATCTCACACTTCTGGGGGTCCACATCCCATCCACACTTCAAGGTCTCACTTAGACAACCCTTTCCCCATCCCTCAATTCAGAGGCTCCATTTCTCCAGCCTTTGGTCTCCTGATTCTTGTCATTTATTCAACTCTACCTTGAACTGTATTGATTGGTGTCTCTGCTAGATTGTAAGCTGCTCGAGGGCAGATCATATCATTAAATGCTTAGCACAGTCCTGACACAAAGTTGGTGGAAGGTCTATGGCAAGGGCTGTCCTTAGCTGCCATGTTGTGAGGATGCTCAAGCAGCCCTAGGGAGAGGTCCCCAAGGCAGAGGATTGAGGCCTTCTGCCAACAGCCAATGCCAACTCGCTAGTTGAATGGGTGAGCCACCTTGAGAGTGGATCTTTCAGCCCCATTCAGGCCTGACGACAGCAGCCCTGGCTGACATCTTGATTGCAACCTCATGAAAGACACTGAACCAGGACGGCTCAGCTGAGTATCTCCCAAATTCCTGATCCACAGAAACTATGAGGCAATAAATGTTTATTCTCATTTTAAGCTACTACATTTTTGTGTTGTTATGCAGTAGTAGATAATAATCCAGGGGCACTATTTCACAGACATTATAGATTTTTGATATTTATCATAATTTTCTGGCAGATGGCAGTTAAATGTCTCAGTTTAACAAAATGCGTGTATTACAACAATGTTTTGATAGATGGAAGTAAACGTATTGAGGAAGTGACACCTTTTCCTAATTCTCACGAAGCCACCCTGTAGGTAACAGGGTCCTGACCCTCAAAGGGGCCTTCTCATCTGAAAAGACTGTGTGTAAATGAAATGACCCTTCCACTGTTGAGTAAAAAGCCAAAGTCAGTAAAACCCCAGGAAATTAGTTCTCTATCGAGAGCCAAGTTTTCTTGCTTGCTAACGGCTTATTCCTTTAGAGATGAAAA
Source organism: Chlorocebus sabaeus (assembly GCF_047675955.1). NCBI lineage: Eukaryota > Metazoa > Chordata > Mammalia > Primates > Cercopithecidae > Chlorocebus > Chlorocebus sabaeus. The sequence continues at coordinate 34,916,961 of NC_132921.1, read as the reverse complement.
TGTTTTAAAATGCTTTTCAGGGAAAATTCCCACCATTCCTTAAGCTTTACTCTGCCTTTTAAAATAGAAGAGCTGGAACCCGTTAGACCACGTGTTGGTGATCAGTGTCCCACTGTGATAACCGTCTGAGCACTTGGAGAAATGGCATGTGGTTGTCCTACGCTAAGTGCGGATCTTCTGTGCTTTGGGAGCAATGTCTACCTGAGATTCAGAATCAGGAAACCACAGCTGTGTGACTCTGGGAGGCCACTCCACTTCTCTGGACTTCTATTTCTCATCATGTGATAGGATGGTCATGAGAAATCTGATAACACACATCATGACCATGAGGAACCAGAAGTGCAAAGTGGGTCTGACGATGGGGAGGGAACCCACTCCGTGACCCTGGACTGAAGGCTGGTTTGCCCAGCAGTGACTTCTCACTGTGCCTTGGTTTGTGACCTTTGTTCCATTTCTGGAGAAACAGATGTAACCATGGTAGCTCAAGGCTGTTTTTCCAGGCAGGAGACTAACCTCAGAGGCAGGGAGTAGGAGGGGTACGCTGTGGTCAGGAGGTAAGGGCTGCCACTTGCTGTTTCATTGTCTTTTTGGGAAGAAGTGTCCCCACCCTGCATGCTGGGAGCTTCCCTGGTGACCCTAAGATTCCCATGCCCTGGTGGGCCAGTAGACAGCAGTGTCCCAAAGGGGATGTCATGCCCCTGCCCCCATGCCTTCCATCCGTTTGCCTCCCATCATCTAAGCTAAGGCAGTTCTGTCTCCAAGAATAACATGCAGGGAAAAAAAATTCAATACACACACACAGACACACACAAGAAACAAAACAAAACACTCAACAGCTAGAAGAGGCTTGATGTGAACTATGAACCTTTGGTAGGAAGGAGCTAGAAAAAAACCACACAGATAAAAATAAAGGGGAAAGATGGGAAGAGGAGATGAGGAGCTCGGAAATGGAAGAAAGAGGTTAAAGAAGAATGCAGCGGAGTTGAAACCTTCTTAGATGTGGCCACTATTCCAGAGAACTTCCCCTGAGCCTCTGCGTTCAGTGGAAGGTTCTAGAACCCAGGTAGGTCCAAGCAACCCTGTCTGAAAAAGTGGCACTTCCCACTCTGGACTTCAGTTTGTTCAACTGTAAAATGAGAGCATCTATCCTCTCAGAGAGAGACTGTGCTCCCCTCTCTCCCTACCAAGAGGTCAGCAAGCTAGTGAGCTTTTGCAATAATAGCTACCATTTATTGAATGCCACTTGTCACATGTCAGTCATCACACCTCTAATCCTTTTTCAAGCAACACAACTCTGAAAGATATAGACTTTTATCAGCATCTCCAATTTACAGATAAAGAAACAAGTATGGAGAGGGCAGGTAGCTTGCCCCATTGCTACCCAGCCAGCCAGTGTCTGAGCCAGGATTTGAACCCAGCTGCATTTGTTGCCAAAGCTCATATTTGTTCCCCTTCACCATGCTGCCCCCTGCAAAGTAAAATCCAAGGGTGGGGGGATTTGGACCCTTCTCCTTGGTTTAATCAGAGCCAGGCTAGAGGGATGAGCAGAGAAGGCTGAAACCCAAGCTTGCCAGGTGACTAAGGAGGAAGGAGGGGCTCAGTACAGAGTGCAAATGAGTGGTATGGGCAGAAAGGCACAGGATCCCTGTGGGCTGGGGGTCAGGGAAGGCTTCTAGGAATAGGCGCCTTGTCTGAGCTGTGAAGAGTAGAAAGAATTTCATTGGGCAGAGGGGGCAGGAAGAACATGCTCTGCATCATTTGGATCCGGAATGGATCTGGAAAGCTTTAAATCCCTTCTGAAAATAGGTTTAACCTGGATTCCCCAAGTGGGATCAAACACATTGTTCTCAGCTGGCGCCGACACTGTGCCTGGAGTTGACTGAGGAGGTTGAAGATGAGGTCCCTGCTCTCAGATAGCCTGGGTTGACATCCTCGCTTCACCACCCATGACCCGTGGGACTTGGTAATTACCCTCCTTGAGCTCGGTTTCCTCATCTGTACAATGGGGATGAGTTGCTATGAGGATCAAATGAGGTAACGCATACAAATTGCCTCCTGATACCTAGTCAGTGCTCAACCAATGCTAGCAATTGTGAAGTCCAGGAAGGATGCAGACACCCTTATGGATGTTTTCACAGGGATGGGGCCATATCAGAAACCAGTTTGCGTTCTGCACAGTTTTGCAGAGATCTACACTATTGAAGACACTTTCTGAGAAGGGTCCTTACAGGCTCCCAGGGCTCTCCCCTGGCATATGTCCAGGGCATCACCAGGTTCCAAGGTGTTTTCATACCTCCTTGTCTCAGGTACTTCTAACCCAAAGAGCTTGGCAAAGCTGGTACAAATTTTATGTCCATTTTACAGATGAGAAAATTAGGCACAGAATGAAGACCATGCCCCAGGCCACACGGCAAATCAGTGTCAGAGCTAGAATTAGAACTAGGATGTTTTAACCCATTTATGCCTAGTGTTCCATTATTGGAACGCTAAGCTTGTGGGAGTTATGTATAGCCAACTGCTCAAGGTCATCGCCAAGGTCTGATTTTTGACAAAAAAATTCTCAACCTCCTGCATAAATGGGTTAATGCCCAAGCCTGTGCCTCCTCTGTTAGACCACAGTGCCTCCAACTAGGTGCAAGGCTGCCTGGCTAGTAAAGGACTCGTGTTCTAATCTTAGTTTTACTAGGAACATGAAGTGCTGGTGTTAGGCAAATTATATACTTCTGCTGCCTCAGTTTCCTTATCTGGGAAATGGGGAAGTAATTGCGTGGATCTCGCTGAGTGGTATGTGAGTGGAATGAGTCAGCCTGAAGTTCCAGCCTGAGTTCTTGGGTTATTAGGAAGTCCCATTCCCCCAGTGAGATGACCGGCCTCAAGGCAGGGTCTATTTCTTGTATTTCTGTATTACTCCCAGGATGCCAGCAAGTAGGAACATGGTAGACACTGAATGAATGAGATTGGTTCACATAAACAAAGGGGATAGCTTTGAAATCACAAAAGGCAGTGGGATGGCCCCAGCCCTCTACTGTGGGGACACCTGACACTTGAACAGAGCCCCATCATTCATAAGGTGCTTATATTAATTCATTTCATTCTTCTGCTGGTATTATGGTCCCTGTTATGGAAATCAGAGAGGCTAAGTGACCTGCTCCAAGTCACGCAGCTAGAAAACAGCAGGGTGGGAACTGGATTTCTGCTTCAGTCCCATTGCTTTCTTGCCTTTCAAGAATAGAACTGTTGGTGCAATTCTATTGCTATGATCCACAAGTCCGGCGCCTCCCTGAATCCTGCTCAGCTCAGCAAATCTGGGCTCAGGATGGTGGTTCCATCTGCCAAATCCCCAGGGCAAGCTGGCCCCAGCCAACTGAATCCCACTATCCCAGAAGCTGTCCCCACCCAGTCTCCAGCCTCCAGCTCCTCCCATGCCCAGGCCTGGAGCTTCACAGCCACCTGGTGGAAGTTGTGGCTGTGGTGGGGGTGGGAGGTGTGTTGCACGGGGTGAGAAGGGATGTGGATTTCCTCTCCAGGTCTGGGAATGAGGTTGGGCAGCAGCTACCTGCGTTCTTTGAGCAGGTCTTTACTCCCGGTGGTCTGTAGGCACTGAAATCCACAAAGGGGTGGTGGTGGGTTAGGGCAGGGTAAAGGGTGGGAGACTTGGCCCAAGGAGCTGGCCAGCCCTAGATCTCCGCTGGGCGCACCCACCCAACCCTTGGCAGTTTCCCCAAGCAAGGCGGTCACACCCCTTGGCCCTGGAATGCCCCTGGGCTTTGGCTGCCCCAGAGGTTGGAACCAGACATGTGGGCTGGGAGGCTGGGCAGGGCTACTTCAACTTTTAGCCTGTGCCCTGCCCGCCATAAGCACCCCAGGCAGAAAGCCCACACTGGGTGAAGCTGGCCCCACCTGCTCTGCCACCCTGCCAGGACATGCCTGGAGCCTGCAGTCCCCAGCTGAGCCTGGCCTACTCAGCCCCTCAGGGGTTTTGTGCGATCTGCTCTGAGCTTTCTTCCCCTGCTAAGGGCAATGGCCATTCAGGTGTTACCTTACAGTGGGAATGCAGGCCCTTCCCACCTCACACAATTGTGCACCCCCTCCTCTTTCCCTGCAATGTCCAACCCCCTTGATAAGAGAAGTGATGGCCCAGAAGAAGCCAGACCCAGGAAGCAGACACCCCTGGGTTCTCATCCCAGTCACAGATGGATTTTTTCTGCCCCTACACCTAGGGGTCTGAGTTTTTTTTCCTGCAACTGGTCACTCAAGTCTCTGCTTCACGGTTCTCTGCTGAAACCCCCGGGTTAACAATGTCACATGCCTGTTGAGCTTTACTTTCAGGAAAGTCTGTTCACAGACATTTTTCTTCATATGTTCTCCTAGGATCCCTGTGTATACAAGGAATTATTTTGCCCATTTTGCTGATGAGAAACCTAAGCTCCTGCTGGTGAATTGATTTGCCCAAGGTCATAGAACGGCTAAGTGACAGAGGTCCCAAACCTCCTGACTGGTCACCTAGTCTCTGCCCCAGTATGAGGCTGTGTCCCCTGTTGACCTCTAGCCCCAACATCATCACCACCTCTTCAACCTTCACTCCATCTCCTCTATGCCAGCATTGGTTTGACTTTATTAGAACAAGGTCTAAGATTACCACAGAGGTTTAGAGTAGGGCAAAAGCCAGGGTGAGCTTCTCCAGGCTGGACTTGAAGAGTACCTAAGAGGGTAAGCCCAAGGGATGGGCAGATGGATGAGGAAGAATGAGGGGAAGCCTCACACCTGGGCTTTGGGGATGGAAGTGGCTGTGGGATTGAGGCTGGGGGTGCATGAGTGTCAGAGCTGCTCAGTCACACCTAGAGGACCCCCTTCTTCTATGTAGAGGCTGCCTGAGGCCTCTGGGGGAGTCTGAAGTGGATGTGCCAGGCCCAATGCCCTCATCCCCTCATCCAAGGGTGGCTTGAAGCCTTTTACCTTTCAAAGCACTTTCACCTCCTTGGTGGCAGGCCAGGTGGAGTTATGCCTATCTGACAGATGAGGAGACTAAAGTGAAGTGAGGCTAAGGTCACAAAGCAAGGAACAGTGGCGGAGCTCACATCGTCCCTGAGGCCACTGCTTTTGCTAATGCACCATGCAGGGGACTTGCAGGAAAGACAGAAAAAGTGGGTTCCCTATGGGGCTGCCTGGCCTCAGTCACAAAGTGAGGGCTCATTCCAGTTTGCTAGGGCGCAACTGCAGGGTCAAGAGCTGGCGGGGCACACCAATGGAGAGGGGCGCCACTGCAGATGGCTGGCACCCTGGCAGGATTGGCCATGGAAGTCTGGGGCAGGCAAATGGTGCCCCTTCAAGCTGTTGTTCTTTAATTATTTTTTCATCCTTTATTTACTAGCGGGGAGCGGGGGAGACTTGTTTTCTTTTAAGAAAAGCTGCACACCTCTTTCATGTTCAAAATAAAGGATTTACTACTTGTGTTTATTACAGGCGATTTCCTGAGCCAGAAAACTTCTTGGGAGGCTTATTAAACCTTATTAAACCACTGAAAATTTAGATAATAAAATAAATCACCTGTCTCCCATAAACAGCACTAGGCCACGCGTTACTGAGTTTCATACTCCCAATGGCCTCAGGCTGCCTTCACAGGAGATGTCCCCTGCTGGTGTTGGATGGCTCCCTGGAGGGTGGGGCTGTGGTGGAAGGGTGGGACACGCATCAGCCCACGAGAGCACTATTCTTTGTAGCACTTCTGCCCAAAGGGGCCATCTCCTCTAGTAGAGTGGAAATGGTTTAGATTTTGCTAGTTATTGAAGAGGTTGTGTGTGGATAACTGGGCTAAGTGGTACCATATTTTGACCCTTCCTGGGGATATTTTGACGTCTGTTCTAGAAAGCATTAAACTGCTGCACAGCTGGCTAGCCTCTGAGTGTGCTGTCTGCACGCCTCTTCTACCCACGTGCCAAGGGCTCCCAGTGCTACGGGCAGGGCTCTGGAAGCTGAGTCCATTGCTGCTGGCCCTGGGGACTTTACACGGGGCAGAAAGGAAAGCAGATGCCAGGTGAGGGGGCCATAGTTGGAGCAGAGAAAGGTCGGGAGCATGAGGAGCAAAGGCTGGGAAGGACCCAGGTGTGTGGTCAGCAGAGAGCAGGCCAAAACCCTCTGGGGGAGGAATTATAGTTAAAATCCTAGCTCTGCTCTGCAACTGCTTAGTGATGTGACCTCGAAGCAGCCAGGTCCCTATTTGAGCTTCAGTTTCTTCTTTTGTATAAGACTAGGCAGTTGTGAATGTCCCTTGCTGCCCACACACTAATCCACTTCAGTATTTTGGTTCCAGGATAGATCCTTGGATTCTGACGTCATGCACAGCTCGGCTTCAGATGTCTTGGGGCTGCTGCACCTCCCTTTGGGTTTCCTGCGACCTTGACTTTGCCCTCTTTCTCCTCCCACCCCCTCCACTTTAGGCCTTTCTGGGACCCTGCCAAGTTACACAGGAAAATACGTGTGAACACACGTTGGACTTTCAGATGATGGGTGTTCTACAAGGTCAAGGTGGGGTTATTATTTGACCACAGTGGGTAGAGTGATGACAACTCAACAGGTTGGTAAAAGTGCTTGACATGTCTCCTCCGCCTGCCCCAGAGGAAAAGTGAAGAGGCAACTTCCATGTCTGCCTTCCCACCGCCCCTACAGTGGCCAAGAATGGGCATGGAATTGAGAGCGGCCACTTCTGCAGAATGTGCACAGGTTCATTACAGACACCCCACAGGCCCTATATGTGCAGGTGGGGTAACAGACAGGAACACAACTCATTCTCCCATAATGGTGACTTCAGGTATGCTAGACAGAGAAACAGTAAACAGGTGATGGAAGGACCAATTCTGAGATTCCTTCACCTTTGACTGAATCAAACTGGTCACTAAGATGTACTCTGGGTGCCCGTTAGGTACTAGTCGCTATCCTAAATATTTTATATTTATATTTATATTTACATTTATATCTATATTTCTTTCATTTCAGCCTCTCAAAAACCCCATGAGGTGGCTACTGTCGTCATTGTCACTCCATTTTTCAAGTAGGGAAACTGAGGTAGAGCTGAGGTTTGAACCTAAGCAGTCAGATTCCGGTTTCCTAAGCAGTCTGCAACTGTCTCTCTCAGCTGCTGCAGTATTTACCCATTTCGCTAAGTGCTGGAGAAACATGGATGAAAGACATGGAGCTCCTGGGTCTTAAGAAGCCACAGAAGAGTGGGAGAGACAGTAAAGACAAGACTAAAATGAGTGCTAAGTGCTGGTTCATGGAGGCAGATGCGGTGCCTAGGGTCAGAGGGCGGGACTCTGCTGGGCCTAGGAAGGGGAATCCTCCAAGGAGGTGAGGCCCCCAAGCAGCCAGGGATGTGGGGCAGGGGAAGGAGAACATTTTGGCAAAGGGATCAGCATGTGCTAAGGAAGGCACAGATGCTGACTGAGGATGGCACATCAGACAGGAATGCCAGGGAGTCTGCGGTGCTGGGTTCAAAGATAGAAGTTCAATGAGTTTAGAGACAGCCTAGTCTGGGAAGCAGAGCAGTGAAGACCGCAGCCCACCATGTGGGAGTTTTGGGTGTGGGTGGGACGGTGAGGCAGGGGCCTCACGAGCATTGGAATCCTTCCTTGAAGGAAATCAGGGAAGGTTCTGGATAGGAGAAGAATCTGCTTGGCACTGTATTTGAGGAAGGTGTCAGCAAGAAGCAGTCCTGGAGCAGGGAGGAAAGGGTGGTGGGAACCAGTTAGGAGACTGTATCTCCTGACCCATGGAGCCGCTCTGCATTATTCATGGCCACTCCCCTGCCCTTCTCTACCCCAGACCTCCGTGTGGGATCTGGCCAGGGAGGGGCGGCTGTGGGGGGTGGCAGCTGTGGGAGGAAAGAGGACAGAGCCACATGCTGAGGACTCATCACAGGTGTAAGATGTCCTGGTTATGCCTCAGCCCTCGACAAACACTCCTGCCTCCCTGCTGTTGTCTACCTCAATTTGGAGACGAGGTCCAGCCGGATGGCCTCAAAGATCCCGGCCCTGCCTGTGTTTTCCAAAGGAAGCCAAACCTCAGATTTGCCTCAGAACTTGCACTTTTCTTCTAAGCAAACGCCATCCACCACGAGAACCGCCTGGCATTTGGCTGGGAAAGAACAAACTGGAAGCTTACAATTTCCAGGCTTAATTGCACAGTTACTTATAATATTATTATACAGAACTTTTATTGCACCGAGAAAGCCCAAGCGTTTCCTTTTCCTATTTATACTTGAGCCCAGTCTCTCCTCTGCTATCATTTCCTCCCTTGCCCATTGCAGAAGCTGACGGCTGTTTGGTTCCCTTTCCAAAGAGAGGGCAATTAGGATGTGAGATGGAAACTCATTTGTCCCAAGTGTTTGACTCATGGAATATCAGTCAATTAACACGTTATTGATCACCACCATGTGCTTGACTGGGCCTCATGCTGTGTGAGGCCATACAAAATACCTGCTTTAGAGGGGCTTCTGGCTTCACTGGGCAGGAAAGAGTAACCCACAGCAAAATATTACAAAGAAGTAGGAACCAATAAAGAACTAATGTAGGGCCGGGCATGGTGGCTCACCTCCCAAAGTAATCCCAGCACTTTGGGAGGCTGAGGCGGGAGGATCATTTAAAGTCAGGAGTTCAAGATCAGCCTGGCCAACATGGTGAAATCCTATCTCTACTAAAAATACAAAAATTAGCCACAGGCCGAGTGTGGTGGCAGGTGCCTGTAACTCCAGCTGCTTGGAAGGCTGAGGCAGGAGAATCGCTGGAACCCAGGAGGCAGAGGTTGCGGTCAGCTGAGATTGCACCATTGCACTCCAGCATGGGCGACAGAGCAAGACTGAAGTCTAAGAAAAAAAAGAACCAAGTATGGGCTGGGTGCTACAATCAGGAATATGGAAGGCAGCAAGTCAGAGCTAGGTGTCTGGGCTACACAGCTGTCTGGGGAGGGAGGGCATCGTGGAAAGCTGTGCAACGGTGCATCACAAGTGCCTGCTTCTGAATGCAGCCTGGGAATCCATCCCTCCTTTTTATGGTTAGTGAAAATCTTAGGAGACAGGAGCCTACCTTCACTCTCCTAATATTTGCTCCCAGTCACAGGAGCCCAGCACCAAGGACTAGACTTTCCTGACCTAAAGGAAAAATAGTTCACCTAATTTAGCACCTTATAGAGTAACTACCCTCTCCCTCCACCCCAACTTGTCCCCACTTCAGTTACTACTGCTTGTCCTCTTGCTCTGAGATTTTTGGTTTCCAGACCATCATTAATTTATAGTGAAAATATTCTCAAGGCAGGAGAATCTCCCCATCCCCACCCTGGACTGAGGAAACCTGGCAGATCCGCTGCTGAGCTAGGATGGGCTCAGGAATTTCCTCACACTTAGATGGTTGGCTTCCCATTTGAAGTCTCAAGATTAGAAATGTTGAATAAGAAATATAAGGTTAAAAAGGAATAAAAAAGAGTTGGCAAAGAAATATATGATTGGATACTTTCCTATACAAATAACAGACAAGTTCAAAAATACATTAGGGACCCCATTGACTTGGCAACAAAAATAGAAACAACACCTAGGAATAAGTTCTTAAGAAACATGTAAGATCCATACAGAGACTGTTTTAAACACGATTGAAGCACTTCTTAAGACTTAAATCAATGGAAAGATACACCTCGTACTTGGACAGGGAGCCACAATACTGTAAAGATGCCAATTTCCCCTAAATAATTTAATAAGTGCAATATGATCCCAATAAAAATATCAGAATTTCTACTGAAATTAGATAAGCTGATTCTGAAGTTCATATAGAAAAATAAGCATTTAGGAATAGCCAAGAAATTTTTGAAACAGATGAGTAACAGGAGTAGGGGGACCAGCCCTACCAGATATGAAAACACATTAGAAAGCCATAAAAATAAAATATTTGGTACTGGATCATGAACAGGAAGACAGATCAATATAAAGTCATGGGCAGTTCATAAACAGACTCACATAAATTCATGTAGGTATGAATTTAGCATGTAATAAAGGTGGAATTTCAATTTTTATTTTAAAATGGATTTTTCAATAAATGAGATTAGAACAACTAGGCAACCATGTAGGAGACAAAACAAAACAAAATAAAACTTGTATCCCTTCCTCACTCCTTACACCAAAACAAATGATACATGTAGCAAAGCTTTAAAAGTTAAAAAAAGTAAATATTGAAGAACTGTTTTACAATTGCAAAGGAAAAATATTTTGCTAAGATAGAAAACCCAAAAGTCATAAAAGATTTGATAAATTTGACTAAATAATGATTTAAACATTATGTACATCCAAAATTCCATAATAAAATCAAGACACAAACAAACTGAAGAAGATATTTGAAACATATGATGAAGGGTTAATTTCCTTTATATAGAGAGAGACCTTGTGTCAACAAATCAGGAAAAGATCTATAGTTTATTAGAAAAATTGGTGCAAAAAAAAAAAAACAAAAAACAAAAAACAAAAACTCATGAACAGGAAGATCCTAGAAAAATAAATACAAATAACTTTCAAGTGTATGAAAAATGCTTACCATCACTCTGCATTAAAGACATAAAAATTAAATAGATTTCAAGTTTCATCTATGGGCCAAAAATAAAAAAATTCTGATAACTCAGCAATTACCCTTATAGACATATGTCTTGCAATTTCACTGCTGCCATATGTTCAACTTATATATAGGATTATCTCTGTGGCATTGATTCTATAACCAACAATTGGAAGTAAACAGTATATCCATCAATGGAGGCTTGCTAGATACATCATGGAGTACTATGCAGCCATTAAAAAGAATGACTTGAATGACACATATCTGTATGTTGATACATAGAGGACTATGTCTAAGATTTATCACTATGCTGCAAGGTTACCAGGTTTAGAAAGAAAAAGATGACCATGTGTACATACTGGTTTGTAGATGCATGAATTAAACTGTCAGTTGGAAGGCTGCCAGTGAGGGGTAGAAGGCAGATTTATTTTCCTACGTATACTTTTTGATAGTATTTGAATTTTAAAGCCATTTGTATTAAAAATGCTGAATGATTTATATTTTCTTCCTTCTTTTACAGACCCCCAAACTGTCTTTGACATTTTTTGGTTATGTCTGATGCCTGCTGATTTGTTCTGGGGCCTTTAGCTACCCGTCTCAGTTTTTCTGTCTATAAAATGGAATTCACGACACTGGCTGTCTATCTCATGGGTGGCTGTGAGACTCAAGGGAGAAACGGATGAAAACAGCCTCTGGCTGCCATGAGGTACTGTAGGATTCAACTGCAGGACATTAGAGATGGCCCATGTCCTGCTCAGCACCTGTCTACTGCATGGCAATGTCCCTGTGGACACACAGGCAAGCTGTGCATCACAGCTGGGTTCTCCAGTGGTGGAAGAATACATGACTCCAGTTATCTGTTAGTTCAGCATTTACTATATAGCACCAAGGACACAGGTGCTAGGAAGAGCCGTGATGTTGTTTCAGCACCATCTGAGCTTCAAGAGTATGGTGGCAAATGATGATAATCACAATAATGAAAATCTTACTGCTTTCAGCTAACCACTTATTTCACGTATAGTAACTCATTTGTTATCCTTGTTTTAAGGATACGGCCAATGAGCTTTAAAGGGTTGGACCCACTCAAAGGGCCCAGGGGCTGAGCTTCCCCACTTGGATGCTGTCATTTCTCTACTCTAGGACTTTTGATGATTCCCTTTGTGGGACCCTGCCATCTCAGTCTGCCTTTTGTGGTCCCCTACAGTCTGTTCTGAATCTAATTTCCCAGTTCTCTCTGACCTGGGCTCTCTTTAAAGCTGGTCTCTGAACTGCCTCTGAACACACCATGCTCATTTCTGCATTGGTGCCTGTTCGTTTGAGCTGCTAACACCTGTGGTCCCACCTCTGTTGTCATCTCAGGGTCTTTAAGACCCCTTGTGAGTCAGTTTCACTTCTTCCTTGATACCTTCTCCTCTAACCTAGGTGACTTTTCAGAGAGTGGCAGCCAGCCTCTGGAACGGCTCCCAAGGATCCTCACCTCGTGGTATTCATGCCCTGTGCGTCCCCTCCTGCATTGTATCAGGGCTGGTGTATGTGCCTGATACAGGAAGGCGATGGCATGTGCCTGCCATGGCGAGGCTGTAAGAGATGTTGCCACTTTCACCTTGATTTCTCCGGGAACTCTTACTGTGGGGGAAACCACTGTCATGTTGAGAGATAGTTCAGCAGACCAAGGAGAGGTATGAAGAGGGACTGAGGCCTCCCATCAACAACCAGCACCAACTTGCCAGGGATGTGAGTGAGCCACCTTGGAAGTAGGTCCTTCTGTCCCCATCAAGCAGCTCCAGTCACCTTCGGGACTACAACCACATGGGAATCCCTGAGCCAGAACTTTCCAGCTAAGCGGCTCCTGGATTCCTGAGTATAAAATCATGTGGATGAGAGATATTTATTATTTTAAGCTGCTATGGTTTTGGGGCATTTTGTTATGCAGCAACAGCTAACTAATGTACATTAACTAACTCAACTCCTTTGGGAAGCAGGATGTACTCTTTGGCCTTTGTCCATTTATTTTTTTGCCTGGATTTTGTGTGTGTCATCTTGTATCTCCAACAAAATAGTAAACATCTGTGGTTTAAAATTACCCTATATCTCCCATCATGGTTACCGGGGGTTGGGAACAGCAGGAGAATCCACACTGATTCGCCAGCTTCCTATTTGCAAACAGAAGGCGGGGGTTAACTAAAAGGCTCCAGCACACACACATGCTTCTGGTTTGGCTGGTACCCTCCTAAGTATGCAGACAACTCATACACAGAATGCCTGCAACCTCCCCACCTGAGACCTACAACTCGCTGGCACATTGGAGCATTCAAATGCCAGAATTCTCAAATGTCCCATGGCGTGCCTGACTCACAACCCATTGCCAGGGGTCTCCTGGAGGGAGGGGCAGGAGGGCCTGGAGAGGGCTGTCACTTCTTACTACACTGACTGCTACTGGAGATTTATTTACCGGCCCCACACCCTTTTCAAAGATATTTCTTTCAAAGCCAGAGCGACAGCCTGCCTTTCAGCTTTCCTGACACTCAATTCCAAGTACATGGTACGCTTAATCCCACAGAACAATTTAGGAGCTAAAGAATCATAAAGAAAAATTTTGCAGAGGGAGCTGTTGCTGCTCCTTTGAAAACAGCCCCCGCCCCAGTCTCTTCCCAGCTGCCTCCTGGTCCCCAGTCCCCAAAGGTCCATCCCCCGCTACCCGCCCAGGCAGCTTCCCTACAGGCAGCCAGTGGGAGGGCGCGACCCTTCCCCGGCTTCTTCCTCCTCCCACTCTTTCCCAGGCAGGCAGGCTTATTTTTCAAGACTAATAAACACCAGTTGAAGGGAGGAGGAGAGCCCCTTTGTAAAACGGTGTCTAAATAGAGGCAGCTCCACCATTTTTTTCGGCCGGGTGGGTGGAGGTGACCAAAGATACAATTATAACGTAGCCCATCCTCTCCCACACGACCCATTTTAACCAGTGTGTAATAAAGCCCAACTCATCCACCCTCTGATTTGGGTCAAATGAGAGGAATTTTTAGCTTTTCTGGGGAGTTTGTGCCAGCAGGGGAAGCAGAGGGGAGAAGGAGGAGGGAAGGAATAAACAAATATGCTACAGTTCTCTGGAAGAAAGGAAAGGCAGGGCATGCAGGGAGCAGGGACGGGGATGGCCACCCTTCACTTCCGCCAACTGAGTCCCTCTTTCCATGGTAACCACCTAGCTTCCAAACCTTGGCTGAGACTAAGGTCTCCCTCTTCCTTGCTCCTGACTCAATGAATCAGCTTTCACTGTGGGCGCCCAGGGCACATCCCCTTTGCGCCTCCTGCCTGCCTCCTGCTGGTTCTCTTGACCTTCCAATAACTGGAAGATGTCACCAGTGTGCCCAACTCCCACCAGTCTGGCCTTGCCCATTCCGCCTCCTCAGCTAAAATGCCATCCCCTCCCAACCTCCTCACCCTACCCCACCTTCATTGGGTGAACTCTTGCTCATCCTTTAAGACTTGGCCCAGGTGTGACCTCCTCCAGGAAACCTTCCTGAATTAGGTGCCTGTCCTTTATGTTCCCATCCTTCCCTCTCTCCTAGTCCTCACCACATGGAGATGTAAGTGGAAAATGGGTGCTATTGTGATGGGCCTGGGGAGAGGAGGGAGAAATAGCTCTGGGATGTGAGGTGCTGGGGATGGGGACAGCAGACCACAGCGGGTGCTGCAGGTTGAGTGTTGGGGGATCACGCATGCCCGTAGCAAAGCTCAACAGAGGAAAGGGTCATGAGGAAGCTTTCCTGAAACAGACAAGAGTAGGATAAAACAAAGGTTGGATCATTTGCACATTTCCCGGGAAAAGGTCTTTGCTTCCTTTACACTTTCACCCCAACACTCATTGTGGTTTATGCACTGGGGGGCCACCCACCTGGTATACTCCTACCTGGAGTGCTTGGCCTCATCTTTCCTTTGTTAGGGATGCTCTCACTCCTTTACCCTTGAGTCTCTCTTCTCGCTCCACTAGTCCTGAACACTCACTGAGCCCCTCCGGCAGTTGGGGACAGAGCAGGAGGCCTTCAGGCCCACAGGCACCCCCAATTCCATCAGCATGCTCAACAACGAGTTTCACGCACATACATGTATGGCCAGCTTCCAAATGCAGATGGGATTAGAATCGATTCAACACAAATATAGGTAAAATGATTATGGAATCACCCAGGGTGGGGGTACAGCCAAGCAGTGTCCCATGACATATTTTCAGCTCCATAAAGGATGCTTATTTTCAAAAGCATGGAGCCCACAGGACAGGAATGTAAGTTCCTTGAGAATGAGAATGAGTTGCTTCTCTGTACCTTTCACAGAGTGGAGCCTGGAGGTTCACATCACTGGGCATTTGGTATAATATTTGTTGAGTGACTTGTTGAGCACAGATGGGCCTACTGACCTTGAAATAGTCAGTATCACCTCTACTTTCAAAAGGAGGAAATGACCTGGGAGCATCAGTAACAAAGAATGGCAAAGCTCTCAGTAAATAGCAAATGCTGATGTGTGCTCTGTGGGCCTGGGCACATAGCTCACCTCTGTTCTCATGTGTGGCAAGAAGGGCAAAGTGCTAAATCAGAAAATTTACAGGGAGCTAAATCTCCCAAGGAAAACATGGGAGAGTCTTATTTCTTCTGATTAAACAATTTATAAATCAGGATAAAAAGGATTTCCTCTGAAAACCTTTGTCCCAATATTGCTTCAATATTGCTATAACTTCAAAACATAACAAAGACAGCCACTGTGAAGCATGCCATTGTGTTCCTGAGGGTTCATCATGTGACAGGTGACGGGACACCTTTAAGGGGCTTGATCCCCAGGAGGGGAGAGGAGAGCACTTCCCTCTCCCTCTCTCCAGGGAGGACCTGGATTAGCGGGAAGCATGAGTCATGCTCGATTTTCATGCTGTGGGCCCACTGTATCACTTCTGTGCTCAACACAAGATCCTGTCACAGTCAGAACCCCTGAACACTAAGCATGTCAAGACACATCTAGAGCTGCTTTAATTTCATGCATCCTCTCTTGAGCACTCACTGTGTACCAAGTATTGAACTGGGCTCTTTTACACAAATTACCTCATTTGATCCTTATGCTAGCCCTTTGAGATGATTATTTTTACTCTCATTTTCCTAGGAGGAGACTGAGACCAGGAGTGGCCAAGTCACTTATCTCAGGACTGCAGTAAGTCAGTGGCCTGTTCCATTCTAGAACATCTGAGAGCATCCAAAGGCTGAAAACTGGGATAATTCATGGGTGGCAGAGCTAGGAATGCCATCTGCAAATATCTGAAAAAGGCCTTAGGATGTCAGAGCTGGACAGGGCCTTTCATGGTTGAGGATGCTGAGGCACAGAGACGTCAAAGTGTCTACCGGGTTGTGGCAGAAAGCACAGCTTGAGCTCTTAGGCATGGCCAAGATGCTTGTCCTGTCCTGGCACAGGGAGCCACCACGACTGTGCTGGAACCTGCATTTTGCCTTCAACTGCTCAGTTCTCCATTCAGGATGGAGGCCCTGGCATTAGTGGGTGGGAAAATGTCTGTGATTGCCAGCCAGTACCCCAGAAAGGATTACAGAGACACCATTCTCACCCCTGAGATTACCCTCCCTCCTTCTCACCACCCAAGCCAAAAGGTGAGACCAACATACCTTGGTTTTCCCAGGACTTTCCTGGTTGAAGCATTGGAAGTCCTGCATTCTGGGAACTCCCTCTGTCTTAGGCAAGCTGGGATGGTTGGTCACCCTCGTTCATCTCCACCTCCTTGTATGCACCACCCACCTCCACTGCCCTTAAGGATCATGTGACCCCAGATCCACTAGACAAACAGCGCAGGGGCTTTTTCCCCCAGCCCACACCCTTGAGGTCCTGCCCCGCCCCATTCAATGCCAGAGGAAGAGTTCCTGCTGTCACCAGGGATTGCTCAACCTGGGCACCTTCGTAATTCTCCTGTGAGGAGGCAGCCCTGTGCCCTGGGGCTCCCAGAGGGATCCAGGGCAAGGAGGAGGAGAAGGTAGGGAGACAGAACGTAACAGAACCAGGAAGAAAGGCAGGAGGGGAAGTTAATGAGATTTAAACAGGGAGAAAAGGGAGGAGAGGGAAGCAGGGAAAAGGAAGGTGTGGAAAAAGGAGAGAAAGGAGGAGAGGTGACAGTATGTGTTATAGAAATAAAAGAATGACCAATTGCCATGGTCAGCTTTCTCAACAAGAAGTGGTCCAGGTTTTCAATAGATGCTCACTGTGCAGAGATGTCTTGAGAGTTGTATGGGGCTGTGGGGATTATGTGGCTAATCCTAATTTTGCAGATGTTGAGAAAACTAAAGCTTATAGGACTGGAATGTAAGAGCATCCATGGTAGAAATCATGCCAAATGCCTTTTTTGTAACAAACCCAAAACTTCCATGATATCTTTGCATTTATATTTAATTTATAATTATATATAATTAATAATTAAATATTTATTAATGAGGACAGTGACAATAGTGATATTGATCTCTGGCAATCCAGTCCGCCTCCTAAGCATGTCTTTCTGAGTAAATGCCAGCACAAAGTTGTATAATTATCTTGGAAATTTGGGCAATATGGCCATGAAGAATGAGAAGGTGGCCCCAGTCCACTGGGAAACAGAAGCAGGGTTGGCTCAATGCATAAGGAGCTGATGGACGGGGTAACTGGAGGACACACCACTAAGCTCTGCCCATTCCAAAGTATATCTCTTCCACCAGCCTGGTGTGATGCCATCTACTTTGCCATTCCAACCACTGGGAATTCCCACTAGGGGAGGTCTTAACAAGAAGCTCTGCTAGTGGAAACCACTAAAGCCATTTTTATCCTGTATCCAAGTTATTTCAGGATTTCTGGGCTAGTCCTATAGTAGTACCTGTGAGCTCATCATGTCAATGACTTGTCTTCTTGGAAGACACAGGGCACCTTTCCCATTGGGCCCACTGTCTGTGCCTGTGAGTTGAGGCAAGAAGAATGGCAACAGGCCAGGTGTGGTGGCTCATGCCTGTAATCCCAGCACTTTGGGAGGCTGAGGTGGGTGGATTACTTGAGTTCAGGAGTTCAAAACCAGCCTGAGCAACATGGAAAAACCCCATCTCTACAAAATATACAAAAATTAGCTGGGCATGGTGGCATGCACCTGCAGTCCCAGCTACTCAGGAGGCTGAAGTGGGAGGCTCACTTGAGCCTGGGAAGTTGAGGCTGCACTGAGCTGTCTTCACACTACTGCACTCTAACCCGGGTGATAGAACGAGACTATCTCAAAAAATAAAATAGAAAAAGAAGAATGGCAATAGGAACAGGGAGAAGAAGGTGGTCCCAAGGCAGGGAAGGGCCCCTGAGAGGAGTAGGATGTAGGCTTAAGTGGAATCTAGAAGTTCTGCTCTAGAGGAAAATGGCAGGCGAAGGCCTGGAACAAAGCAACAAAGCCCACAGAGGGCTTCTCGAAACACTGCCTCCCTCTTGCAGGGTGCTCCCAAGCTCCCACCGCTCCACTGAAGGAAAGGACTCTGCAGTCACAGACTTTAACCACCAAACATCTACCATGTCCTTTTGGTTGCGAGAGGCCCTGTGAGGAGAGTTTTGATGGTAGGAAGAGGACTCTGCCTCCCACTGAGGAAGAGGGGCCTCCTTCCACTGCCAGCGCCCCTGCAGGGCAGTGAGCTCATGCACTCATAGCGCTAGGCCCAGCTGGCTGGACCCTGATGCCAGGACCTTGAATCTTGAGTGAGTGACAGTTAGCAGCAGCAGTTTGTGTTGCTTATTTGCAACTATGAACTTTGAATGACATAAATGTTGGGCATACCTGAATACCAGAGCCTTGCTGGAGATACACAATGAATCTCTCTCTCTCTCTCACACACACACGCACACACACACACGCCTGAGAAAGCCCATAGTAAAGAAACCTGTTCAACTTTGTTTAACTCTGCATTTCCCAAACTTGTTTAATCTTTCTGCTTTGCCTAACACCTTTTAATATCCTGCAGAACTGGTGTGACAAGCACACCTTCGGGGAACACTGGGGTAAAGCCGTGCTTTCCAAACTTTTTCAGTCATGGAATTTGCAGAGAAACAATATTTTTATGGCACAAAGGAATTGGAAGGCTCTCAGGAGGTGGTTGGGCTGTTCAGTTGACAAGAGGGGTGAAGGGGCAAAGCCACTGGTTGGGAAGCTCTGGACCAGAGGACAGAGCCCTCTGGGATACAAGCCTGGAGGCCTGACTTCTTGCCCTGGCTCTGGTGTGAAGCAGCCTCCATGAGGTCACACAGGTAGCTGTGGCATTCCAGGGCCTCCTCTGCTGTACCACATAGTTTCCCTGTAGGGTCGTAGGAGAAGTGGTCTTATCAGAGGATGCCTGCTTTCCCCTAACAGAAATGAGGGGGCAGAGTGGGGCAGCTCCCCTTCCAATCCATCCCCAACCCCGGAATTAGCTCAGGGTCAGGACTTGCCAGCTCTGTCCTCTCTGCTCACCCCTCCTTCTCCTTCCCAATAAGTTCTGGATCCAGCCACATGAGGCAGTGCATGGAAGCTTCTTGTGTGAGGAAGCTCACCCATTTGGAGGTCTTCTGTCTCTGCCATGTGGTATCTGCTCTCTCCTTCATCTGCCAGCCAGGCATCATCTCCTAACCTTCGGCTTCCATGCTGTTCACCTAGAGGCCCCATAATCCTTACTGGCATCCCTGGGGACTGGCCTGGTGCCCACCCTGGCTCCACCAGCCTTGGTTTGCAGCCCTGTCTCTAAAGCCCCTATCTGCCCACAGCCTGCCTCAGCCAGACTCTTTGGATCACAATCTCTGGCTAACATCACATGCATATTTCAGAGGATCTGTACGCCCCACGGATGTGGGTGCTGCCAAGCCCTGGGGGGGCGGAGGTGGGGGTGATGTGTTTCTAACAAGATCAACTATTATAACTGGGCTTTGATTTAAAGCAAAATCTATTTCACAAGCCATATTTAATGCTGAGTGAGAGGCGAGTGTGCAGAGACCATATCTGTAGATTATGGCATTAAGCGTGCAAATGCAAGCATAGATGAAGCAGCCACAAAATTATAGATAACAACGGGACCTGGATATAAATCCAGGGAGTTGGCAGCCACTGGGAGGCCTCCCAACTCTCCCCTCTACTTAGAGGCTGAGTCAATTTATAGCTTCCCCGTCCCCTGTTCCTGAGATCTTCAAATGCAAGTCTACAGGCCTGAGAAATGCTGGGCATGTTCAGAAGTGCAGAAAAAGGCACTTCTCTTTAAGCTCTCACTGTGTTTGCCATTTCGAGTGGAGGAGAAGGAGCAGCCACTAGACGTTAGGAGTCTTGGTTTAAGACCTAGCTCTGCCAGGCATGGTGGCTCACGCCTGTAATCTTAGCACTTTGGGAGGCCAAGGTGGGTGATTGCCTGAGTTCAGGAGTTCGAGACTAGCCTGGGCAACACAGTGAAACCCTGTCTCTACTAAAAATACAAAAATTAGCCACGCGTGGTGGCATGTGCCTGTAGTCCCAGCTATTCAGGAGACTAAGGCAGGAGAATTGCTCGAGCCCAGGAGGTGGAGGTTGCAGTGAGCCAAGATTGTGCCATTGCACTCTAGCCTGGGTGACAGAGCAAGACTCCGTTTCCAAAAGAAAAGAAAACAAAACAAAACAAAACAAAAAACAAGAAAAAACCTAGTTCTATAGCTCTATAGCTCTATAGCTTTATTCCCTGCCAAAATGCATGACTTGGAAAGGGTGGTTAGCCTCCTGGAGTCATAGCTTCCCTCTGTAAGTGAAAGAGCTGGATTTTACCTTGAAGATCCCTTCATAGTTTTATAATCTACGAGTCCATGATAAATAAAACAGCAATGGAGGAACCAGCTATGAAACTCTGGATGAGTTGTTGACCACTTCTCTACTTCCCTTATTTGTAAAATCAGGTGTACAATGGTTAATCTTACATGTCAACTTGGCTAGGCCATGGTATCCACCTACTGGGTCAAGCAGAAATAGAGGGAGTTGTAAATTACCTTTAGAGGAGATTAACATTTAAATCAATAGACTTTCAGTAAAGCAGATGACCTTTTAGAATGTAGATGGGCCTCATCCAATCAGTTGAAGGCCTTAAGAGAAACAGACTGAGGTCCCCAGAGGAAGAGGTAACTCTGTCCCCACAGTCAAGCTGCAACATCAACTCTCCCCTGGGTCTCCAGTCTGCTAGCCTACCTTGTAGATTTTGGACTTGCCAGCCCTTACAATTGCATGAGGCAATTCTGTAAAATAAATCTCTCTCTCAGTTGGGTGCAGTGGCTCATGCCTGCAGTCTCAGCAATTTGGTAGGCCGAGGTGGGCAGATCATCTGAGGTTGGGAGTTTGAGACCAGCCTGACCAACATGGAGAAACTCTGTCTACTAAAAATACAAAATTAGCTGGGCATGGTGGTGCATGCCTCTAATCCCAGCTACTTGGGAGACTGAGGCAGGAGAATCACTTGAACCTGGGAGGCAGAGGTTGCAGTGAGCTGAGATTGCACCACTGCACTCCAGCCTGGGCAATAAGAGCGAAACTCTGTCATAAATCGATCAATCAATCAATCAATCAATCAATCTCTCCCTCTCTCTCTCCTTTTCCACCTCTCCATCCTGTTGGTTCTGCTTCTCTGGAGAACTCTGACTAATGCAACTTGGTTAGATGAATTCACTGGCACTCAAACTTGAGCCTTGTAAGTCTATTTTTTTTTTTTTTTTTTTTTTGAGATGGAGTCTCGCTCTGTCGCCCAGGCTGGAGTGTAGTGGTGCAATCTCGGCTCACTGCAAGCTCTGCCTCCCAGGTTCATGTCATTCTCCTGCCTCAGCCTCCCAAGTAGCTGGGACTACAGGTGCCTGCCACCACGCCTGGCTAATTTTTTGTATTTTTTAGTAGAGACGGGGTTTCACCATGTTAGCCAGGATGGTCTCGATCTCCTGACCTTGTGATCTGCCCACCTCGGCCTCCCAAAATGCTGGGATTACAGACGTGAGCCACTGCGCCTGGCTGAGCCTTGTCTAAGTCTTAACCCAAGCTACACATCAGACACCTCAGAAGCTGTTAAAAAACAAACAAACAAACAAACAAACAAACAAAAAACCAGCATCTAGACTCCAACCCCAGACAAGGTGAATTAGACTTTCTGGAAATGGAGCCTGGGCATCAGTGTTTTAAAACTCCCTAGGGCCTCCCCATGTGCAACCCAGGCTGAGGGCCATGGCTTCTCAGAGGAAACAAGTCACTTTGGAGCTTACTAGAAATGCAAATTCCCTGGGCCCCATCCAGGACCTATGAATCAGAACCTTTGGGCAGGCTCCTGGCATCTCCAGACTTAACAAGCTCCCCAGCACATTGCTCAGCTGCTCTCTAAAGTTTGAGAGCTCTGAGCATGGGCCATCTCTCAAGGCCCTTTTCACCTTCACAATGTGCACACTATTATGGTCAGAATTTGGGGGCCAGAATATACTGTCTCCCCTGAGGAGGGGGTCAAGGACATCGTAGTAGGAGAAACCAGCTCCATGATTCGAGAAGAGAATAAGCTCTTTCCAGAGCTCATGGAGTGAGATGAACTCAGCATCCTCCCAGTCTTTACTAAGGGCATGAGGCACCTGCCAGGTAGGCTGCCTCTGCTCCTGGAGGGTACATGCGGCCTCCAACACCTTGGTATCCCCGGCCCCAGGGCAGCCAGAGCAGGGCACAGAGTAGGTGCTCATGCATTTCTGTTGCTGGACTGACTGAATCAATGAGCATACTGTCCCACAGTGACTGGGCCCATCCCTGTCCAGGTGTTCCTGTGGGTGGCACACCTCTTGCCTTTCTCAATTCTCACCACAATTGGAAAATGCCCCTCCCTTCCTTATTGTTTCATATCCTAGGCATTCTCCAGGGTCCAGCTGACACCTCTCCCTTTGAAAGATCTCCCGATTCTTTTCTTTCCTCTGCTGTCTCTCATTACTATTCCTGACCAGATTTACGGTCAAGCCCAGATTGCTGCCTTGTGTGGTCCTTGAGTTATTTCTCCCTTTCTTCTGTGTCTTCCCCTGGACTGTGAGCAGACAGAGGACAGGCTGGGCACATGGCAGGGAGCTGTGAAAGCTTGAGAGCTCACAGAACATGCCCAAGACACCTGTGCTTTGTGGTTCAGCAGAAGATCAAGAAAGCAAGTTGGGCCCCTCTATCCTCTCCCACCCCCTCCCCATGTATTTGGAGCCTCTACTATCAGGAGCAAGGCTTTGTGCTATATCTACATCATTTTAGACCCTGTTCCTTCCAATTCCAGGGATATGCTCTTAACCACTGGAGTATAAGCCTCCCCACTACATTGTGAGTGGAGCAGAGGAAGAGTATTTTTGTCTTTGAGAAAGGCAAGGATGAAGGGCAGGATTTGAGCCATGGTGGTAGATCAGAAAGAACTGATAACAGGCTTAGGGAGCAAAATGGTACGGAAATGGCTTCAGGGGAGTTAGGCCTGGCCCCTGGAGAGGGAGGAGACAGAAGGGCTAGACTCTTTATGTACATGCTGTCCATGGGGCCTGGTAAGATTCCTGGAATCACTAACCTGTTTCACAGGTGTGGCAATTGAGCCTCTCAGAGCTGAAGTAACTCACCCAAAGCATCCGTGCTCTTGTGTGGCAGAGCCAGAAGTCAAATCCAGGTCTCTGTGACCTCAAGGGGCACCAAAGTGAGTATCAAAAAGGCAGAAAGGGACTTGTCCCTTCACTCACTCAGCAAAAGCATATTAAGCAGGTCTGTGTGCCGGGCATTGCCAAACACATAGCAGAGAATAGAAGTGTCAGCCACGATGAGTTCACAGCCTGCTGATTGAGGAGTGAAATGCCTTAGACCATGGGAGGATGACTACCTACATGGTTCTGGAGTCATCCTCACCAAAGCTTTGAAGCCTGAATCCCAGTTGTAGGCTGGTCTCCGGCCTTCAGCTGTGAAAGCCATTCAGATATTGCCATCCAATGGTGCCATCTAGAGAAAAGGATTGGTGCTATTTTGCTAGTCCAGGTAAAGAGGAGCAGGAGGAAGAAGAGGAAGAAGACTTCCTCCATCTCAGTGGATATTTGCCAAGGGCCCCCACAAAACTGGGAAGAGCTTGCCCCATTTCAGTGTGGGTACCATACCTTTTCCAGCCCAGGGTTCTCCTAGAGAAGGGAAATCCCGCATCTGAAACAGTGCCAAGGAGGCCGTAGTTTGCATCCACACTCCCCATTCATTGCTCCCTTAAACATCTGCAGTGACTAGAAACCCAGCAAAGCCACCAAGAGTGACAGGCATCTGTACATGTTGGGGGAGGGAGTGCAAACATGCCGCTGTTTAGGGCATGAAGAGTCTATAGATCCAGAGGCCTCCCCAGCCCACCCCATCCTGCCCTTCCCATGTTTCTGCTTTGATCCTTTCCTTAGCTTCCTTTTGAGGGTGATTTTTACCCCTTTCCCACTGAACTGTCCCTGGGGTCCCAGCCACTGTCAAGACCCAGCCCAATGCAGCAAAAATTCCCATCAGATAATATGTTGAGATTTCAGATTCAGAAATCACTTTATGTTGTATCCACTGTTCCCCAGCAGAGTCTAAGGTTCTTAAGGGGAGGGAGCATGTCCTACTGCTTCTCACATCCACAGCACAGTGCCTAGTACACAGTAGGAACTTAATATGTGTATGATAAATGACAGTTTCACAACAGCTATGTATTTCCAGAGACTTCAGATGCAATAAAACATCCTTTACACAAAGGCACTACCACCACAGGTACTATTTAGAAGATCCAGGCGGTATTGTGATTACCCAGGGGTCCACTTTAGGAACATAATGATGACATTAGAGTCTCTAAAAAACTTCTGGTCATTTGTAATTTTGAGTAAAGAAGCATGGACGACTCAGTAACAGAAAAACCCCAACAACTCAACTCAAAACTGGGTAAAGCACTTGAATAGACATTTCTCTAAAGAAGACATAAGAATGGCCCAGTAAGCACATGAACAGATGTTCAACATCACTATTAGGGAAGGGTAAGTGAAAACTACAGTGAAATACCATCTCATAGCCATTAGGATGGCTACTGTCAAAGAAACTAAATAACAAGTGTTGGTGAGGATGTAGAGAAATTGGAACCCTTGTGCCCGGCTGGTAGGAATGTAAAATGCTGCAGCTGCTGTGGCAAACACTAGGGAGGTTCTTCAAAAAATTAGACATGGAATTACCATAGGATCCAGCAATTCTACTTTTGAGTACATAACCAAAAATAATTGGAAGCAAGAACTCGAACAGATATTTGTACAAGCCCATCCATAGCATTATTCACACTAGCTCAAAGCTGGAAACAACCCGAAGTCCATCAGTGGATGAATGGGGAAACCAAATGTGATATATACCCACAACAGAACATTATTCAGCCTTAAAAAGGAAGGAAATTCCAACACCTGCTAACACATGGATGAACTTTGAGGATATCAGGCTAAGTGAAATATGCCAGAAATAAAAGGACAAACACTGATTCCACTTCTGTGAAGTACCTGGAACAGTCCAATTCATAGAGATGACAGAATGGTGCTTACCCAGGAATGGGGGGAGGGAGATGTGGGGAGTTAGTGTTTAATGGGGACAGAGTTTCATTTGGGATGCTAAAGAAGTTCTGGAGATGGCTAGTGGTGATGTTTGCATTACACTGTGAATACACTTACTGTTACTGAATTATATACCTAATGGTGAATCTTATGTTACGTATAATTTTACCACAAGTGGATGAATGAATGAAGCATGAATGAATGAATGAAGGTTGCATGGGGTATGAGGAAAGCATTTGACCATTGCAACCCAACAGCCATGATTTCTAGTCCTAGCTGTGTGAAACTGAGTTGACACTCTAATTCATTGAATTTCAAGTCTGTTGTCTGTAAAATGGGGTAAGAAGACCCCAAAAGGGGATAAAAATACCTATGCTACAAAAGGGAGTCAAGGGTTAAATGAGAGAGTATATGAAGCCTGGAGCTCAGGGCCAGGAGACTCCTCCAATCTTTCACCCTTCCCCCCTTCTCCCTGGTTGGCTGCATCCATTGGCCAGGTTGGCCTCAGGCGCCAACCCCAGCTCACCTTTCCCAGGTCGATCTGCAGCCTCCTTCCCATGTCCCACTCCTGAAGGAGGGCCGCCAGCTTCCTGCGACTCAACAGACAGACACAGGGGCAGGAGGCCAAGCTTCGCAGTGTCTCCCCGGGGCGCTTGCAACAAGCAAACAAGCAAAGACTGAAATGGGGAAGGTAGAGTTTCACGCTCTGTGGGAAGTTTGTGGCAGAGATATTTTTAGGAGGGGAGAAGGTGGGAGATATTTTTAGGATGGGATGCTTTTCCCATTGCTCCTCCAATCCCACCTCCCTGTGGGGAACCGAGGAAAGGTAGCACTAAGAGCCGCCTGTGATGGAGGAGGCAGCTGGCACTGCTAGGGAGGAGGCAGCTGCTCTCTGCTTCGTCTTTGGCCTGGGACCCCAGATGTTTGACCCTGGCCAGCCCCCTGCTGGCCTCCCCGACAGAGCCACTTCCCTTTTGGGAGTACAGCCTGGAGTTCCCTTCCCCCTCCAGGCCACAGCCTCACTCTCCCTTAGGATGACCTGAAAGGGAAGTTTATAAGAGGAAAAGGAATGAAGGGGAGCCTATTTAACGGCACATGCTGGGCGGAGGAACTTCCTGACAGGAACCAATGTGGAAACCAGGCCCAGTTTGGCCATGGAAAACTGGTTTGGCTCAGAACTGGCCAGAGTGGACAGGAGACCTTGGGCAGCTGCACATCGCAATTAAACTGAACTTGTCCGACTTCACTTTCTTTCTTGTCCCCTCTAAGCAAGCAGACACTGTAATAATCCGCACACCACAGGGGGTGTGCAGATTATTTTTTTAAGTCTAGGGGAAAGAAACCCCACCCTCATTTAGGTCCCAGAGACATAAAGGGCTACTGGCTGGGCTCGGCAAATCAGGAACAGATGTAGGCAGCGGAGCAGGGCCAGGCGAGCAGAGCCGCTGCCACCAGGCACCCAGCCTGAGTCACCCTGGCGGGGAGGGCGGGCGGCGATAGGCAGGGGTGGCCATCTTTATTTGTGGGCTTGGGTGTGGGGTGCAGGAAACAATGCAAACAGAAGAGTCCCCGGGGCTGGGACAGGCGCAGGGGTGTGGGCAGGTACGGACAGGTTCCCAGTGACTGCTCTTCTGGGCCAAAGGATTAAAACAAGGCCCTGAGTCTGAACAGGGAGAAGGCTCTGCTCCTCCCTCAGCCTCTTTCTCTCCTTCCCTTGCCCTCCCTCTCTCCCCACCCAAGAAGACCTTATTTCCAGGGCTAAGTCTGGCTGTGGCTGGCTGGCTGGCCTCCGCCCTGGCTCCCCAAGCCCTCCTTAAGGGCCAGGCTGTCCTGTGGCTGGTGGCTGGCAGGAGAGGCCTGGGGTGGACGTTTCGGCCCTTGCTCCCTGAGTTCCTGCACAAGACCATATCCTCTCTCCTCAGTTCTCCCTTTTCTCTCCTTACTCTGATTTGTCTCCTAGAGACCCCAAAAGAAATATTAGCTTCTCAGGGGGCCCTGTCCCTGCCCCTCAGGCCCCAGCCAGGCTTGCAGTGAGTATTCAGTCCTCGTTATGATATTTTTTATTTATCTTTTTCCAGACAGAGTCTCATTCTGTCACCCAGGCTGGAGTGCAGTGGCATGATCTCAGCTCACTGCAACCTCCACTTCCCAGGTTGAAGCAATTCTCCTGTCTCAACCTCCTGAGTAGCTGCGATTACAGATGCATGCCACCACATCCGGCTAATTTTTGTATTTTTAGTAGAGACAGGGGGTTTCACCATATTGGTCAGGCTGGTCTTGAACTCCTGATCTCAGGTGATCTGCCTGCTTCGGCCTCCCAAAGTGCTGGGATTACAGATGTGAGCCACCACGTCTGGCCCATTATGACCTTTTCTAAGGTCACCCTCCATTCGGGGGGCAGTCATTTCTGAGATATTGCTTTTTCCTTCATATAACACAGCCCCTTGCACGTGAGGAGCAGGGACCTCCCCTGTCTCCGTGGCCCTTTGGCCTGGCACACAGTAGGTGCTCAGCAGGCGATTGTCATAGGAATGGATGAGCACCACGGGGCACCAAGGGAACCATCAGAGAGAGCCCAGCAGCTCAGAACCGCACAGCCCTGCGTGGGCAGCTGTGTGCTGAGGCTGCTTCCTCGCACCTTTCTTGTGTGGAGAGGAGGGCTTTCATGATACCCTCAGAGCAACTGCAGACGGAACTCTGGGACAGAATAACCTGTTGTTTCCAGCCCCTACAAACTCTCCAGTGACAGGATAAAGAGAAAAGTAAGGGCCTCTTCTCAAAGCTGCTCTCTATGGCCGAGCAGAGAAAACAGAATCAAAGCATTTTTTAGCTGGACGGTTCCAGAGCTCTGCAGCCTGGCAAACACAGAGGAAAAATGGCAGGATCAAGGACGCTTGGCTTAAAGGAATGGACACCCAGCTCTCCTGCTGTCCAGGGTCCTTTCCATTCAGTGATGTTTTTGTGATGGGTCACATACTTATTAACATACTGGCACCTTTTGTTTTTTAATTCTCAAATTTCCCTTGATCCTTTGACTCCTCTAGTTAATTGAACTCACATCTTTGCCAGCATCAAAATAGGTCATCTATCAAAGTGTGCAGAGAAGAGGGAGGTGGCACAAGGTACAAGGAGAGAAAAGAGGTGTTTGACAATTTTCCCAGGATGCAGGCTTCCTTGTGTTTTCTGAACTCTGCCTCCCCTACCCACAGTGCTACAGGTATTAGCATGAAGAGGACACATTTGAGCTTCATCAATGTGCTGGGTAGATGGCACTGCCAAACAGCTCCTCAAGACAAACTGGTTTCCACTTGGTCATTTCTCCCCTCCCAAATGCCCTTCCTGTTCTATGGGAGAGAAAGGACACAAGCTCTCCAGTCGTAGCTGCAGCTCCACTCATTCTTATCCGAAGAGGCTGGTGATGCGACAACGGGCTTCAAGCCCAGTGCCCAATAAGGAGAAGCCAGATGGAAATGCCAACAGCCAGCCCAGAGAGGAAGAACATGCTAGAACCTCCCCAGGATCTGTTTGATGCCTGGAGTTCCAGGAAGCACAAAGCAGCCCTTCTTCTCTCACCGTGGGCTTGGCTGAGATCATCGGCGCAGCGATTGCACATTTTGGGTTGATTGATTCCTCCTCCTGCCTCCCCACTCCCAGGATGGCATCTGAGGGCTTCCCCTGCAGCTGCAGGGACAGCAAGAACCCTCAGGCCTGTTTCCGGGTGGGGGAGGCGCAGGCGACTCTTTTCTACCTTTCCCCAGGTAGAAAGGTAGACATGACATGACACAGGTCAGCGTCATCCTCCCTGCAGCTGAAAGGGAGAGTGTTCAGGTTAAACAGAGGAGCCTTCAGAGGCCCCACCTGCTCTGTCCGCTAATCTCCCAGCATGTCCAGAAATGAGAAACACCAGTTGAAGATGCCCCATCCTCCCAAACCCACTCTCCTAGGAGCTCCCAGCTCTGTCCTCAGGCTGAACACATAATCCATCTACGTGCACCTAAGACAGCGCCTCTTGGCACGTAGTACTGGGTGCCACAGAAATGTTTATTCTCTCACTCCACCCTCCCTTAACTCGTTCCTCCCCAGCGCCTGCTCAGGCAAATTCAGCAAATGCCTACCTAATGAAGGCCTTCTATGAGATGGGCTTCGGGCAAGGTGCTACAGGAATGAAAAATAAACATGTTTCTTGTCCCCAAGGCAGAGGGATAATGAGGCCCCACTAAATGAGCCGCTTCTATGTTCCTAGTGCCTTGTGAGGCACTTTACTCCTGTGACCTGACTTCAGTTTTCACAGCAATGCTAGGAGGCAGCTAATCAGTCTCTTAATTTTATTTATGAGGAGACTGAGACTCAACAAGTAAAGGAAGGAATTGACACTCTTGTAGTTGTAACAGGTTCTTTATAAATAACCACAAGGTATAATGTGGTAAGGACCTGGAAAAGAAAAATGGAAAGTGCTGGGTACCCAGAGGAGGGTAAGGGAAGGGAGGTGAGGGGTTTCCAATGGGCAAGGGCCACCAGCAGTTCTATATCCAGGCTATATCTAGGACACTGATCCCAAATAGAAAAGCAATTTTTAAATATCCAGGACACTGACCCCAAATATTTCCTGCTTTCCAAGCACCTTGCCAGCCATTGAGATTGTGGTTGAGCAGTTGCCCACATGACTAATTTCCAAAGCACAGAAGATGCAAGAACCCCATGGGCAGGCTGCAGGGTGAGGGGCTCTGGGCTTGGCAGGATCCTAGTTCAAGTTCCTGATGGGCTTTGTCCTCTTGACCCACGGAGCCCTTGGGACAGTTATTATGAGGGCTCCACAGGGAAACCTGGACTTGCATGTTGGAGCCAGGGGTCCCAAAATGCACTGCTCTGCTGAGAACCCATGGGACTGCAGGAGAATGTAGTCATTATGCCCTGTCCAAAGCCCGAACCATGATCCCTCTTCCAACAAATCTAATTCAATCAAGGAAGAAGCTTCAACTAAGTACTAACTTGGCTTTAACACTTCCCCATAACTTCCTACATGTTTCTGAACTTGGCCAAGACAGCACCTAAGTTCCCCTCCAGCAAAGGTCACAGGAACAGAATAGAAAGAAATGCACAATATGTTGTTACATGAAAAAAAAATTCCTCCTCTATGATTTTTTTCTTATTTTAAAGGCAATACAGTCTCTCTTAAAAAATCAGAAAATCCTGCAGGGGTGGAGTGGAGGAAATGAAGAGATGTTGGCTAGAGGGTACAAACTTCCAGTTATGAGTAAGTTCTGGAGACCTAATAAAAGTCATGGTGACTATACTTAATAATAAGGTATGGTATACTTGAAACTTAAATATTCTCCAGACACACACACACAAAGGTAACTATGTGCGTGGAGGTGGTAATAAAGAAGGTGAGATGGGGGTGGTGCTTAAAAACACCCTACTTGTGATTCAATAGAGAACACCCCCAGTACGCTCATACCCCAAACTCCCTGTCATTGAGAAACCCTGCAATAAACACACAAAACCAGGGAGTGAGGAAGGGCGTGTGGGGCACACCCCACCCAACTTGGCGAGTCTGAGCCTAGTACAGGGCCTGGCACGGAGCAGCTGCTTAAAACACTTGTTGAATGAATGAACAGAGAAGTGAAGTGACAAAGTACAGTCAGGGCACACGTAAGGTCACCAAAGAGGGTGGCAGCTTCCAGTCACAGATGCACACGTGAAAGTCGGGGGAAGTGAGCCCCCAAATGTGCAACCACTGAATGTGATGGTGGCAATATTTGATGAGCACTCCATGAGTGCCCAGGCACTGGGTCGCCTCGTCCTCACCATCTGAGTTGGGTCTTATCATCATCACCTCTCAGCAGGCAGGGGCAGGACTCAGGCCTGCACAATACCCTGCCGGCTCCCTGGTTATGGAGGTAAGATGCTGGGGAAGACCCACCACGAGGCTCTTTCCTCCCCTTAGCCTCCCCAGCTCATCTGGCTGGGCTCCAGCTTGAGTTTAAGCTATGTCTACGTAGAATTAGAGGGGCCAGGGCACATCAGGGAGAGTCTTGGAGGGGCAGGCAGCCAAGCATCTGTTGCATGAAGGAGTAAGTTGCCCCTCACACCATGACTCTCCCCAAGGCAGATGGAGTAGAAGGCCAGAAGCTAGAGTCTCAGACCCCTCACGGTTAGAGGTGATGGGAGATTTGGGGATAGCTGGATTTTGTCACTAAGATGGCCCTCTGGCTTATCTCGCATGATTCCAATACCCATTCATTCATTCACTCATTCAGTTACACAACACATAATTCTCAAGCTCCTGCAATATATCAGGTCCTGTACAAGGGAAGGGATCCTACTGCGAGAGAGCCCAGGAAAATCCAAAGGTTCTGTGTCTAACATCTCCGAGACACACATGCAAGGCCCCTTTCCTGGCAGCACAAAGGTGGGAAAGTGTGGCTGTCTGACTCTGCAGAGAACATGATGTGGCCCCAGGACCTCTGCTGCCCCTGGAGGCATGCCTTCAGGATGGGCAGGGTACCCTCAACCTTGGTACTGGCACCTTGGCCCACACTCCACCAGCAGCAGCAGGTCAGCCTTGAGGGCATCGGTGCAGCAGACCTAGCATGAGAAGAGCGAGTTGGGCGTACTGGGGAGCAGTCATGGAATGCTAAGGGGCTCCAAGGGTTGTGGTAAGCACTGCCCCGCCCAACTGAAAGTGACAGGAGAACCTCCATTCTCACCCTAGAGTGGTAGAGAGAGCCACTAATTTCCAAAGCAGAGAAGATGCAAGAACCCCGTAGGCAGGTAGCAGGGTGAGGGGCTCTGGGCTTGGCAGGAGCTTAGTTCAAGTTAATGATGGACTTTGACCTCTGGATCCACAGAGCCCATGAAATTATACAACATGTAACCTTTTGTGTTTGGCGTCTTTCACTAGCATGATGTTTTCCAGGTACATCCATGTTGTAGCATGTATTAGTGCTTCATCCCTTTTTAATGGCTAAATAATATTCCATTGAATGCATATATCACAATTTGTTCATTCATTCATTCATTGATGGACATTCGGTTTGGGTTTGACTATTGTGAATAGTGCTGCTGTGAATGTTGATGTACAAGTATTTGTCTGAGTACCCATTTTCATTTATTTTGGGTATATGCCTAGGAGTGGATTGCTGTGAGGAATTACAGAATTTTTAGAGCTGGGGTGAACTTAAATATCAATTATTCCAGTTTTACAGATTGGTAAACTGAGGCCTCAGATGGCTATTTGCCCTGTTTGGGATCATACATGTGTCAAGATATGACGTATGGCCGGATGCCAAGGGGCCAGTGGCATTTTTCAGTTCAACCACAGACAATTCATGACTCATCGCCCTTACTACGGGGTCCACGGTGCCCAGCACAGTGTCTCTTGTGCATAGTAGGCACCAAGTATTTGCTGAATAAGTGAAATAAAACATTTATGCCCAATTTTTAAAAGTATGACCCATTCTGGAAAGGGAGGCACCCATTATCCCATCTCAGAGATTCAAAGAATCCTGCGGAACAAAGTGTCAGAATAAATGGCCCAGGGTCCACCTCATTGGAGGGGACAAACTCAACTGCAGTGGGATCGTGGGGTACTGGCCACCTCATTTCCTATCCCCTCCCCTCCTGGCTACATCAGCACCTCCTTGCCAAAGCAGAGAGGATGAAGCTGGCTGGCCTTTAGGGGCCACAATGGCCCAAGAAGAAGGCAGCCAGATCACCCCTCAGAGCCCCTCTGGACCCACGCTCTTAGCGAAACTGCCTTCACAAAAGAGAAGGGGGGGGGGGCTCCAGCCCACTGGACAGGCCAGCTGTACCCTTGGGCTCTTGCAGTGCCGTCATTCCACTTTGTGGGGTATGATGTAGCCTCTAGGACCTGCTTCTTGTGAGGCTACAGGGGAGCTGGGGAAGAGGGACGTAGGTCATTTCCAGGGGGACCGAGCAGTGGCACCTCAGCTGGCAAGAATGCCTAGTCCGTGGGCCAGTGTGCAAGTGCCCAGGGACTGCAGGGCATGGGGAGCCACCTCCTCAACTTTCCACTCCTCTGACAGCAGCACATGAGTCTGTGCTAATGACACCACTGCTCCTCAGCACAGGGAGCAGACGTTACCACGCGCTGGCAAGCCCACTGACAGCAGAGTGGCGCCTTTGGGGCCCGCCTGGTGGAGGAGTGACATTCAATGTCTCCATCAGCTGGAGGATGACAGCCCCAGATAGGATCAGCCCTGCATGGAGTACAAGGGCTTCTGAGCCAGCTTGCTGTCACTCTTAACACTTCAGTCACCTCAGCCCACGTCGCCCTGATTCCTGTATCCAAGCCCTCTAGTACCTGGACAGACCCATGTGTGACTCTGGATATCTGAGTGTAGACAGCACCCTGCCAGATCCAAGTTGCCCACAAGCGACATGGCATTTGGGCATTCACTTGTACCCTTCCATTTCACATCCTTATTTCTCTGTGGGTCCCAGTGTAAGCCCATATTTTTCATGTATTGACTCTCATTAAGGCGAAGCTAAGAGAGCCACAAACAGCATTCTAATTAATGTGCGTGACAGAAGGAGCAGGCACCTGGAGTTTCCAATTCCCAGGCATCCTTCTATTTCCCATCTAACCTGTCTCTCCTTGCCTGGTCTTGACAAGCTGCTTTGCCTCTGTGGGCCTCCGTTTCTGCATCTGTAAAGGAAGGAATGGTCTCTGCACTTCCCCTTCAAGTTCTGAAGTGCCCTCACATGGGATCTATTACATAGGTTAGTGGCTGATGTGGCACCATGTGACATGAATTGTGCTGTCCTGACACACCAGCCACTGAGCTTGGCTGGTCCTGCTGGGGCTGCACACAGTGAGGCCTGGGCAAGCCTCCAGAGCCCACAAGGCCAGGCAACCCCAAAGCCCATGAGGCCAGGCAACCCCAGAGCCCCAGGCTTCCCCTGGGCCTGGCTGTCTGCCTGCTCATCTTTCTCCCTCTGCCCCTGTCACTGTAGAGAGCCCGGGTGAGCCACACGCTTCCTGCTTCTTTTCCCCACTCGAGATTCATGCATTCGTTCTTCATTCGCCCCTGGTTTGATCTCTCTCATCAAGCACCACTGAAATTTCCCTGGGAGCCTGACACTGGCCAGCCATACAGCTCTCCCTGCAAAGACACCATGGACCTTCTCCCATTACTGGTGGTAAATTCCTTGAAATGGATGAGCAACAAAAGCTAAAATTTTGGTTCTTCTTGATGCAAGTATTCGACAAGGGGAGTGGAAACCCTACCTGTGATGAAAATGAGACATCAGGAAGCCATCTCTTAGTCTCTAGCCAGTCAGTAGCCAAACTTCCAGGGAGGCTTAGCATGGCTTGGATCCTGCAACTGGCCCCATGACCATTCAGCACGGGGCATCGAGTCTGCACCTTGAACTCAGGTTTTCTGA
This sequence comes from Chlorocebus sabaeus, assembly GCF_047675955.1. Taxonomy (NCBI): domain Eukaryota; kingdom Metazoa; phylum Chordata; class Mammalia; order Primates; family Cercopithecidae; genus Chlorocebus; species Chlorocebus sabaeus. Next base: position 34,882,399 of record NC_132921.1, on the reverse strand, counting down.
TTCTAGACACCTGTTGAACCATCCACGTCAGGACCAACAGACAAGTCTGATGTAGCCCAGGAAGGGGAGGCAGTTCCTGGCTGTTTTAAAGGCTGTGGTTTTGTTCATTCTAAGTTACTTCTTTTTTCTTTTTCTTTCTTTCTTTTTTTTTTTTTTTTTTTTGAGATGGAGTCTCACTCTGTCGCCCAGGCTGGAGTGTGCAGTGGTGCGATCTCAGCTCACTGCAAGCTCCGCCTCCCGGGTTCATGCCATTCTCCTGCCTCAGCCTCCCTTTAAGTGATTTCTTTACAATACCACCATGAGGGCCCTTCTCCCCTTCTCTTCCTTCAGTTCCCAATCCTCAGATCTTAACGTGCCCCCTGAGGTTCAACAGGGGTCCAGCATCAAGTTAAGTTCCGCAATATGTTTTGAACTCCTACCATGTGCAGAAGACTCTGCTTGTGCTGGGCGACCTGGAAGCCATTAGCCACATGAGGCTATTAAGCACTTGAAATGCAGCTACTCAAGCTGAGATGAGCTGCAAGTGGAAGACAGACACTGGATTTTGAAGACTTAGTAACAAAAAAAGGAGACAGATATAGCATTAATAATTTTTATATGAATTACATGTTGATATGATATATTAGATATACTGAGTTAAAATGTATTGCAAAAATTAATGTTAACTATTTCTTTTTATTTTTGTAATGTGACTATGAGGAACATTTTAAAGTCAATATGTAGCTGGCATGATATTTCTGTAGGACAGTGTTGGTCTACACATTAGAGGAGGCCAAGAGGAAGAAAACTGTTCCTTATCACAATGGTTTGGGGACTTGGGGGTGTTCCAAGTGAGTTGAAATTAAAACAGTCCCCATAAAGCATATGTTTTCCACAAAATTATGCACTGTCCCCTTGCACAGCCTATTTGGAGAAGATTCCAACACACTGAGCCTTATCATAGGGCAACAGAATGTGAGAACATCTTGAGCACAAGATCTGAGCCATCATTTTTCTCTGCAGGTAAGAATATAGGTAAAACTTCCACAATGGTGCCTGGGAGTGATCAAATTGTTAGTCATCTTGGGTATTTTCAACCCACCGACATTACCGATAATCCCGTTCCTTATCTGCAGGAACCCAAGATGAGATGGAGCTGTCACTCAGGCCCTCAACAGGGAAGCAACAGGCTCAAAGCAATGTTGGAACATGTCTGACAATGTAGGAGGTATGTGAAAGCAGGCACAGGTCACTGCCTTCTCTCTGGGATGTTTGCTTGTGTCAAGGCACAGGTTAGGGGAATTGTAATATATGTCCATGTATTTTACCCCAGGGAAAGGGAGAAGCTTCAGGTATCCGGAAAGGAGAGAAAGTAAGGCAAACAGCAGACTCTGAGTACCTCCCGTGTGCCGGGCATGAGTTTTATATAATCTCACCATCCTCACAATGACCTTGCTGGGTGGGTATGGGCCCATTTTAGAGATGAGAAACTGACCGTCAGAGGGTTAAGTCACTCGCCCAAGGCCTGGAGCAGGTTGCTTTGATGGAAAGCCACATGTGCACTTCAATTACCCTCCACAGGAAGGATCTGGTGTGGGAAACTGCTGGGTGAATGAGGTCTGGCCTGGAAGTCAGGCCTCATGTTCTGCGTGCGAATTTCAAGAGTTGGTTGACTTTGGACAAGTGGCTTTCCCTCTCTGTACCCCAGTGTTCTTAAAATGAAAATCTAGGTATTGGGAGACACGATCAGTGTTTCCCAAACTTTTCCCAACTATAACCGGCTATGACATTTTTCTTCATGACGAGGATATATATCTGTGTGTGAAAACCTGAAATAAAAGTTGTATTGAACAATACTTACTCTAACTACATATGATGCATGTTATTTTCTCTTCTATTCTTCTTTTCTTTTTTTTAATTTTAGAAAGCTAGCAGTATGACCTGCTAGATTGATCAAACTACCCATAATAGAGCATCACTTGCAGTTTGAAAACCGCTGCCGTAAATGATTGATTTCCAAGTAGCCTTCTAGAACCAACGTCCTGAGGGGCTGTTACTGATGCCAAACTAATAATCTAGAAGCCTCAGTTCCAGACCAGCTTTCTTCCCTCCACAGTATTCCTTCATCTCTCTCTTTCTCTCTCTTTAGCCCCTCGTCCCCTGCCCGTCCTCACCCACCCAATCCCTCCTCACCTATCCCACACCTCCTCATACAGAGGCAGCAAAACAAATGCAAAGCATTTCTCTCCATCGAAGGGAAGGGTACGCTGGAGCCAGAGAGAGGGACCAGAGGAGGCTGCGGTGCAAGGTTTGTGTCTGACCCCACTCACAGAGTTCCGTTTCCATAGGCCATCTGCTGGGACATGGACATCTCTAATCACTGAATGCTTCTCTGTAATGGAATTTGTCATAATGGAGCTTTACTGCTCCATATAGCTGCAAAATCCATTTCACTGCCCTTAAAAAAATGAAATTAAAGAAGTTCCCATGACTGTAAATGGTGGCCGTAGAAGGAAACTCCTTTGTTCCTTCTGATTATGAGGTTATAAAGGGCCTTTAGCAACCCATATTAGGAACTCACTTTCCCCTCCTATCTTGTCCCTGAAGAAAGGAAGGGCTTCAGTGGACACATCTGGTGAACTTCCAATCCTGTTGGTTGAAGCAGGCCTTTAAACATGATCTGAGACCCACTCTCCAGGGTCGTTGCAGGGACAGCCTCCTCCCTTGTGCCTACAGAAGGTCTCCACACTGAAGGAGCCTTCCAGAACCTTCTGTGGGCATGAGCCCTCCCCTGCACCCAGCTTCCTTGTCCATTACCCCTGGGTGGGTGTCCCACTGTGCTGAAGGGTGGTGTTGAGGAAGGAAGCAGTGGGGCACATCCCCCAGCCCCAGAGCAACTAAGGAGAGAATGGAAGGTGTCAGGGAAGGCTCAACTTCAGAGGCCTCACCCTGGGTAAGAGGAAGGCGGGGCAGTGGGGAGCAAAGATCAGGGGTCAGAGGTCAGGGGACTGCAGAAACGAGGTCCTGCCAGATGATGTGCCACCCCCTCCCCATGATGGGGGCTTAGGTCTCTTCACCCTGTTGTTTTGAGTAGGTTTCATGTCATACTCTATTTCATTTCACTTGTCATATTAGGAAGCGGCCACCTTTAGCTCTGGGTTGACTCACAGGAGTGGTGGCAGGTGGCTCTTGAGGTCCCTGCAGCTCCTCTGCTCCTCTGAGCTGACTCCACTGGGGCATGTCTGCACCTTCCTGAGGCATCCAGCATGAACCTGGACCCACAGTGTGCCTGTGAGCCATGGAGGAGTGAATGACTCAGGCCCCACTCATCCTATCACCCCTACCCTGGGCCCTGTGGCTGATGTTCACACAGACTCAGACCCAGTGTGGCCCAGCCTGTCTTCCACAACTCTCCGGGCCAGTGCTGGGCCTTCCCACCCACTTCTTGGCCTCCTCAGGGGCTAGCATGGGTCTCATGTGCCTCAGGACCTGGGAAGTAGGTTGAGTTTGAAGCACTTGGCAATGCAGAGACAGAAATGGTGGCTGCCTGTGTGGGGTATGGTATCTGGGAGCCAGAGAGGGTCTCTGTCACCTGAACCCCTTTGTCTGAACCTCTGTTCAGTGAACCTCTGTCACTCCTAGTGACCCCTGAAGCCTCCCCGCTGACTATGCTCATCATTCCACAATCAAACCTTCATTCCTTTGGGGCAAGCCAAACCTGTACTTCAGCCCATATTAAAATGCCCAGCCCCAAAGGACTGGTGTCATTAATATCTTATCAGTCAATTACATCTCAGTATGGATGAGTTCATCCAAATCAACTCAGCTGAACTCAAGGGCCTACCTTGAGCCTGGTCCTCTGCTGGGCTTTATGGCAGGGTGGGCGGGGGTAGGTAAAAAGGCGAACAGGACACAGACCTTCCTTTTAAGGGGCCTTAGGCTCTGTCCTGAGAGTAGGCTTTGGAGTTAGAGTTGGGAGTGTGCTGGGGAAAGGAGGGTGAGCAAGAAGGATGGAAAGGCCCCATTTCGTCACCCAAGCATGTTTACCTTGTGATGCCTGTCCAAGGGGGCCCATTACCTCTCCCCCAGGAGAAGTCTCCTCACTTGAGACATTCGTCGCAGGCTAACATTGGACATGATTTTTTTTCTGCCTGACAAACATGAACTGACGAGGAGTAGAAGACATGAAAAGCCAGTCCTAGACCAGGGTTTGGACCGCTGCTCTGCTATTCATTAGCTGTGTGACTCTGAGCAAGTGACTGAACATCTCTGTGCCTCAGTTTCCTCCTCTGTCAAGTGGGGCATATAAGAGTCAATTCTACCTTCTAGGGATGTTGTGAGGATTAAAAGAGTTAATACTATGAGTACTTAGAACAATTCCTGGCTGGCAGGAAGTACTCAATAAACATTAGCTATCATTATTATCTAATAATAAATATTTTCAGGGGAAAACTGAGTGTTGGTCATGAAGAACTGGGCTTCGAGCTCACTGTAAGGAATGGTGGCCACACAGACTCTGGGACAAATGAATGTCTGGGATCTTCAGAGACCCCTCCCTGCCTGGCCAGGGGCCCTGCCTGGATCCAGCTGCAGATTCAGTGACTATGGCCCTGATGGGAGGCCTCTGAGGGGCTCTGGTTCCTTCTCCAGGATCCCTGCCTGACCATGCCTAGCCCATCTCAGCCACAGGCTGGGCAGCGGAGCCACCTCTCCTCTCTCCCTGAGCTGGCTAACTCTGAACATTGCTGGCTGACTCATCTTCTTAGCAAGCAACTTGGATCATGTCACTCTCTTGTTCAATCACCTTTGACAGGTCCCCACCTTCGTCATGAAGGACAATTCCTGAACCTGGCATTCATTCTGCCCCTGCCTGCTTCCTGGGCTTTTCTTTTTCTCTCTGCTGTTCCCCACTAACCACAGGAAGAAATCACCAAGCTCTTAGACTGTGCCCCACTGTACAGATCCAAGAGTATGTATTATCTCATTTAATCCTCACAACAACCTCATAAGGTAGATACTATTATTATCATACCTATTTTATAGGTGAGGACATTGAGGCACAGAGAGGTTAAGAAATATACTCAAGGTCACACAGCTAGGAGATGGTAGAGTTGAAACTGAATTTCAGAAGGCAGGCTCCAGAGCCTGCATCCCTACCTACTGCCCTGTTAAGTGGCACCCCATGTTCTATAATCTAGATCATTTTCTGTTCCCCTAACACCCTGTGTGTGGTCCCATTGCTCACACAAGTCTCTCTGTTGCCTGGAATGCCTTCCTACTCTCATCACCTCCAGAGTCCTGTCTCATCCACCACAATGGAGCCCACATTTCAGGGTTCTCAGTAAAGAGTACCTCCTGTTCAGGGAGAAGTCATCTTTCCCTCTCTGCAGCCTTGGAGATGCTTTATCTTTATCTCCCTTGATGAACTTTACCTCCCTTCCTGGATTCTGAGGGCTCTGCCTTGTGTGTCCTTGATCTTGCAGCACGCTGAGCAGGCTCGGTTCTAATTGTTAAGTGAACGAGTATGTGACGTGCAACAGGCTTTAAACTTTGCAAACACTTGAATGTTTACCATCTTATTTAAATTTAATACAATTTATTTAATCCAACTCTGTGCTGGAGTGGACATTGTGATTCCCATCTTGCAAATAATAATGATAATAGCTACCGTTTGTTAAGTGCTTATTTCCTACAAGGCACTGTGCTAAAGGGTTAACATATATTGTTTTTCAATAACTCCTCCCAGCTATTCTGAGAAGTAACTATAACGATCCTCATTTTCCAGATGAGAACACTGAAAGTCAGAAATGCGAGGTGATCTGCCCAGGATTGTGCACATAGTTAGTAGGAGAGGTTGAAACTTACTTCAAGTCTTCCAGCACTGGCTCCTCAGCCTTGGTTGCCTGCTATTGAGTGCCCACTGTGCTCCCAGGCCTGGAGAAGGCAATGAGAGCATCCAAAAGCAAGGAGGGCATCTGAATTCTATGAACAAAGGCAAGAGGCAGGAAAGCTCCAGTGTTGTCACGTGACAAGTAAGACACTGGAGTTTCTATGAGAAGGTGAAAATGTTGAACACAGGAATTAAAATACAACTCCTGCTGGCTAGGGCCAGGGAGACTTACAGACATTTTGCATTCCCAATTAGCCATGTTCTTATGCTCATTGTTCTCCCACTTCTCAGGTTTGATTCCAAGTGATCAGAGCTGTGACCCTGGTCTGGCAGAGGCCAAAGGAGGCATTTATGGCCAGGCATGGTAGCTCACTCTTGTGATGCCCGCACCTTGGGAGGCTGAGGCAGGAGAATCCTCTGACGCTAGGAGTTTAAGACCAACCGGTGCAATAAAGCAAAACCCCGTCTCTAGAAAAAAATTAAAAAGAAAAAAAAATTGGGCACAGTGTCATGCACCTGTAGTCCTGACTACTTGGGAGGCTGAGGCAGGAACACCTCTTGAGCCCAAGAGTTTGAGGCTGCAGTGAGCTGTGATTGCACCACTGCACTCCAGGCTCGCCTGGGCAACAGAACGAGACCCTTTTTCTAAAATAAATAAAAAATAAAGCATGGTTACTTACTTTTAAAAAGGGAGGGGGCATTTTTCCATATTTTTCTTATTTCTTCCTGAATTGCTTTAGTCTTTTCCTTGATTTAACCTCATTCTTTCCTTTCATTCTTTAGAGCTACTGCTTACTTTTCAAAAGACTAATACAGTAGCTTTATATTAATACATAAGTATACAAGTATATATGATCGGCATCACACTAACATCCTTGTAACCCTAATTTTATCCTCCACATCCACCTTCAATCAAATATCGACAAAGCCCTGACCATGCACAGGCCACAGTGCTGAAGTGGGTCAGGAAGACAGCAGTGCCACAGTAAAAGCATAAAGCTTTTGTCTGTGCCTTTGTTCAGTGTCACAGTCTAACAGGGTAGAAAGAACTCAGGCCCCCCGAAATAAGCAAGGACTCCATAGACTCCAGTTACCTTGGCCTCCACCAACAAAATGATGGTGTCTTCAGTTGGCCCTTCAGGAGCTCAAAGGAGGGACACATTGTTCTGAGTCTGGGCCATCAGAGAAACAGGCTTTGAGGGATGAATAATATTTAGGTATGGATAAGTTTTAGGCAGGGAAGGAGAAGGATATACATTCTAATCAAATAAACAAAAAAACACAACTGTATAAACAAAGGAACAAAAAAATGAAAATAGACAATGCGCTCAGCTGATCAGGTGGTTCCATTTTGGTTGGTGGGATACCCGGAGGCTCACACCTATAATCCCAGCACTTTGGGAGGCCAAGGTGGGTGGGTCACTTGAGGTCAGGAGTTCGAGACCAGCCTGGCCAACATGCCGAAACCCTGTATCTACTAAAAATACAAAAAACTAGCCGCGTGTGGTGGTGCACGCCTGTAATCCCAGCTACTCAGGAGGCTGAGGCATGAGAATTGCTCAAACCTGGCAGGCGGAGGTTGCAGTGAGCAGAGATCGCGCTACTGCACTTCAGTCTGGGTGACAGAGCACAGCTCTGTCTCAAAAAAATAAATAAATAAATAAATAAAAGAAGGAAATTATGGGTGTGGACTTGGCAGTGGGCAGGGGGTCAAATTAGGGAGCTTCCTCAATGCCAGGCTGAATTATTTGACCTTAATTTGGTAGGCAATGGGCAGCCACTAAAGATATTTGGATGCAAGAGTGCTGAGTTGAAACTACAACTCACCTGGTGGCAGTGTGAATGCACCCTCCCTGACCCTGGTTTACTGATCACACAGGAGAGAAAAGTATTTTGAAAAGAGAAAGCCCTAAACTAATTATTCCAATAAATTAGAATAATCTGAATTGCTGATTTAGTGAGGCTTCCTGCTCCCCACCCTGGACTTCTAAGAGTCAAGTTTAGGCTGGGTGCAGTGGCTCACGCCTGTAATCCTAGCACTTTGGGAGGCTGAGGCAGGTGGATCACTTGAGGTCAGGAGTTCAAAACCAGCCTGGCCAACATGGTGAAACCTCATCTCTGTTGAAAATACAAAAAATTAGCTGGGTATGGTGGTGGGCGCCTGTAATCCCAGCTGCTTGGGAGGCTGAGGCAGGAGAATCACTTGAACCCAGGAAGTGGAGGGTGCGGAGAGGGGGAGATCATGCCATTGCACTCCAGCCTGGGTAACAGAATGAGACTCAAGACTCCATCTCCAAAAACAAAAAAAAAGAGTCAGGTTCAGAAAGTGGGACCCTAGATTTCCAGTTGCCCCAGCTCCCCAGGCAATTCTGATGTCCACTCCAGTGGAGTGTCTCACATGGCACTATGCACACTGCTCACCTGGGGCTCTCACTAAAATGCGGATTCCGACTCAAGAGGAATGGAGTGGGGCCTGAAAGTCTGCATTTCTGATCAGCTTCCAGGTCACACCAGATGCTTCTGGTTCAAGGGCCACACTTTGAGGTGCAAGATTATAAAGTTTTGTCCTAAACCTAAACAGCTCTTCTCCATGATAGAAAGCCTTAAACAAACAAACAAACGGGCTGCTGTGGCTTAACTAACCAGACTCTGGAGACGGGGTCAGGCCAGGCTATGGTTTAAAAGCCCACTGGGTGAGTCTGCCGATCAGGCAGGGTTGACACTGGCCCCTCGTAGAGTTCCTGTCTTCCCAAGACCAGCAAGGATAGTTCTGGGATTCAGAACTGGGTGCAGGTGGTGGGAGTGTGGCCAGTGGCAGGGCAGTGAGGTGGGCAGTCCCACGCCCTTCCCACCCGCGGCCAGGTGGGGCCCATCGCGGGAAGTGCCAGGAAAACACCCACAGCCAGAGACAGCATGTGGTTTTTCCTGTGAGCCCCCAGATTTTCTCAGATCGTAAAAGGGAAAGGTGAGAGGGTAGCAGGCGCTGGGCCAGTCACAGGGACTGTCGCTGTGTACCAATGACAAACGAGGTGTGAGTGCCAGGGTCGGGGGTGGCGTGTGTGTTCAACGGCAGAGCTCCACCAGTGGGCTTTGGTGCTCGGCTATCCTGCCTAATCCTGGGGTTCCAATCACTATCAAAAGGAATTCTTGCCCAGGGAGTTAAAAGTCCTTTGCAAGGACACCTACAGACTTTCAGGTGCGATCCTGCACTTTCCTGAACAATCGCTGTCCGCAGGCCTTATAGACAAGCAAGGCAGGAAGAAGAAACCAAGTCCTCCGTCAGCTACTTCTCCCTGCCGTGGGCCTCTAGCTGGGCTGAGCACCAGCACCAACAAAGAGAGAAGCAGGGGACTGGGGATGAGTCCTGGGGAAGTGGACAGAGGCTGAGACCGTGAATGCTCAGCATGACCCAGGCCTATCTGTCTAGCCTTAACTTCCCATGGTCCCTACCAAAGCCTTCACTTCCAGAAAAGTCGGCCGGCCAGGCACCTGGCTGCAGGATGGGATCCTGCTCCCCACTGTACTTGACCCAGGCCAGACAGACCCACCCCTTACCTGTCTTACCAGAATCAGACCCATCTACCTTCCAGTTCCACTGCCTCCACCCCCTTGTCAGATGACTCCAGCCCACAGTGCTCTTTCCTCTCTGAACTCCTGAAGCAGAGGTGGCCTGAGTGCCAGTTATCTGTGCAGCTTCTCTCTTGAGCAGAGCTGTCCAACAGAAATACACTGTGAGCCACCTATGCAATTTAAAAATTGTCTGGTAGCCATGATAAAAAGGAAAAGAAAAAAAAAAGGGAAACTAATTTTAACAATATATTTTAATCCAATATATGCCAAATATTGGTGGTTTTTTTTTTTTTTTTTTTTTTTTTTAAGACAGGGTCTCGCTCTGTCACCCAGGCTGGAGTACAGTGGTGTGATCATAGCTCACAGCCTCAAACTCCTGGGCTCAAGTGATCCTCCCACCTCAGCCTCCGGAGTAGCTGGGACTACAGGCATGAACCACCATGCCTGGATAATTTTTTTTCTTTTTTTGTAGAGACAGGGTCTTGTTATGTTGCCCAGGCTGGTCTCAAACTCCTGGCCTCAAGTGATCCTCCCACGTTGGTCTCCCAAAGTGCTGGGATTGTAGGCATGAGCCACCATGCTTGGCCCTAAATATTGTTTTGAGATGTATCAATAATGAGAAATATTATGTTCTTTTTTAAATTAAGTTTTTGAAATCCAGTGTGCATTTTACTTTCACAGTGCATTGGAACTTGGGGTGTTCACATTTCAAGTACTTGATATCTACAGGCAGCTCATGGTTATTGCATCGGACAGCTCTGGACTGTTTAGCATTTCCAGGGCGGGCCTCATTTATTAGAGCTTTTAGACACATTGGCTATAACAGCTGAGGGAAATCTTAGGACTGTTTGGCCCAGCTCCTTCACTGTGCAGGTGAGGAAACAGCTTCAGCCAGTGACGCAGACTCTAATAGGCCAGAACTCTAATCTTCCCAACAGGACCCTAGTGATTTTTTCTGAGTTCGATGCTGGAAGACTTTGCCCATCTCACCCATTGTGGGTCCTTAAGAAAGGTGCCATTTCATCATTGTCCAGTGATACCTTCAGAGGCCACTCAGTGGCCTCCGTTTATCCCATTTGGCAGAGTCCAGTGCTCTGTGCATTCATGCTTAGGCCAGTGCCTTTCTTCACACCCAACTCCTCCAGTCCCGGGTCAAGTGCTGGAGAGATGAGGACACAGGAAGAAGGAATCTTGGCAAAGATGCGGGGTGTGGACGTCAATCATAGAATTTGTGACAGCGGATTAACACGCTGATATTACAATAATAAGGGCACCATCCACCCATTCAGCCCAAGTGCTTGTTTCTCCACGGTGGGTCCACACTTCCAGACACAGAGCCCTGGCGGAAATTACAGGAGGGCCACCTCCACTTACTTGGCTCATAGTATCAGTCAACGCTTCCCATCCCCTCGGCAGATGTAATGAACTGAACATGTTGTGAACCCTGGAGGCTACCAGCCTTGCTCTGGTATGCCCCAACGCCCCTGCACCCATTAGCTGAGCTGCATGCCTGGTAAGGAGCAGTTGCGCTGGGCCCAAACCTGTTTATGCTAGTTGTGCTGGTTATTGTTCTCCACAATTTAAATATCATGTAAACTGATGAAATCGAAGTACAAAAAGAAAGGAAGTTGAAGTTTTCGTGCAAACTAAATTGATATACTCAAAGGTGAGTCACTTTAAAAAATGCTGTTGAATTGGGTGTGGAGTAGATAATACAATATTGGAAAGCAAACTGGAAACCTAGAAGGATTTTGCACTCATCTGTCTTTGCACTGAGCTTTGTAAGTTCTCATACCACTTTAAGAAATCCATTCTAGAAACCACAGAAGAGTCCTTATGGGGATGGTTTATGCCAGAAGAATAGAGGGGAACCGTAACCAGTAGACTCATATGCAGATGAAAGGCCTTGACCCACCTCAAAAGACTGATGAAGAACTGTACATTTCTATGTGCTAAGTTAAAATAAGATTTGTAAGTTATTCATGCAGCTTTGGTTTCTGATCCCTGCTTTAACTGGCTTTTTGGTTGACTGATTAACTCTAGGTCCTTATCAGGTAGATAAAGGCTGATAGATCAAACTTTTGCTGAGCCTTGTTTGCTGGAGGAAAGCCATGATATACCCTGGTACACCTCCACTAAACACTGAGGATGGAGGCATACAGGGGTTTTGCATTTCAACAGGGATCCTGCAAGTGGCCAGGGGCCAGTCAGGACCAGGTAATTCAACAGAGAGAATGTAATGTGGGGGACTCACGTGATAGAACTCACAATTAACAACAGAAAGCTGCGAGAGTAGGAGAGGGGAGAGTGTATTAACAGAGCACTGACTCTGGACTTTCCTGCTGGTGCCAGAACTAGGGTAAGGGAGCTGGGCCCACAGAGCAGACTCAGCCATGGTGGAGATGCCGCCTGACTTGGTGGGAGGGGGAAGATACCCCGTTTCTCACTTCTTCCTGCCCTCCTGCCTCAAGCTCGCTCTAGCCCTCCCCCTGGCCGAGCCTACCCAGAAGTTCACTGGCAACGCTGCTGGCAGGGCAGCCCCCAGGATGCAGAGCAGGGAAGACGTCTGAGGGCATCTGAGGGTAAGCAGTCTCAGGACTGGCCCAGATCTGCTGAAATCCAAAAGGTTCCTATGAATGACTCAGAGTGGAATTTAAGACACCTCTAAGTTTGAGCAAGAAAAAGTGAATATTTGAGGCCAGAACAGAGAGAGGGCTGTCCTCCTGATGGTCCACAATCCAGCTATGTAAGTGACTGCCTATTCTAAGCCTGGCCTTAAGGGCAGCTGTGAGGAAAAAACGAAACAAAACAAAACAAAAGAACACACGCACAGAGATTCATCTTGAAGTAAACACAGGAGTTCATAGAAGAGGCAACAAACTGCCCAGGTAAGTCAGAAAAGTCTTCACTAGGAGGCCACGCCAGGTAGCATCTTGGTTTTTAAAATTTTTAAAAGATTAATAGGCTTTGGCTGGGCGCGGTGGCTCATGCCTGTAATCCCAGCACTTTGGGAGGCCGAGGCGGGTGGATCATGAGGTCAGGAGATCAAGACCATCCTGGTTAACATGGTGAAACCCTGTCTCTACTAAAAAAATACAAAAAAATTAGCCAGGCATGGTGGTGGGCGCCTGTAGTCCCAGCTACTCAGGACACTGATGCAGGAGAATGGTGTGAACTCGGGAGGCGCAACTTGCAGTGAGTCAAGATCGCACCACTGCACTCCAGCCTGGGCAACAGAGGCAGACTCCACCTCAAAAAAAAAGATTAACAGGCTTCTTGTTTATTATAACCAAAACCCAAAGGATGGCTAATTTAAGTGGCCATTGCACTTTATTCTGGCTACTGTCCAACTGCTGTCCCAAAGTCAGATGGTACTGACCTGATGGGTAATGTGGTCACAGCTGCCTGGATAATGATATCATCTGGCTGAGTCCCTCTCCTTATTTCTCCTCCATGTTTTAGCTCATGTGCAACTATTTCAGTGACTACTCAAGATTGGGCAGCTAATGTTGGGGGTGGTGGCATGCCACAGTTGTAGCATTTGACGAGCACCTAAGGGACTTTGCTTCTGGTTACCCCCAGCTATGTGTCTTAGGGAAAGTAACTGCACCTCTCTATCTCAGGCCCTCTTCTGTAAAACAAGAGAGTCAAACAGACATTACATATTTTAGGATGATCACTCTGGACATCAGCTTTCATCCTGTAGGTTTTCAGGTGGACGTGAAGAAGGAAAGGGAGATTAGGTAGAAGGTAGATTGCGTTCAGGCAGAACTTGGAAGTAGTTTAAAAAAAATTCTGAGAGATTTTTTTTTTCTCCCCTTTATCATATGCTTTTTCCCGAAAAGCAGAATTCTAAGAAATAAATCCTAGTTAATTGAGAGTTCTGGTTACTTGGGGTACACTTAATCAAGGTTTTACTGCATTTTCAATTGCACTGAGTTACACAGTGGTTTGCATATGCATTTACTTCTTAAGTGACTTCTGTTCCCTGACCTCATATCTGTTTCATTAAAGTGGAACACTTTGAAACGAAAAAGGGAGCATGGATGGTTCTACCTGGATGCGGCTCTGGGGAAACAGCAGTCAAGGTGATAAAAGGCAGTGTCCAACCATGCTCATATATTAGCTACCCTGCCTGAGAGACAGTAATTGTGTTTTCAACCACACTTCACAGCACATTTCAACCTGGCATGGCATTTCTGGGTTATTCTTCTCACTCTGGGGCAGGTGAATTTGCTGCAAAAATCTCCCCCAATTCCCTCCTGGTAGTAACCAGGTGGGAATTTGAACTTTGGCCGGCCAAGCAATATAACAGGTGATCTTAATACTCCCCAAATGCCATGCATCAGAACTCAGACACATTCTTAGGTCTGGAGAAAAATAAGGAGTCCTTGAATTCTCATGGCCACTTTGAGGCAGTTCCATGGCAAGCATAATTGCCATTTTACATAGAGGTGGGAACAGAGGTCTGCAAGATCAAGGCCATTTATAGACCTAAACTATCCTTCAAACCAGAGGTCTGGTGGTCAGAGCAAGAGAGGACAAGCTACCTATTTGAGAGTAGAGCCCTGGAGCAGTGTTGGACAGCAGGGATGTCAATAAATGATTATTGGGCCAGGCACGGTGGCTCATGTCACCCATATAATTAATCCCAGCACTTTGGGAGGCTGAGGCAGGTTGATCACCTGAAGTCAGGGGTTTGAGACCAGCCTGGCCAACCTGGTGAAACCTCATCTCTAATAAAAATACAAAAATTAGCCAGGGGTGGTGGCACACCCTTGTCATCCTAGCTACTCCAGAGGCCGAGGCAGGAGAATCACTTGAACCTGGGAGGCAGAGGTTGCAGTGAGCCGACATTGCACCATTGCACTCCAGCCTGGGTGACAGAGTGACACTCTGTCTCAAAAAATAAATAAATAAAATAAAAAAATAAATGGTTATTGGGTGAGGGAATGGATGAATGACGGTCTTGTTGAAGGGTTCTCCTGGAGCCCACGGCTGAGGGACAGATGGCTGTCTTCCACCCTCGATTCCCCTGAGCAGCCAGATGGGCAAAATCCCCCAGCTTGTGAACTGATAAACAGCTGGTAATCTCTTATGTGGAACCCAGTAACGTATGGGAAGCCATATTTCAATCAGGCAAGTAGGCTGCAAGCAGGCAGCAACGGCTATCACCAACCTCTCCTCAAAGCTGCCCTTTCTCCTGGAAATTTCTGTCACTGAGCGATTGTACCTGCAGCTCTGCCTTTATCAGGGGCTCAGGTTCCTGGTCCTCTGAACACCCGCCCAGCTCTTTTATAGAAGTTTCCTTTAGTTCAGGCAAGCAAACACAGTTACGTTATTTTAGCAGGAAAAGGAAAAAGAGGAAAGTGCCCATTGCAAGCATCTGATTAGAAAACCAAAAAATAGGCACTGGGGCTTTTTAAGAGAGTGTGAACGCAAGCAAGAGAGAAAGAAAAGGGAATCACAGGCCTGATCCCTTCAAGACGGTCACAAGCTGAGCTGTGACTTTTTATGAAAGCTCTGAAATGCTCAGGGCACCATTCTATGATTCTTAATGCACTTTCTGGGCAGGGTACTTAGTGGGAAAGGAAATGAGGATCCTGATGACATCAGGGTGGCCACTGATTGCTTCCTGTGCTCCAGCATGACTTTATCCTTATAGTTTTTCTTTTCTTTTAAAATAATTACCAGGATGTGACAACATTTGACAGGGAGATGGCAAAGAGAGAGGGCAGAGGGCTGGCTGGATATCGAACTAATGTGCTCTGCTCCAAGCTGTTGCTGGGGCAATTGCTCTACTGCTGTGGAGGGGTGGGAGTCACAGGGGGAGGGGACTGGTGAAAAGATGCTCTCACTTTCGGTCGTAAGTCTGAATTTCCACATGATCATGAAGCTTATGAATAAACATTGTCCCATCTTACGTGGAATTTGAAAGAAATGAAGAGAGAGCAAAGGAGCGTGATGGGCTGATTTGACTCAATGATCCTGCCCCTACTAGGAACTTCTTTTTCAATGGTTATCAAAGTTTGTGTTGGGTCTAAGTCATTTTCCCCTCCTAGATTGCAAGTCCCGAAAGGGAAGTCTGAGTTTTTAAAATTTCTCTGTCTTTGCTCCTGGCACCACCATCACCACTATTGCTACTGCTATTATTCCTATGGCCACTGCTACTACTATCAAGGCATGGTGGCAAATATATGGAATAATTAGAAAGCAGACTCCTTTCAGAGGGTCTGTCCAGCCCTTGATGATCTTCTTTTCCTGAAAACTGTTTCCTCTCTTCTTACCCTAGTTATAAAGGAACCCCACTCACTGAACATAGTTGATTGGATCAGTGGTAGGTAACTGACTTAAGCTAGGCTAGCTGAGACCTTCTCTACATGTGACTGATGGCCATATGAATATGGATCTTGTGTGACCATCTTCTATCCTGTGCAAGGAAAATCAAAGACAGCTTGTGTGTAGATAGTAAGTGAGTAATCAGTTGTATAGAGAGAACTCAAGATGAGAAAGCATATGGTCCCAGCAGGAAAGACAACTTTTATTATTGTTGTTGTTGTTGTTATTATTGAGACAGAGTCTTGCTCTGTCTCCCAGGCTGGAGTGTGGTGGCGTGATCTCAGTTCACTGCAACCTCTGCCTTCTGGGTTCAAGGCATTCTCCTGCTTCAGCCTCCCGAGTAGCTGGGACTACAGGCGTGTGCCACCACGCCCAGCTAATTTTTGTATTTTTAATAGAGATGGGGTTTCACCACGTTGGCCAGGCTGGTCTCGAACTCCTGACCTCCTGGCCTCCCAAAGTGCTGGGATTACAGGCGGGAGCTACAGTACCCAGCCTGGATAGACAACCACTGAGGACCTAATTGGTTGCTCATAGCTTTCCCGACTCCAGTCTCTCACAAGGTCTGGCTGTAGCATATTTTCTGCTGTTAAGACCTGTAACAAACCTTTGTATCCTTATAATAAATGGTATTTTCAGCTTAAACTACCTTGAGTTGGCTGTCTTTACTTACAAGCATCCTTTTTTTTTTTTTAACTTACAAAAGCGTCTTCACTAATACAATACCTGTGTTACCACCCGGCCTCTCTCAGCAGGCATCACTAATCAATCACAGCAGTCTTTCTGCTAAGACTCTGAATCCATCACCTGGCAGTCACTACCAATTGAGCCAAGTTAGCAGACAAACTAAAAATCTATTGGCAAAACAAACAAACAAAACCCCCACAAACTATTGCCTAGCCTAACATCTGTGATGGGTGAGAGTTCAAAAGAGTACAATAAGGAGAACATGGCAGGGAGTCATTCACTCTGATGGGGCCTTCTAAACATGGACTTGAACAATGAGTGG
Organism: Chlorocebus sabaeus; assembly: GCF_047675955.1. Classification (NCBI taxonomy): domain Eukaryota; kingdom Metazoa; phylum Chordata; class Mammalia; order Primates; family Cercopithecidae; genus Chlorocebus; species Chlorocebus sabaeus. The sequence continues at coordinate 34,865,612 of NC_132921.1, read as the reverse complement.
ATTTCCCCAGGCAGAGATGTACAGGACGCACTCCAAGTGTGAGGGAGACGCCAGCAGCTTCTATAGGCCAGGTCACTGTATGGGGATGGATCCAGCATTCTTAGTGTCTTCCTAATCACATTTTACCCGGCTGACTCTGGGTCTCAGAGACCTTTCTCAGTGCCGTTGTTTAACATGCTCTAGAGAGGATACTAAACAAAGCCAAAAGTTGGCCGTAGCTAGAGCTAGGATGGTTGTTCTTCCTCTGCCTCCCAGCTCCCTGTGTGATTTGGGGAAACAGCCAAGTGACTCAGATGGTCTCAGTTTCCAGGACTGGCTTTGTCACCAGTGCACCCTCTCTAGTGAATGTTATTGTGCTTTGGTTTCCTCCATTCTACCCGCCTAATTTCCTTCTGTGGATTCCCTGCTCCCATCCTGGTCCCTGTGGTACGGGAAGGATTTCATATCTGGTTCCTGGGATGAAGCCTGTGATTGGGCATAAACCAACCAATGAGTTCCATTCTCTGGTTACAGGAATTGGTTCAGGGATGGACATGTGACAAAGGACAGCCAATCAGGCTCAAGCACAGCTAATCCTAAGGTTTGACCTTATATAACCAGCAAGAGATGTTCTCTTTTTCCTGCGGCACTGAAATTGGAGAGGCCATGAGGCTGTTCCTGTTGCTACCATCTTGCCACTTTGTAGATCGGTAAATGAAGCCAATCAATGTGGAGAGCAAAGCCAGGAGACAAAGAAACCCAAGTCCTGAGTTTGCTGAGGGAGGCAGTGGCGCCTGAGTCTGACCCTATCCACTGATCATTACATTAAGTAGCCAATACACATTCTATTTTGCTTAAACCAGTTGACACGGGTTGATTCTCATTTGCATCCCCCAAATTCTAAGTATTACACTATTACTGCCTCAGCTGCCTTATTAATAAAATAGGATTCACAATAGTTGTCCTTTGCAAAGAACTGTTGCCAGGAATAAGTGAATGCCTATAAAATGCTTTATTAATCGCGAGGCAGACCCTAGAGGTAAATAACACCACTCTGATAAATGGTTTTAGGAAGGGGCATCCATGTTCCCAAAGAAAAGAAACTGTGACGCATGTTGTCTCATCTTTCACACAATTTGTCCTAGCACAATGTCTGGCACAGAAAAGATGCTTAGTATATAATAGGCAAGTGCTGAAAGTGACTGAAACAGCACACTTCCAATAGCTTACCACTGACTCTGCGGGCTTTCCCCAATCTCTAGCTAGCATTTAAGTGGACTTCCACTCTCACCTTGGCTTTAAATTCTGCAACCACCCAGCACCCCCTCCCTCCTGCATACCTTTGGAACCTCCAGGCCTACCTGCTCTACCAGGGACGTGGGAGAGGTTACTGGGAGAGGGACTGGGAAAGTTTGGTACTTAAGTGTGACTCCTGACAACAAACTGGCAGGGTGCAGCCCCCACCCATCGCTCCTGCTGGCTGGGGTGGGCAGTGGAGGTCAGGCGGCCCCAGCTGGTTCTCAATTGGCCCCTCAGACAAGGAGGTGGGTTATCACCCATCCATCCCCAGGCAGCTGGCAGCCTTTCCCCAACCACCAGGACAGGTACAGAGGCTCTGTTAATGACCTCAGTTGTCCAAATACCATTTATCACTTAAGACAAACCTAATAAAAGGCTCAAAGTGCCTCCTCCAGACGTATTTCTGAACACAGTTCCCTTTTAAATTAGTTGTGTCTCCTTTAACCTGCTGGGCTGCAGCCTTAACAGCGACCTCCTTAGCAGCCCCAGCCCAGAGCCAGTCCTGGAGTGGGGCACCCACACCCCCATTTCTCTGGCAGCAGCAGATGACTGGGTTGTGCTTTCCTTCACTCTTCTCTGTCAATGCCCCTTCTCCTGGACATTTGGTTTGGGGGAGTTGGATGCATTCTCCCAGGTTGTTCTCATCAAATGCTCCCTTTTCTACTTTCCTGTATCGTCAGCAGATTAGAATTGGAAATAATTTAGTGGAAGCAGATGATTCTACAGTTCCGCCTGCGTGCTTGACAATTAACTAAATAAACTGCTTGAGGTCACTTGGAGTAACGATTCACAGACTTGCCTGTGACAGGCAAAAGTTAAGCCCCTCAGTGAGCAGGACCTCCCCACGGGGTGAGGAGGAGGCTGGTTCTGCCGGAGGAAAATTCTAGGCATCTTATTATTCTCCCTCTCCCTTTCCAGTTCTGACCTTAAGAGTACTCTTAACCTTCCTCCTCCAGCTTGCTAATGGGGAAATAAATCTTGGGAGAGTATCTTAAATTCTTTTTTATCACAGACTGTATCGCCGAGATAATAAGACCAGCCTTCAGAGTAACCATTAAGCCACAAAAGGTGTGGTCATCATTTATGATTTTTTTAGCCTTAATTGCTAGACAGACACTTTAAGTGGGAAGTCTGTCTAATGAGCCCAGTCATTAAAACATCAAAAACTGTTATCCGGGGTTTCTATTTTAGTTAGACATTACATTATTTTAATAAGGGGGCCGCATTTCTTGTCACAGGGTTTGGTAATGGAGGCTGAAGCAACCCCCTGGGGAATGGGGGAGGGGGAGGCAGGCTTGCCTTTGGAAAACAAGGTCGCAAATCAAGCTCGAGCTGGGAAGGGGGATGCAGATGAGCCTGTCTGGGAACCTAAGAGGGAGGAGGGCCCTGCCTGTAGGGGCGGTAGGGGACTGGTGGGGGGCTGGAAACCCTGTGCCCTAGTGGGAACCGGGGAAAGCAAGTTGTAGGCTGTTCTGGGCTCCTCGTGCATCACTGCACAGCTTTCTGATCTGCCGCCACACTACTGGGCACAGTAGCCTCGTCCTCAGCCCTCTCTGACTCCTCCTTGCTCCCTGGGGAAGGAGCCAGCCCACAGGCCCAGCCCAGTCCCTGGCCTCTCTGCAACCTTCCCCTCACCAGGCACCCAACTGTCTTCCTCCTTCCTCCCGCCCCCTGCAAGCATTCTCAGAGCTGCCTACCTGCGTGGCACCTGATTCTACCCTTGGTGTTCTCAGGCTGAAAGCTCAAGATTTTGCCAATCATTGTTTGCTCCTTTTTATTGATCCAGACTAGTACCATCCAAAAGAAATAGAATGTGAGCCACATGCATAATTGTAAATGTTCTAGCAGCCACACTTAATAGTAAAAGTAAACAGATGAATTTAAACAACCTATATATTTAAATCAGTATTCCAAAATATTATCATCTCAATATGTAATCAACATTTTAAAAACAGTGAGACATTTGACACTGGTTTTTTCACACCACATCTTACACCTCATCTTGATTGAGACTGGCCATGTTTCCATGCTCAGTGAGGCTTTGATTTTCTAAGCAGCTGTTATAAAATACTCACACTGTGCCAGGCACTGTTCTAAGCAGTTTAGATACAGTTTTCATATAACACTCACAGCATCCCCATCAAGTACATACTATTATGCTTAGTTTACAGATGAGGAAACTGAGGCAAAGGTTAAGTAACTTGTTTGAAGTTGCAGAGCTTATGTTACCACCCAGAATGGGCACAAGGTAGGTATGGATTCAGCATTATATTGGAGGTCTAACCTTCTGGTCTCTCATTCATTCTAAATTCAGTGTGCCCTACATGACTTGGCAAATGTAAATGAGCTGACAAGACTCCCACCAGACCAGGGTGGCTGGTTCACTCTCTCTGCATGACTGACATCTCTGGCCATGGAAATCCCAGGTAACCAAGCTTGCCTATCTAATACCAAGAGATCCTTCTTAAATAGGTAGACATGCCAACATGTAGTCTTTATTTTGAAAAAAGAAAAAATGATCAAGAGGTTAGTCTTTAAAAATTAGGTTTAAAAACAAACTGCTAAAGAAAAGCTTCTCACACTGACAACTTCTGACATTGAGGCACTGAAGGAGGTCATCCTAAAATTGGCTGCTAATTCTAAAAAAGCATAGGTAGCAACAGGAATTGGTCATCATCACAGTCACTGTCATGCCATCATCAAAATGCCAGGCAGCAATAGTACAGGCACAACCACTCTAGCCTGGGAGATGCTCAGTAAATACTGGCTGAAAGAATTAGCTAACCTAAGGGCAGGGTGCAGTGGCTTGCACCTGTAGTTCCAGAACTTTGGGAGGCCAAAGTGACAGGGTCGCTTAAGGCCAAGAGTTTGAGACTAGCCTGGGCAACATAGCTCTAGACCTTCGTATCTATAAAAAATTAAAAACATAGCCTAGTGTGGTAGTGCACACCTGTAGTTCGAGCCACTCAAAAGGCTGAGGTGGAAAGACGACTTGAGCCCACAAGTTGGCGGTTGTAGTGAGCTGCAATTGCTCCATTGTACTCCAGGCTGGGTGACAGAGTGAAATCCTCCCTCAAAAAAAAAAAAAAAAAAAAAAAAAGAGAGAGAGAGAAGTAGTAACTAACCTAGTCTTCTTGGAGAAAGTAGACAGGGCATGCTGAACTATGGAAGAGTAATCTATGGTAACTATTTTACACCAGACAAAATGGAGAATGGTTATCAAAACCAGGAGATGCAATGAGGTTGCCCTAAGTAGACAAGAGGTTTACATCCAAGGAGAGCAATGGCTCAAGGTGGAGGATGAAGGCAGGAAGGGAATAAACGTGAGGGCCTGTGGCTACATTGCATTTATATCTCATACAGGTGTAGTCAACAACCGTCACTAGATTTGCAAAAATACATAGAGAGGGGGCATGTAGAGAAGGGAAGCCAGCCTTTCAAAAAGGGAGCCCACATCCACAGCCCTGTTGTTTGGTTTTCAATTTTATCAGAATTCAATTCAACTGATGACATTTATAAAAAGGAGAGGCAGGAAAGGCAAATATAAGACAGGGAAGATGTGGATATATTATATATCATATATTTTATAATATATATTATATATAATGTATTATATAATATATATGATATATAATATATAAATATATATGATATATATTTATATATTTTTTATATTATCTATATATCTATATCTATCTATCTATCTATCTATCTATCTATCTATCTATCTGAAAAAAGTAATGGGGTGCTAGGGGGTCACAGACCAGCCCAAGACACGCAAAGGTCAGAAAAGCGCATTCCCAGTAAGAGAAATGAGAGGTCAGGTCTGGTCCCACCAGGAAGACAAAGATTCAGGGAAAAACAACAACCAAGGGCTCCGGCAAAGATAAAAGGATCACAGATTGTTGAGAAAAGAAGGCTGAGGGACAAGTAACTGCAGGATCCAGAAGATTCTAACCTAGAGTAGGACAAAGACAGTGGTGTAAGAGGGAGTTACACAACATGGGTTTGAATCCATCCCTAGCAACAAAAATTTCTTTACCTTTAAGAGACAAAGACAGCTACTTTGGCAACTTGGGAAAAACTGATAAAAATATATGTAAGGTAGAATTATCATATGACCTAGCAATTTCACTCCTAGGTGCACACCCAAGAGAAATGAAAACACATATCCACGTAAAAACCTGTGCACAAATGTTTATAGCAGCATTCTTCGTAAGAGCCCCAAAGTGGAAACAACTCAAATATCCATCAACTGGTGAATGGATAAACAAAATATAGTAGATCCATACAGTGTGATATTATTTGGCAATAAGAAGGAATGAAGCACTGTTCCATGCTACAATCTGGAGGAACCCTGAAATCATTATGCTAAGTGAAAGAGGCCAGGCACCAAGGACCACATATTATATGATTCAACTTTTATGAAATATCCAGAACAGGCCAATCTATAGATACATAAAGTAGATTAATGGTTGCCAGGGGTTGAGGGTCCAGATTAGAGGGAAATGGGGGAGTAACTGCTAATGGGTATGGGGCTTCTTCTCAAGGTGATGAATATGTCCTAAACGTGGTTGTGGGGATGGTTGCAAACTCCGAATATACTAAAAACTTTGAATGGCACACTTTTAATGAGTGGGTTGCATGGTATGTGATATAGTTTGGATATCTGGCCCCTCCAAATCTCATGTGGAAATCTGATCCCCAATGTTGGAAGTGGGGCTTGGTATGAGACATTTGGGTTGGGGGACAGATCCCTCATGAATGGCTTAGTGCTGTCCTCTGGGTAATGAGTGAGTTCTCACTCTATTAGTTTCCTCAAGCTCTGACTGTAAAAAAGAGCCTGGCACCTTCCTCTCCTCTGTCTCTCTCCTGCTTCCTTCCCCTCATCATGTGATGCCAGCTCCCCTTCCTCTTCCACCATGAGTGGAAGTTTCCTGAGACTCTCCCCAGAAGCAGATGATGGCACCATGCTCCTTGCACAGCTTGTAGAACTCTGAGCTAAATCAACCTCTTTTCTTTATAAATTATCTAGCTTCAGGTATTCCTTTATAGTAATGCAAATGGACTAAGACATTCTGTGAATTATATCTCAGTAAAGATGTATGTATGTATGTATGTAGGTATGTATCCATCCATCCATCCACACGTCCATCCGTCCATCCATCCATCCATTCATCCATCTATCCATCCATCCATCCATCCATCCATCCATCCATCCATCCATCCATCCATCCATCCATCTATCCATCCCAGCCAGTGCCTGGCATGTAAAAGGCATATAGAAGGCATTTGGGAATTGTTAGCTGTAATAGAAGATGCTGTTCTCTTTCTTTTTCTTTGCTATGAGGATGCACAAGAAGCAAGCAACAGGGGGACCCAAATGCCCTCCTAAGCCAGACTCTCCCATCAGGTAGCAAGTTCCAGGTTTCACTGGGTAGTCCATCCCCCAAGCAGGACATGTGGGGGTACAAAGAATAGGGAGTCAAGCCAGCAGTGTGTGGGGCCATTGTGTAGTGCCTCCCAGTCCCTGGGCAGGCGAGTCCTGAAGCGCCAGGTGGCTGGGTGTGGATCTTATATCAGAAGGGCCCACGCCCAGCTGTTTCAGGATAATGTCGCACTGACCTCTGCTAAAGGCAAACTCCCACAGTGCTCACTATTGGAAACATACTGATCTCCGCCTCTGTGGTTCTGTAGGGGATGTCTTTCAACAGGATAGCTGCCCCCACAGGGTTAAACCTTGTCCAGAGTGTCTGCAAAGGGCATATGCTCCAGTCCTTTCATTTCTGTCCTCTCCTCAGAAGACAAGCCACCCCATGACCCCCAATTCTGCCAAATGTGAGAAGGGTCAGGAATAGGATTTAGAATATGGGCGACCTTGGTTTCCGTGCCCACTGCAGACCTTCAAGTAGCAAAGTGATTTCAGGCCCATGGGAAGGCAGAGCTAAGTGTCATTCCTCTTCGTGCCTGGTATACTTTGACTGAATTGAATCAGACTCTCTGAACCTCATTTACAATGCCAGGAGCTTGGCAAAGGATCTCAATGCTTCTCAACAGAGGCACTATTGCATCTCAGGGACAATAATCTTGGGGCATATGGGATCATACCATTTGTCCTTATAGGACATTTATCATCCATGGCCCTGACACGATTAATACCAGCAGTGCCTCCCAGTGGTGGGACAATTCCAAACGTGCCCCCTATTCAACATACTTTCCAAATGCCCCTGGAGGGGGTACTGCTCCAGGGAGTGAGGGGCATGGCATTGCCTGTGGTGATCTCAGAGGTTTCTTCTAGTCCTGATCAGTGGTGTGCTGGTAAAAACCCAACAACCAAGTCTAAAAAAAAAAAAAGGTAGGTGGCTGCAGGGAGGGGTGCTGAGAGAGGGAAAGCCCTGCCTGGTGTGTAGAACATGCTAAATTCCATGGTGTAAATACTCCCGCTTCACAAAACTGAAATTTAACAATTTGCTATTGCTATTGCACTTGCAAGCTGATATGACCTGGCTCCAGCATACCATTGCCTGACGTCTTGTATCTCAATACACAACTCCAAATGCTAGTTTTAAAAGGTGCACTGCATTAAGAATACCATCAGACTAATCTTTCTATGGTCTCATGTTTTAGAACCAAATAATGCTACTACTACTAAAAATCCTGATAACACGTCCTATGACCTGAACCAGGCTACAGAGAAATGGGAAACATTCCACTGAATGGCAATCCTCATGCGTTAATGCCAGGCAGGCAGAATGCAGACTGCAGGAAGCTGCCTGCTCCCCAAACTCCACCCTGGCCTTGCTGGCTGTCCCCGTACCATACTGGGAGGGGTTGAACAATTCTAGCTTCAGCTCTTCCCTGCTAGCATTCTCCTTCCTTCTGCATGAACCCCCTCCTCTTCCCAGTATCTCGTCTTCAGCAAGCCCCTGACAAGCTCCTTCAGCTCCAGTGGTATAGACTTAATGTTTGCCTCCTCCTAGGGGAACGTGCATTTCCAAAAGTGGACAAAAAAAAAAAAAAAAAAAAAAAAAAAAAGGAAGAGGGCACAATATTTAACTGAAAAAGTCCAAGACATGTGCACAGGCTGGGGGCAGCTGTAAAACAAAACGAAGGACCCGAACCCTATTATAATGAATAAGAGTTAGTAGAGAAGATGGTACAAGCCAAAAAAAACAAAAAACAAAAAACAAAAAAAAAAACCCACAAAAGGGAGAAGTGTATTTAAAACTATTCCCCATGTTATGGGTGGAGAGTCAGGGGAGGGGCAGGAGGTAACTTGAGGGGTGCTGTATTTGTTCACTATCTAATTGTTGTAATGGTTTTATGAGTATCTACAAGTGTCAAAACCTATCAAACTATACTCTAAATATGGGAGATTTATTCTACATCAGTCATACCTCAATAAAGCTGCTAAAAAAATATCCCCCAGGCAAACTGTGAACATGGGTATTTGGCTCAATTCAGAGAGAGCCACCAGCTTGCAATAAAACTATCCTAGCACTGGGAAGAACCAGGGAAGAAATGGCGTCTGCAGCAGGGTGGGGAATCGGTTGGGAGATGGGACCTCTTTGGCTTCCCATCTGCAAACTGCAGGGAAGGGGCTGAAGAGGGGGAAAGGAGGTTCTACACACCAGGCTCAGCAAGCTTAGGCTGCCCGGAATTGTCTGTTTGCAAAGATGAAGGTGATATAATTGGAATCAGAGCCTCAGCTGAACCAGGAAACGAGTGGAGGTTTAAATATCAGAATGCAAAGTTTACCAAAGGGATAGGAGAGAGGGAGGGAAGGAAGGAGGAGAGGAGAGAGGAAGGTGGAGAATGTGGGGAGGGGCATTGGAGAGAAGGGTGGAACCGTCAGGAGAGGGAGGAAGGGAGGTAGGGAGGAGGACTGAGAAGGAGGGGAGAAGGTGGAGGAGGGATTAGGAAGGTTCAGGAGGAAGCGAGGAGGGCAGCAAGGGTAGGGGAAGATTGAGGAGGAGTGAGGAGGGATGGCAAGAGGGTGAATGACAATGGGAGAAGGGATTAAAAAGCAGGGTCCAGAAGGAGGCGGGAGAGTAGAGGTGGGAGAAGGGCCCAGGAGGAAGAAAAAGGGAAGAAGAGGAAGATGAGAGCGAGGAGGGCTGGGACCAGCCAGGGGACAGGCACTGACACAGCACTGCCAGGCACACAGCGGGCTGGAGAGAAGATTCTTGGAGGTCACTGACATCTCCAGGCAGCCTGGAGGGAAAAGGAACCTAGAGATGTTTCTGTTGATAAAAAAGTAGAGATAAGAAGGCTTGCATGGAGGCCAGAGGTGGCCTCTAGGAGGAGAACCCGGTGGTGGGCGGGGCAGGGCTGCCTTCCTTGCAGCCCACTCTGGTGCTCCCAGACAACACATGGGAACCTCCCTGGACAGCGTGCCCTTCCCCGCTGTGGCCTCAAATAACAATCTGGGGTCACCCCTGGAGCTCAGGCACGAGCTTGGCTCAAGTGCTGAGATGGCACCTAGGAGAACTCCACAGGTGCCCAGTGAAGTGAGGGCAGGTTACCTGGAACCAGTGCTATCTGGAGAGTAGCTGCAGAGTCATGATTTCCTTAGCCCCTTATCCTTCCTTGCTCTCAAAAGAAGCCAGGGGTTCCCAGGGATTGATTTTATGCCCAGCCAAATGACGCCCCTTCTTTCTCCCCTCATGAAGATAAAATCTTCCCCCAAATATCTGTCAGAGCATGTGAAATTCCATTAGAAAGTTATTCCTTTGCATGGCATCTGAGGCTGGTCTCCCAGGAGAACCAGGAGGAGATTTAGGCAGCTAGAAGGACCTCACGGCTGGTCTATTCTAATGATCCTATTTTACAGGTGAGGAAACAGACTCACGGATGGGACAGGACTTGCCCACAGTGAGTCTGTAAGCACTGGGCTAGACCTCGGGTTCCCGGGCTCCTTGCCTGGTGCCCTCTCTTCTCTATACTAGGGTCGACCAAGCATGAGCTTCGGCAAGTTAAATGAACCTGTGGTGAGGGCAGGGAGGTGAGTGGGAGGATCAGCAGTGACCACAGGCACGAAGCACTCCAGAGGGCTCAGAACCAACCCCCAGACAAACACCCTGGGGAAACAGAGGCTTCCCTGTCCCCACCTTGTTTTCGAGATAGGGCCTTACTCTGTTGCCCAGGCTGGAGTGCAGTGGCACAATCATAGCTCACTGCAGCCTCTAAACTCCTGGGCTCAAGTGATCCTCCTACTGTAGCCTCCCAGATAGTTAGGACTACAGGCATGTACCATCATGCCCAGCTAATTTTCTTATTTTTTGTATTCTTGTAGAGACAGGGTCTTGCTTTGTTGCCCGGGCTGATCTCTTGGCTTCAAGCAATCCTCCCACCTCAGCCTCTCAAAGTGTTGGAATTATAGGCATGAGCCATTCTGCTCGGCTGGCACTGTTTTTCTAAGCCATGTTTATCCAGCCCTTACTGTGTGGGCAGGGCCTTCTGGGGCTTGGGGCTTAGGACCCCCATCTCTTCTGTCCTATTCCAGGCCTTGTACCAGCTTTTATCTTCTCAATGATTGGGAACTTGCTCCTTTATGTGGAATCTGTGCATTAGTAAAGTTGTTAAATGTCCTTGAAACTGTATGAAAAAGTGGGCAGAGTGGAGCACCCTGGGGGTAGGGAAACGGGGCTCTGAGCTATGAACAAAGCCCTGGCAGGAGACATTTTTCAGAGGATACTAAAGCAGGGAGACTTCCTGGAGGAGGAGAGCTTGGAGAAGGAAGAGAGAAGCAAGACCACACAGCTCCCAGTTGTGGGGTGAGGGTGGGGTAGCAGTCCCTAGCAATGGCCTTGGGGTGCTGCTAAGAACCCAGGTTGGTGGTGGCTTTCACAGGCCTAATGAGGCCCAAGGGAGAACACATTGAAGGGAAGCACTGCAAGCACTGCAGCCTCTGAGTGGAAAGACCCCCATCCAGGCCAGCCCTGCCCCTGCCCTCAGGTTCCCAATTTTGAATACCTGGAGTTTGTGCCTCTCTAGAGCCCTTTCCCTTTCTAGAACTGGAAAGATCTAGACATGACACATGACTTCGGCCCTTTCCCTTTCAGATCTTTCTAGAACTGGAAAGATGCAGATATGACCCGACTTTTGCCCTTAAAAATAGTGCTTATGGATGGTTTCTCATTTGAAAATGCTTATGAAGATGAACAAAAAAGATAGAAAATTTGTGAACAATATTATCATGAAGGTGTTGCAACAACCACACACACACATACCAGTGCATGCGTGGTAAGACAAGGAGGAGGAAAGACAGCCGAGTGACAAAGGAGGGGGCTGAGGCAGGGCCTGCAGAGGAGGGAGGGGCAAGGGCCGTGGAGGTCCATTTCCTGTATGCCCAATGAAGAGCATGCACTACAAAAGGTATTTATTAAAAAGGGAAAACAAATGCTCTATTTTCAAAGAAGACAAAAAGGTGCCTTCTTGTGCAGACATGGTGTTAACAAGTGCACCACTGCAGCCACCCTCCCCACAAACACTTCTCTCTCGCACTCCCAGGCGCAGAAAGCCTGGTTTCTTCCCATTTCCTGCACGTTCCATGGGCCTGACTAGCAGCAAAGGTGGTCTGAGACTGAGGCATAGAGAGGTGGAGTGACTTAACCACAGGACCATAGGCAGGTAGGGAGTGGTAGAGACCCAGGATCCTTAAATTCAGCTCTGCATTCTTTCCTACTCTGTATGTGCTTTATTGAATTTATGGTGGTGATGATTATGACCATTGTCATCACCCATTGTGCCCAGACAAGGCACAGTATTGTCTTTTCACAGATGGAACAATCATTTTGTGTATTTTCTAGTCTTTGAGCCCCACCACAGTCCACACCACACCAATCCGAGGGTGGCACACCCTCAGTAAGGACGCCGTGCCACTCCCTGACCACATCTGTGTTTGTCATCCATACTCTGGCCCTGCCCTACCCCCTCACCTGGTTCAAAGAGCCGCACTCTAAAAGCCCCTTCTTCCCGGGCACCTCTTAGCCAGCCTGCTCTGCATTCTTAAGAGGCATGATCTTTAGGGAGCTAATTACCTAATTAGTGCATCTAGAGGAAAGCTTAAGTTACGAGGCTGATAATAAGGCAAAAACCATGAAACAATTGTGCTAGGCGGTTCCTTGCTGTCAGACTCATTGTTGACGTCAAATTATTAATTATGATTCTTAATCACTCCTTTTCCCATCAGGACTCCTGAGATTTAATTTGCTTCATCATTTGGCCTTCCTAGAATACATGGTTATGAATGTTGCTTCTCCAGGGCGATGGGGAGAATTGCTATATCTCGTCAAGCAGCCCTTCCTTCTGCCCAGACCTGAGGGCACCAGCAGCTGCTGCCCGGTGTGGAGACCGGGTCCACCTGCACCAGCTGGCCCTGTCATGGGAGGGGTGCTTGAATAGAAGGGCCCCAGGAGGGGGTTCAGGATGGGACGGTGACTGGAACCACGTTCTTGGGGGAGGGCATCGTCTAGCTATGAGCGACCTGAAGGGGCTGTCAGGTGGAAGAGAAATCAGGCTTCTTCCTTTGCTCCAGTGGACAGAGTTACAATCAATGAGTAGGTCGTGTGGAAGTTCGATCTAGGCTTCATACGATAACTCTGTAACAGAGCCAGGCCAAGGACAGACTGGACTGTGTGGGGAGCAAACCAGCCTCCAGTTGCTGGGTGCATTCTGGCAGCTGCTGGGTCACCAAGCATTGCGTTGAGAGAAGACTCTTCCCAATTGGTGCCCTGATCCGAAATTGATGGTAGGTTTCTGGGTCTGTGTCACCTCCACCTCCCCACCCCGTCCTCATGCCCTTGTCCTCAGCCCCTCTCACAGGCCCTAGAATGGGGGCTCAAGCAACATTTGTTGATTTGAGTCGGAATAAAAAACAAGTCCAAATTCAATAAGAAAAGGAATGCTTGGATTAGGGGAATGCCAGCAGGGACTTTGTTCTTATGCTTTAATTTTTTCCAAGGAGTGCAGTGAATTCATGTAAGGTTTATGAAGTGAACAATGAATTTCAAAATTAAAAAGTCAGTGATGAAACTTTAAGAGACTCCCCCCATTTCCTCAATATTTGGTAACCCAAGGTGAGCTACTCCCCCAGGACTGTTCTGAACCTGTCACAATTTTCCAGGGGAGGGAGGCAGAGGAGAGAAGACTGGAGCCCTGGCTGGGGTTGGCAGGAAGGAGGTGTGGGACGCATGCTCTGTTTTCACCTGGGATGGAAGAGATGTGATGAGGGGCCCAGAGGCAGCTTTGCCAAGTCAGTGGCCTGGGACTGGGGTTTTCGTGTGGACAGGTACCTGCGCTCACTCATTATTAAAGACTAACCTTCTCAAAACAGAAACCAAAACATCTGTATATCTTATATTAAACTAAGGCATAGCCAGTGAGCAAAAAAAGAGAGAAAACACAAACACACTTTTTGGCAGGCAAGTTAGCAATTTTGGACCCTAAAATTATTATGTATGTTCTCTTTCAGCCAGCAATTCTACTTCTCATTGTTTATCCTAATAAATAGTTAAGTATGTTTAATGGTTTGTTAAATAATATTAAACTCAGTATCATTATATTGTGGAAATGACTTTAAATGTCCAACAAAAAAGGATACTAGTTAAATAAAGTAGGAGATTGTACATTTATACTATGAAATGACTTGTGGCCATTACAAAAATATAGATAAGTATTTTACTGACATGGAAATATGCTATGTTGTGATGTGTACAAATAGTTGTACAGAATGATCCCAATTTGTTTAATAAAATATATGTTCATAGAAAAATGTGTGGAGTAATATATATAGCAACAAAACTTAGTGGGAGAATTTCAGTTTAATTTTTTTCTCATTTGTATTTTTTTCTGCCTTCTCTCTCTCCCTCTCTCCCACCCATCCTTCCTTCTTTTCTCTTTATAATGAACATGATTTACTTCTACGATTTTTTGTTTTTTTGAGGTGGAGTGTCGCTCTGTCGCCCAGGATAGAGTGCAGTGGCGTGATCTTGGCTCACTGCAATCCCTGCCTCCCAGGTTCAAGTGATTCTCCTGCCTCAGCCTCCTGAGTAGCTGGGACGACAGGTGCCTGCCACCATGCCCAGCTGATTTTTGTATTTTTAGTAGAGATGGGGTTTCATCATGTTGGCCAGGCTAGTCTTGAACTCCTGACCTCCCGCCTTGGCCTCCCAAAGTGCTGGGATTACAGGTGTGAGCCACCATGCCCAGCCTACTTTTACCATTTTTAAGAAGTTTAAAATTATGTGTGCTTTTTCCATCATAGACAGTTGAGAAAAAATGTTTACAAAGTATATGTGCGGTAAATCCATGGGCTGTGTTTCTATATACTGAGAGGACAGGTGAAGAAAATACTGAGACTTACCTAACAGAGGATTGAGGATCGCATTCCAAGTAGTGGGATTACTTCCCCCTCTTCTTGTTTAAATTTTTCTTTATAAAATGAGTATTTTAGTGATAAAGGGTTTAAATTCAATAATAGTGTGGTCTCTCAAATGCTTAGTGGTTAAAGTAGATTCAGTGCATCAGAGAAAAATAACACAAGGTTGCCTGTGTAGACAACACCAGGCCCAACACATAGGGTGTGGAGAACCCAACTTTGATTACGTATCACAGGAAAATCTGCCCACACAAGACTGGTAAGTCGATGGGGTGATATTTCTTGAGGAATCTTTGAGGATGTCCTTCCTGTTGTCACACAAATGGGCATTTTGTTGTGAACAGGAGCAGGACAAAGGGGAAAGTCCCTGAACCTGCTGGCCAGTAGATTCTTCCATTACACCAACTAACTGCAGTAATCCCTTCTAAGTCTGTTATCTCATCTGCTAAATGGAGATAATATCTTACCCTGGTCTGTCTTTCTTGTATGGTTACAGATGTACATGAACAAGTGAAACTACCCCAATCACAAGGAAACACCATCATGGTTAGTTACTGGGAAAGACAAAAAAAGAGAAAAGGAAGATAAACTCAAAAAAGGATAATTGGAGCTAAATTGGTTTTGAACCAGGCTGGGCTGGAGCCCCTCCCCTGGAATTCCCTCTATTAAAAGGGCTGGCAAGAGGCAAGGGGCACGAGGTGCCCTGGCTGGCCCAGGCCACTCACCATCATCTGGGGCTACCTCCTGGCCTACGGTGTGGCCATTTTCATTCCACTCCAAGTCCAGGGGAAAGCCAAGAAAATCCACAGGTCTCGTATTTCTTCCAGCGTCTTAGGAATGAAACGTGCAAACGATGAACTCATTTTATCCTCAAACCAAGCCCTCGACACAGATTCCATCTCAAGGAGCTTTCTGGCTGATGGCAGAGTCAGGAGAGTCCCAGCTATCATCAGTGACAACAACCCTGCTTGCTCTCTGTGCGAGGCGTACACCTGTCCCACCATCGGCAGGGCGCACTCCAGGAAGCAGGCTACACACTGGGGCACATAGTGGCTGTGAAAACACCGCTGCACCAGGGGCCTGGGGCCTGCTGTAAAATGCTGGCCAAATCCCCATTCACTCTGGGGTCTCCATCTACTTGTCTGAAATAGGAGGGTGGTGGTGTCCCATGAAAGGCCTTTCCACTTTTGAGGTCCTGGGAGCCACTGGTGCTCTACAGGCAGTACTTCTGCCCTCCACAGTGGTCATTTCATGGGGGGTTTGGACTCCATTTACAGACGGCCACAAGTACAAGGCAGGCATGGAACTCAAGAAAATACCCACCACTATAGGTGAGGATGTGGGGACACTGGGAACCGATGGATGGGTGGGAGAGTGAAAATGGCTAACACTCCTGGGAATGCAATGTGGCATTATTTTATGAAGTTGAACACATACACACCCTCTGACCCAGCAATCCCACTCTCGGACATGAGCTCTAGGAGACACATAAAAGAATGTTTTCAGCCAGGCACGGTGGCTCACGCCTGTAATCCCAGCACTTTGGGAGGCTGAGGTGGGTGGATCATTTGAGGTCAGGAGTTTGAGACCAACCTGGCCAACATGGTGAGACCCATCTCTACTAAAAATACAAAAATTAGCTGGACATGGTGGCATATGCCTGTAATCCCAGCTACTCGGGAGGCTGAGGCAGGAGAATTGCTTGAACCCAGGAGGTGCAAGTTGCAGTGAGCCAAGATCGTAACCCTGCACTCCAGCCTGGGCAACAGAGAAAAACTCTGTCTTAAAAAAAAAAAAAAAAAATTCTCAGAAGCAGAAAAAAAGAAAATGTGTGAAGAAAACACGCAAACGTCTCCAATGTTACTGACCAAAAAAATGGATAGTACATCATGGTATATTCATTGGGATCATGGACTACTATTCAATGGTGAAAGGAATGAACTACAGCCACCTGCTTCGACGTGGATGAATCATAGAAACCTAACATTGAGGGAGAAAAACAAGCTGCAGAAGAATGAACCCAGTTTGACTTCATTTATGTAAAGTTCAAGCACTGTCAAAATGACTAACAATTTTTTCTGGGGAAAATATGTATATAACATAAAATTTGCCATTTTAACCATGTTTAAATATATAATTCTGTGGCATTAATTAAATCCACAATGTTGTGCAATCATTACCATGATCTATTTCTAAAACTTTTTCATCACCCCAAACAGAAACTATTCATTAAGCAATAATTCCCCCATTTCCCTTTCCATCCAGCCCCTGGGTAACCTCTAACCTACTTTGTCTCTATGAATTTGCTTATTGTAGATATTTCATATAAATAGAATCATACAATATTTGTTCTTTTGTGACTGGCTTCTTTCACTTACTACATGGTTTTCAAGGTTGTTCCATGTTAAGCATACATTAGAACTTCATTCCTTTTGTGAGTGACTTTTATACACACACACATACCCTGTATCTTGCTTATTGGTTCATCTGTTACTGGACACTCAAGTTGTTTCTACCTTTCGGCTATTGGGGATAATGCTGCGATGAACATTCGTATACAAGTATCTGTTTGAACGCCTGTTTTCAATTCTTTGGGGGTATATATCTAGGAGTGAAATATACATAGGGGTGGAATGGCTGGGTCACATGGCAATTCTGTGTTTTACTTTCTGGGGAACCATAACAGATTTTATTCCTACATAAGTGGTAAGACCATCAGGAAAAAGTCAAGGAATCTGCCCACATAATTCAGGATAGTGATAGCTCTGGAAGAAAGGGCGGGGCATACGGTGAAGGAGGGAGACAAAGGAGCTTGAAGTACTTTGAGTCACTATTTAGCATTTTTGGTTCTATTTCTTAAACTGAGACAGGGGTTCACAGGGGTTTATGTTATTATCCTTCACACCTATATATACATGTGACAGATACTCTTTTGCATGTATCAAGTGCTACATTAAAAAAAAAAAAAAAGAAAACATAAGAAAAGGAAAGTTAATTCATTCCTCTACACAGTCCCCCACCCCCAAGGACAGTGGCACAAATGCTCCCTGGTGCCCTATGTCCCTGCCAGTGGGAGACTCCTCACTGTGCTGAAGGCGAGGCTTGAGCCCAGACGCCCTGTGTGTGTCCCAGGCTGCCTCTCTGCTGGTCTGCAAGTTTCTTGGGATGGCAATGACATGTAACTTATCTTTCGACTCCAGTCACTAATACAGTCCCTGGTAAATAGTGCCGGCTTCATGCGTGCCTGCTCAATGAATAGATGAATGTATTAATATTAATCAGCAGCCTCTTCCCAGGACCTACCAGTGATGGCATTTGGACAGCCATCCCATGCATCCACACCAAATGCTGAAGGCCACCTTCTCTCTCCAGTCCTCAGGGCAGTCTCTGCTGAGCTTGCTTTCTGTCACTGCCATCTCTAGTCTCTAAGCCAATCGCACAGGGGTCTACCAGGTGCTGGCTTTCCTACCGCTACCCTGGCCTGCTTGCCCACTCCTTCCGCACCCACGGCTCTCTTATATTCCTGCCAACTGCTTGGGGGGCCTCCTCAGCTCTGCTGGCTGTCCTGGCCACTGCTTGCCTGGACCTGGGCCCTCTCTGTCATTCCTCATCTATTGCTGTTGAAATCCTCCAAGGCCCAGTTCAGGGACCTCTCTAGGAGGCCCTTCCTGGTTAACCCCACCAGAAGGCTTGAGACCAAATGCAGAAAGCACAGGGCCTGCATCAGGCAGGCCAACTAGTTCTCCTGTCATTCTATGAGTATAGGTCTGCCCTGTGCATAAGGGCACCATATTCCTTAAGGGCAGGGGCTCTATGTTATAATTCTTTCCTAGCTCCCACAGCACCTGGGCATCTAAAGGGAAAGCTATGATCTGAGAATGGACTTCATTTTTACCTCTCTGGAGGTTCCAGCAATGCGGCTGGGCTGGGCGTGGTTAGAACTGTGAATATTGGCACCTGCTGCCCACCCCCAACCATCCCCAGGGACCCAACAACCAAAGAAACCACAGATATTTTCAAGCAAAACTGGATATACCAGAACATACCAGTCCCTCCGTGGACAAAGCAAGGTTTCTGTTCTTTATTAACCATGTGTCTTTCCTATCATTATCTGAAATTTAGATGCCTCAAAATGAAAAGAGTGTTTTGGAGGCAGGATAGACTAGAATCTAGAGCCAAGGTGGGCAGATGGGGGTTAATGGAGAGGCGTGAATAAATGCTGAGCTGAGGGACAAGTGGAAGTCTTGGATGGCTCAGGAGGTTCACTTAATCTCACTGTCTCAGTTCCTGCCATAGTGAGAGGCAGCCTGGCATAGAGGTTAGAGCATGGGTGTCAGAGAGAGACCATGGGTTGAAGTACTAGCTCAACCACTTTCCTGCTATGTGACCTTACGCAGGTTACTCGACCTCTCTCACCTCCTTTTTTCATCTATAGAATGGGAATAATAAACAGCCCTTCACTGGATGGTTGTAAGGGTTCAATAAGTTAACATCAGTGAAGCACTTAAAACAGGGCCTGGAGCATCCTATGCCCTGTACAGTAGCTCTTCTTACAGTACAAAAAATCACGCGTTCCATCTCACAGAACATTGCTTTGGGATGAGCCTCTATGGTGTCTAATGAGCTACTCAAGCAGAACGAATCTTTAGTAAAACATACCAAACAGCTCCCCAGAAAGACAGCCACCAACTTCTATTCCTTCCGCAAGAGATGGGTGGGCATATCCACTTCACTGTACCTTTACTTGTCAGCCCTGGCTATTCTAATTTTTTTACAAAGCTTCGTGAAATTGATAAGTTAAAAAAAAAAAAAGGCATCTTGGAGCTTTTAACTTCAGTATTTTCATTAATAATAATGATCGATCTTTTCTTCTTTTTTTTTTTTTTCCACTGAGGCAGAGTCTCACTCTGTTGCCTGGGCTGGAATGCAATGACATGAACTTGACTCACTGCAATCTCCACCTCCCCGGTTCAAGTGATTCCCCTGCCTCAGCCTCCCAAGTAGCTGGGACTACAGGCGCACACCATGATGCCTGGCTAATTTTTGTATTTTTAGCAGAGAGGAGGTTTCGCCACATTGGCCAGGCTGGTCTCAAACTCCTGACCTCAACCAATCCACCTGCCTCAGCCTCCCAAAGTGCTGGGATTACAGGCGTGAACCACTGCCCCTAGCCTGATTAACCTTTTCTTATATGTGAACTGATCATTTGCCATAGGTAATCCTGTATTCCTAAGCTGTCATTTTCTTTTCCTCTTTTGTGCCACTGAGATGTATGCCTTTCTTTTAAGGATATGAAAGCTCTTTTTATAGGGTTAATATATTAACTTTTTGGCCATATGTGTTATAAATACATACATATATTTTAAAACTTTAATAGTAAAAAGTTCATTAAGAAACCTGAAATATTTAGTCTTTGACTTGTTCTTCCTCTTTCTTATCCTAAGAAAACAATCAGTGTTCCTGAGCCAGAATATTCACTCTAGTGCCATTTATATTAGGGGAAATATAAAATTACCCAAATATATAGCTAATGTAGTACATTAGTGTGAGTGAATAGTATGCAACCTAAATTAAAATGAGGCTTTCTATGAATGATTAGGAAATGCTCAGATAAAATGCTAAGTGATAAAAGCAGCATAACGTCCAGAATAACCTCAATTTTATGAAGTGAAGAAAATTATACATATTTTTTGCGAGGCTGCAAAGCTACATCGAAACATTAACAATATCAATTGGAGTTCTTTCTTTCTCTTTTGTCTTTCTGCCTGATGTGGATTCCTAAGGAGCTTATTCTGAGTGGTAGAATTACTGATGCTTTAATCCCCTTTTACTTTTCTGATTTTTCTAAATTTTCTTTAATAAATTATTTTATAACTAAAAAAAATTTATCAGTCTCAAACTTCAGTGTTCATCAGAATCACCTGCATGGCTTGTTAAAACAAAGATCACTGTGTCCCATCCCCAGGGTTTCTGATTCAGTAGGTTCACGGTGGGTCCCAAGACTCTGCATTTCCAGCGAATTCCCAGATGATGATGATGCTGTCGGTTCAGGGGACACATTTTTGAGAACCATGACTCTACACTAAAGGGTATTATTTCTTTCATTACTTTGTTCGCATCTAGCTTGATGAGATGAAAAACAATGGCACCTGATCTTCTTAATCTTTGAAGACTGATAAATTGTTTCTACCAGGTGAGAAGGAGCCAGAACATCAAGCCCTCTGCAGGTGCGAGCCCAGTGCAGACACAAGCCCAAGCCCAGGGCAGACACAAGCCCAAGCCCAGGGCAGGCGAGTCTTTGTTCCTACTGCCAGCCCCATGCTCATGGAAGACCTGCGTTCCACACATTCCTTCCCTGAAACCACCAGGCACCTCCCTTTTCTTCTCATTTTCCAACCAAGTGCACTTGGGGGAATGGGGGCATTTCTCATATGTATTCTCATTCAAAATGTATATCTACTTTTTGTCTTTTTAAAATATTATTATTAATTGAAGACTATATGTCTACATTTTGAATCATAGTTCACGTGTGACAGACAGGTCCTCCTGGCCCAACCAGGAACTCCTGGTGGGCCCAGACAGCTTGCTTAGGTCCATCCTGGGTGCCTGGCAAATGTGATTTGGTTTCCTTGGGTCTCCCCTGAGCTCCAGGACTGTGATAGGCCTGGCAGACACTTTGGTGAGGACATACCGACATAAATAACAATCTCATTGATGGCAATGAGCCCTCCAGAGAACATGAAACAGGAATGAAATTGTAAGTGGCTTGGGGTCAGGTACTTCAATAGCGGGGGTTGACAGAAGGCACTTTGAGTCTGGAGTGTGTTGGTTGGCATGAGGTGAAGGGACAAGCTGGACAGACTACGGAGGGTCCCTTAGGCTGGTGTTTCTCAAACTGTCATGCACACACAACCCCAGGGATTTTGATTCAGTCGGTCTAGGGGTGGGGTCTGAGATGCTACATTTCCAGGTGGAGAGCAAGATGCTGCTCCCTAGGGACAGCCCTCTGACTAGCAAGACCCTGGGCCACAGTAAGGAACTTGAAACCCAATCTAATTACAATGGGGAACCATTGAGGAGTTGGAAGCAGCAGAATGACAGATCCTACTTGTTTTAAAAGATGACTCTGAGGGAGAAGGTGTGTGGGAGGGCTCTCAGCAGAAGCAGGGTGACAGGAGATGTGGTGGGAGCTGAGGGCACTGGACCTCAGAGGCAGCCGAGGAGGCAAAAGAAGTGGTCAGGTAATGGCTGGGTGTGGTGGCTCATGCTTGTAATCCCAGCACTTTGGGAGGCTGAGGCGGGCAGGTCACTTGAGGTCAGGAGTTTGAGACCAGCCTAGCCCACAAGGCAAACCAACAATGGGCAAACCCATCTCTACCAACAATACAAAAATTGGGCATGGTGGTGGGGGCCTGTAGTCCCAGCTGAGGCAGGAGTATCACTTGAACCTGGGAGGCGGAGGTTGCAGTGAGCCGAGACGGCGCCACAGCAGGTCAGGGATGTGTGTAGGAACTAGTGCTAGCAGGACAGGGATGTGTCTAGGAACTAGTGGACGCTGGGGGAGGAGGGAAAGTGGGAAGCAAAGAGACTCTAAGCTGTCGCCCAGCAGGTAGGTCTGCACAATCCCATTGACTTGGAGACTAAATGAAGCGGCTCCTTTGGCATCATTCACACAATCAGACCTCCAAGCCTTGCCTGCCTTGCCTGCAGAGGGTGCTGGGAAGGAGCAAGGTCAGTTTGCACACTTACATCCTTGGAACACCAGCCCTGAAGGGAAGGAGCATGGCCACAGAAGGCCGACAGATTTTGGGAGGGGCCAAAAGAGTTAGTGGGTGCCTCAGGAGTCTCTGCCAGGACTCCAGGCGGGCACAGCCCCCTAGAGCTGCCCCTGGTCTTGGGGAAGGCTCTGTGCTCCCTGCAGAGCCTACTCCTGTGCTCCCTGCAGAGCCATGCCCATGAGCACTGTTCTTCCCAGTCTTCTACTCAGTAGAAAGAAAGCTGTCCCTCGAAGACAGAGATCCAGGCCATCAGCAGGCCATAACCCAGGAACTGTGGGTGGGGGAGGAAGAGGAGGTAGAATACCCATCTGGTGGCAAAACCACTGCATAAGCAACTGTCAGGCATCATGTGACTGTGTCTCACAGTTAGCCTGTATCCCTCCACTGTCATCAGAGCCCAGGGACAGAATGCTGTCCCAGCTGCTCTTGTGTGTCTCGAAACTTCTACAACTCTTTTCAAGTGGCTTAATACTCTTTTTTTATTAAAATGCACTTACTGTACCAAAATATTAAAGGGAAATTGAAGCGATGCACACACTAGAAGTACTCCCAGCCCCCACACTTTACTGCTCCTGTATCCACTTCTTAGCTCCCTCTGAGCCTGGATGAGATGCCTCCCATTTGCACATACCTGCAGTAACAGTGGCTCTAGGAGGGTGTCTCCCCAGGGCAAATGGGATTCTGGATTTAGCAGCATGTAAAACTGATGGGCAGCAATTCACAAGAAGGCTTTTGGATTGAATGAGAGGCTGGGTACAGGTAGGAGACAGCAAGACTGATGGTGTGAGTCATCACCGGGCCTGAGAAGCAGGTTTTCATCTGTGGATTAAGGGCTTAGGAGAGAGGCTGAGCACTGTGGGCGACCCAGGCCCTGATGACAAAGTGGGTGCAGGGTGAGGGCAAAGGCTGTGCTGGGCACAGAGTGGCTCTAGTGTCCCAAGGGCTCAGGATGGCTTTAGGGGAGACAGCGTTCTCACCAAGCAGCAGCAGAGACCTACAGATGTGGTAGATACAGCATTAAGGCCTGAACTGACCTATGCCTGTGGCTCAGTGACATGCTGCAGTCCCTGGTGACTTACAGTCATTACAGAAGGTTTCCTGCAGGTGTGGGGAGGAGGTGCCAGGCTCCTGCAGCCGAGCAAGCTGAGCTTGGAGCCATCTAGATCTGGCTGTTCATGTTGCCGTGACCAAACCTCTCAGAGGCTATGGAAACTGAGATCTTGGACCAATAGCAATGCCAGCACAGCCCAGTGTGGGCACAGAGATGTGGGAAGCACAGTTCTTCAGGGCCTCAGAACCCAGTCCATGTTGCTCTTCTGTCCTGCCCACGTGCAAGCTCCCTGTATAAGGGGCCTCTAAGCAAGAGGCACCATTAAATTCATGGTGCCAGATTGTTGCAGCCAATTCTTCTGAGAAGGCCAAGAGCAGCTGAGGCTGGTGAGGGCTGGGATCACAGTAATCCCTGTGATTACTGACTTAATATGTTACAACGAACTCTGGAGAAGTATCCGAAATGGGCAGCAAAATGCAAGGTTGGAGTTCAGGTGGTGGGGAGTGGCCTTCCCAGTGAATGAACCAGCTACTTTGGGCTTCCAGGATTCTTGTCCTGCTGTATATTCAGTCCACCCCAGGAGGAGGAAGAGCTACCCACACCTGAGCCTCCACTGTATTAGCATCATTGTAGCTGCTCAGCAAACAAACGAATGAGGGGATGAGTGAATTAACAGACCAGATGGGAGCTGCTTATGTACTGCATGCACTCTAACTGCCCCTTGCTCTCAACACACACACAAGGAGTTGAAATATTCCCTCTTGGACCCTGACTCCTTGCAGGAGGGGATGTGGATCTATGGGGCTGGTCGAACCTGTCCTTGGGGCCCTGTCTGGAGGGGGCTGACACCTTGGGCTGTAGCATCTCTCTCCTGGCAGCTGTGGGCACCTGGGTGATCTGCCCGCAGACACAGAGAGCAAGCAAGCCTGACACCTATGGCGGTACCTCCACGTGGATCACTGGTTGCTTTGTGATCACCCATCAAGTGCTCGGTGTTGAAAGGGGGACAGAGAAAGCAATATAGGATATACTTCCTCCCTCTAGAAAGTTTACAAACGAATGAGAAAAATGGGCCACTCCAGGCTGCGGAGGGCACAGAGATGAGCCACCCAGATAGTGACCCCAGCTGCTGGGAGCAAGGTCAGCCTTCAGCCCTCAGCCCAGGACAGCCCCATCAGGGTTGCAGAGAGCCACCTGGCCTAAAGTCACGCCTTCCAAGAACCGCACATTCAGTGACTATGCAGGGCATCAGAGGCCTGGGCATTTTGGCCCAAATTGGGACAAACTTGAAGAGGCCCTTTCAGCCCCAGAGGTCCCTGTGGGGTTGGCATAAGTGGTAGGGCTGGCATTGCTGCAGTGTCTCCCTCCTTCCCCCTGCCTCTTGCAGGAGTTGATCCCTTGAACACTCCCAACAAACGTCCTGCATGTTAAACTGCTTCCTGGTCGGCTGCCCAGAGAATCCAACCTTTCAAATAGGGAAGACGATACTGAAAAGTCAGTCATATGGTAACATTCAGGGTTAATTTTGTACTTCGGGCTCTGAGCACTGCAAGAATGGTGAATGTAGAAATAAGTGCTGCAGGATGCATCCTTATAATAGAGCTTTCCTTAGAAATGATCATGTATGTTTTTATTAATGAGATTGTAAACACAAACATGTATATTACAATCTGTTTTTATTAATGTGAAGGGTTGTTTCTCTCATATTTTATGTTCGATACTCAGCTTTGGGGCTCCTGATGGACAGGAGGTGATGTAGCCTGGGGACAGTGAGATGGTTTCTTTCCTGCAGGGCTCAGCCAGCCAGGAAAAATGCCAATTAAGGCAAAGCTCTCTGGGAGGAATCATTTCAGTTGTCACGTTAACCCCACAACCTGGGGATCACAGGCTGGGTACTATCTCCCCAACTCTCCCGGCAGGCTGGGCCCCTTTAATTGGCATCAGTTACTTTGGGGCATGGTGACCTCTATCTAGAAATGTCCGATTTTCTGGAGGTGATGAAAAAGCCAAGCAAAGCCTGCAGTCTGTCTGCCTGACTGAAACCCTCGGGCAAGCCTGAAATGGGAGGAGGTGGGAATGGGTCCCTCATGTGAACGTATTAGGAGACACTGAGTAGCAGGTACCTTTCCTGGAAGTCAACAGCACATGCTGGAATAGAATCTGCACCACAGTCCTTAGAGCCAAGCAAAATGCAACCAACTACCTTTGAGGACCATGGTATTTTATTACTAATTACCTTTTGCACACGCTTTTACTACTGTTATTGTTTATTGTATATTAAGTTCATTATCACTTCAGAGGAGCCAGCTGGAAGGGGGTGGGGTGAAGCTGCACGTGCCCCCCGGCCCCCCGTCCCTGCTGTTCTGACCTGTGTGAGGATTACCAGGGTCTCTGGGCACTGCAGGGGTTTGGAGATCGTGGGCCGAATGGTTGCAGCACCATGAGATTAAAGCTGAGCACTCACCCTCAGGTAGCTGAGACCTGGGAATCCTCATAGGATGCTGGCTGGCATTGTTGGTTTGGTGTCTGTGAAGTGCTATCTGAGCCAGCCCAGGGGGCTGCAGTTCCTCAAAGAGCAGGGGTGGGTGAGAAAGCAGGAAAGCAAGGACAGCTTTTGGGAATGGACAGGTAGAATTTTAACACTGGTTGGGAGAAAGGCCCTTGCAGTTTTCCCCTCTCTCCACCTCTCTGCTCTGAGGACAGCAGCAGTGGCCAGTTGGGACAGACAGGATGGAGTCTAGGGACAGGTCAAGACAGGAGCAGCAACTGCTGAGCCACACCCTCAGCTTTCATCAGTTGTGGCAGGAGAAACGCCATGGTCACAGGCAGAATGCAGGGGCCACTGGGAAGCAGGGGAGGGGCAGACATTTGCTGCATGGGTGCTCTGAGTCAAAAACCACTTTCAAAATTATAGCTACTGTGTGCTAGATATATCGCATAATTTATCTTTTTGATCTTCTCATCAGCTCAGAGGACAGCTATGATTATCCCACTGAACAGATAAACAACCTGAGACTCAGAAGTTCCAAGAAGTCCACAGTGACTCAGTTAGAAAGTGGGTGAACTGAGGCTGGAATAAGAATCTAAGTGGATTCTTATCCAGTAAGGGCTTCTGCTGTGGAAGCCGTGGAAGGGATCTCACTCCTGGAGGGAATTCTGGACTAGATAGTGTCCCTAGGAATAAGGTGGCCCCAGCCCTGAAAGGTGTGTCTCCCTCTGGCTGTCTTACAGACATCTGTTTTTGCACCCTTGAGCCACTGGTGTCTGGCTGCCTTGCTAGGGAGCCCCCATCATGGGGTGCATGGACAGTCCTCTGTGCCATGGTGTAAATGGCAACTTACACCATGTTTCAGGATTCTGCTAACCCTGTTCCCCAGACCACAGCAGGCAGGGGAAGGATAACAGAGGTGCTGGCCATAACAGTGTGATGGCTGGAGAGGCAATGAAGCACTGTGGAGACAGCGTGGTCTTGGGGGTCAGGCAGATTCATATTCTGGGTCCACCATCCACCGGGGAAGAACTTTTAGACCAGGAGGGCTTCTGATGTCCTAACATTGTCTGCCTTGCCCCTCATGAGGTGGCCCCAGTAGACAAGGTGATCTAGGGCAGGTACTCTGCCTGGGTAGCCCCAGGAGACACTGTACCACATATACACTCTGGTATGGTGTGGCTGCACTGAGGTCGCTAGCCATGCATTCGAAGAAGGCAAGATATCATCGTGCAACTCTCTTTACCTACTGTGCTTTGGGCAAGTGATCCTGGAAGGGCCCTGCCAAGAGAAGGGGAGCTGGCATGCTGGCGGCAGGGTCAGCAGAGAACACAGCGCACTGTGCAGTCAGGCTCCCAGGGAGTGCTGCTCATTTGGCCAGGACTATGCTTCAGGGATACATCATTTTTTATATCATTTGATTTCTTCAAAGGGTATCATTTCAAAAATTTACATACAGGTATTTTCTATTTTCCTTTATTACCTCTCATGCTGACTTTCCCTGTTATTATTACCTGTTCTCAGTCTCTGGGAATAATTACTTTAAAAAATCCATTATGAGATAATTCTTCACTATCATTGGTAAATGAGTTAGTCTAAGAGCAGACCAGGATTTTGTCATAGACAGGTTTAAGGAAGGTCTTATTAATCACATCAGAACACCTGTGTCTTTAATATACCCCCTGATACCCTGGGGCTTGAAGACAGCCCAGGGCACCACTCTCCTCTGTCCTTATCAGAGCGGGGCTCTGAGGACAGCCCTAGACAGTGTGACCCCCAGTGGCTCTTGAATTCAATCACCTGGAACTGACTGTGGACTCCAGCCTGTCCTGCCTTCCACAGTGTGTTGCTTAGCTGGTCTCAAAAATTTCAACCCATTCTAGCTCCCTGTGGGAGATGGCCTCATCGGCTTCTCATTACATGGAGACACCTGCTTGCGGAGGGCCATTGTGATGAACCAGGCTTGTTATTTGAGTGGCATGTGACACTTCCATTGCTTTGGGTTTCATCAATCCCTCTGAGGAGAAGTGTATGCTGGGAGAAAGAGGGGAAGACCAGAGCTCTATGCTGAGTTTGTGGAGTTCTTCAACCTGGTAGGGGCAATCCTCTTGGGGTCCCTTGTAAGGCTGAGCATTTGTGTGGAGGATCTAAAGTCTTGCTGGCCTCAGGAAACAGAGAAAATGACTTCTACCTTTCTGCCTGGGCCCAGGTCAGAGTGACGATCTGCAGCCTTAGGGCAGGGAAGAAGGGAGAGTGAAAGAAATAGAGATGGGTAAGGGAGGAGGAAAGTGGGAGGGGAGAGAGAACCTTCAAGGTTCAAGGGCAAGAGCAATGAAGAAAGATGTGTGTGACTCAGAGAAGGTTCTGTGCAAATGGTGAAGGCCACCACTTACGAAGTGTGCACAACAGGCCAGGCACTGATGGCTTTCCTCATTCAGTCTTCACATCAACCCTAGGAGGCTCCATCCCCATTTTGCAAATGAGGAAACTGTAGCACAGAGAGGTTAAATAACTGGTCCAAGGCCACGGAGCCTGAAGATGACAGAGGTAGGACTTGAACCAGGCCCTGATTCCAGAGCCTAGGTGCTAAGAGGCTGTGCCACACTGCTTCATCATCAGTCCCAGCTCAGAGCACCTCCCTGAAGGCACACCTGAGCCCTAGGTTGAGACCTCCTCCCCCTACTCTGACATTGAACAGCACCATCTCTCTTGTAGCACTCAGCTGAATGTCATGCCTGATTCTACAGAATCTTGCTTCATTTTTACTTCTGGTCTTACCTGGCTAAATGGATGACAACCCTTTAGAAGGCAGGGGCCAAAGACCTGCATGGGTGTCCTACAGGGGTCAGCATGGGGCCTGCACACAGTAGGTGCTGCTTTGTCCTTGTTGATGAGGCATCACCTTCAATGGCCCGCACTGGTTGTGAGGAAGGCCTTGTGGGCCAGCGTTTCTCCTCCAAGGGCCCCACTGTTCTCCCCTCAGCTCCCCCCACGTGAGGCTCACTCGGCCTTTCATCCCAGTGTGGGCTTTGGGGTTGGCTGACGCTCAGCTCCTCTGCTCTGCCTGGGGCTGCAGAGAGTTCACCACTGTGTTATTGGAAAAGCTTCCAAGAGTTGGAGGCCAGGTTCACTCAGAGGGTGCGCCACAGGAGTGGGAGAGGAGGGACGGGAGGGAACATGGAGAGAAGCTGTCCCCTCGGCAGGGAGCAGTGGTGGGAGAAGGGAGGGAGAAAGAGGCAGCGGATTTGAGAACCCCACAGCTGCATGTCCACAAGAGCCGGCCAGAGGCCACCCAGCCCAGCCAAGGGGCCTCCTCCCCAAGGCCTGAGTCATCTGGAGGACCCCGTAAGCTCCATCTTTGTGTTCGCTCCATTTGTTCTCCAACCTTCCCTGGGTCATACCTACTGTTACCTTGAAGAGATCCACAGGCCTACAGGAAATCACTCCTGCCTGCCTGAACATCAGCCTCTGGCCTGTCCAGTTCAGCTTGACCTTTGGGAAGCTCCTGGTTCTCCCTGCAATGCCCCGAATGGACTGTTCCCTGCAAGGTGCCCTCACTCTGGCCCTTCATCCTCCTCTCCATTTAGCTGCCTGCCAGGCTGTTCCCATGCACCGGCCTCACAAGTGGCTAGAAATGTGGCATGATTAAAGTGGTCTAGGAAGTCCCCTTCCCCAAATAAACAATTGGCCCCATGCACTGCCCATGTCTGACTTTGCTTTTTCCTCGTGCCTGAGTTCCACCATTAGAAATGTGTGCTGACCAGTTCACAATTGTAAAGATATGGAACCAACATAAGGGCCCATCAACCAATGAGTGGATAAAGAAAATGTGGCATACATACACCATGGAGTACTACTCAGCCATAAAAAGGAACAAAATAATGTCTTTTGTAGCAACTTGGATGGAGCTGGAGGCCATTATTCTAAGTGAAGTAACTCAGGAATGGAAAACCAAATTCCAAATGTTCTTGCTTATAAGTGGGAGCTAAGCAATGGGTAGGCAAAGGCATACAGAGTGGTATAATGGACACTGGAGACTCAGAAGGGTGACAATAGAAAGGGGATGAGGGATTAAAAAAACTACATACCCTGTACGATGTACACTACTTGGGTGAGGAGTGCGCTAAAATCTCAGAATTCACCACTGTATAATTCAGCCATGTAACCAAAAACCACTTGCACCCTAAAAGCTATTGAAATAATTTTTTTTTTTGAAGAAAAAAGTGTGCGCTGGTAAGCCTCCTCTTTCAAATATAGACACCCTGAGAAGGGGACCATGTGGTAGTGAGTGTCTCTTCCACACCTTAATGTGAATTCATGCAAATAACTGGCGTTTCCTAATAACCAGGTTTGATCATCAGAATGAGGGGATGAGGTGAGGAGTTTGAAAGGGTGCTGAGAGTTCAGATGGGGTGATTTTGGAACACAGATTCCTGGATGGGTGGGTCTCAGAGGGTGGGTAGAGGAATTTGAGCAGTGTAGGAAAAGCATGAAGATACCGGGGAAAAAAAAAGTGTGCTGCAAATGCCTGTTTCACTGTCCTCCAAAAACACTGCCAAAGGAGAGTGGGGAAAAACCAAAGGTCAAAGACACACGCAGGGTGGCTTCATAACTTCCCAGTGTCCCCATCTCCGGTTAGAACCAAAGTTTAGGTATTAACTGAGGACACACACACACACACACACACACACACACACACACACACCCAGAGAAAGTCCAAAGCAAAACATAGCAATGCCCAGAAAACTACCCCAAACATGTTCCTTTGAAAACTGCCAACTGAGGAGCCCTCCCTGATCAGTCGGCGGCAGATCAGACCCGTTTCCTTTAATTGCAACTTCCACCCTTCTAGAATTTCTCCTCCTCTGCAGGTCCAGCCCACAGAGACATTAATCCCTATTCAAGTGAAACTTCAAGGTTTTTCCTTCTATTAAAAAAACAAAAAACAAAAAACTCTCAAAACACCCCAAAGCAGTGTCTCTAATGTCACCTGTGTGTGTCTTTGCCTGGAAGGGAGGGAGAGGCTCCACTGTATGGAGGCCTGGCCTCAAGTTTCCTCTCCTGGCCTCTCTCTTGTTGAAAGGCAGAAATGCGACCCTTGGTCCCTCCTCCACCCCACTTCCCCGCCCCCCGACAGCTTTAATAAACTGTGATTATTTCAGTCCTTACAGCACAGCTGTCCTGTGAATTGTCCAGTCAGTGTTACGGGGTGGAAGCCAAGGGCTGGCGTGTGGAGCTCAGATCTCCGAATAAACCGGCCCTCCCTTTCCCTCCTCTGCCTGCCTGCTCCCTAGCAGGTGGGAGTTGAGGAGGAGGGCGGTCTCTGGCTAAGACCAGGGATGACAGAAGCATTTTCTGAGCAGCCTGCTGATGGCAGAGCCCCAGTAGGAGAGGGTGAAGGAGCAGAGCTTGCAGACAGGGTTGGGGAGGAGTCGCCTTACCTACGTGCTGTGAATGCAGGCCTCTCTAAAATTCTCCTTCATCCCAATCAAGGAGCCCTGAAATTGCACCTCTAGAGATTAACCTCGGGCTGCTTCTCTGCTTAAAATGTGCTGGTGCATTATTTGAGGACAGAAATGGAGCTTTAGTTACTTTATCATTTACAGGAGGTATTTGGGAAATGTTGGTTGAATGAACGAATGACATTCCGGGCTGCTATTAGAAATAATAATAGAAGAAAAGAAGAAAAGGAGCAAAGCGCTGGGGGCTTCAAGGGAAGTGGGCAGGGATGACCCTGAGTGGGGAGGGAGAAGAAAGTGATGCTAGGTCAATCCTACTATATCACAGTTGTGCACGCAGCTAGCCAGGGCAACAACACGGGTGATCTGGTCCTTGCCCTTGAAGAGTGTGACTGTCTTACCAAGTAACGGCCATTTGTGCGACTCTGCTCCTCTGAGAAGTTGGAAACATGGTCCTCAGCACTCAGAATGGTCAAAGCTGAACTTCAGAAACCATCTACTTAAGGGCTCTCTCCATCATTTTCAGCAGCAGAAGCCCTCATTTATAAACGCAATTTTGTGCAGACCCAGACCCATGCAGATCTGTTGTGCTTGAGCCAGCTGTGTGAATCCCTGTGGAGAACACCAGCGTAATCCATCCAACTCCCCAGTTCAAGTCAGGAAACTGAGGCACACAGAGGTTAAAAAGTGTTCTCAGACTTCACCACAATCACCTGCAGGCAGCTGGTGGCCTCCCTTGAGATTCAACTTCAGTACTTCTTGGGTAGGCATGGGCATCTATAATGTTTTATTTATTTTTTATTTTTTTGAGATGGAGTCTTGCTCTGTCACGGAGGCTGGAGTGTAGTGGTCCCATCTTAGCTCACTGCAACACCCACCTCCTGGGTTCAAGCGATTCTCCTGCCTCTGCCTCCCTAGTAGCTGGGATTACAGGTGCTCACCACCACACCTGGCTAATTTGTGTATTTTTAGTAGAGATAGGGTTTCACCATGTAGGTCAGGCAGGTCTCGAACTCCTGACCTCAAGTGATCCGCCTGTCTCCACGTCCCAAAGTGCTAGGATTACAGGTGTGAGCTATGGTGCCTGGCCTGTAATCTTTCCAAAGACTTTATAGGTGATTGCAACATGTAATCAGGTTTAGAAACTGCTGGACTAAGGGACTAACCACTATTTGATGGTGAAGAGTCCATTCACAGCAGAGTGTAGTCCAGGCTGCTCTTGGGCCATACAAGCCAAACTCCATTACAATAACTTCCAGGAAGCACTGGGATTCATTTCTGGTCTTCAGGTTTGGCTACACTGAACAGGATGCCATAGAATGGCTAATGACCAGGACTTAGGATGTTCTAATGAAAAGATAATTAAAAAAAAAAAATTTAAATATTTGGTAGTCTTCAAACTAGGTGAGTTCCTAATTTGTCTTTGTTAAGAGTTAGTTATCCTGGTCAGTCCCATAGGCATAAAACTGGGATAAAATGATTTCATTGTGGAGCTGAAATATCAGCATGAAATAGAGTACCCAGCCATACAAAGCCAATGTCTTATAGGAACATAGAGGGAAAGCTCGGTATAGAGCTCTGGGACATGCAAAGGAAACACCAGGGTGTGCAGGATGCTCAAGAGGTCTGAATGGCTCTCACTATACCTATAGAAAGCAAGCATGACTGAGCTGATCCCAGAATATTTCCTGGCTACCGCTCCCTTGAGCATATAAACCCTTAAAAATAGGATGGCTACAATAAAAAGGCCATATTATCAACAAGTGTTGGTGAGGATATGGAGAAACTGGAACCATCACATACCTGCTGGTGGGAATGTAAAATGGTATGGCCACTGTAAAAAAACATTCTAGTAGTTTTCCAAAGGGTAACTATCCAGTTACCACATGAACCAGCAATTCCACTCCTAGGTATATACCCCAAAGAAATGAAAATCTGGGTCCACACAAAAACTTGCAAATGATTGTTCAAAACAGCATTATTTACAAAAGCCAAATATGGAAACAACCTAAATCTCCATCATGGGTAAATGGACTTACCCATGATGAGCAAATATCATTAGGAATGGGTAAATAAAATATGGTATATCCATACAAGGAATATTCAGCAATAAAGAGAAATTAAGTACTAATGCATGCTACAAAGCTAATGACTCAAAAGTGGTAGGTTAGTTGAAAGACACTAGTCACAAAAGACCACATATTATCTGATTCTATTTATATGAAAGGTCCAGAACAGGCAGATCTATAGAGACAAAAGGTAGATTATTGGTAACCCAGGACAGGGGCTTGGGGTGAAATGGGCAGCGACTGCTAATGGGTACAGTATTTCCTTTGGAGTAATCAAATACTATAAAACTCATAATGGTAATGGTTACACAGACCTGCAAATATGCTAAAAACTATTGAATTTACACTTTAAATGGGTAGATTATATACCATGTGAATTACATCTCAATAAATCTTATTTACTGTTTTATTAAGAAAAACAGAAACAAAACAAGCATTAGAAAAGTTTCTATGGCTTAGGTTCTATTTAATAGACGCAGCCTCTGCTAGACTTCCCTAGGGCTTATGGATGGCAAGTGTCAACAGGAGCTGAGACCACTGTCATCTCTCCAGTGACCTCTTCCAGTGGCTCCAGAAAAACCAATGGACCAAACTGTTGTCTCCAGAAACAATTTAACAGAATTGTCAGCCAGAATCCACAGCCAAGAAAGCAATAGCCCTGCATGTACGTGTACAACGCATATGTGTAGGCAGCACAGATTTTCCTGAAGGCCAAGTCCAGTTAGTTATATGATATCATTTGGGAGGGTCACATGTACATTTGCATCTGGTTTGCATCTAATTTGGAAAAGCCGACATAGATCATGTACCATATTATTAGGTAATTTTTCAAGTTTGGAGTCTCAGAGTTGCTCCACTCAATTTGTTCAGTGGATGGACTCAGTTATTGACTGATGAATTACAGCTTGCTCTGGGGTTCCTGGCCTAGGAGGGGCAGCCTGTGGTCATGCACGCTTTCCTGTTCTGTGCTCCATGCACACACAAGCCAAGCCACCATTGGGGGGCAGCTCTTAACCCACAGGGAGAGCCTCCTTCTCACTAGCTGGCTTCCGGCATAGAGGAGGGAGGTGCATGGGTGAGGATGAGGTGGAGGGAGTCCACTCTAGCTGATCCCCTTCCAAGTAAGGCCTACATGGAGGGGGCCTTCCAAATGGAACAAAAGGGAAAATGACAGAAGAGAGCAAGCATTCCTATTTATCTAAACACAGGATCAAGATGTGCAGCAGGAAAGTGAAATTATGCTGCAATTTTGAAAGTCATCCACTGAAGATAAACTCTCCTTTCAAAGGAATTACTCATTTCACTCCATCATGATACCTCAGGGTCTATCAGTATTCAAATTTATTAAGCAATAACATGCAGAATGCATGATATAAAGGGCCTGTTTCATAACCCATCCCCACGCTATTTTTTTTTTTTTTTTTTGCTAAGTCATGAGAAGTGCAGCAAGTTAAAAATCAAACAAAAACTAACAAGCACATACACACAAGATGGAAAAGAAATCCTCCATGGAAGTTACTATGAAACAGGCGGCTTTAGAAAGGAAAAACACAATCTCTGACTAATATGAAGGAGACTCCAAATTGCTCTTGGCAACAATCTCTCAACCCGATTCCCCTCCCTCTATTCATCTCCACAGTTCCCAGCCAAAGGAAAATAAACTGAACAGCTCTCTCCCCGGCCCAACCTGTAGGGCTGCCTGGCTGAGCAAGGGCTGAGCAAACAAACATCCCCATGCAATTATACACCTGTGTAATTGCTGTAAACACTGGGACAGCCAGCCGGGTGCTCACTGCCCTTATCAAGCTGATTATCTCAATATTGGGGGAAAATGCCTTTATTCTGGCAGATGACATCAAGGTAGTATGCAATATGATCTTGTGACCTCAAACCCAGGATTTTTTTTTTTTTTTTTTTTTTTAAGAAAAAAAAAGAAGAAACAAATTATTCTTCTAGCAAGAGTCAGTAACAATTCCGGGGAAGGAAAGTCCCAGAGCATCACTCAGATGGGTAATAGCTTCAAGGCCAGATTTATCAGTTCACCTTCCTCACAAAAGTGATAGTTAATTTTAGAGGTAGTTATCTTACACCTATTACACCATTCAGGATGGAAGGAGAGTTAACAGGCCAAACGCCCCAGATCATTTATGGCTGCTCTGTCTCAAACATCCATCCAACACCATTCTATTAGGACAGGTATGTCTGGTCAGCTAAAACGAAGGAGGACAGGATTCTCAGGAAATGGCATTGTAAGTGGAGATGTAAGTAGATGAAGGGTCTTTCAGTTGAGTCCTAAAACCGCCCCAGAAGGCCAAGGTGAGCTGCTCTGTGAACCATGTATGGTCTAGAGACTTGGGTTCTAGTCTTGGCTTTGCTACCAACAAGTCCTGTGAATGTGGACAAGCTTCCCTCCCCAAGGTTAAGGGCAGGCGCTTGAAGCTGAATTCGAGTCCTATGAAAATGCCATCCTGGCCACCAGGAAGTGGGCAGATGCATCAGGAGGATGACACCCGGGGACAGTTCTCAGTCTGGCCAGCACTGATCCAAAGAGATACCAGTCCTCTCAGAAACTGTTTCAGCTGCTTCTTGTCATCTCCAGCTGGCATGTGGCAAAAGTGCAGACTCTTTGAAACCCACAACTGTAAACCCTAAATGAATAATCTGAACAGCAGGGGCTCAAACGGCTTCCTGGGCACTTGGGGCAGAGGCTGACTGTGTTGTATGCACTCCACTGCATTCCCTTGAACCAGGGACAAGTCCTGGTAACTGCAGCATGGAGACTCCAGTTATTTTAACTTCCCCGCTCCTTCCTCTCCTTCCTTCTCCCTCTCCTCCTCTACATCCAGGCCTCCTGCTGCTGCTTCTCAGCAGCAATGCTTCCCAGGCTCCTTCCTGGGCTCCATCTCACTTCATCCAACCCTTTGAGGGTTGCACTATTACTACTACTATTCCCATTGACAGAGGCCAGAGATCCGGTCTGATTTCACTTACTGATGTATGCCCAGCACTTAGCATGGTACCTGGACACATACAGTAAACAATACAACAGTGTTGAATAAATGACTGATTGTTTGGAAAGACAATGACATTCAAAAAAAGTTAATATTAAATGTAACACATACTATTTTCTGTTGTACTATAATTATACCAGGGTGATTCCTGTCTCCCAATTAAAGTGTAAGATTCTAAAACATGTGGGGTACAATGAGTGGCTTTGAATCCTGCCTCTGCTACTACCTGGACAATGTACTTAATCCATTTGAGCCTCAGTTTCCCTATCTGCAAAGTGGGGCTAATGATTCATATCTGATGTGACCTAATACGAGTCTTTTTTGGGAGAGTGGGTTCTTTGTCTATGCAGCTCAGGTTGTGCCTTAAGGGGGAGGACGGCACTAGGGCTACTTTCCTTTCCTAGAGTTTCACCCAGTGGGGGTTCCTGAGCCTTTCTAAGCCCAGAGAGGATTTAACTGGGTGAAAGAAGGGGGACAGAGGGAGTGGAGCTGAAACTTGAACCTGGCAGAGCCTTTACCACCTCCAAGCCAGCGCGCCCCTCCCCCTTCCAAAAAATCTTCATCTCATCTGGAGAAACTGCCCGCTTGTTTCAATCACTTCCTTTCCATTTTCAAAATTCCGCATTTAGAAGAACTGGAAGTGGTCTACCACTAGCCGACCAGTAAGTCGCTGGAGTGGGGCTTCCTTCTGCGTGGAGCTGGGTACCAGCTATTAAAAGAAAGAAGGCAGCCGCCCGCTGCCTACCCGCCTGTCAGCACACAGCCGGGACAACGGAAGCCAGGAACAGAAAGGAACGACCCCGGAGCCCTCACCACAGAGCACGGAGTGGTGCACCCGACGACGCTCGATGCTACGCGCAGGGTGGGCGGCGGGGGCTGTGGGTGCTGGGATGGGGGGAAGCTCTCTCCATCGTTCCTCCCAGCCCTGCGGCCGCTGCACCCGCCTGCAGGAACTCAGGCGCTCCAGAGGGTGACGCGGGCCCGGGCGCCCGCGGGAGTAGGGACGCACGGGGTCAGTACTTACGCGCCACCCACACCGGGCCGCCTCCGGAGCTGGAAGACTCGCCTTCCAGCTCGACTCGCCTGCTCGGGT
Source organism: Chlorocebus sabaeus (assembly GCF_047675955.1). Taxonomy (NCBI): domain Eukaryota; kingdom Metazoa; phylum Chordata; class Mammalia; order Primates; family Cercopithecidae; genus Chlorocebus; species Chlorocebus sabaeus. The sequence goes on along the minus strand of NC_132921.1, from coordinate 34,828,004 downwards.
GGGAATGCTCCCCATCCACTCACCCCCAGGTTGGCGCTCAGGGAAGGGCCCCCCACCCACCCAGTTCAGCCCGCGATTCAAGCCCAGGGACCTGACGGGACTCCCGCCGCGCGCCGAGCTGGACTTTTGCCAATCGCTCCTTTAATTTCCACCCGTATCGCCGGACCTCGACTTTAACCAAGTTGCCATGGCTTTTGTCCCCCCTCCCACCCGCCCCCAAGTTTTTCATCTGACGCTCGGGAGAACCAAGCATTCTTGGGGGAGACAATTTAAACTACCAATGTACACCCGCAACTCCCTCTCGGAGTGCCCTTACGTTCCTTCCGCTGGCCCCTCGCCCCAAAGGAGCCCGCTGGCGTGGGCCAGCGGTAATGGGGCAGCGGCGAGAGTTGCTCTCTGCAGTGTTCCAGATCCTCTCTCCTATTTCGGGGGAGGTGCGCAGCCCCACGCCCCGCAGGAGCTCCGGCGAGGCAGGGGTTTGAACGCCTTGCGGACGCCGCCGCCCGCGCCAGCCGGAGCCGCCCCGCGGCCACCCGGCCACAGGGTCCCCGCAGCGTGTAGCGAGAATGCCCGCAGCGCCCGAGCTCTCCCGGCCGCCCGGAAGGGCTTCCTCCCCACCCCCTCCCCACGGCCCGGCCGCTGAGCTCCCCAGAGCCCCGATCCCAGCCTCGAGGCAGTCGGAGGCCGACGCAGACCCACCTGGCCGCCCGGGGGACGCCGCGCTGGTGCCCGGGCAGTGTCCTGAGCGCCGCCAGGGTCCCAGGCTGGGAATCCACGCGGCCGCGCTGCTCGGGGGAGCCTGCCGCAGCCGGCGGGAGGTTGTCATTGATTCGTGCTGGGCGAGTTAAGCCATTCCAGGAGTGGTTTTGAGCGAGCACTCCCTCCCCTCCCTCCAACCAGAAGTATTTGGCCGGGAGCCCCTTTGGTCCACCTGTACTGTCAAGCGCGGGACAGGACGATCTCACCACTCGCGCTTTACGCTTCACTTTATGACACGAAATTAAGTTCTTTGGAAAAGGTAAAGCAGAAATAAAGGCAAGGGCGGTGGAGGAGCTTTTCTTGCTTTTCTTTTCCCCTCTTTTCTCCCGGGTTCCTCCGTTTTGTTTTTTGTGGGTTCCCCCCCCTTTCTGTAGTACTTCATAAAATGACTTACCACTTATCTCAAAGCAAGGGAGGCTTTTTATTATTATTGTTTTATTCAATTCAGCGTGTCTGTCTTTTTAGAGGCAATTTTATTTCCATTTGCCTGAAACCTAAGCCCAATAAAATTACTAGAATTATATGTTTTCTCCTTACAGGGTCGTGAGTGTAACTTAACCAAATCAAACACTGCACAGCAATCCTTTAAGTAACAAAAAAAGAGGGAGTGCAGGAAGTAACCACAGAACTGTAGCTCCCTCCTCCGCTGGGGGTCATGAGACCTTGTGGGTAGGACCCACAGACACCCCTTCCCCTCAAACAAACACATATCACGCAGGCTGACTCAGAAATGCCAACCGGAGGTTCCAGCAGCCCACACTGGGGTGGGCCAGCCACCAATCACAGAGGTGTGGCCAAACACCCTCTCCCAGGCCTTTCCTTCAAACCTCACACAAACCTTCCCTTCAAGCCTTCTTGAAAACTGCCACCTGGGAGGCTCTGGCCAGCTGGGTGCTGTCAGGCCTCTTTTACCCTGGAACTGACTGGTCACCTGGAGGAAATAACCATTAACGCCTTGATACCTCTGCTGACTGTTCTCAGAAATCAGGGGAGAGCCAGGGGAGCAAATCTTTCCTGTTGATCATCTTCCCCTGGTGTCATGGAAAAAAAGCACAAAACAAAGGAGTCCAATGAGGTGCTTGGCCTTCCGTGGCCTCTGCCACTCTTCCTGGGCAGGCCATGAGCCTTAAAGCATCCTGAAACCAGAAGTAAATCTCAAAGGTACATTGGCCATGAAGGTCCAGGGATGAGGCTGTGATTTGCAGAGCCCCAGAAAGATGGTACAGACAAAACTATCTCCTCCAACAGGTGCCCCTTGCCTGAAATTCCAATGTTACAGATTCATTCCTTCTTGGGATATGCCCTGCAGGAAGCCTGCCCCAGAGAGGCAGGCAAACTTGCTTCAGGAAGGCAGGAAGGGTCAGGTCTGTCTCTGTGGTTCCCTCTAAAACTGTGAATACCCACCACTGCAGGCAGGGGAGTAGGCGTCTCCACAATGGACTAGAATGCATCTGTCAGACCCTCCATGCTGTGGAAAGAGGGCTGTGGACTGCTGCGTGAGGGGAGAGAGAGGCTGGGCGGCCAGGATGTGGTGGGAAGAGGCTGCTAGGTCAGGGAATTGGGTGCTGAAGGGAAGAAGCGGGGGTGCTTCATCAGAGCAGGTGGACAGTTTCCAAGATTGGATGACTCCATAGCTTTTTATCAAAAACCAGGTACTCCCGGAACACCCAAGCCAAAGACTGAGAAGTCAAATCCCTTTGTCCACAAAGGCACTAGTTAAATATCCAATGAAGCATAACTCCACACTCCACTCCCAGACCCAGGAGGTAAAGGTGCCAACACATGACCTGGATGGAATCAGTATGAATCCAGAAGTGTTTGCTGAGTGCCCATAAAGGGTTTGCCTCAATGGCCTGGGTGGAGGTGGCGTGGGTGCAGTGCAGTGCCAACCTTGGAGCCTCTCATCTTGTGGGGCAGATAAAGCACAGGCGGACTTGACAGTGGGGCAAGGTGCATCCACCACCCCATGGGTGCATAAGGAACAGGGCAGTGCTTTTAGTAAGGCAGGCTCACAGGGACCGGGCTCCAGGAGGAGTGGGGCTGTCTGGCCTGGAAGATGGTGCTGCAGGGAGCAGGAGAGGAGGGCATGTCAGGTGGGGGAGTGGAGGCTAGAGGGGGAGTCACGGAGGAAAGCTAGCAGCTGGCCTGGCTCAGAGGGTTCTCTCAGTGGTTAAGAGGACAGGAGGGGGTCTATGGGGTAGAGCCAGTTTATGGGTACAGCTTCCGGCTGAAAGGACAGAGTACAGGGCAGGGCCTGATGTGGAGAGGAGGAAGGATGGGAGCGCCTTTTCAAACCCAGCTGGAGTGGGATGTGGGAGGGAAGCTGCAGGGAGGGGTGTGCAGAGTTGAGGTGCCCAGCCCAGCCTACCCCCAGGCGGCTCCTCCTAGCCAGGGCTCCAGCCCCTGGACTGGAAGGAGTGTCTGGGTAGGCTATGGGTGGTGCCAGGGCCAATGATGTTGCAGCCAAGAGCCTGGGGAGAGCTGGCTGCTGTCCAGCCCACCGGCTGGGTCCTGCAGTGGACAGTGAATGCCACTCCTCCCTCCCCCTAATCACTGTGTGTGTGTGCCCTGCTGGGACACACCCTTTGGAATGGCTCTGGGCACAAAGTGGGGAGCGCCGCCCCACCAGCTCCAGCCTCCCTCGGTGCCAGCTGCCTCCTGGGAACAGGAACATAAAGCAGTCTCAGTGAAGTGGGTGGGGAGAGGGGGCTGGGGGAGGCTCCCAAAGCCACCCACAGAAGGGGCTCTGGGTACACCAGACTCCAGATCTGAGTGTGCATTTCCTTTTGGGTCCGGGTTCCTTCCTAGGCCCTCTTTGGCCTCCTCCTCCTCCTCCTCCTCCTCCTCCTCAGCTCCCTTCCTCCAGCTCTAGCCCTTCTCGGCCCCTACCTCTGGCTCCCCGCCTTCCCAGTTCAGGTCAGCCAGAGCACGTGGAAGCCCGCTGGCTTCACAGGGCAAGGCTGCCCTGACTTTCACAGCTGGCTCCAAACTCAACCACTCACTCATGTTCCAGTGAGGATGAAAGCTCCTACTTCAACCACCAAGCATGGCTCAGAAGGCTAAACAGAAGCACATAAGCAAACATGCTACTGTCTTAACTTGAAACCTCAGCAGGGCCTAGTCATCGGCTGGGGTTGTGATGTAGGCACACAAACAGCTTTGTGCCACAAGCACACACAGATACAGAGTGTCTGCACACACGTGCATAAAGAGGCAGACACATGTATGAGCTCTGTGATCTGCAGAGAGTAATACTAATATTGACTGAGGGCCTCTGCCCTCACTCCTTGCAACCACATGGTGAGGTAGATCTTGTTATTTCCTCCATCTTACTGATAAGGAAACTGGGGCTCAGAGAGGTTTCACAACTTGTTTAAGGTCTCACTGCCTGACATATGATAAAACTGGACATCACACTCCATCTTTGTGATTCTGGTGACCCAAGGCAACACTGGGGTTCAAGCTCTGGCTCTTTGTCTGGTTCATACAATTGGTTTCCTAAGGGGCAGTGTGGTTTGCTGATGCATGCCTCAGTTTCTCCTTCTGAACAAGCAGGATAATGACTCTTCCTGAACCCGAGGGTATTGTTAGGCAGAAGGAGGCTGAGATGGAGGTTGGCCTTTGGTAGAGTGCTGAAGCAAGTCATCCTAGAGGATGTGCAGACACAGGATGAGTGGTACTCAAGCCAGAAACTCAGCGCCACCCTTGCTGCCTCCCACTCCTTCCTGGCCCCCACCCCCGCCCCCAGCCAAACCATCCACCAGGGAGTCTGTCTCTAAAATAGAGCTCGAACCTACCCTCTTCCTGCCACCTCTGCCACTGCCGCCCTTGGCCGAGCCTCTATCCCCTCTCACCTTGACTTCTGCAGGCACCTCCTAACTATTCTCTGCCCCATTCCTGTCCTGCTCCTTCAGCCCAAAGCCACACAACTGCCAAAGCAATCCACTTAAAACAGGCATCTGGTCCTGTCATAGGGCACTTACATGCACTTTATACTACTCACCATAGCCCGCAAGGCCCTTCTCTCGCCAAACTCCCCGCACCCCATACTTCAATCACAGACAGGCACCCCTCCTTCCTTCTCCTTCCTGCTGTGGGACTTGGCTTATGCAAATTTCCCAGGCTGAAATGCTCCCCCAACTTTGGGTCTTGCAGGAATGTCACCTCTTCAGAGAGGGCTTTCCTGACCACACAGATAAATTCGGATCTTGTAGCCCATTATCTAGCTCAGACCCTTGATCAAAGGATTCATGATTGCATTGATTTTATTATTTGACGGTCCCTCCCACTAGAATGTAGGCTACTTGAGGGCAAGGATCCATGCATCTTTTCTTACTGTATTGTGTCTGGTATGTCATTGGCCCCAGGCAGGTATGTGTGGAAGAGGTGTTTATTGAGAGAATCCTAGATCTGGGAAACAGAAGGACTGGATCTTGTCTTGATGAAATTCTTCCATTGTAGAGAAAATTTGTGAACCAGGGGGGAAAAGTAACCCATAATCTCATCACTAGATAGGCTAATATTTATGGCATCATGGTGGCATGGGCAGTGGGTCAGTCTTTCTTTTGCTGGAGTGAAGATTTCACACCGCATTTAACAGGCTCCACCTGTCATTCCTCCTTGTATCTCTTGGATGCTCAACAAATGTTTAATTGAATTTTGAGGAAAACTGAAAGAAAATGCAACCAGTTCAAGGGAGGAGGGACATGCCAAGCATTTTCCTTCGTGGCCCCTCTGGCTTCCTGTCCAATCACAGGCTATGACCTCACCGTTCTGAAGTCCACTGTTTGTATATTAGCACCTGTGGATTGTAATAGCATGGCTCTATCACTTTCATCCACAGATCAGATTTTATTGAAATGTATTAAATGCCAATTTGAAATAACAATACATTGCTGTTTAGCATCGAGAACAGACAGGGAGCCACGAACTGAAGCTAAGCTACACTTTAACAGCCCTTTATATGGTCACCGAGTTTACCCAAATCTGTTAGTTGCCAAGGCTACATACATTTCTGCTACTGTGTTTTAGGGGGGCGACCCAGCCATTTGGAACCTATCAGCCATTTGCCAAACCCCATCAAACTCCTCCACTTCTTCCAGAACATAATGATGATGCAGAGAAACGGAGTCCTTTGGCCTTACTGGCCTTTGGCTGCCCTGTCCTGCAGGGGCTGCAAGGCAAGGAAGGGCAAGGAGCTGTGGCCCCAGAGGGAGGACTGGGTGCTGGCAGAGCCTGCCTCCCATTTAGGAGCACTCGGAGACCAGCCAGTGCTTGTCCGAGGCCCTGGGGAACCTCCGAGGAGGGGGTGTGGGCCAAGCACAGGTGCTGGGTTGTTCTCTCTGCGGGAAAGTACCCTGCCAGGCTAGGGTGCAGGGCAGGGCTCTGAGCCTGGCTGGCTGCACAGTAGGCTGTGCAGGGTCCCAGCCCTCTGCTCACAGCCTGAGGGCCCCAGGGCTGCCAGGGCCTCGCCCTCCTCCCAGACTGTATCAGGTAACACCATCAGGCACCCACTGTGGGAGGAGGGGAGGGTGCCAGGCAGGAGCTTAAGCTAAGCCTGGCTTGTGGGGAGGAGTGGGGGGTGGCTGGGCCTGTCACCATGGATCCCAGAGGAGGAGGGCTTGGTCAGAATTTGGTCAAGGTGGGATAGTGGCAAGAAAGGGGGTGGCACCACTAGCTAGGGGAGGCAGATTCCCTCTTATCTTCCTTCCTCCCTCCCTCCTTCCTCCACTCCTCCCTCTCTCCCTTCTTGACTCTTCTTTCCTATTCACCTTCCTTCTCCCTTCCTCCTCCTTTCACTCTTCTCTCCCTTCCCTTAACAGGCATGTACTACCTATTCTGTGCCCCACGCTACTCCAGGCTTTGGCTATAAAGTGGTGAACAATCCACATGGTCTCCACCCTTATGGAGCTGACCTTCTTCTAGAAGGGGAAAGATAATAAACAGATAAACATCTACCATGAACTCAGGTGGGTGAGTCCAGATCATTCAGCCCCATCCTTAGGCAAACCACTTTTCCATCTCCAGCAGCCTCTCACCTCATTTGCTTCCCACCCTCAGGGGCCAGGAGCAGCATTATAGCTCCCATATACAGTGAGGAAGTGGGGCTGAGGGTGGGGAGGCGACTTGCCCGAGGTCACACTGGGAGCACAGGTAAAGCTGTTGCAGTGGAACCTTGGCCACCTGCCTCCCAGGAGAGTGCTCTCTTCCTCCAGCAGGGTCACTGGCACTTACCTCCAAAGCAGGAGAGATTTAATTCTGTGCTTCTAAAGACACTTTCTGTTTTTAAGAAAATATTTATGCACAGAAAACTAAGAAAAAAAAATGCACTAAGAACCTCACCCTAGGACAAACAACTAATTCACTTTATATTAAATTAGCACTTACTGTGTGTAAGCCAGGATCCCTGAGGGTCTAGGCAGCCCCAAGAGCTGAGGTCTGGCTACATTAGCTGCAAACTGTCACCATGACCCACAATCCCTTTGTCAGCTCCAAAGAGCTGACAAAGACTCTCTCCTTCAATAAACCTTAGACAGGTTTCTCTGAGCCCCTCTTGTCCTTGGGCCCTGTCTTTGGCCGGCCTAGTCCAGTTTTAACAAAAATGCTGCTAAGTCAGGTTAGCAAGAATCCCCCATCCCTTGATATCTAATCATCTTGACCTGCTGGTCTGCCTTCTGCAAGAATCCTGTTAAGTCAGTTCAGCGAGGATCCCTCTACCTTTGATGTCTCCTCTTGGTAATTTTCCATCCACTCACCACCCTCTGCATCTTGACTATAAATCCGTACTTGTCTTTGTATTTGGTGTTGAACCCGGATCCCTCTCCCCTATTGCAGTCCGGCTCAACTCTGAATATCACAAGGACAAGCGGGGGTACCCCTATGCAATAGCTCTGAATAGTCTTTAGGCCAGGAGTGGTGGCTCACGCCTGTAATCTTAGCACTTTGGGAGGCTGAGGTAGGCAGATCACTTTAGGGCAGGAGTTGGAGACCAGCCTGGCCAACATGGTGAAAGCCCCGTCTTTACTAAAAATACTAAAATTAGCAGGACATGGTGGCGCCTGCCTGTAATCCCAGCTACTTGGGAGGCTGAGGCAGAAGAATCGCTTGAAGCTGGGAGGCGGGGGTTGCAGTGAGCCAAGACTGTGCCACTGCACTCCAGCCTGGGCGACAGAGCGAGACACCTTCTCAAAAAAAAAAAAAAAAAAAAAGAAAAAAAGAAAAGAAAAGAAATTTTTTACCATCTTAACAACTACATAAACAAAACTTTTCCTCTTTTTTTTTTTTTTTTTTTTTTTTTTTTTAGACAGGGTCTCACTTTGTCACCCAGGCTGGAGTGCAGTGGCACAAACAGGGCTCTCTGCAGCGTCAACCTCCCAGGCTCAAGTAATCCTCCGACCTCAGCCTCCCAAGTAGCTGGGACTATAGGTGCATGCCACCATGCCTGGCTAATTTTTGTATTTTGTTGTAGAGACAGGGTTTTGTTATGTTACCCAGGTTGGTCGCAAATTCCTGAGCTCAAGTCATCTGTCTGCCTCAGCCTCCCAAAATACTGGGATGACAGGTGTGAGCCACCGCACCAGGCCAATTTTTTTTTTTAATAGTTATGTTGCTGTGACTTGGACAGCCTCAGATTTATCACTGCACCCCTGACCTCTCACTCAGGACTCCAAGGGTGTGTCCTTGAAGCCTTTGTCTTCACTCCCGATTGAGGGATTGGGCAGTCCATGGGTGAGTTCTACTCCTGATGAAATCCAGTGCTCCAGACGATAGTCCACTGAAGGACACATTTTCATTCTTAAGATTCTGAGTGCGCTCTCTGAGGCTGGGTTACAGTCCCAGGTTTCTTAGGTGGAAAGGTACTTATGTGAGAAAGAATCTTCCTGGATGGGCATCTTCTTGGCTCTTTTCAGTAGAGATTCATTCCCTGACCCTTGAGAGGCGGCATTCCTGGTTCTTCGGGTAGGCCTCTACTTTAGAATCTGGGTTAGAGACTCAGGCAAACTGAGACTGCGTTGGAGTCCCAGGCATCTTTGTTGGGGAGAAGTCATTAGTTAATAACGTGGGAACTTCTCAGTGGACTGGAAACCGTCTTCCGGAAGCCCTGCTGACTATACATCCCACAATAATGGCACAAACTCTGTCTGCTTCCTTTCTTGTTGGCATAATTTACTGGATAACCTAGAACTTCAATGACTTACAATTGGCCCCTCAAAGGCTCGTCCCTTCCCATTGCTTTCGCTCCTTTCTCCTCCTCTTACCACCTTCATCTTCCCTTCAGCTCTCTGGGCCCTTCAGCATGTCCCCTTTGCCATCTCTCTGCCCACCATTGACACTTCAGCCCCTCAACTCCCTACAGTCATTTGAACTTTAGACCCCTGTCCTGATTGTGGGTCTCAAGGGAGTCAGGGAATCCCTGCTAAGCAACAACATATCAGGGCAAAAGAAAATCTTAAAAGTCTCCTCCACAAATATTGGTAAAAAGCTTCAGCTGTCTTATTGAGCAGGCGACCTTAACTTATCCCATCTGTCAAAACGCAATTCAGATAAAAAGAGGAAGTGGGGCAATAACAAGAGCCAATGATGATATAGATATAGACCAGTGAGCTTTGTATTACTCTGTTTACGTAACTCATGGCTAAAATTTCAGAATAAAAGGTGAAATAGATGGTCTCTATTTGTGTCTATCTGTATGTTTATGTGTGCATGTATGTATGTATATGTGATATTTTTCTACCTCTGGATAGTATTACCAAATTAATATATAAAATATTTTACGAGACCTCTATTCAAATTGGCTTAAGTTAAATATACCTTAAAATCTCAGAAATATAGAAACTAATCCAAATGTTTTTCAAGTTCATGTGATGTAGGTAAACCATTGGAAAGTGAGAATAATTTAATATTGCTGGTTTAATAAAATGAGCCATATCTTTTGAGTTATCAACATTGAGTATAATACGATTATACATTTTGTATTTAACTTTTTCCTAGGTTTTTTGCTTTTGTGATTTTTTTGTTTAGATACTTGCCTAAAATGCATGTGTTGTAAAAATAGAAGAGGGAAATAACGCGAGATGATGGCTACCTTTGTCTAGTGTATTGTGAAATTTTGATAAAAAATTCAAGCATATGTGTCAAGAACATGTGTATTAATTTAAGTGGGATAGAAGTTTTATAAATGGACATTTCAATAACAATGTTTCATAATATCTGACTAAAAATTGTTTCCAAAATTTTTCGTAATTTGCAACATGAGACCTATGCTAAATTAAGCAATAGATATTAATTACTAGACCATTTTTAAATAAACTACTGAAACATTAATTACTAAGCATAAGTTTAAGTTTATATACTTTTGGCTACTTATTTTTATCTAGTACAGAGAGGCTATCTGTTTTTGGGTATGTTAATAAACTTATTTTTGCCACCTGAAGAACTGTACTATGATACAACACATACCTATAAAAAATGTAAAATGATATATTCATAAAATTTGCTAGTCTGCTAGATAATCCTGGCATATGACAGACAATTTGCAATTGCCTACTTCACATTCTAAATAAAATCTTGATCTAGAACTCATTTTTAGATTTTCCAGAAGGCTTCTGGGAAATCTCAAAAAAATTTTTCTTTCACCTTGTAAAAAGAGATATTAAAAAAAATTAGGCTTATGTCAATGTTAAATGTTATTTGTATAAATATTTCAGAAATTGTATAAATTTCCAAGAAAATTTTCAGTACACTTGCTGTTGATATGTCCTGGCATAATGTTATCAGTCATAATTTTGGTTATTGTTTAAAACACCATGTGCCACAGAAATCACCAAATTTCTTTGTCAAACACACTCTCATCAGATTAACTATGGCCATTTTAAGTCTCTTGTCATCCACTGATACTTTCTGTTTTATTCTGATTGTTCTCTGAAAGTGTTTTCCACCAACTACAGGCCAGAGTACTTTGTCTTCAATAATCAGGGATTATGCCAGGTAGTCTGGGGTACAGGCTTTTGATGGGGTTGCTTCAGTAATTTTTATTTTTGTTTATTTTTTATTTTTATTAATTTATTCTTTTTGAGACAGAGTCTCACTCTGTCACCCAGGCTGGAGTGCAGTGGTGCGATCTTGGCTCACTACAACCTCTGCCTCCTGGGTTCAAGTGATTCTCGTGCCTCAGCATCCCAAGTATATAGGATTACAGGCATATGCCACCATGTCTGGCTAATTTTTGTGTTTTTTTGTAGAAAAAGGGTTTCATCATGTTGGCCAGGCTGGTCTCGAACTCCTGACCTGAAGTGATCTGCCTGCCTCGGCCTTTCGGAGTGCTGGGATTACACGCATGAGCTACTGCACCCAGCCCTGCTTCGGTAATTTTTAAACTATACCACTGAACTTAATCCAGATTTCCAAATTTCTGGTTGACAGGTTCTTAAAACTGCTGACCCAAGATGAAGCAGAGCAAGAGTTAATTACATGGGGCTGAATGAACGGATGAAGGATAACTATTGTTTTTGCTTGAATATTATTGCCAGCTTTCAGGAACCTCTTTTCCTTTTCTCTTAAGCTATCTGTGAACTCACAACAGTTTACATTATACACACACACACACGTATCTATACACACACACACACACATATATATACATATATATATATATGTATATATATATTTTTTATTTTATTTTATTTTTTTTTGAGAGGGAGTCTCACTCTGTCACCCAGGCTGGAGTGCAGTGGTGCGATTTCGGCTCACTACAGCCTCTGCCTCCCGGGTTCAAGCCATTCTCCTGCCTTACCCTTTGGAGTAGCTGGGATTACAGGCATGCCACCACACCTGGCTAATTGTTGTATTACTAGTAGAGATGGGGTTTCACCATGTTGGCCAGGCTGGTCTCAAACTCCTGACCTCAGGTGATCTGCTCACCTTGGCCTCCCAAAGTGCTGGTGTTACAGGCATGAGCTGCTGTGCCTGGCCAATTATGCTTTTTTAAAACAGAAATGAAGTATTTCTCTTTTTCTCCCTGCCTAACCCCCCTCCAGAATTCAAAATTCTTTTTTTTGAGCAGGGGTGGGGGAGTTGGAGGGACGAAGTTTTGCTCTGTCACCCAGGCTGGAGTGCAATGGCGTGATCTCAGCATACCGCAACCTCCACCTCCCGGGTTCAAGTCATTCTCCTGCCTCAGCCTCCTGAGTAGCTGGGATTACAGGCACCTGCCACCACGGCTAACTAATTTTTTTTTTTTTTTTTTTGCATTTTTTAGTGGAGATGGGGTTTCACCATGCTGGCCAGGCTGGTCTTGAACTCCTGACCTCAGGTGATATGCCTGCCTCAGGCTCCCAAAGTGTTGGGATTATAGGTGTGAGCCATTACACCTGGCCAGAAATTCTTATCAAATGTTCTCATCTTCATGGAATATATTTATTTGCACAAGTTCAGTAAGAATCTGTCCTCCTTATAAAAGGACATGATGGGAAATACTGGTTATATAACTAAGGCGTTGACTGGAATGTCATATTTGAAACTGATGCATTAGATATGACCAGACAGTCTTAAGGAACTGAAGTGGACTTGACGGACCCAGTGCTTACAATACCTTCTAGGGAAAGCCAGCCTGGTACCTGACTTACAGTGTCCTCAGCATTACAGATGAGTACACTTCCTGCCAGGCCCAGGAGGCTTAGGGTATTTTGGGAACTTCAGGAAGAGAAGATTTACCCAAAACCTGTAGGTGCTACAGGCAAAATCTGGTGATCAGTTCTTGCCTTGCCTTCATAGCTTTCAAAGGTACAATCTGAGATTCCTTATGAAAAGTTCCAGCAAAGCAAATTTAAAAAGGCCTATGTGATCAATTACCATTCTTGCTGCACTTATGTAAGTAATCAGACCAAAGGTAATGAGACCAGCCTTATTTTATAAAGAACAAGAATCTTACTTTGATTATCTTTGAACCAAAAGAGGAGTGGCTATGAAGAGAAATTTTATAGAAATTTTGACAAAAACTATAGTACACTCTTGTGGGTTATCAGATTCCTGTCCTGTTCATTGGCTATGAGGTTTTCTTATCCACCTATAAATTAGATTAGATCCTGCCAGCTAACACATTCTGTTAGTGTCCACTTTCCCCTTTGCTAGGTATTTAACTAGGAGGAGGAAGGGTAGTAACAGGGATGGGGAAGATGAGGGCAGGTCTGTGTGTGTGTGCATGCGTGTGTGTGTGTGTGAGCATGTGTGAGTGTGCACCTGTGTGTGTGCGCACGTGTATGTGCGTGGGCAGGTGTGTGTACGTGTGTGCACATGTGTGTGTGCATGTGTGTGCGTGCATGTGCACATGCTCATCTGTATGCATGTATGCTCATGTGGGTGTAATGTGTGAGGAGTCACAGTGAGTAGAGGGTTCAGAAGCTGCGCTGGGTGACTGACTGCTAGATGGGCAAGGGGTGAGCACAGCAGTTTTGGTGTTATTTCAACACCAAACAGGGCTCTGACACCCTCCAGGAAAGCATCTTCTCTAGCTGGCTGCAGCATACTGAGGCAGAGATTAGCCTCACCCCTAGTGCTCGTCAGTGTGCCACTGCCAGGAGACAGTGAGTATGGCTGAGCCAATCCACAGCTCTTCCCCATCTAGCAATGTGGGCCAAGACAAACTGCCAGGGTAGTAGGTCAGAACAATGACCTTCATCCCACTGCAAGGCCAGTGAGACAAGAACCATCTGTCTTGCCAATAGGCCAAGGTTAGGCTTGTATGATGGATGGGGGAACAGGACAGAACTAAATGGCCCCTACATAGATCAAAACAATGATCAAAACAATGATAACAAAATAATCATAATGGTGGCAAGCATTGTGCGAAGAACTTTACATGCATTATTTCTTCTTCTTCTTTTTTTATTTTTTTTGAGAAGCAGTCTCACTCTGTTGCCTAGGCTGGAATGCAATGGTGTAATCTCGGCTCACTACAACCTCCACCTTCCGGGTTCAAGTGATTCTCTTGCCTCAGTCTCCTGAGTAGCTGGGATTAGGGCACATGCCACCACGCCTGAGTAATTTTTATATTTTTAGTAGAGATGAGGTTTCACCATGTTGGTCAGGTTGGTCTCAAACTCCTGACCTTGTGATCCACCCGCCTCAGCCTCCCAAAGCGCTGGGATTACAGGCGTGAGCCATGGTGCCTGGCCTGCATGCATAATTTCTTTTAACTGTCACCAACAGTTCTATGAAGTCAGTATATTATTATTCTCTTTTCATAGAATGGCCCCTCAGAGCCAGGATCTGAACTCAGGTCACATTTACTGCCTGTAAAAGTCACTTTAAATCCTGGGGAACTGCATAAGGTGGCTCAGAGTATTTTTGGATTTCAAATGCAGTAGGAGAAGCCGGGCGCAGTGGCTCATGCCTGTAATCCCAGCACTTTGAGAGGCCGAGGTGGGCAGATCACCTTAAGTCAGGAGTTCATGACCAGCCTGGCCAACATGGCAAAACCTAAAATTAGTAGGTTTTATACTACTAAAACCACAAAAATTAGCTGGGTGTGGTGGCATGCACCTGTAATCCCAGCTACTCAGGAGGCTGAGTTAAGAGAATCGCTTGAACCCGGGAGGCGGAGGTTGCAGTGAGTTGAGATCAGCCACTGCACTCCAGCCTGGGAGACAGAGCGAGACTCCATCTCGAAAAAGAAAAAGATACACTAGGAGAAACCAAAGCAAGGCAGAAGGTAGGACCTGTTAAGCTAATGGGGTAAAACAGACTATGGCCTTGTCGGACACTGTAGATGCTGTTTCGGGGAATCTCAAAGCAGAGCATAAGTAGCTCTCTGTCTCGCACAGTTAGCAGATTTACCTAGCAGTAAGTTCTAGGACAAATGCAAATTTGAAGTCCCGGATAAAGGCTTTACATCTCACTGACGAAAAGAAGAGGTGCAAGAGCCTGGATTGTGCCATCTAAGGACACATGCTGTGCAAGGACTGAAGCATGGTGGCATTTCTCAGTATGTGGATTTCGAATCCTCTGCTAGAATCTCCTGGGCAGATGCTTACAATGCAGACTCCTGGGCCCCAGTTCAGAGCCACTGAGTCAGAATCTGAACTCCAAATCTGCATTTTTCACAGATCTCTAAGGATGCATGCTGCTGACGTGGAAGAAGCAGTGACAATTGGTAACTGATTGGTTTGGCCTTGCTGGTTAGTGGAACCCTGGTTGAGAATCAGTGCCCTCCTTCAGGTGTGTTGTGGCTGCAGGATGGGAGCAGGAGGAGATTTTCAACTGCTGGATTGCATCTGAAGCATGTTCACCACACTGATCACTTTTAATGGCTGCATAAAATGCCACCAGTGGACAGAGCATGACATACTTAACCACTCCTCTACTCTGGGACACTGGGGCCCCTTCCGTATTATAGCTAACATTAGGATGAACATCCTTAGACATACTGCCCTCATATTTTGAATGACTGCCTTAGGTGAGATTCTTAGAAGGATGAAAGGGGGTATGAGCATATTCATGGTGCCTAACATATAGCATTAAATTGCATTTTCCACTTAGGCTGACACCTGCACTGTTCAAGAGAGTCCATCTCACCACAGCGCTGCCAGCATTTCAGTCTCCTCACTCTAAAGATAAGGAAATGGAGGCTGGATTGTAGAAGCAACCTGTGACCTGCCCAGAGCTACACACCTAGTCAATGCCAGAACTAAGACCAGAACCCAGGGAGTTCTTGTTCATGGGCCAGGGCGTTTTGCCACTGCTGAGTTCTTCAGTCTCCAATCAGACAGGAGGGAAAAATCAAGCTTGGAACACCATTCTCTCTCTGTTCCAATCTCCCTGCCAGCTCTGACTTCACCCGCTGCACGAGGAGCTCACGTTTCCATGCTTTTCGTGGTTTCTCTGCCTTGAAAACTGGGCCTCTCTTCTCTCTGCTCGAGCTCCACATCCTCCCTGGGCCCTGCTCTGATCAGTCAGAGGTCATTCCATACTTGCACCACAGGTCAGATGTAGATATGCGGGTGGGGAAGCAGTGGGACAAAGGTGAGGTGACAGCCAAGGGAAGGGACACAGGCCAGCCAGCCCCGTCACAGGAGGGAAGATAGTGTAGGAGGACGGGTGGGACCAGTTGATAGTGGGCGAGGGGGTGAGTTGGCCTGCCAGTCTTAGGAGTCTGAATATGGTGGGGAGGGTTTCAGTTCACACCTACCCAGCCACGTGCTACTACTGGGACACAGGGTGTTTACATAGGAGAGCTGGGCTCTGGCTTCCACAAGGTCCTTAACAGAGCCTCTGGTGGACTTCAGAGAATCCTTAGATCCCCAGCTAAACCACATGCAAAACTGTACAAGTATGTAAGTATGTTCCTTTTTCTGGGAGACAGCCCATTAGTATTCATCAGATTTTCAAGAAAGTTTATGACCTCTAAAATGTTCAAAAAAAATTCAGGTGAAAGGCAGGTTGTCTACTAGAACTATAATCTGTTTGTTGTATGAATTATATATTGTTTTACCTATGGTAGGGAAAGAGAAAATAATCATAGGTGGCATTTCTCAGATAGATGATTGATAGATAGATGATAGAACAGATGATTGATACACGAATAGAACAAACAAATCTACACTTAACAAATAGGTACCATGAAGAATCATTATTCATGCCACCTACATTTCTTATTTTTCCACTGCATGAGAAGAAGATGGTGGAGCTGGGAGGAGGCAGGAAGCCTGGTGCTGAGGTGTTCAGAGCCACTGCCCTCCGCAGATGATCAGAGGCAAAGATAAAGTCTTGGTGTAGTGATGAAGTCAGTTAGTGGGAAAACGGGATTTGGTTTCGCAACTTTTCCAGAGCTGTCTCTTGCATAAGATGGGACACACTTGAAAATAATCACGATGAGCCCTTATTGAGCACGTAGTGGGTGTCAGGCACTGTGCTAAGCGCTTTGCAAGTATTATCTTGTTTACTTCTCACCTGGTGGTTTGGGCAGCACTAGAACTTCCATCTCACAAGGGAGGAAATGTAGGCCCAGGGGTGTTAAGTCACTCTCCCCAAAGCACACAGCTGTGAGTGGAACAATGGGTACCTGAAGCGAGGCAGGGTGGGTTCCCAGCTGGGGCTTCTGGTGCCTGGGCAAGATACAGCCTTTGAGAGCAGTGATGTTGGGATGTCAGAATCAACCCCATCTTTGTCTTCCACAAAAGGGCTGGACTCTGAATATCAAAACTCTCCTCTTCCCTTTGCCTTTAAAGGCATAGTGAAGCACATACAGTTGAAATTATCCAGGCTAATTGTTCATTAGATGTTATTGAGCATCTAATATGAGCCAGACAACATATAAAAGGCTTTACAGTCATTTTCTTAATTTCACCATTACAACAAGCTTTTAAGGTGAGGATTAGCATGCCCATTTTACAGATGGGGTACTGAGGTACAAGGAAGTTTAGAGGAACTGCCTGAGGTCAGCTAGTAGAGGGAGGGGAGCTAGATTGCACCCACTCTCTTTCTGCTTCTCTGCCCCTCCCTGGGTAATACAGGGTACAAAGGTACAAGGGGATGGCTTCCTTGTTGGGGTCTGCATGATGATTAGGGCATGAGAAAGACCCAGGGAGCTTCCTGCCATGGTCCAAAGGAAAAAAGGGAAGCAAGGAAGAAGGGAAGAAAAGAAAACATGGATGAAACATGGGCTATATGTCAGGCAGTACCAAGATGTTGATGAACGATCCAAATATATTGCTGCAATTTCAAAAGTCTTACAAAAGAGGGGCACTGGCCACTGGTCATAGGCCTGTGAATTGGTCCACCCTGAGCCATTCACTCCAGGATACACTCAGAGGTATGACTACGTCTTTGTGGAATTTGGCTGTGTTCTTTGAGGTCAAAGCTCCTGGTCTCATGAAATGTTCTTGAGAGGTTCAAGTAAATATGGGATACACACTTCGTGAAAATGGTGGTTCCCTCAGTCCTTCCCCTCTCAGGGTTTTGAACTTGGTTCTGGAAGCCCCAGGGCCTAGAAGGCATGAAGCACAGGAGGCTGTAGGACTAGCCAGCTCTGAGGACAGGGTCAGGAAGTGACTAGTGGACAGTGTGATGGCTGTGGCTCAGAGTCATGGCTGGGAAACTCGGAAAGGGAGGACTCTGAAAACTGTGTCAAGTCCAAAGGCCAAAGCTGGATGCAGAGTCTGAGAGGCCTTTGGCAGCAGAACACATAGCCCGTGTTTCCAGTAAGCAAGCAAGGGTTAGGGCTGGGCACAATTCTGGGCATGCAGCCCTGTCACCTGGGGTCCTGACAGGCAGGCATGACCAGGGGTCACAAATTCATCTGAATGGCCAAGAGGTCAATCTAGGTAGAAGGAAGCGATCTGAGGACAGACCCTAGCTCTCACAGATGATCCAGAGCCTGAGGGATACCTGAGCAGGGGAGGAGTGCTCTGCAGGCAGGGGCACAGCCCTGGGACTGTTCTCTGGCACAGGACAAGGTCTAAGCTGTAACCAGGAAAAGCAGGGGAACCCCAGAGGATTGTAGCCATTGACTGCATACCAAAAGCAAGACCAAGCCTACAGCTATCATTCTTTCATGGCAGTCTCCAAAATCTGCCCTGTTCAATTCTTTAAGGGTTCCCTCTCCCGACTTAACAGTCCCTTTGGGTCTGGCATTTCCTTTCATTTTAGAAAATAAAACTTTGTGCTTCTTAAGTCTTGAAAGCAATATAGACACCTTATGGAAAACTTGATGTGTCTAGGACCCTATTATAAAGGCAGTTTTTTTACCCTGTCTTCTTCACCAGCCATTTTATAGTGAGCATCATCTCATAATGCACTCGCCCTCACCCTCCATCCCAACCTTTCCCACTGCCTCATTTGAAGTCTTACCTGCAAGTGCCCCTGGCTGGCATCTGGGTCCTTGATTAAATGAGACACACTCTGAGCTATATTGCCACTGCTAAACGCTCAAGTCCTAGTCTCTTTATGGGAATTGTTTAAAAGATCTGAAGAAGTCAAGTCTGCATAATAGGAACCCAGAGAAACTCTCACTAGCAATGCCAGTCCTCACCCAGTGCTGCCTCCTAGAGCCCCCAAATGTGGGAAGAGCTGGTGCGCAACTGAATTCTCATTAGCAGTCCCTTACCCTATATTCTCATTTGCCATCTGGGCCCATGTAGGCTTGGAAACTAGAAAACCAAATGTAAAACTGTGCATGAAATAGGAGCAAATAGGCCCCATGTGACAAGGGCCCCATGTGTGTTGGGGTATGTATCCTCTGATCTCTTTTGTCACAGGAACATATGTCCTATGTTCCAAATAAAAATTATTTTATTTTTCTCTCAGGTTCTTGGCTCTGTCCCAGATATAGGAGGTAGCCAAATAAATGAGGATTCCCTGTAACTCTAATATTCCTTACACGTTATATAGGGTTTTATTTCTTTGAAATGTAAACGATTTCCTTCTCGGTGCTGTAACATTTTTTTGGTGCGGTCATCTCATTGCAGGAAGGGGATGCACCTACATTCTATATTTCACTCCTCCGGGCAGGCTGAAAACTACCACTGGTTTAGTGCAAACCAATCTAGGGTTAGACGAGGAAAACCAGATTTTTAGATTTTACTTTATCTCAAATTGGACTGTGTGACTCTAACCGGGTTGGAAATAGAAGATTACTCAGACTGTCAAAGTTGCTGGGCCCTTCACAGACCCTACAGACCCATACTCTCATTTGACCCCTATGGAAGGAGGGTGAGCCCAAGGTTACAAAAGAAGCTGTTGGCTAATCTCCTCCACAAGAGACCTTATGAAATGACTAACAACATCCTGTGTAGGAACGTGTGCATTTAAAACCCACCTTATTCCCAAAAGGATTTGAGCCAGCTTACAAATGCGCCTAAAGGGCAAGGTAAACATACGTAAAAAATAAGGAAGAAAAATGGGGCAAAGGAAAAGTAAGAGGGAAGATGGAGCCAGGATTCAGGTCGCATTCAAGACGAATGCCAACAAGACCTGTGCACGTGACACGGCATGGCGATAGACTTAGTACTAAGATGCTGGCAGCCAAGAAGAGGGTGAAATATGCCAGCCCCACAGAGCTGCACTTTTTTTGTTCTTTAGGTCTTATCACTAACCCACAATACGACCCTTTTCTTTTGAGGCATCAGTTTTCCAGTCTGTCAAATGGGCAAATCCTGCCTTGTAGGATCTTTGTGAGGATCCAGTTAGAGCTTGTCTGTGAAGGAAGGCACTCGAAAAGTAAAGTGGGATACATACAAAACTGATCATTTCATTTTCTCGGCTGTGTCCTTGCCATGTATAAAATACTACTCACTTTCCATTGGCTGGTGGAGCCACCAGATTGAAGCTACTATCATTGGTCAAAGTTAATTCTGTATACACATTCTTAAGAACATCAAACACTGCCCAAACAATGGGAAGCCTCATGACACTTCCTGCGCTCAAATTCCATCCATTTCCATCATTATACCTTCTTCTCTTTCTTTGCTACAACTGGGAAAAATTAAGGTACTTAGAAAGGAACAGCAGGGAATGTCAAGTTTAAGTAAATTTAAGTTCCCCTAAGAACTTTTTTTTTCCCCGAGAGCGAGTGATGTTGGATAACAGAGAGGAAAGACCAGGACTGGGGATGGAGAGTGGACCCCATTAGGGATCTCTCTGGCTGTAGTTTGGCAGGCACTGTCCCTGCCTGTCACTCAGAGGCTTTCCCCAGCCTTTAGTGTTGGTGGTGGAATAAGGCATCTTCTGAACACAGGCCAGAATTTTAGTTGAGAGTGAACCAGTGGTCCAGGGTAGGCGAGCTGCGATTCCAAAGGGTGGGAGCAGGTACAGCCACCAACCCTGGGCAAGCAGGGTTCTCCGGGTGACCTTAGACAGCTTCCTCTATGTGGCTTTTGCCTATAAACCAGGGGTACTCTCTGAGAAGAGCTTTTCAATAAATAAAAGCATTAACAGCAAGAAGAATCATACAAATAACATAGCAATATAAATAGCATAGAAATAACATAGAATAATATAGACAACAGGTTTGGCTTGGGGTTGAACATGAGAAGGTTGCTACGGGGAAAGGGGTCCAGAAATCTCCTTGGGAACTCACTGGTCCTACAAGGCAATAACGGCTGCCAGAGCCTGCTGACTGTGGGCACACGAGGAAACGGAGACGAACCAATCCCAGCTGGGAACATAATCAGATAAGAAGTGGTCTTCCTGTCTGCGGAGCCCTTCGCACTTCTCAAAGTGACCATTTGACAGTTAATATTATTCTCCCCATTTTACAGAGGAGGAAACAGAGACCCAGTTGGTTACATTACTTGTCAAAATGGCAAGAACCTGGCAGTCCCAGCAGAAAGGCAGCACTTAACAGCAGGGACTCGAAGGCAGACTCTTCATCCTGGCTCTGCCATCACTCACTGTGTGACATGAGGCAAATGCTTTAGTCTCTCTCTGCCTCAGTTTCCTCATCTGTAAAAGCTGAGAGGATTACCTGAGTTAATATCTGTAAAGTGCTTAGAACACCCGCTGACATATATCAGGTGCCACATAAGCACGCTAAAAAACACATCAACTCCTAGTGCCTGCCTCTGCAACTCCCAAACCAAAATGGCTCAATGGCAAAATGCTACATGAGTGCCCCATCCTGTGGGAGAAATTCAATCCCACTCAATATCAACTAAGGGTGGTCATTTGGGGGTGGAAAGAGAGGACAGGGCTTAAGGAAGATGGGGAACAGGTACTTGGCAAACATCCTAGATGCCCTGGGGACCGTCCCTGCTTCCTCTCTCTTTGAGGACTTTGCCAAGAAGGAACACACAGGCTGGATAAATCTGTGCCAAGCAGGAACAAAATGGTATCTGGTCTGGACAAGATGACAAGTTAAATATGCCCAGTTTACCACCAGGGGCAAACACTGGCTCCCAGCCCTGTTCCTCTTTTTTCTCTTTGCTTTTGGTGGATTTGTTTCTGTGGTTGCCAAAGGTACCTATCAGGAACGACGGGTGATTTGCTTTTGGGCAGGGCTGCGAAGATGTCAGGCAAACAAGTTACCTTTCTCATAACTCTGGCCCTCGCAGGCTATAGGATGACTATGACAGAATGGTGCTTCCTGAAGCCACCGGCACATACACACAGGTGCTGGGTCTAGGAGCCAGGAGTCCAGCTTGTAGCCCAGCCCTGCCTCTATGGGGCTGTGTGTTCTAGGGCAAATACTTCTCCCTCCCTGCTCCTTACTGTTCTCCTCAGCAAAATGAGGGTCTTGGAGGGGTGGGGTGGGGGTGATGAACTTGAAAGACCTTTTTGGCTCACATCTGTGAGTTTAGAGGAAGTATTCTGGGGCCAGAGCTGCAGAATTCTGAATGGCTGTCGGATGGGCCTACCTTCTCCTAGCTCCTAGGCCCTCTTCTGCAAGACTCCATTTTTATTATTGATTTGGCAGTGCAGAAGAGTGTCCTATGTTCCTGGCTCAGCCCTGGTGGAAACAGTAGACTGACTCCAGAAGCAGAGGATGGCAAGTGAAGTGTGTCAGGCATGGCCTTCTTTACCTCGCTGCCCTGTCCATCCATCTTGAGGTTTTGAAGGCACCTGGTTTTATTGATAATCTGGGGTGAGCATGAAGCTGCTGGGGGAAGGGAGGAGCTATGGGGGCTGAGGAGATACAGTGTAGGGGAAGGGGATGAAGGCCTGGCCAACTGCTCCACTTCCATCTTTCTCAGCTCCTTCCTCAGAGGGGCCAGGGAGGCAGAGAGTCAAGCCCACTCCTGACCTCAAGGAGCACAATCACATTCCGTGTTTTCCTTTCCCAAAGAGATCAGAAGCTTCTGGAAGGGTAGGGGTCCTGGCTTATCTTTTTTTTTTTTTTTCCCTTTCTATTCCCCTTGTCCTAACACACAAAGTGCCTGCACATGTGGTGGTTAAGCACACCAACCCTAGAGTCAGACTGCTCTGGTGTGAATCCCGGTTGTCTTCTACTTAACCGACCTCAGTTTCCTTGTCTTTAAAATGAGAAGAATGATAATTCCTACCTCATAGGGATCTTATGAGGATTCAATAAAGTAATACTTATAGGACATTTAGCACAGGGCCTGGCACTAGGCAGGTGGCCCAGAAAAAGGCTTACCAAGATGATTGGAGCTGAATTGCTTCTGGTCAAAATTCATCACCACAAGAAAGTCACATGCATATTCCTTTCTTGCTACTACAAATCACGCCTACATTAATTTATTCATCAGCTCTGTGTCTAAGATGGTGCAAAGATCAACTTTACCAAAGCCAAGCTCAACCCTCCTAAGTTTCAAATCAGTGAGGTTCCTGAACTTCTACTACATGCAAAATATTATTTTAATCATTCATTTCAGCCTTTCTTCTCCAAATACTTTAATAAAATTGGTAATTGTAGCCTGAATGACCCAAATTCCTCCTACTTTCACTTTTTACCAAAGTGCTGCCCCCATCCCACGTGCCATAGCAGCCAATGCCCAGCAGGCAGGACCCCAGAGGCATGAACATTAGGTTCCCAGAGCACTGGGCAGCCCAGAGCCCAGGGGGCCTCCAGCCCCCAGAAATGCTGGATCTGTGGGGCTGTGATCTCTTCACACAGTGCCTGGCAGGGCTGTAGGATGACAAGAATCCCTGCAGGAACAGACATGCCTTGGTCTTTTGCAACCTGTTCAGATACTGGTTGAGGGTAATGAATGGAAAAGAGTCACAGCATTAATCGCTCTGATCTGGAGTTGCCAATTTGGCTCATGCTTGGACCCACCTCCAGACCCACAGTCTCTTCCCGCACAATGACTGGGCTTGCTTGAAGTGACCAAAGATGATGCCAGGCTCCGATGGGGATCACTGCTGGCCAACTACCCGGGAGAAACATTTCGCTAGCACACTCAGTGACAAGGAACTAGAATCCCAAGCACCGTGGAAGCCTCACTTCTTCCAAAAGATGCATTAATCCAGCCCTCTTGCTGAGGGCTTGTTCATGCATCTCATCAGTACCTACTGATCAACTACTCTGTGCCACACAGGTGCTATGCTAGGTCCCTAACATGGAGCTACCCTAAAATTAAAACACAGTGTAACAGCAGGCACGCTGGGATGAGGAGCTAGGAGGCTAGTTCCAGCTCTGCCACTAACAAGTAGTGTGACCTTGGGCAGGTCATCTCCCTCTCTGGGTCTCAAGTACCTCATCTATCAAACCCAGGACTGGGCTGAGGATGCTGTTAAAGATCCTGGTTAAATAAATAATAAAGATTCCGGATCTATTAAATAACATCCCTGATGTACAAATAGTGGCAGTCTTGGTCAAAGAACTCCAAGCTTGTAGAAAACACAAGCTCAGCAACCTACCAATCTCCCCTTTGCCATGGTAAGGGCTCCTGTTTGCTACCTGAAAATGTAAGAACTCACAGCCTTGGGATGAGTGAGAAGTTGAACTGGCCGCAGGGAAAGTCACCTGGAAGGGCAGTGGCAGTCTGAGGGGGGCCAGGTGGCCTTCTTGATGTGATATGAGGGATCCCTGAAAGGCTTCCCCTGCCCCAAATATCTGCTCCCTATCCCCCAAATCTAGGGTCCTGTATCTGGAATTCCACCATTTGAGACAAAAGTTGTTTTTTTTTCCTTTTCTTTTTTCAGCGCGGGGGGGCAGGGGGCGGGGTGGTCTTTGATTGCAGACACCTTCAAGCAAAATACACACAGCCATGAGAAGTGTGTGGTTCCCACACTTTTAAGCTTGCCTGGGTCTTCCCTGCCTGCAGCAGGGGCCTGGCAGCTTGTGGGCCCTGGGTGCTTGGGGCTGGAGGAGTCGGGGGTGGGTCACCCAGAAGGGACCCTAAAGGGGTTTCGGGGGAGGGAGGGCCTCCTGGGCCGACTCAAGGTCTCCTTCACCAAGTCCCAGAGGGCCTGGGAGAGGAGGGCAGGGAAAGAGAAAGAGCACGTGCAGGATTTGAGTTCTCCAGGAGGGCTGGGAGTGGGAGAGTCCAGGGAAAGAGCCGGTGCCTCCCTTTGGCTAACCGATCCCTTGGAAGAGCCAGCTCAGAGAGCGGAGGAAGGGAGGGCGGGTCAGGCGACAGGGTGGGGCCTGGATGAGAGGAAACTGTAAAACCAACCGGGCGGATTCACGAAAAATTCCCGAGCGTGGTGAGGGTAGAGGGTGCTGGGCAGCACCCCAGTTTGCCAGGCCCACGCTCCTCCAGTTGCCCGGCCTGTTCAGACTGGTTCGCCCACCTTTCCCTCCCTGCCAGCCCCCTCGCCTGATCTCTGAGAAAGCAGAATCCGGGACATGAAGCAACCACAGCCGCTCCGCCCGGCCACTAGCGCCCCGAACTCCGAGCCCGCCCGCAGCCCCCTTCTTGCGGCGTTCACTCTGCTGCCCTGCCCGGCCCAGGCGCTCCGCCCCAGCCCCGCCCCGCTCTGGACGCCCCACCTCTAGCCCCGCCCCTCCCCGGGCGCCCCGCCCGCTCCCTCCCCTTGGCGTCCCAGCGGTCTCTCTCTCCTCCCGCGGGAGCCGTGGCCCTCCCCCCCGGGCACCCCCTGCCTGCACCCCTCCCTCCGTGCGCCCCTCCCCTCGGTCGCAGTCTGTTTCCCGGGCCTCTCCTCCGCATTCTCACACGGCTCCAGCTCGACCTCCCCACCCGCCCGCCTCCCCGGGAGGCCGCGGCCTGGCGCTGCACCGCCCCTGCCCACGGTTACCCGGTTACCGCCTGAGAGGCCGGCGCCTGCCCGGGCGGGCGGGACCCGCACTGACCCCGCAGGGGGCGAGGCGGGGCTGAGAGGGGCGAATGCAGAGCCAGATCCCCCCGCCGCCGCCGGCCGCCCACCCCCAGGCAGGGCTTCGTGCCAGACCCGGCTGCCGTTATCAGCTGGGTGGAGGGCAGTGCCAGCTGCAGGCGTCCCCGAGGCGCAAACACTACGCCTGGCCCCAGCCTCCTTCCCTGCAGCCTTCTGCCTTCTACCGGAAACAGCCACGGGGAGCCAAAGGAGGATCCAGCAACAGGAGGGAGGCAGGGGCTCCACCTCAGAGGCAGGGCCACACTGAAGCCCAGCTCACTACCTGCTGGGTGACCTTGGGCAAGTGACTTCTCTATGCCTCAGTTGTTGCATCTGTAAAATTGAGAGAGTAATAGTATTCACCTCACTGAGTGTTGCGTTTTGGTGCCGGGCACATAATAGGGACTTCATAGACAGTAGTTACTATTATTACCTCTTCCCCGACATTTGGGGTTTGGCAGAGGGATGTATAGGCTACATGGTCACTAAGGATCTGTTAAGCACCTCCTGTGTGCAAGGGAGGTCACATGGTATGATGCCAGAGTCTTGGAGTTAGATATGGGGTTGAATCCTGGCCCTGTCACTTCATAGCTGTGTGTGACCTTGTAGAAAGTCTGTCTCCTGTCTGAGCTGAAGTTACCCCACAGGAAAATAGGGACCGTCATGCCCATCTTCCGGGCCAATGGGGGATTCAATGAGATAATGTACAGGGAGTGCCCAGGGCAGTTCTCAGCACACAATAGTGCCTTTCAGTAAATAAGAGATGCAGGATGGAGAGGACAGGCTCAGTTTCTGCTACAGAACAACTCTGGGCAGGTAAGACCTATGGGAGAAAAATGTCACTGAAGAGGATGAACGTTAGGTGCTCAGCATGAAGTCAGTAGGAAGGGCTGAGGGAGGGCAGGCCCTCCTGTCTAGGAGAATGAAACTGCTAAGGGTGGGATGGCAGGCACTGGTGGAGAATGTTTCCGAATGGGGCCTGTCGGTCCTCAGTGAAGCGGCAGCCACTGGGCCTGAGAAGGGATGTAGGGGCACTGGAATGACTGATGTCAGCATCTGCTTTATTGGAGAGGCCCCAAAGATGGCTTGGCCATCTCTCTCCCATCCTGACAGGAGAACAAAATGAAAAGGACAATTGGAAAATGAGCCCTGAGCAAAATCTTCCCCCTTTATAATGACTGCGAACGTGGCCGGGCATGAGCATGGCCCTGGACTGTGGCTGTGTGACTCTGAAGCTGGGTTTCCTCATCTGTAAAATCGTAGCCCAGCCAGATGCTTTCTAGGCCCCTGAGCTCCTCCCTTCTTGAAAGCAGCATTTGCTCTGATCCGTAGCAATGTGGGGGAGAAGCCACTCCTAGAGGGTGCAGGGCCCATCTTCATCCCATCATCCATTCCATGAACTGGCTGGGAGCCCTCTTGAATGAAATGGAAATGAAGTGGGGCTTAACAGTGGGACAGCCTCCCTGAAAGCAGCTCAGGAAGACCAGCTGTCCCACTGAATGTGTGATTCTGAGAGCTGGAATCAGCTGTTCAAGCAGATGTCCAGCCCTCTTACTTACAGACAAAGAAACAAAGCCCAGAGAAGTGAAAGGACTTGCCCAAGTTCATGTGTCTCTTGAGAGGCAGAGCTACCTTTCAACCCACTGCACCATATTGCTTCAATTAATTTCATTAACAGTGACAACAACAACAAAAAAACCAGTAAGCTGGTGACCAAGGCCATCCAAAGTCTCTTTGAGTCCACTTCATGAAAGCAAAATGGAAATGCCTTAGCTTCACTACCAGATAAGAAAGTGCTTTAGGAAGTGAGAACACTCCAAGCAGCCCAAGAACTGCCATAAACACTGTCCGAAGCTGGAGAGGGTTAACTAGGTGGGCAGTTGGCGGCGGTTCCTGCCAGGTCAGAGGGGATTTGCCTTTGTGATCAGTACTGCAGGCTCCATGAAGACAGTCCAAGGACACTGGGCTCTGAGTACTAATATGCATTTTTATTCTGCAATAATTTTCATACTGAGTTCAAGAGGCACCAGCTCCAAGTACATAAAACCAAATCAAATTAAATTAATTGATTTTATTGAAACCTGCTGCAGTTGTATTCAAGCCCACAGCCAGGGGCATGACCCTCATGAAATACCAAAGGGGCTTTTGAAATAATTAAATTAATCACACCCTGGGTTCTGCACAAGGGCTCGCTCCTGGACTCACAGACAGGCACATTCCCGGTCCCAGCAACGAGCAGGAGAGGAGCACGTGGCAGCAACACAACCACAAAATGTGGTGCTGCCTAGGGGAGCTGAAGACTCAGACTTCTCATTCCAGGGTAAGCCTTTGTTCATGCTCTTTTGGCAAACATGCACATACACACACTCTCACACTAACCCATACACACAGTCACAACACCACTCATACACACACACACACACACACACATATATATACACACACATACACACACACACACACTCATCTGCTAGAATTCCCTTCTCTCTCCCTGCCTACCCACGGTTCAGATCAAGTGCTCACCTCATGATCCTCCTTCTTTAACCCACCAGGACCCCTCCAGCACTTGGATGATGCATTTTCTTGTTGGCTGCTGTTTCATAAGCGCTTTTTTTGCATCTCTAAGTAAAGGCTAGTAAGCCCCTTGAATGCAGAGAATGGGCCTCCCTGGCTTCTCTGGATCTCTCAGAAAGCTCGGCATAACCTAGAGTATGAATAACTTAACCATTGTGAGTGCTGTGCACTTGGAAGGAGCTCCAGACATTTATTAAGCACCTACTGTGTGCTAGAGACTGTTCAGATGACTTTAGACATATTAACTCATTTAGTCCTCACCACGAGCCCCCACCCCCGACATCCGACCAAGTTGTGATTGTTGTTGTCCTTATTTTACAAATGAAAATAGACACAGAAAGGTCAAGTAGCTTGCCTGAGGTCACCCAGCTGGCAAAGGGAGCAAGGGTATATTACTTCTTAGGAAATCTTAAGCCAAAAAAATTCTATACATCCTGTTGCTGATCAAGAGGTGGATCACCTTGTGCTTGAACACATTCCTACAAACAAGTATGGTTACAAAATCCCAGCATTACAGGGACACTCACCAACCCTTCATTTTACAGAGGAGGAAATTTGCAGTCCAGGAAGGGGAGGGTTCTTGTCCAAGGTCACAAAGCAATTTAGAGGAGAGCTCCCAGCCTCCTGTTGGCCCACAGCTCAGAGCAGCTCTGCCTGGGAGAAATGTTACTGATTATTCCAGTTCCTCCTGCATTCGACTCTAAGACAACACTCCGACATAGCCCGTCCTTCAGAGACAATGAGCGTCCAGTGATGAGCAAGAACTGCCCCGCGGAGCTGCCCATACTCTATGGCCCAGGTCCTCCTCTGTATTCAGGGAGCAAACTTGGGCAGAGTGAGGGGACCTGGCCTTGTTAGGGATCAGACTCCCAAACTGCGGCCTCATCAGCACCTGCTCTAGTCCTTGTTGTAACCTGCTGGGACACCTTTGAAGACAAAGCCTGTCTCTCTGTCCCTGTTGTGCAATGAGCTTTCGAAAGCCCCTGGCCCTCACCGCGGCTCCCCGCCAACCTCTGCTCCTTCCACACCCCACCCACTACCAAATGCTATGCCCTCAAGGTTAACTTCAAAATAAAGCCCTGGAGTCCAGCCAATAAGAATCCCCTCCCTGGCTCTGAGAACTTGAGCTGCTTAGTAGGAATGGGGAACTTGAACATCGGTCCCTCTTTGCAGGGTTTGCACAGCTCTGTGACCAGCACACACATTCTCTGCCACATAAGCCTCATTTTACAGATGAGGAAAGTTAAGGGGTGGGGAGAGGCCTGCATGCCAAGCTAGTAGGGCCTGGATTCAAAGCTGGATTCAAAGCTGGATCTTCCCACTTTTTAAAATGACCAACTATTCTTATTAACAGTATGGCATGCCTGTCTGGCACACTGCATAATACATTTTTCCCAGATTTTTTGACTGAGGTCTTTGATTGCCTCTTCATAGGAGAATAATTTTTTTAAATTGTGGTAAATGTTTATATTTATCTATGTGTAACATAAATGTTATTTTAACCATTTTAAGGCAAAATTCAGTGGCATTAAGTACATTCACAGTGTTGTACAATCACCACCACGATTTCCAAGACTTTTTCATCAACCCAAATAAAAACTCTGTAACTGTTAAGCAATAACTTGCCAATGTTCCCCGCCTCTGAACCTTGGTGCCACTAATCTACTTTTCGTCTCTAAGAATTTGCTTCTTCTATTTATTTATTTGTTTGTTTATTTTCGGAGAAATAAGAACACTGGGTAGGAAGAATTTGCCTATCATAGATGCTTCATAGAAGAAGAATCACACAATATCTTGTTGCCCTTTGTGTCTGCAGAGTCAACTCTCTTCACCAGTAAGCTGGACTTCTCTGCTTCTCAGGCCCCCGGTTTCTCCCTGCCTCCCTCCCAGGGATGCCATTGGGGTGGGAGTCCCGACATGAGTGATGTCATCACAGGGAAGGCCAGTCCTGTGGAAGCTCAGGGTCCCCGGTCCCCAGCAGGTAGAAGCACCTGGCCTGGTCCTGAGCGTTACCGACAGGACCAATGAAGCAGCATGTTAGGGGGCAAGAAAAAGGAGTTTCCAGCAGGCAGATGGGGCAAGGAGTGACCCCCAAAGCGTCCAGGGGCCTGGGCACTACACTGCCACAGGCGGCCGGAGCGAGCCGTAGATGGACCATATTGGGCACATTTGGTGATGGTTTTGCTGAAGTGGACCTGGAAGCTGCTGTCCACACTGGAACAAGCCTCTGGCACCTAGTGGGCACCTCCTGAGCTAGAAGGTGGCTCAGTTGTGTTGTCCTTACTAGATGGGGGGAAGTTGAGGCTGTTTCCCCACTCACAGCCCCCGGCCCCAGGAAAAGGCCTCTTCCTCTGACCTCAACCTCAGCTGGAAACACAAAGCAGAGCCTGCTCAGTCCCGCCCTTCTCTGGTCCTCAGAACCTCGTGCTGCCCTTCTACCCAAGCTGTCTGTGCCCGCTCTCTGCACAATGGCCATCCGGAGGTAGTCCTGTGTCCGGTCCTTCCTTGGCCGGAGGCAATACCCAGACCCTTCCTCCACCCTTCCAGGCCTCCCGCCCACTCCTGAATCTCCACTTTGAAAGCTTTCCACGGACAAGTGATCTCTCACAACCGCCTTCACTTCCCCTCCCAGTCCAACCTGCCCCTCCCACAGGCCCCAGCCTACCCATTTCCTCTGCCCTTTTCACCCTTTGGCGCCAGAACTCAGCTATTCTGAGCCTTTGGCCCAGCTCTTTCCTCCTTCCAGCTGCTCCTGTGCTGGGGCCTCCATCTCTTGCTTTTTCTCTTTGGAGTTAACTGTTACTTAGCCCTGCACCCTAACAAAGAAATGTACCCTGAAAGCCTGTGGCACTAAGGTATGGGGGACATCAAAGGTAACCAGACTCAGCACAGACCTAACACCTGAGTTACCTATTTGGAAATGTTAAATGCAGGCCACTGCATTGCTAGATTGTGTGTGTGTGTGTGTGTGTGTGTGTGTGCGCACGCGCGCGCGTGCGCGCACGCACCAGTAGACTCTGGGTCCTTCCAAGAAGCTTTTCAAAGCAATCTTTTTCCCCCTTGCCAGAAACAATTAATAGTCCTTTTTTGGTTACCTGAGTTTCTTCCTTCTTGTATAACACAACAGCCACAGGGTTTCCAGGTTTCTTTGAGAAGATGCTAGGGCAATGACTGCAGAGCTTATAAAAGTACACAGAACGGTATGTTTGAAAAGATCATTTTCTGTATTCAGCTCTGAAAAGCTTTCCCTAAGAGCAGCAACAGTCGGATAAAGGTGACTGCCCACATAAAACAGTTTTAGTAGGGTTTCAGATCCCTTTCAGAGTGTGGGGAAGAGAGAAGGGAGGCGAAAGGACTACCAAAAGGAAAAACAAGTCCACATGCTTTGATTTGGCCTTGGTGACCAGAACAACACACTCTGAGGGTGCCACAGTCAATATTCGCTTCACTGAGCTTCTTATCAGGCTCCAACCCATGGGGAGCAAAGGGCAGAGCTTGGCAGGAGTCCAGGTGCTGTGTGAGGGTTCAGGGTGAGGCCTAGGCTGATTAAGCTGTCCCGGGCCTTTAGGTCAGAGGCTCCCTGCAAAGAGGTTCTTGGAAAAGGCTTACTGCTGCGAGACCACCTCCTGGGATCCCTGCACCAAAGTTTTCAGGTCTGGAAACTGGCAAATTTTTGTTTGACAAATATGTGGTTGATGTGCAGGTTTTTCTAAACATGACACAAACCCCACAAGTTATAAGGGAGGAAAGTGGTAGATTTGATTACAAAAATACCACAATCCAAGTTAAAAACAGACTGGGAGAAAATATTTGCATTATAAGCTACAGACATAGGTTTAAATCTATAATATACAAAGAACTCCTATACATCAATAAGGAAGAACATGATATATAAATGCCCGCCAACATGATTTAAGTTGCTCAATCTCACCAATAATTTTTATTAATAAAATGTAAACACCAACTTTTAGGTGCTGATGAAGACATAGGGGAAGGCAGATCTTGTAGATAAGGGACACTAGATTAAAGAGCTAGAAGACTTGAAAACTTATCACCTGTCCTATAAGACTCAGCAAATCATTTTCCATGCTTGGGACAATGTCCTAGTTTACACTTTCATGGAAGTTGCGTAAAGGATAATGTTGGTCTTACGTCTCTTGCATCAGGCATAAACATGGCTTCTTATACCTATCCCCCTTCTCAGAGCAGCTCAGAACACTTACCACACCTTTCTCCTTGACCCTCACCTCTCTGGAAGATTAGAAGCAGAAGATTTATTGGATCAACTTCTCAGCTGTGGAATCTGAGCAAACAGAAGGGAAGTGGCTGAGGTAAGACACCCCGGCAGCCCTTGATGAATGTTGCAACTGATCCGGGGCACATGCCCTGTCCCCAAGGGGGGTCTATGTGTACCATGGGGTCTGCTGTCCAGATGGCTGCATGGGGCATGGGGAGCAGGCAAGGGCTACACAATAGAAAGGTGAGCTGTAAGAAAGTGCACTGACTTTATTTTCAGGCAACCTCGGGTTGGGACTCTACCTCCTATGCATATGCTGCTGCACGCATTGTCCCATCTTTTTGCATCCTGGGTTCCTCTTCCATAAAATGGGCACAGTACTCCTCACCTCCCAGTCCCTTGCCTTGCCATTGTCCTTACCACTCAATTGGACATATTTCAGAGACAGCCTTACCCTGCTGTTACTTAACGGTTTCAGCTCCCCAAACTAGATCACATGACTTCATGGGCTAGAGCTGTGTCTCCGGAGAGGTCAGGGATCCCAGGGAGCTGACAGCACTGGGGCCCTGCCATCATCACTTTTGAACTCGCAGCACCTGGCACACTGTGTTGCACATGGAAGGTACAAAATAATAGCTAGAGAATGAAAGAAGGAAACTATGGATGAGGGAGCCGAGGGTCAGAAAGGTGAAGTGTCCTGCCACAGGCCATATGACCCATTAATACCTGGCAAGCACTGTGCAGTCCACTTTCTTCTTTATCAAGGGCAACTGGAGAGGAGAAAACACAGCCAAGCATACTGGCTCATGAAGTCTCGTGTTTGCCAGGGAAAGTCCCATTTTACATCTGTTTTTTTCTTATGATTATAATAATAACAATGCCCACTTTTACTATCAAAAGTGTCCCTTTTTTCCTTAAAAATATGAACTGCTTCACGAATTTGCGTGTCATCCTTGAACAGGGGCCATGCTAATCCTCTCTGTATCATTCCTATTCTAGTATATGTGCTGCTGGAGTGAGCACAGAAGTGTGCCATTTTGGATGATAAAGTCTCTGTTCTCGCTGTTATGAGGGCGAGTGGATGGAAGGTCTCTGTGTTTCCCTGACTCCATCTACTCTCCCACCCCTCACCTCTCCTGACCTGCCAGAAACACAATTAAAATGTCACTTCATTATCTATTCATTGAAAGCCACACTTGAACTGCACTCCCCACAAAGGCCACGTTCCCCCAGCAAAATCTGCCTCAAGGGTGCCCTCATGGCCTGTACAATGGGGTGACGGGGTTCTCAGCTGCTTAACTGTCTTCCACTGTATCACCAGCAAGTGGACCAAAGATCCTGCCTCAGCATTCTTAGTGTGCTGAATGATGGGCACCTGCTTGCCAGGAGGCCTGTGCCAAAGAAGCCCTCTACCCACACCCCACTAGCTAACTAGTATCCAGCCTTCCTATTCTGCAGGGGCATTTGGGCCTGAACAGGGACTCATCCACCACAGCTCCTGGGGGGCCTGGCAGCCTCTCCAGAGAAGGATGCGCAGGCTGAGATGAGAGCTGGGGTCTCTGAGATCCACCCACCTGGAGAAATGCTGGATTTGAGGGGAGGCAGAGAGGCATCATGAACACAGAGAAACTTCCCACCCAGGGGAGCTCACCAAACCCGGGGCAGCCTCAGGGATGAGCATTTTCAGACATGTTCAGGAAGGCATGGCCAGGATGTTGGATCAGGGGATGGGGCCAGCCCTCCCACTGGTCCTCAGACCTTTAGAGGAGGCCAGGAGGAGAAAAAGAGCCATTGACACCTTAACAGAGTAAGCAAGTACTCTTGGGAGAGCCCCTCCACACCTATGAAGTCATTCAAAGCCTGGGATCCGGAGGTGCCTCTCCCAGAGCCTTCCTCAGTTCAGTCACCTCACTAGGCCCACCCCATTCCTCTGCACCTGTCCCTTCTGCACTAACAGAAGACAGAGACCCCCACTCCGCCCCCGTACGACTGCAGAGGCCTCTGTGGTTGCTGCCCAGGCCTTTCATGGGAGTGTGGTGCCTTCGCCAGGACTAGCCCTCTCTCCGCCCCACAGGGCAGGGACCCTTCACTTTCTGGTCCCACAAGGAGCTGTGCCCTGGGTTCTGCCTACAGCCTACACTCAACTGTCTCTTACCAGCCGCCTACCTGAAAGTGGGGCATTCAATCTAGAACCTGAGGTTGGCAGGGCCCAATCTGCTGGGCCTGGACCCAGAGACTCCCTTGGCAGTAGAAGAAGATGGCACCAGGTCTCACTTAACTCTTTCTCTGGCCCTGCCTGAGCTCTGGAGCCCCATGGTCCAGTGCTCCCAGCCCTGGCCCCAAGTTAAACAAGAGGACAAAACCCAGCTTGTGACTTCTTCCCCAAGCTGGCTGACACCTGTTTTCCCTAAAGGAGGAACCCAGGCTGGCTTTGGCCATCTCACCCCCTCCTAGAGAGCAATGGGTATGCCACACTGGGCACTCCTTGAGGTTAGGCCCTCAGCCCTCTTTCTTCTGAATTCCTCTCTCCTTCTAGCCCTCACTTCCCCTACCTAGGCCAGGCCCTTCACTCTGGGAAGAATATCCCAGGAATCATCCATCACCAAATTCTAGGAGCTGATCTCAGCAACTACGCGGCTGGAAGGAACCTGGAAAATCCACTGTGCCCATGATGGGAATGACCATTAGTGCCTGGAGGGCAGGGATGCTGTACCCATCCCTGCAGCCCCAGCCCCAGCGCAACCCAGACACACGGCTCTCAACAGAGGCTTCCGGAACTGTGCGTGAGTCCTAGCTTGCTGTCTCCCTGGCTGCCCTGGAGGCTGGCCCAGAGCAGGCACACAGTAGGCATCTGTGAAGGAAGCAACAGGTTCCTGCTGGGTCCTAGGTCCTGGGCTGGGCACTCTGACTACTTTATGTGGGGCAACAACCCTGCAAGGTAGATACCATCATCCTATTGAATGGATGAGAAAATGGAGGCTCAGACAATGTAAGTGGCTTCCCTGAGGCCACTTGGCAAGTATCAGGCCAGACTTCAAGCTTAATCCTTCCAGTATCTGAAGCCTGTGGTCTTTGCGTTTTCATGTCAGTCACTCAATCCATGCATTTGGGGATATCAAAGCCGAATAAGAAGTAGCTCCAGCTCTTGGGTAGTTCATACTGAAAGAGGCAGTTTTGTTCACAGCTACCTGGGACAAGAAACAGACGTGGCCAGGCCTGCCCCAAAAGCTGAAACCTACTGTGTAGGCTGTAGGCAGAGGAAGAAGGCCACTCTTCCTCTGGAGTTTGAGAAAGGCATCTGAGAAGAGGTGGCAGCGGATTCGGCCACAGACAGGACATGATG
Source organism: Chlorocebus sabaeus (assembly GCF_047675955.1). NCBI lineage: Eukaryota > Metazoa > Chordata > Mammalia > Primates > Cercopithecidae > Chlorocebus > Chlorocebus sabaeus. Next base: position 34,792,359 of record NC_132921.1, on the reverse strand, counting down.
AGCCTAAGGACGCATTGAGAATGGATTTTAAGCCGGTGGGAAGATGGGTCTGCATCAGGGGCTTCCCAGTGCCCTTAAATGTCATGATGGCCTGTCAGGCAGCCATTTGCACAGCCTGGTGGAGCAGGCAGGGGTGCAGGGAGGACTGGAGGCTGGGAATCTGCCCAGGACCTGTTAGGTTTCTCAGCAGGAGCTGCAGGCCTGAAGCAGGTGGGAGCATTGGGAGCTGGGAGCGGAGTTTGTGTGCCCTGCCTCCATGAGTATGTCTGGGAGATTCAGGCAACCTCCTGGCCTCCATCAGTGGGAGCTGGGGAAGAGGGAGACCAGTGAGCTCTGAAAGACACACCCACCACATCGTTGCACACTTATTTTTCCCACACACTTGACTGGCGTGACCCACGGGGTCACAGGGAATGGCCTTCACTGGGCTGGCAAGTCGAGGGCAATGACAGCCCTCAGTTCCTTGGGCGGCCCCTCCTTCAGGGAGCTGGCCTGGGGCAAAGAGGGCCTTCTGCTCTGTCCCAGGCCAGCTTGCCACAGTGGGGGTGGGAAGGGCCGCCTGATCCTGTCTGCTTCTCACTTTTTCTGCTTTCAGGGTCAGCACAGTTCAGGGAGGAGACACTCACAGACTGTCCGGAAGGCCTCCTGCAGAGACAGAGGAGCACAGGCGCTGTCTAGGGGGTGGTGGGAGGGGAGAGTGGGGCAGGAGAGGAGCCTCTGGCACAGCCATGAACTCACTGCAGAGCCTTCCCAGGCCTCAGTTTCCGTTCTGAGAATGGAGGCCTTGGAGCAACTTGAAAGCTTCAACTTTCCTCTAGTTCTTGAACATGCCGTCTTCCTCTTCCCAAGATGTTTCCAGACGGGAGTGGACAGTTAGTTTATTTCAAGTTTTGCTAGTTTTCTATTCCTACATTGTGATTTGAACAGTCCTGCTGTGTTTATGATGTTAGACCCAAACCTGACTAAGAAAATCAGTAGATCCCCTCAAAGTCCAGGAAACTCATGATGATTAAGCTTCCACTCCACGTCAGGCCCCACACCAACTGAAAAGGTTTATGTAGATTATCTCATTTCATCTTGACATCAACTCTGGGAAGTGGCTGTTATCATCTCCATTTCCCCTAGTTTGGCGTAATTTCTTAAAGTCCTGCAGTGGTTTCCCAGGACCTTCAGGATAAAATCCAAACTCCTCCCAGCCCACTTTTCTAGCACCACACCACTCCTAACTGGGCTAGTCCCCTCATGGATGGACTGCTTCTCCCACACACAGTCTCAGGGTCTACGATAGGTACCCCTTTCTCATTCATTCAACTTGTATCTTTCCAAGGCCTGACAAGTCCTTCTTCTCCCCAAGGAAGAGTAGGCAGTGGTGGGAGGCAGGTGAGGCCCTAGGGCACCACACTTAAGGAGGCACTCACTGTCAGGTGCCAGGCCTGCACTTGCACGCCCCTGAGAGTGAGCACCTCCTTAAATTTTACACTGAGTGCCTCACTTGCCTCATCCTGGCCCTGCCCCAGAGACTCAATGCCCAACCCAAAGGACCTCTCCCTCCTCCGAAGTCCACAGCCCTTCCTAGTGGGTCCTGTCACTGGACTGTATCACGGGGACTGATCTTGATGCCTCATGTGAATGTCCATCGCTACAGGGCAGAGACCACTTGTCCCCTGTCCCCATCCTAAAATCAACAGGGCTTGCTCCAGCTTCCAGACTGGCTCCCCATCTGCCCTCCCTCCTTCATCCTCCACCCCATCAACCTGGAATTCCAATTCATCTTTTAGAATCTATATGAAAATTATGGTTTAGCATTGTATAGCCATTAAAAATTACGTTTCCACATGGGTGAATTCTTCTATAACCTGGCTGACCTGGCTGCAAGAAGAAAAGATTAGATAATTTGACTATACAAACAAATTTATATGACAATTCCCATAAGTAAAGTCACAAGCAAATAATAAACTGGGAGAAAATATTTGTCACATATATCATACACAAAGGGCTAATGTCACTAGTATATAAAAGATTCTTAAAAACGTAGGGGCAAAGAACCAAAAATCCAATAGCAAATGGACAAAAGATATAAACAGATAATTCACAAAAGGCAATATTAAAAATGATCATTAAACATGAAAAAATTTTCAACTTCACTCATAATAATAGGTAAAAACTAAAATTACAATGAGATACCATTTCTTACCAGTGAGATTGGCAAGAATTCCAAAACTTGACAATAGCATCTGTTGGCAAGGTCGTGGGAAAACAGGAATGCAAACTGACACAACCCCATGGAGGGGAATCTGGCAACACCTAACAAAACTACATCCTCTTCAACTTGATAATCCCATTTTTAGAATCCCAAGCATATGAAACACACATGCACAAGCATTGTAGCATTATTTGTAGTTGCAAAATATGAGAAGTCACCTAAGTAGTCATCTGTAAGAGAGCAAGTGAATAAACCATGATATATACACACAATGGAGTATTATGCAGCTGTAAAAAAGAGTGAGGAAGACCTCTATGGACTGATATGAAGTGACTGCAAGGAAATATTATTGAATGAATAAAGTAAAATGTAAATACATCTAAATCTGTATCTGTCTACCTATCTATCTATATATAGTGCTACCTTTTCTGTAAGAAAGGGGAAATAAGACAACATATAATTTTGCTTCTCTTTATACAAATAAATTACATGCATAAGAAGAAAACAATTAAATTGATTACCGACAAGGAAGCAATGGGTTACAAAGCAGAGTGACATATCTCCAACTATACCTTTCTGTATAGTTTGACTTCTGAAAGCATGTTAATGTCCTACATGTTTTTAAAAATTAAATTAATAAGAATGAGAAGGAAACAAACCCCTCAAACTGAAAAAAAAGGAACCTAACTGTAGTTCAAATAAAGACTATAACCACCCTGAAGGATAGAAAAAATCAGGAAGGAAAGACTAATCCTAGTAATTTATGAACATGGCATGGTGAGGTGGGGATGAAGGGAAGGAGGTTTGTTAGTTGTAGTGATTTGGGTGAAACAATTCTGAGAGTATTTTAGATGTAATATAGGATGAGCAAATGAGTGAATTTTGTTGACAGTTTGGGGAGCCCAGGTTTCACTGCTGAAGAAGGACATGCAATTATGAGAGGGGGAAGGCAGGAAACAACCCAGTAGAGATGGATTGGAATTAGAGGTATTGGTGTGGATTCACGATTTCTAAAATACAAATATGTAAGTGTATGTGCATGTGTATGGGTGAATAATATGTGGATGTATAGTTATATGGATGCATTTTTTCCTAGTTTTGTCCCCTGAAAGGGCCAAGGTGCAAAGATACACAGCAATGAGCAAACCCAGATCTGGGTGTCTAATACCATTCCTCAATAAAAGGAACCAGAGCCCCCCAGAGAAATGATTGATTCCAGGGCTGGTGCAGGGTAGGTGCAAGATAAGCCTGGAAATCTCCTCTATACCAGAAAGTAAGAACATACTCAAAATAGGGATAGTGGTGTATCAAAATATCATAGGTGAGAAATTCTAAACCATTGGAAAAACCAGAGTTCATCATTCTATGCAGATAATACATAAATACATTCTATTGCTTACAGTAGAATGCCAAGGGTCCATTGGCAAGAATGGAGGCAGTGCTGGAGTTGGAAATGCATCATTGTGCAATCTTGTGTTAATGATTGGATGAGCCAAGAATCATCAATGGGTGCTACATCTAGGGAGAGACCGATGAGGAGCAGGGTACTGCATGGTTTTAAAATGTCTCCCCATAGACCACTTGCTAGTTCCAAGGCAGAAAAAAAAAATCATCCTATAATGGAGAAATCAGACACTGCCTGGACTGACAGATCAAAATTAACATCACCAATGAGGGCCTCCTGATGATGACCTGAGAAGAACCAAGAGGGCTTATGCAGGGTTCTGGCCAAGAATACAAAACCTGGATCTAATCATGAGGAAACATCAGACAAATTCAACATGAGGGATATACTGTATTACAAATAAGTGGGGGCATTGTATTCTTCAAAGATGTCCATGTCATAAAAAACAAAGAAAGGCTGTGAAAAGGTTCCAGATTAAAGGAGATAAAGAGACACAACTAAATGCCATATCCGACCCTAGATGAGATCTACTGGAGGGAGAAATGCTGGGGAGAGCATTATGAAGTTAACTGACAAAATAGGGATACAAAGGATAGATTAAAGTGTTGTATAAATGTTAAATGTATTGATCAACCATGCTATGATTATGTCAGAGAATATGCCTATCCTTGGGAAGCACATGCTGAAGTATGAAGGGGTGAACTTACCCTCAGATGGTTCAGGAAGAACACGTGTGTGTGTGTGTGTGTGTGTGTGTGTGTGTGTGTGTAAGAGAGAACACAAATGATTAAGCAAGTGCTGTAAAATGCGAACAGCAGGTAAATCTGAGATATGAGAATATAAGGATATTGTTTGGATTATTTTTATGTTTGCAGTTTCTCTGTAATTTAAAAATTTTCCCAAATAAAAAATGTAAATGTATGTTCCAATATTTGGAAGATGTTCTCTTATTTGTAGGAGTGGACTCTCCTCAGCCAGGGGACTGCCAGCAGGCAGCCAGGCCAGGGAGGAGTTCCTAATCAAACCCATCTGGGTTCAGTCTTGGAGAAATGACTTGACCTCTCGCGTCTCTGCACCCTCCTCTGGGGCCATGCCCACCTCATGCTCTTGGAACAATTAAAAGAGATGATGCCTGCAAGTACTTGGCCCAGACCCCCCATAGTGTGGGCTGGACATCTACAGGAGCTATGACTTCACTGGCGGTGTTTTCATCAGCATAAACCCCTTTAGGGCACAGAACTGAGAGCTGTCTACATTTCCAAGAGCCACTTCTGGTCTGGAGCAGGACCGTGAGCCAAGAACAAGCAGCACCTGCTGGAGGGTGGCTTCCACCAGCAAAGTGGCCCCCTCACCCTCCTGTTTCACCCTCAGGCCTCAGCTTCTAGAACTCAGGTGTCCTCATCTGCAAAAGCCTTTCCTTTTGGCTGGCACTTCTTCAAGGCCCCCTCCTGGTGACTCCTGTGGCACCTTGCTAGAACTATTCTAGTCCCCTCCTTCAGCTCCTCCTCTCTGGGTTAGGGACCCGAGGTGGCATTTCAGTGTGGATTCATTTATGGCCCCATTTTTCCTCTTCCAGGGAAACCTTTTGTGACAGTGCCATCATTCTTGTGTTCCTGGCAAAAGGAACTATAATCCCTGGTCAACAGGAAGGTGTGTGCATGTGTGTGTATACACGTGTATGTGTTTACACGTGTGTGTGTTTGTGTGTCTGTGAGCTGTGGACTTTCTTGGAGGCCATGAAATCAGCCCTTAGGCCAGGCCTGGCGTGTTGACAACTTGGGTCCACCTTGGGGCCAAGGCCTGTGCTTGCCCCTCCCACCCCACTCCGCTCTTTTTGTGCCCCGGGAGGCCGACCCCTGCAGACACAGCAGTGGGCTCCCTTGCCTCTGGCCTTATGTCAGCTCAGCCTGTAGGGCCCTAAGTGGAGAATGGAGGAAGGGAGTTTGGGGTTTGGGGTTGGGGTGTTTAATGCCTTGTATCCCTTTCTTCAGGGAGGCCTCAGACCGGCTGTATCCTTGGACCAGAGGTCACAGCCCTGCTAAGGTGGCCCCTCCACCCCACCCTCACTGTCTCTGCTTCCAGCAGCCCCTCCCTCTCCTTGCCCCTTTAGTGCCCCCGGGTGTAACAGCTCCCTGGTGTTCACAGCCCTGGGGTACTGCACTGGGTCTTGAGAGTTCCCTGCACCTGGCACTGGCCTTTGAACTCAATTCTCCAAATTGTCTACAAACTGGAGTTTGCCACCTGTTTCCTGCCAGGCTCCTGACTCACGCGGACCCCTGTGGAGGGAGGCAGTGCCCTCTCCCTTAAATGTATTTGGTACTTGTCTGCCCGGAAGGCCCCACATTGCCATGCTCAGGGAGGGCATCTCAGGGAGGGCATCTGCCGCAAAGCCATTCACACTGCAGAACAAAAGCAAGGGCTGCCACGTCGGGCCTCTTCTACCTGCTGCTTCTTGTTCCAACTTCATTTCATCGTTTCATAAGTTACTGTTCTGTGAGAGGCATTACAAGAAGGAAATTAAAAGAGAGAAAAGTTGGTGGAGGAATACCTTTCTTTTTTTGGTTTAAACCTTTTGTTATGATCTCTTTAGGAGCCTGATCCAACTAGAGGGACATGTGGCAGAATATGTTCTTCCAAATTAGTTCTGAGAGACACTTGGGGCTCTTTGTTATTCATTCTATTAAAATCAAAATATTAGCTGATGCCTGTCGCATCGTCAGAGCGGGTCTGGCAACTTCTCTGATGCATTGTCTACTTGAAAGTAAAGACGAAGGCCTTTCATGTGGAAGCCTCTATCAGGTCCATTCTGTTCTCCTGCTTGCAATGACAGAAAAACCCTGGCTTGCTCTGTGTCTGAGACGCTGACAGATCCAGGGCAAAGCAGTGGAGCCCATCATGTGTCCCATTGTGCCAGGGCCCTCTGGCCAAGGCTGCCTCTTCCGGGGCCCTACCTTTCCCCCACCAAGGGTGGCCATGGAGCAGCAGGAAGACCCCTCCTTGTCCTACGAGTGTGGCTTCTCATACCCATTGATTTTGAAGTGGGTGGAGGGAACAATGCCAGGGACCACTAGGCTTAAAGATCAAACTGCCTTGCCATTTCCTTGGATGCCCTCTGCTGCCTTTACCTCTGGAAGAAATACCACAATGCAGATAATTCCATTTCTCCAGCAGGAACAAACCAATCTGGCTGTGGTGCTCTGCTCTAGAGCCACCCAGAGGTTGTCCTGGTGATGTCTTCAATTGGGGCCCTAGGTAAATAGAGAAGTTCTTAGCTCAACAGAGGCTTGTCTTTTCTGAGGACAGTGGGTGGGACCAGAGTCCCCAACCAATAAGGGATCCTGAATGGCTGAGCAAGGCTTGTGCCTGGTGGCTGAATTACACAGCAGATGAATGTATGTCACTTGGGGGCCTTCCAGCCAGCTGTGGAGAAAGACTCTCCTACGCTGGATGTGGGGAATGTGGGTGCTGCAGGTGGTCAAGGAGGCAGAGATTCCTGGGGGCTGGGTGGGCTTCCCAGGGCTGGTGGGATTGGACAGGTAGTTAAGCACTGGGAAGGAGAGAGAAAAGGGAAGAGCCAGGAGGAATGTGAGTGACAAGCTTGGAAGCCAGGGTGGGAGACCAACTCGGGAGGGACAGGAAAGGAGCATCTGTTGGGGGAGTGGTCAGAAGTCAGGCTGGAATGCCCTCGACTGCAAGGAAAATATTTCTCTCTCCTTCCTTCCTCCCTTCCTTCCTTCCTTCCTTCCTTCCTTCCTTCCTTCCTTCCTTCCTTCCTGCCTACAAGGAAGATATTCCTCCCTCTCTCCCTTCCTTCCCTTCCTTCCCTTCCTTGGGGGAGTGGTCAGAAGTCAGGCTGGAATGCCTTTGACTGCAAGGAAGATATTTCTCCTTCCTTTGCTTTCCTTTCTCTTTCCTTCCTTCCTTCCTTCCCTGCAAGGAAGATATTCCTCCCTCCCTCCCTTCCTTCCTTCCCTGCAAAGAAGATATTTCTCCTTCCTTCCTTCCTTCCTTGCAAGGAAGATATTTCCCCTTCCTTCCTTCCTTCCTTCCTTCCTTCCTTCCTTCCTTCCTTCCTTCCTTCCTTCCTCCTGCCCTCCCTCCCTCCCTCCCTCCTCCCTTCCATTCTCCTTCCTTCCTTCCTTCCTTCCCTGCAAGGAAGATATTTCTCCTTCCTTCCTTCCTTTCTTGCTTCCTTCCTTGCTTCCTTCCCTCCCTCCCTCCCTTCCTTCCCTGCAAGGAAGATATTTATCCTTCCTTCCTTCCTTCCTTCCTTCCTTCCTTCCTTCCTTCCTTCCTTCCTTCCTTCCTTCGTTCCCTCCCTCCCTTCCTTCCCTACAAGGAAGATATTTCTCCTTCCTTCCTTCCTTCCTTCCTCCTACCCTCCCTCCCTCCCTCCTCCCTTCCATTCTCCTTCCTTCCTTCTTTCCTTCCCTGCAAGGAAGATATTTCTCCTTCCTTCCTTCCTTTCTTGCTTCCTTCCTTGCTTCCTTCCCTCCCTCCCTCCCTTCCTTCCCTGCAAGGAAGATATTTCTCCTTCCTTCCTTCCTTCCTTCCTTCCTTCCTTCCTTCCTTCCTTCCTTCCCTTCTTCCTTCCTTCCTTCCTTCCCTCCCTCCCTCCCTCCCTCCCTCCCTCCTTCCTTCCTTCCTTCCTTCCTTCCTTCCTTCCTTCCTTCCTTCCCTCCCTCCCTCCCTTCCTTCCCTACAAGGAAGATATTTCTCCTTCCTTCCTTCCTTCCTTCCTTCCTTCCTTCCTTCCTTCCTTCCTTCCTTCCTTCCTTCCCTCCTTCCTCCCCTCCTTCCTTCCTCCCTCCCTCCCTCCTTCCTTCCATTTCCTTGAGCAATCTTAAATTCAATATTAATCTCCCTAGACCTATCTTGCTGATAAATGTTGATTTCCCCAGCACACCTGTTCATATTTCAGATGGAAATATATTATAAAATCACGCCATTCGCTGGTGATTACCATGGTAATCAGGCACGCTCAATGACAGGCCAGCACTCCTCTTGAAGACAAGGGTCTGGAGATAGAAGCTTTCACGTCACTTATGCCATGCCTGGGGAGAGAGGGAAATGAAGCAGGCATGGGTGGTGTTTGGGAGGGATGGTTTCCTTCTCTGGGGAAGTCTTGGCAGACAGCACAGCCCCAAGGGCCCAGGAGGGCTCTGCAGGGTGATGGGGGGTGGGCCAGACGAAGGAAAGTAAGTGGGAGGGCAAGGCCCGCATACCTTGGTATTCTACAGAGTATATACAGCTAGCAACACTTTTACAGGATCCATGGCAAGAGATCTGAGCTACCAGGATCAGGTATCTTAGTCAGAATATCATTCAACCTCCCACCAGGTATAGGAACAATCTCTACAGCCTCCTAGAACATCACAAAGATATAATTATTATTACTGCTTCTCTCTATAATAGGATTATGGTTTAGGGTCTGATGAAAGCCCAGGTTGTTTGGATGGTATTATTTAGTCCTGATGCAGTTCATTTTAAGTTTTCTAACCAGATTGCTTGGCTTCAGATTCCAATTCTAGCACTTACTGGCTGTGTGACCTTGGACGAGTTACTTAACCTCTCTGTTACTTTTCACTTGTAAAAAGCAGATAGTATAAGTTTCTAATGCATAGGACTGTTGTGAGGATTGTTAATTAATAAACGTAAAATGGTTGAAATAGTGCCTGTTACAGAGTAGTTGCTTCGAAAGGTAAGTCACTGAGATCCCTGAGTCACCCCTTTATTTTCATGGAAGAGGGAACTGAGGCCAAGCCATGGGGCAAGCAGGTAACGAGGACTGGACTGGACTGCACTCTGAGCTAATACTGTTTATATGACACTCTATCCCCTCGCTCTCTAAGGCTAAGGAAAACTTCCATGCAGGAGTGCTGTGAGCTGAGCAGTGCATAAGAAAAGAGCGTGGGAATCAGCATTTTACCACGTGGCAGACCTGCCTGGGCTGTAGCAGAGCCTCCCCACTCAGTGGACGAGGAACAAGAAGGATCAAAGGTACAGCCAGTATCCTGGGCTTTGCACAAACATTGCCTCACCTCCTTCTCCTGATACCCCCATGTTATCCTTTCTGAACAAAGAGGCAACTGAGGCCCCAAGAGCCCAAAGCTGCATGACAATGATGGCAAATCAGGACTGGAACCCAGACCCCCTGCCTCCCCACCCACAACTCTTTCAGCTCCCTTCCCAAATATATCGGCTTGTTGGCCTCTAGCTGTCCTGTTTGCTACCCAAAACTAGGACCTGGTCCACCTTCTCAAGCCCAGTCACCCCCTTACTCCCACTGAAGCCCTGGAATCTTAGGCCTAGTAGGGGTTGCAGGTTCCAAAGTACTCACATCCTTAAAAGGACATAAATATCTGTAGGCTTCAGCCACCCACACAATTGCCTATGCGTGTTAGATGTGTCTAATAAAAACAACCACTACAGTAGCTGCATTTATTGCTTACTCTGTTTTAGGGTCTATGATGACCTTCTCCTTTTAATATGATGATATTTGCCATTAATTGAATTATTTTACATTGCACCAGACATGGTATAATCCAAACCAGGCCAGGAGCTGTGGGCTCTGTATTACAGAACCCACCCCACCAGAGGCAGCTGACAGGCCATTATTCTGTGTCCTGCAAACTCTGTGCAGTGATAAGGAAACTCCACCAATTTGATGCTTTATCTGGTTGCAGGTTGAGGAAAGATATTATTTCAATCAAGATAATGATTCTATTTCTTGAACGGAAATGAGATTTTTTTTTTCATTGCCTCATGGGGGTGCCACCAAAATCTGTCTTGGGGCTGGAACAGGTCATGAACAAGTTAGAGGATTTTCTTGTAACCTGAGAGAGAGTGTAAACATGAAGGAGAACTGAAAGAAGGGAGCTTGCTTGCAAGAGAAAAACGTATCTGCCAGGCCTACACGATTACAAAATAAGCTCAATCTGGAAAATGTATACAAGCATTGAACAGAGACTTCAAGACCAAACTTCAGAAGATAAGTGCCCAGTGTGAGCCCCACAGCCTCGAATTCAAGTGAGGTAAAGGGCCTTTAAAGGCCATGATGATCCCAAAGCTGCACAGAGGAGACTCAGCTATGACAGGACCTTAGACATCTTCTAAGCCTGCTGTCAGGCAGTGTGGATCAGCTGTGTAACTGTGCTGACAGATGACCTAGCTCCTGTTTCAGCCCCTTCTACCAGAGGGGGCTTACCACCAAAAGAACCCATTCCGTCTTGGACCAGATGCTATGTTGAGAAAGTACCTCCAAATTATAGTCAAGTCACTTCATAAAAGGAAACCACAGTGAAAATTCACACGGTGCTGACAATGCAGGAAATCGAAATGCACTTTGGAAACAGAATACATGACATGCAAATGGCATCAGATGATAAATGCAGGGAGACCTCAATAATTCGCACTAAATAGTGAAGTTAGTGAAATTTTAAATTGTTTCAAATATTTGGGGATTCCAGGGGCTGTCACGCAGTATCTCAAATAATTTGCTTTAAATAATAATTTAAATTGTATGTATAATTTGCTTTAAATAATAATTATTATTTGCAATTAGAAATAAAAATAATTTATTATTTGCAATTAGAAGTAAAAGTAATTTACAATTCCTGTATCAATGGTTTATATAGTAACTCTAAAGAGTTTGAAAACGTTTGTAAAGTTCTTATGCATTTTAAACATTCCACTGAGAGCTGAATCAGGCTATTAATTGCTCCCTCTCCAAAGAAAAGGCCTATTTCAGTTCAATCCCTTCTGGAATAACCCCTACTGCTGACTCTGAAGACCCAAGAAGGTGGCACCTTTCTATACTGCATCAGATTCACCAAAATTTTGGAATCTAAACCACAATGCTGTTGGGTGCAGACCATCATTGGAAAGTAACACAAAACTCTGGCAATATTGGTTGTCTCTAGGATAGGAGCCTGCTTGAGGCCAGAGGTAGAGAGGAGACTTTTTACAATATACCTTCTGGTACTTTTGAATTTAGAGCCATGAGACGATAGTGTCTATTAAGAATAAAATTCCAGTTAAAAAAAGCACACGCTATTTTCAGTTAAAAAAACAGACTTCGGTATTGATTTCTATTTTAATATTTATACTCCCAAAATACAACCTTACTGCAATGAAAATTACTGCCAGGTCAGTGAAAATGACATGTGGCTGTCTTGACAATAGTGGTGCTCGCAGGCATGAGAATAAAAGCAACTGATGCTCTGTCCAGGTCTCTGTACGTGCTGGGGGTGCCCAGTCCCCAGCTGCTGAGTGTGGCACACAGCTTTCACTCATGACATTCTTGGATCCTTACTCTTGGTTAAGGTGATGCTTTGGAGGCTGCACCACCAGCTATACTCTGGGGGCAGCTGCTGACAAACAAGGGGACACACAAGCCCTGCCCCCTGCCTCCAAGTCAGACATCACTGTAGTGCAGTTGACGTGGACCAGACCCAGGGAGACCTGCCCTGAGACCACATTCTCACTCAGCTCTTGCTTCTTTATCCAGCTTCCCTCTCTCCTTGACAAGCGTTTCCTAAGAGCTCTCCCTGGATGCATCACATCCCACTGAAACCTGACTCAGGCTCTGCTTCTAGGAAGCCCAACCTAAGTCAGTCACCAGTGGCTCAAAATGAAACCCTCCAGCATCTTTTCAGAGGGTGGTCCCAGGAGTTGGAAGTGCACATGAGCCTTCCTCCTTGAAGGCAGCACCATAACCACCTTCCTGCCTCGCCGAAGACCACCAGTCTGCCATTATACAGCCCACGAAAGCCAGCAACAGCAAAACACGAACATCCAGAACAGAGAGTTCCGACAACCGGACCCCGTGGGGCAGCACAACAATTACTCTTCTTCCCAGGATGAATAAGCAGGAGGCAAGGGCTGAGCCAAAAGGGCCTATTGCATAATCAGAGCGATGTCCAGTTATGTGCAGTGGAAAGTCAGTGTGGACGTCTTAGGCAGCTCTACCACTTACTAGCAGAGCAAACTAGAGCAAATATTGAACGATTCTGAGCCTCAGTTTCTTCATCTGCAAAACGGGAATACTGGACAGAGTCTTTGTAAAACACCTATGAGGCAGTACCATCAAGTGTGCTGTGAACTGGTCACGCAATGTGAATACTGGCTGTTGTTATGGAGATTTAGAACTAGCTACCTTCTCCTGCTTGCTTGGGACAAATATTAATTAATCATCATTAAATAAATAAATCCCAGCACAGTACCTAGAGCTCCCTGTGTGAGAAGCAGTTCTGGGGAAAAGCAAGCGGACAATTGGGAGTGCTGTATTGGTGACTGTACACCACGAGCTCAGGATGTGGTCCCATTAGTGGCCTCACAGGGCTCTGGTGGCCCTTGGCTGCAGCTGTCTGGAGAAGTTTCTCTCTCTCTCTCTCTCTCTCTCTCTCTCTCTCTCTCTCTCTCTCTGTGTGTGTGTGTGTGTGTGTGTGTCTTATTCTCTCTCTCTCTCTCTCGCTGAGACAAAGGGAATATCTCCAATGTAGATTTCCTGTAATCCACTCAGTGTATAGACTGATCTCCAGTACAACCTCAAGTTTGTGAAAAATTTATGCAGTCATTTTCATGTCATAGAGCGGCTGAAAAACTGGCAGAAACTAAATTTTATTCACATAGGTGAAGAATCCTTTATTCCATCCTGATTCTTTGCATCTAGACCATTCCTGAAGCCATGCCAAGCCCTCCAGCACCTGGCCCTGTCCAACTTCGCCAGCATCTTCTCCCCTCTCACCCTCAGACCCATGCCTATGCCATCCTCCACGTAGGCATCCACCCGTTCTTCTATGGCCTCCCTCCTCCATCAGTCCAGTTCAAGCCTCTCCTTCTCCAGGAAGTCTTCCCTAACTATTTCCCATCCCCAGCATTTCTGCCCGGGCCATGCCAGCCAGAGCTGGTGCACACACCTGGTCATAAAGTTCTTTGTCTCATGTGCAGGTGTCTTCTCTTCCCACACTGGACTGAAAGCTCCTCCAAGACAGAGCCAATGCCTGCTGCTTCTCGTGGATTTCCCAGAGCCTCCAGGTGCTGCCTGGCACCTGGTGATTAATGACATTCTCAGATTGATTAATGGATTGGTTCCTGTGACTGCACTTAGTTTAACATACTGTTAAATGGCCTCTATGATAATTTACTGTTCTGAATAGGGGGTCAACCTAGCAGCAAACTTAGAATTGTACAAACTGTTTGTGGCCTCAAGTAAAAAAAAAAAGCACATTTCTCTTTTTTCTAGAGTCCTGCTCTCCCGCACAGCAATCAAGTCAAGGGAGTGACTCTTTCACGAGCCAGTGGGAACATTCTCCACTTAGAGGGCAGAGCCAGGGTTCAAACCACCCTCCTTCAACTCAATGCCTTACATTCCTGGGTTCAGCCCCACCCTGAGGGAGGAACCTTCCAGAAGAAGAACCAAAAGCCGATCCCATCCAGGTCATGCTCTTTTCCTCTAACAGGGAAATCCAACTACTTCCCAGGAACATTGTTAAGCCACAGAACTAAAAAAAGCAAAATTCATACTCACAAGCACCGACGCCTTAGTTTTAAATTTCAGGACACCAGTTTTTCTGCAAATCTGCTCATTTCCTGCAAAGAGAAGAAAGGGACGGAGAATCATATTAGCATCTGCTCTGGGTATCCTCAGCAGTTTCCTGGCCGACCTCAGGCTTCTGCACCTTCTCTGTGTTCTCACTCCCAGCAGCACTCTCCCCTCCCCAGGCACACTGCATGCTAGTTGGGTGGGCGCCCCTCGCTCCTCGAAGGATCCCACCCCTCCAGGCCCGTGGGCTCGGCCCACGCCGCCTCCCTCTCCCTCCCCGGCGCTGTGCCAGTCTCAGATTGACCACTGCCTCCAATTCCCTGAAGGCGCCCCGGCTTCTTCCCACTCCGGAGTGAGGCCTCCACTTCTGTAGCATGGGGTTGCCTAGCAACCCTGCGCGTGCAGCTCGGAAGGCCTTCCTAAATTGGACCTCACAGCACAGGGCATCTCCTTGTACAGCTGCCTGCATCTTAACAATCTGGCTCTGAATAATAACACAATGGTAATTGCATTCATGGACCCCAAACTACATTTAAATAATGTTCAAGAGCTGACACAAACCAACAAAGGCCAGAAAATGCATCGTGGAGGTTGACTGTGAGGCCAGGCAGGAACGTTCGGGGCGGGAGGGAGTTGACACCAAAGACTTGAGTTAATGACAACGCTAACCTGAACTGTGAATTCTCCTGCATTTCGCTTGAGTGTGTCACCACTGTAATGTGTTGTAATGTGAGTCTGGGCAATTAACGCCCAGAGGCAGTGATGCTTCAAGACAGGATGCCCTTTAGTTCTGCTGATGCATACGTGGATTTTTGAAGGGAGTCGGGAAGTGGGGAGCTCCTTGGACAGCAGGGGAGACTGTTCATGAGTGATTTTACTTGGCTTTTACAATCGTGGCTAAATCCATTTTCAAAGGTGGGGGAAAGAACTTACCAAGCAAGGGCACAAAGCATTTGCTACCTCAGCGAGGGACAAATTCAACATGACTGATGCACTTCAGGACAAGAAGTGAAGGCAAAGAGGCCTTGACACTGGCCAAACGCAGACTGAGCAGCCTAGCTCGGAATGGGGAAAGGGGTGGGTGCGAGAGGCCAGCTTCGATCTGTGTCCCTGGCAGAAGATACTGTGCAGCTCTGCTCAAGAGAGGAGGGTCTTAGCACACAAGCAATGGCAAGCTGGCAATCTGCTCCTTGTGGAGCCTTAGCAGCAAGGGCTGGCAGATCAGCCCTGATCATTTGAAAGCTAGAAGCATTTTGTTTTTAAGAAGCTCAATCCTCCTGCAAGGGTCTGGGGCAGATATCTGTACATCCACGTTCATCAGCATTGTTCACAACAGCCAAAAGATGGAGGCAAGCCACACGTCTATAGGGAGAAGAATGGATAAACAAATGTGGTATATACATGCAGAAGAATTTTATTTAGCCTTAAAGTGGAAGGAAATTCTGATACAGGCTACAGCATGGATGAACCTCCAGCCCATTATGCTAAGTGAAACAAGTCAGTCACAAAAACACAAATACTGTATGATTCCACAGGAAGTAGAAGGCCGGGCGCGGTGGCTCATGCTTGTAATCCCAGCACTTTGGGAGGCCGAGGCGGGCAGATCATGAGGTCAGGAGATCGAGACCATCCTGGCTAACATGGTGAAACCCTGTCTCTACTAAAAATAAACACACACAAAAATTTAGCAGGGTGTGGTGGCGGGCGCCTGTAGTCCCAGCTACTCGGTGGAGCTTGCAGTGAGTCGAGATGGTGCCACTGCACTCCAACCTGGGCAACAGGGCAAGACTCCACCTCAAAAAAATAAAAAGACAGGAAGTAGAATGGTGGTTGCCAGGGCTGGGCAGGGAAAGGAGAACGAGGAGTTATTGTTTAATGAGGATAGAGCTTTGTTTGAAAAGATGAAAAAGTTCTAGGATGGATGGTGGTGACTGCACAATGGTGTGAATGTTCTCAATGAATTACACACTTAACAAATGGTTAAAATAAAAATCACCCTGCAACAATAGCACAGCAGACACCTCCACACTGTTTCTCTGCAAGACTTCAGTCCATCTTCATTTTGGAAGTCAGAGTGGCCCGTGTCATTCACAAGCTTGGACAGGGAGACTCACTAGGACCAAAGGACACAGTGGACAGTGTGACTGGCCAGGGAGCCTGTATTAGTCTATTCTCACACTGATAATAAAGACATGCCCGAGACTGGGTAATTTGTAAAGGAGAGAGGTTTCATTGACTCACAGTTCTGCATGGCTGGGGAGGCCTCAGGAAACTTACAATCATGGTGGAGGGGGAAGCAAACACATCCTTCTTCACATAGTGGCAGCAAGAAGTGCAGAGTGAAGAGGAGGAAAAGCCCCTTTATAAAACCATCGGATCTCATGAGAACTCACTCGCTACCACAAGAGAGGTACAGGGGAATCTGGCCCCAGGATTCAATTATCTCCCACTGGGTCCCTCCCACAGAATTTGGGAATTATGGGAGTTACAATTCAAGATGAGATTTGGGTGGGGACACAGTCAAACACTATCAGAGCCCATGGCTTGTAAGCATGGTGTTTGTGTGATGTGGCCTCAGACAGAGAGAGCGGTCTGAGAATTGAGAGATAGGGTTCTCCTGTTCCCACCTCTTGAAATCCAAACACCATCACCTTCCAGAACTCAGCCTCCTTCCGCTTAACCAGTCCTATCCCTGTGTCCCCTGCCTGCTCCCCGCACTGGGAACCTGGGCTCTTATTACACTCTCATTGTTACCCTTTGTTCACCTCATGGCCCCTGCCTAGAAAGCCCCTTCCTGTGCCCACCATCTGACCTAATCTTGCTCTTTCTACTGGGTCCACATCAAAGTCCACCTCCCTCATCAAGCCTTCCAGATCCCTCCCAGTTGTACTTTCTCTGAACGCCACAGCCTGTAATCAATCACTTGCTTAGGTACTATCTTATGTTCTTGTCTGAAAATCTGGTCTCTTCTAATAAGTCCCTGAAAGGAACCCTGAGCAATGATTATTGCTAACATTTTTTGTCTACTACAGGCTATGCATACCATGGCTGCCAGATTGCCTTGCCTCCTTTCTCAGGGAATTCTAACCACAGCTCCCCTGCCTAGGGCACAAAGCATGACTGCTGGCTGCAGTGCCCTGGAGCTAAATATTCCAGGCGGATGTTCAGTTCCTTCCAGTCACTTAGAGGTGTAACTCAATGTGTGCAATAAACAATTGAGCATTTACAGATTTTATTAATTTGGAAAGGTCATTAGCGCTAACAGCTTCTCCAAGTGAGAGTGAATAAATAGCATGGGTAATTTTTTTCTATGCCCTGGATTTTTTTTCTTGGAATGTACTTTAAGCCTAAAAAATAATGTTACAAGTAAAAAAGAAAAAAATCCAGGCCTTGGAGACAGGGGGAGACTGACAGGAGTTCTGGACAAGCCTCGTCCCCTCTGTCTTCCCATCTGCAAAACAAGGGGTGGTCTCAAAGGTTCTTCCAACTTAGGAAAATGAAATTATGATTCGATTTTAAGAATGTGAAATTAGCTAGTGACCTTCCAAGTTAGCAGTTACTGCCTCTCCCCCACCCATCCTTCCAGACGCCCCTCGCCTCTGGATAGATACGGCATGAGTTCATGCCTCTGCAGCCAGAACAAGGTTCTTAATCATTTCAGGTGCCTTCCCAGGCCCTGACCTGGGTGCTCTCAATCCCGACGACCTGGCTCGCCTTGCTCTCATTAGATCATTAAGGAATACTCAAGACTAATGACTTGTTTTCTCAAATCTCCAAAAATGGCTGGAAAGGGGCAGGAGGGCATCATCCAAGCTCTGTCTCTCCAGTCCTTGGCTCGGTGACCAGCCAGTGCTGTCTGTCAAGGGCTGGCCTCTGTGGGACAGATGCTCCTGGCTCTTCCCCACAGGCAAGAAATGGAAGCAGCATTCAGGGAGTGGAGTGGAGGGGCTCTGGCTGCAGCCTGCTGTTGTGGGGAGAAACACTTGGCCCTTGACCAGAGTGCTGTTCGCCAAGGCTTTTCCCGACATCCTTTTCTCTCCATATCCTCATCGGTCCCTCTTCTCTCTGCCTTGGGTGTGGGCAGATGCTGGGAAGATGGGAGTGCAATGTCTGTCTGTGACTGTGTGGCCACTCATGCCCCCAACTCCAGACTGCCTGGGATTATCAGGAGCAAGAAGACTGAGTGTGAATCAAGACTCTATAAGTAACAACATTAACACTAATCTTAACATTACCATTGATATTAATTATACGATGGTTTATGATTAAAGAAGTATTTTCCCATGTAAGTATCAGGTAGGTAGAATAGATTCAACACATTTGTTGAGTACCTGCTGGGGATGCAGATACGAAAAGGTGTGAGTCTTGCCTGCCAACTCCTTGCAGGAGTGTTATAGACAAGATGATGGAGGCACAGAGGAGTTGAGCAACTGTCTTAGCGCCATCCAGCTAGCAGACACTGAAGCAGTGCTCAAACCAAGCCCATGAACTCAGGGGCCCTTTGCAACTGTACCTATGTGACTTGTGAGTTTACTATGAAATTTAGCCTGCATAATGTCATTCAGAAGGGACCAGCCACTAGACAGGATGGTTTGGGGACAGTGGGATTTTGTGCCTAGAATGAAACAATGACCATGGGCTTCAAAGTGCATGGGAGGCCCTAGGCACCCCAGACAGGCAGGCCCTGAGCTGAGCACAGTGCAGAGCCCATTGCAGACACAGCCTTGCTGTCCATGGCCTTTTTGCCTATTGCTAAAGACCTCTCCTCTCAGCAGCCTTTGTAGAGAGGCCTTGAAAGTTGAGGCAAATTCATGACATCTTCCCCCCACCATCCAATCTGCACTAACCTTTCTCTGGCACAGCACTTATAATCAGCATGTGACACAAAACTGGTGTTGTTCTTCTTGGAGTCTCTTTTCGGGGGAAAAAGCCCCATGCTCGAGGGAGTCGTACAAATCTCTCACTTTACAACCAAGGCTATGGAAGCCCAGTGGGGCCAAATACCTTGCCTTGAGCACACTAAAGACAAGAGCAGAAGTCAGATTCCCAAACTCCCTGCCGAGGACCTACATACACTCGTCTTGAAGAAGTGGGTAGGGACAGGCTGTGCTTTGCTTCCTCTGACCTTCCAGCAGGTGGAAGATGAGCACATGGCCACCCTCAGTGAGCATCTGTGGCTGGGAGGACGGCCAGGTCATGGGTCCTGTGGCAGGGTCTGTAGCTCCCAAGAGGCCATAATGCTTCGTGGTTCCGAGGCAGCCTGGCCCTGCCATCGACCAGCTGTGTGACATTGGGTGAGTGACTTGACCTCTCTCTGCATCAGATTTTTACCAGCAAACGGGGCATAATAATGCTACTTGCATCCTATTTCACAAGGTTGAAGCAAGAATTAAATAAAGAGAACAAGGAGAAACACTCGATGCAGGACCTCAGCTGGGCCAGCAAGGCTGGCTTTTCTCTGGGAGGTGAGTTCCATGGTGGCAGGTGGAGGACACTGAGCACTGTGCTTATTGCTCAGTCCTCAGTGCCTTGCATGGGGCAGACACAAAAATGATAGCTGACCGCATTCCTGGAGAAAGTAATTCTGGGACTAGTGGGAGTCCAGTGATTGGTGAGAACGAAGCCTGGTGTGTTGAGCTTTCACAGCAGGTGGGCCAGCCTCAGTCCTGAGAGGCCTGGAGGTTGTTCAGCTGAGAGTCTGCAGTGACAGGGAGGCAGTAGCTGCTCCTCCCAGGATCCTTCAGAGGCTATGTTTGATGGGTTGCAGTTTGATTTATCTCCAATATTAAAATCAACCACCCTTGGGATGCAAAATGGTACAGCCACCGAGGAAGACAGTTTGGCAGTTGTATACAAAGCTAAACACAGGCCTACCACAGACTCCAGCAATCACACTCTCAGGTATTTACCAAACGATCTGAAAACTTAGATCCCCACAAAAACCTGCACACAAATGTTTATAGCAGCTTTATTCATAATTGCCAACAACCGGAAGCAACCAGGCTGTCCTTCAGTAGCTGAGTGGATAAATAAACTGTGGAACATCCAGACACCAGAACATAATTCAGCGACAAAAAGAAATGAGCGATCAAGCTACAGAAAGATATAGAGGAAACTTAAATTCACATTTCTAAAAAACATGAAAGCAGGTGAAAGACGGCAATTGGAAAAGGCTACATACTGTCTGATTCCAACTATATGACATTCTGGAAAAGACACAACTATGGAAACAGTAAAAAGATCAGTGGTTGCCAGGGGCTGGGGGAGGAAGGGATGAATAGACAGAGTACAGAGGATTTTTAAGGCAGTGGAACTATTCTGCATGATACTGTAAAGGTGGATAGATGACATTAGGCATTTGTCAAAACCCATAAAATGGAACAACACAGACAGTGAACTCCAGTGTAAATGGCTGATGATTGACTTTATTTTTTTATTTTTTGAGGTGGAGTCTTGCTTTGTCACCCAGGCTGGAGTGCAATGGTACGATCTTGGCTCACTGCAACCACCAACTCCTGGGTTCAAGCGATTTTCCTGCCTCAGCCTCCCAAGTAGCTGGGGCTATAGGCCCACGGCACCACACCTGGCTAATTTTTGTATTTTTAGTAGAGACGGGGTTTCACCATGTTGGCCAGGCTGGTCACGAACTCCTGACCTCAGGTGATCCGCCTGCCTCAGCCTCCCAAAGTGCTGGGATTACAGGCATGAGCCACTGCACCCAGTGGATGATGGACTTTAGTTAACAACAATGTGTCAGTATTGCATCATCGATTATAACAAATGTGCCACACTAATGCCAGATGGTAATAATAGGAGAAACAGGGCGAGGGAGGGTATAGGAAAGGGATATGTTGTAAGGACTCTCTGTAGTTTCTGCTCAATTTCTCTATAAACTTAAAACTGTTCTAAATAATAAAGTTTCTTAATTTAAAAAAATCAACTATTTCAAAACACAACACTCTGGGCCAATAAGTACGGGGCATCACTGAGTCTCCACTGGACTCCCAGGCCCCATGCTGGGGACTTGGAGGACTGTAAGACCTGCACGATCCTCCCAACTTGAAGTGCAACGATGTCTGGCCAAAATGTTAGAGACAGTGTGAGAAAGTCAAGTGGGGAGGCCAGCAGGGCCTCCAGCTGGTGATGCAAACAGGGCTGTGCACCCCAGCAACCCGGGCACCTCTGGCTATTAGGCAGTGATTCTAGTCTTAATTCACTCTTTCTGAGAACACACCCTGGGCCAGGTACACACTTCCTGACTTCCAGAGGAAGGATCTATAATAGACTTAGCCACCTCCTCGCAGGTCTAGAGGCTAGACTCTGCCCAGCCTTTTCCTAGTCCCCACACTCCCAACACCAGATATAGTAGGTGTTCAATAAACAAGTATTGAATTAAATAGTAATTATTTATTACTATTTAGTAATTAAACAGTAATTATTTATTACTATTTAGTAATTAAACAGTACTTATTACTATTTAGTAATTAAATAGTAATTATTTGCGTGCCTCTTGCTCCCCCATCCAAAAAAAATCTGATTATAAGCCCCTTACCCAACCTCCCAACAGAGTTCTTGCTGAACAAACTGAATAGCAGAATTCAGGTGGAAGGAACAGGCCATAGGAGAAACCTTGTGTTTGTTAATGGGGGCACTTGCCGCAGTGCTGAGAGAGTATCTCAGAAGTGACTCTCCTGGCTGCACCTGCTCTGCTTCGCTCCCTTCCCCAGCAGGATGGACACTCACCAGCTCCTGCAGGGAAGGGCGGAGAGGCCAGGATCCACTGAAACAAGGTGGCAGGTGCATGGAGTCATCTCTGAGCATCCTGCCTCGCCAGTGTGGAGACAGAAGCAGAATGAAGCCCCTTGGTCCAGGGACCCACCGTGGGGGTGCCTCTGGGAAGCCCAGCAAGCATTTACGGGGAGTCAGCTGGGGTCTACTCCCTGCCAGCAGGGCATGAAGTCATGGTGTGATTCAGAGAGAGTGGGGGAGGTTGTGTCTGTGTGTGGCTGAGAGCATGGAATCTTCCTTCAGTCATTGCTCTGGGGTGACAGCCCCTTAGAAGTCCACATTTCTGTGACCTTGGCCTGGAATCTTAAAATAGCCCTGAGAAAGAGGGAGGGCTGAGCCCAGAGCCAAGGCCAACAGTGGGGCCTGGGCCAGGGGAGGGGAGGGCAGATGAGCCTGTCCAAGGAACAAAGGCTTCATCTCCCTAGTCTGGCTGCCCAATCTGGGCCTCTTGCTCAGTCATGCACACTTTATTTTTTCTAGACTCAGGGAACTACTCCTGGAGCTAGGCGAATCTGAGCAAGGGCTGCCAGCAGGGAGCTACTGAGAAGGCGAAGAGACCCAGCTTCACCTCCCATCCCCCACTTCCTTCTCCTTTCCCACCCCACCCCCTGCCCAGATAGCCAGGGAGGAGGGGTCTCTCACCTCAGCTTATAAGTCATCCTGCAGCTCTCTGTCCATTGCAGGAGCATCCATGGTGAAATATGTGCATTCATGCAGAGTGGTGGTTTTGGGTGGGGTTGTCTGAACTAAAATCTAGAAAGGGGCTAAAGAAGGACTCCACTTTCATAGCTGGGGGGAGGTGTGGTTAGGCCAGTGAACCTTGGTAAGAACTATGTACAGCAAGGTGATCACGCCAGTAAGCTCAGGAGATAATCTGAGAGGGCTCCCAGGGGCAGCAGAGTAAGCAGAGGCTTGCGGGATGGGGAGGATTTGGAGAGGTAGGAGCGAAGGGCAGTCTAGAAAGGGGAGATTCTTAGCATTGCTGCAGAGGCAGGGACAGGTCCAGCATCACCAGGGCAGTGAGTTACCAGGTCTGGCTGGAGCGGATGGCATGTACAGAGAGGACCAGGAAATACAGCCAGGAGGGCAGCTGAGGAACCCCAAATGCCCGCCAGCTGACTCTGGGCTTGAGTCTTTGGATAGCTGTGGGGAACGGAGAACAGACGAGGAGGAGTGGGGGCTGGAGTGCAGCATTTTGTTCAGGCCCTGCAGAGACACATGTGGGAGCAGGTAGAGGGACTGGCTCAGGCCAAAGTCATCCCCATCCCTGCTTCCCCTTGGCTACTCCCAATTTTGCCAGCTCTGGGAAACTCAGCCAACTAAGCATCTGTGGCCCAAAAATGTAATCTCTGCACACCAGCCTCTGATTCAGAGAAGTGGGAGTGAGTTTCTAGGAGCTGAAGCCCTGGCAAATATACTATGGCAGAGGCCTTCTTAGCTGACTGGAATAGTTAGCTATCTGAAAGATTTTAACCTGTAATATATACTTGTACATTCATTCAAGTATACTTGTACCAAATTTTTGATGTAACATTAAGGTCTTTTAACTTTCTATTTTTTGGTAAATTGTTTTTATTATTTCTTACATAAATCATACTCATAGGGGTGATATGGTTTGACTGTGTCCCCTTCCAAATCTCATCTTGAATTGCAGCTCCCACAATCCCCACGTGTGGTGGGAGGGATCTGGTGGGAGGTAATTGAATCATGGGGGCGGGTTTTCCCCTGCTATTCTCGTGATAGTATGTCTCATGAGATCTGATGGTTTTATAAATGGGAGTTCCCCTGCACATGTTCCCTTGCCTGCTGCCATGTAAGACGTGACTTTGCTCCTCCTTTGCCTTCCGCCATGATTGTGAGGCCTCACCAGGCATGTGGAACTGTGAGTCCATTAAACTTCTTTTTCTTTATAAATTACCAAGGCTCAGATATGTCTTTATTAACAGTGTGAGAACACACTAATACATATGGCATTGCCTACAATTTCCAGTTTCAGGGTTTTTTTTTTTTTCCAGTTGAATGACAAATTAAATACATTGGCAAAATAATCTGAGTGTAAAAAGTCTCTCTAAATTTTTTTGATATTTCCCCAACCTTCCACAGTTGTTTCACCCACACCTAACTCAACAGCATTTAAAAAAGAATGACTCAAAATGACTCAAAAATGTTTTTGTGTCTTTCGAAAGCTTCAACTTAGTTTTCATAGAAATATTTTTTTTTTTTTTTTAGACGGAGTCTCGCTCTGTCGCCCAGGCTGGAGTGCTGTGGCCGGATCTCAGCTCACTGCAAGCTCTGCCTCCCGGGTTTATGCCATTCTCCTTCCTCAGCCTCCCGAGTAGCTGGGACTACAGGCGCCTGCCACCTCGCCTGGCTAGGTTTTTGTATTTTTTAGTAGAGACAGGGTTTCACGGGGTTAGCCAGGATGGTCTCGATCTCCTGACCTCGTGATCCACCCGTCTCGGCCTCCCAAAGTGCTGGGATTACAGGCTTGAGCCACTGCGCCCGGCCAGAAATATTTTCTTCTTTTTTTTTTTTTTTGCAACAGTATTTAATTGGCTTGTATAATATTTAATTAAATTGCATAATTACAATAGCAAGTTCCACTGGCATAAACAGGGTTGGGAACGAAGCCCAGCTGCCTCCAGGAAAGCATTTGGCTCAGCTGGTGGGAGCAGACATGGTGGACATCTTGGACAGCAGCCTTCCTGTCCCAAGTGTTCCTCTAGCTGTGGTATCAGTCAGGGGGAATGGAGAAAGCTTGTAAATTTGGCAAGTCAGCTAATTGCAGTTTAGAGGGCATCTAGTGCCTCCCTTATCCAGACCTAGGAAGGTTACTTCTCCAGAGACTAAGGACCTGATGCTGGCGTGCCCACCTTGGTCCAGTCCTCCCCTGGGGCTACTTCTTTCCTACTCCACCCTGTGGGGAGTGGGCTGTACCTCTCCAGATACCTTTCCCCTCCCTGCATCTCCACCCAAGACTTCCTCCCATTGCAGCTTTCTAGGAAGGATTTGGCAAACTTTACAGCTTTAGTAACGGACAACATCCAAATGCACCACCCTCCCAGAGGTGACAGGAACTTCTTACAAAGGTGAGTTTCTAATATGTAATTTCAGGCATCTGCAGTAGGTTGCTTGGGGAAGGATTTGGGGGTCAGAGGGATGTCTAGGAGTCTCTCAATCACACCGTCTTCCTGAGGCTACATTTATGTCCAATTGCATCACAGCTGTGCACATGTCCCCCTAAGAAGATGTGGTCATGGACTCATCTCTCATTCTTCACGTTCCGAAATCCTTCATGTTGTATGGGATGCTCTCCTCTTTTAACTTCCCTTCGGAACGTCTTTTTTTCTAGACCCAGCTTTATGGGTCACATATAGCAAAAGTCAATATTTAACCCAAATGCCACCAAATCAATGAACCACCCACCCAACCAACCAACCAACCAACCAATCTCAAGTACAGTGTTAGCAGGCACCTGCAACTCATGAAAAGTAGAAGGAAAATGCCCTTCCGAAGAACATATCTATAGTGAACATTTGCTATTTTGAACCATCCACCTTTCATTCTGCCTTCTTTTTGGTAAGAGAAAGCTAATTTCCTCCAGATACCACCTGGCCCCCACAGCCAGTGTGTTTCAGGGGTGGGTCATGGTTGGCTTAAGCCAATCAGCTCAGCCTGTTCCCTGGCCATGGTGACCAGACCAAATTCTGTCACATAATATATAAGCAGATGTTTGCTGGGGACTTCTGGGGAAGATGCTCCACTATTGGAGATGTGGAAGGTGCTTGCAAGGCCTGGGGCTGCTACAGCCATTTTGTTACCATAAGAAGTCCAGTGAGCAATGCTGAGCTATCACAGAAAAATGGAACTAGGGACCAGATCAAACTGCTCCTGAAGATCATCCTGCTTCCAAACTTTTCATTTACCTAAGTCAATAAATTACTTTTATTGTTTTGAATTGGCTAACTTTTAAAAATCAAACTGATACATATACATGGTTTTACAAAATCAAAAATAATAAAAGCCCAGCAATGAAAAATAGCAGCCCCTGCTCCAGCCCTCTCCACACTGAGCCCCAATTCCCAGAGATAACACCTCTCAATTTTTAAAAAGCAATTTCTGTTCTTCACTTACATATTTTTAAATAAATGCTGTATTGGTCAGCTAGGGCTGCTGTCACAAAAATGTCATAAACTGTGTGACTTTAACAACAGAAATCTGTCATAATTCTGGAGGTTGGGAGGGTTCAAGGTCAAGGTGCCAGCCAGTTGAGCTTCTGCCGAGGGCTCTGCTCTTGGTTTCAGATACCACCTTCTCACTGTGCCCTCACATGCCAGAGAGAATACACTCTCTGGTGTCTCTTGTTAGAAGGACACTCATCCCATGGGATCAGGGCTCCACCTTTATGACCTTGCTTAATCTTAATTACTTCCTTACTCCAAATACAGCCATATTGGGAGCTAGGGCTTCAACATATGAATTATAGAGGGACGCAATTCAGTTCATAGCACGTTTCTAGATTTCCTACTTTAGATATTATCTATTAGTGTCTCATAATGAAAATGAGGTTTTATCTCCCTCTAAACACACATTTCTGTTCCCTGTATCTTCCTGATACCATCATTTTTAGTGAAATCAATTGTCAGTGTTTGCAGTATTGTGATGAGGTAGATACGATTCATGGATAAGCCCAAGATACAATTTCCCTTCTTGCATAACGTTGTACCTTTTCCTTTTCATTGTTAAAAACAATGGCTTTATATGGACTTAACTCTTATTTACACATAAACTGACTTCCAGGTCTGTTAAAATCCCTTCCTAGACAGTTCAGCAAGTTAGGAACCTGTCCACTCCTTTTAAATTTTTTCCTAGAATCACCCCATCTAGAGTTCCCCATCTTCCAACTCCAGTCTAGATCAAGTGCTCAGAAGCCTGGTGCACAGCTTTCATCTGGATTCTTGCATTGGACTACCAGACACACTGCATCAATTTCGAGTGCTGCTCTAACAAATTTCCACAAACCAAGTGGCATAAGACAACACAGATTTCTTATCTTAGAGTTCTGGAAGTCAGCATCGGGAATGGGTCTCAGTGTGCTAAAACCAAGGTGTCGGCAGGGTTGCGTTCCTTCGGGAGACTCTCAGGAAGAATTGTTTCCTCGACATTTCTAGCTTCTAGAGCCACCACATTCCATGGCTCAGAGCTCCCTTCCTTCATCTTCAAAGCCTGCAACCTTGGGCGAGCCCTTCCCATATTGCCTCCCTCTGACCTCTCTTCCATTTCCCTCTTTCATGTATAAGGACCCTATGATTCTATCCAGCACATTCTGATCACCCAAAGCAATCTCCCCACCTCAGGGCCAGCTGATTCACAGCCTTCATTCCATCTGCAATCTTCAATCCCTCCTGCTGCGTAACCTAACGCTTTCACAGGCCCTGGGGATTAGGATGTGGACATCTTTGGGAGTCCATTTTCTTGTCTACCCTACACGCCATGCTTGTTTTTGGTTTACTTTGGTTTCAGTGGCATGAATGCTCCTCTGGCAGCTTCCTGAGAAAGGCTGCATTGGAGGTACATCATCTGAGCCCATGCCTACCTGAAACGACTATTCCTCTCACTCTTGACTGGCAGGGAATAGAAAGCAAAGCTGGAAACTACTGTCCTTCAGAAGGCTAAAGGCACTGTCCCAGTATCTTCTAGATTCCAGGGATGCTGGTAGAAAGTCTAACGCTGTTCTGTGTTCTGATTTTTGCAGGCAACCTCCTTTTCTTCTCTCTGAAGGTTTTATAACTCTTCTCTTTATCTCTAGTATTCTGAAATTCCACAATCATGTGCCCCGATGTGGGTCTGTGCCAATTATTCTCGCAGTCTGGAAGCTCTTGTATAACTTCTCTGATACTTTCGTCTCCTCGGGTTTATTCTCCATTTCTGGAACTCCTACTGCTGGCCCTCCCAATTTCCTTAATCTTTTCAAATCTTCGTTTCTAAATCATTGTCTTCTTTTCCCACATTCTGAGAAAGTCCGTCATTTCTCTCCCTCAAATCTTCCATTGAATTTTAAATTTCTGCTATTATATGTTTAATTCCTTATTCCTTGGATGTTTCTTTTTTATAACCTTCCATTCTCACTTTATGGATGCATTATCTCCTCTTCTCTCTCTGAGGACATCAATTACAGTTTTATTGAAGTTTTCTTCCACTCCTGGGCTTGGCTCTATTCCGCCAGCTCCTTTTCTGTTGTTGTTGGTTTCCTTTTCCTCCCCCTCCCCCTCCTCCGCCTCCTCCCTTCTCCCCCTCCTCCCCCTTCTCCCTTCTCATTCTCTCTGTCTCCTGTTAGAGGATTCCTTTCTACAAATATCAGCTGATACTTCACCATCATTTATATTTAAGAGTAAGACACTAAAAATTGGTCATTTCTCTATGGAGGATTAGGGAGGGATCTAGTCCTTTTCCAGAGGATATGATCCAAAAAGTTCCAGACTTGGAGACACTGCTTACAGCTGAGGGCAAGTTTGAGCCCTATACTCAAAATGAAAGAAGGTATTCAAAACTGCATGCTGAGTGGCGGCACTTCTAGTGTTTCTCTATTTGGGTGAGAATTTGAGGAAATGTATTTGTGTGTGTGTGTGTGTGTGTGTGTGTGTAATTATTTTTTTCCTCTTGGGCCAGCCAGTTTACTTGCAAAGGAACCCTCAGCCACCCTGCCTGGAGACAGCACCCTGGCTGCCAGTATTCTCGGAGCCCAGCATGCAACACCTGTTTTAGAATTGCACGACACTGGAATTTCCTAGGGGACTCTAAAGAGTGCATTAACCATGAAGAGTCAGCAAGAAACCCTTCTGTAGTAGGCAGGGTGACCCCAAATTATCCACATCTCCCACCCGGTCGTGTCCCTTTCAGGTTCATATGTCAGAAAACCCAACCCAGACATATTTAGTGACCCACACTCCATATTTTGCCTTGGTGAAGGGCTCGTGTGGCTGGTGTTTGTAGTACAGGCCAGACCAGGGAAGGACGAGGAGGGCAAATCTAACCCCCACCTGGAGACAGACTCAGTCCACACTGGGCTCACTGATACACCACACCAAACACAAGCAGGACAGGCACGAAATATCTCATACCACAAGCATCAGCAGGTGTGAAATCGAGACCCAGAGGCCGGTTCCTAGCCTGTTATTGCAGTTTTCTCATAAATAATATGAAAATCCACCTGGTCCTGAGGATAGAGTTTTCTAGCAGACAGATGCCCGTCAACAGGAAATGGATCCTTGTATTCAGATAAACCACAGACACCCTGCACCTCCACAGAAGCATGGTGCAGGGCAGGGTGGTCATCAGCCTTCCGCCCTCATCCCAGCTCAGACTCCACACAACAGCATCTAAACTCAGACCCTGAGGGCCAAGCAGCCTCTGGTGGAGCAGAAAGTAGATGGGCTCTCTATGGGGAAGCCAACACTTGGCACAGGTCCCCACCTGCTTCTTGAAAAGCAACAGACATGGTCCCACTCACTGTGGGGAGAAGCCGAGGTGTGTGGCTCACGCCTGACCCTGGTATGAAGTGGGCCACCCCAGGCACTGCCCCCTTGGAGTCCCAGGCAGGTGCAGAACATCTAACAGCGGCACGTGGGCATCGCACCTGCACCGGTGAACTCCACTTTCCACACAGGAAAACATCCCGACACCCCAGATCTCACTTTAAGCCCCGAAAGACATGGCTATGTAAGTACAAAGTCATTTTTGTAAAGTGAATCATTCCCCTCCATGGCTTCCCCCTCTCCGTGACACATACAATTGATCTGTTCTTCAGATGTTCTGACTGAACACCAGGCATGCTGAGAAGGAGAATCACCCACTTTAGAATTATTTTTTAAAAACACATAAACATCAACAACAATTAAACCCTTTGCTGACAGGCATGCATGAATGCTGGGAAGCAAAGGTATAGCCCAGGACGTAAATCCAGGGGATGGGTAGGCCCTGGCAGGGGATTCTTTGTATCTTCATAAACTTGATCAGGGCTCCTCGGCTGTCCATTCCTGTGATGACATCACCCCTGGCTCTGGCCCTGCCCAGCAGAGTCCCTGTCCCATGCTCTGGCCAGTTCTTGAGGGAGCCCAATGACTCATGGCATTGGATTTTCCACACGTCTTCCCCCGGTTTCTGGAGCCCGCCCCTTCCTCCACCTACACTCCAGGTGTCCTGCCTCTCCTCCTGCCTTTTTCCCTCCATCTTTCCAGAGCCACCTCCTTTATCTCCACCCCAGGTGCCTCTTGCTTTTTAAAATTTGTTATGAAATAGTTCAGACATACAAAAAGGCCAGAAAAATACTATAATGAATACCTGTGCACCCACCACCAGGCTGCATAAATAAAAAGCAGCTCTTTCTAATCCAAGGTCTGCATCCCTCTCTGACACCACAATTCCTAGCAGCCTTTGTTCCAGTCTCCCTCAGAAAAAACCCAGAGAGCTGCATAAATCCAAGGCATAACCAGCTGTCATCTGGACTCCACTGTATTAATTTTTCCACTACCCTTTGTGGCTGCACGAAGCTCCCTTCTACCCACCAGCCTGTCTTCTTCCTTTATGATTTGACCACTTCCTAATCCCAGAGGGGAACTGGCTTGCTGAAGGCTTCCACCTAGCTAAAAGCCACATGGGCAGGTCAGCGGAGAGCTGAGTGTTGGAGCAGGGACTTTGCCTGGGTGATGCTGCTGGGCCGGACCACAGTGCTTCCTGCCCATGCTTAGGCACTAGGCCACTCTGTGCACCAGGAATGGTGCAGGGGCTGGGAGGAGGCAGGACATGGATACTGCCTTCCATGGCCTTGTAGTCTTTTGCGGACAACAGACACATGCAGAGAGGCAGCCCAAAGCCTTATGGGCAGGGCTGGAGTTCGGGGTATCTGCCTGTGTAGCAGAGCGGGGGCTGGTGAGGCCCAGAGAGGCCATGAGGGATTAGAGATGGAACTCAGAATGGGTAAGGATTGAGGGAGGGAGGGAGGGACATGCTGGAACCTTCTAGGTGAGAGAAAGTGAAGCAGGAGGCACAGTCGCAGGGCAGGACAGAGAAGGGGGACAAAACCAGGCTGGGGGCGGAAGGTGGCTGGCAAGATGAAGCCAGCTGGGCAGGGTCCTGGAGGCAGTGGGCCGTGAGGGTGGGTGTGGAAGCTAAACATGCGAAGGCACCCCACCTCTCCCCGCCCAGCGGTCCTTAGTATCCCACTGTGCTCTGCTCAGATCCTCAGTGGGGGTGGGTGTGTGGGGGAAGCTTTTTGTAACTGCTTCCTCCCCCACCCCACCCCCCACCGCACGCAGGCCATGGGAGGACACAGAAGGCCAGTGCTGTTGACATTGGCACAGCCTGAGCAGAGGCGGAACATGACGCACTGGGTGCCTTCTCCCTGCAGCTTTACCCCAGGAAATAAAGAGTGTCCATGCAGCCAGGAGTCCCATGGTGGCTGGAACCCACAACCCTGGGCAGAGGAAGGGCTCAGGAGTTGGGCATGGTCTTCCCCTGCCTCCCTCCACAGGAGCCTCCAGGCTGGAGATCACCTCCTACCTCCCCACCCATGCCCCTGGCCTTGCCCTCTTCCCCTGCTTGCCATTCATCCAGCAGCCTCAAGACCCCCTCTTCTCACCCTCACCCAGCCACGGCCCCCCAAAGGTGTCCACACCTCCCAGCATGGAATGTCACGCCCTCTGTTGAGCAAAAGGATGGAGGCCCAGATGCCTAGCCTTGGTGCCTCTGCCATGAGAATCTTCCCCCTTTTCTGCCCAGGGCCTCACTCACTGCCTCCATCTTCCCACACTTTCCCAGCAGAGCCCATACTCCAGGACTTCATGCACCAAGGCCTAAGGGCTCACAACAACACACAGCGTGGCTCCGAGCACAGTCCTAAGTCAACAGAGCCACAGCTCCAGGTGGCTGCAGATGTGGGAGGTGGCATCACTGGACTCATGTGGCCAGGGACATAGCTGGCCCAGGCTGACAGCTGGCAGGCTCCGCTATGGGGATCTTTCCTTAACTCACCCTATGTGGAGAAACCTTAAAGCTACTGAGAAGGACAAAACAGCTTGGGTCCACTGTAGGAATGTTCTGCAATGTGGAAGAATGGACTTCCTCTTTTGCTTCTGATTCTAGACCCATATTCCAGAAATGTCAACAACAGGGACAGCGGCCCCATGGAGCTGCCTTCAGGTTGCTTCATTTCTTTGTGACCTTTTCAGGGCTAAATCTTTTGGTGCCACCTTCCCTCAGAAGTGGGACCATGGGCCCCCATTGCCCCACCCCCTGGGTTGGGTGTTCCTGTGGTTACCCTGAGCTCTGTCCCGCCACTCTTTAAATGATTCCTGAAGCAGGAGCTGTGTCCCCCTCATCTTTACAACCCCAGCACTCAACCCAGAGCCTGGCACAAGGGAGTTGCTTGAGAAGTGCAAGGTGCAGGCAGCCCCCTACCCCACCAAGTAGTCTTTGCAGTACAAGGTAGAGAGGAGGAGAGGCTCTGAAGAGGGGGTGTCTGCTCTACCCATAATTTCCCTAGGGATTTTTCAGTGACGGTTGTAAGTCATCCTTAACCATTCTGCATGAGTCCCTGATCCTGAACCAGGTGACCCACATATCAGCCACAGTATGAAGCTGCTTTTGCACACATGGGAGATGTGCCCCACCCCTGCCCACACCCCCACCCCACCACCTCAGGCCCTCACCCCTTCTCTCTGCAGTGCCTTCCACCTTTTTGCATTCCTTCTACCTCTAATTTATACCTTGGACACTCCATCAGGTCACAGTGCTTACAGTGGTGGGAGATGGATAGAATGTGCCTGGAGATGGTCCTCACAAAGACAGCAGACACACTGGGAGGAGCTGGCCTCCTCCTCTCCACCCACCCAACTCTGCGCATGCCCAATCTCTCACTCCAGCCTCCCTTGTGAACCTACCCACCCCATTCCACATGAATCTTTTTACCTAGATACTCACTGCACTTATCATCTCCTCCTCTTGCTTGGCCTTCTGGGCTGCTTCTATGGGAGACCCTCAGAGCCAGGTGGAGAGAGGATGACTAATGCCCTTTTATAATCTCGCTGGGAGACAAGGCCCATGCAGGAAGGGAAGGTACAGGTTGGAATGCTCGATAGCTTTCCTTGCTGATTGAGCCAGAACCTAAACCCAGGCCTCCGGACTCTTGAGACATTCCTTCCCTTTATGCAGCTTAAGCTTTGCCTCCTTATCTACAGAACATTCCTAAGGACAAGACCATGCCTCTTGAGGACCAAGCAAAAGAGTCACCTAGACTAGGACCTTGGCAAATACTTGACAAATGGTTGTGTTCTGTGTTTCACAGCCTAAGGTTACTTCCACAGACCCACTCCTCAGTACCAATTCCACCCTCTCTCCCAACACATCCCAGCTATACCCCTGCAGCCTATGCCAGAGGCTCCCATGGAAACTCAGCCAGGACCTCTCAGAGGAGAGAAGAAGTGTGTACATTTAGCCCCCTTTGGGCTCACTGGCAGTTCTTATTTGGCTGCTGACTTCTCTTGGCCACTAAGCAAAAAGGTAAGTACTCATTTTAATGGTGGCAAGGGACAGTGAGCAATTAAAAAGCAGCCCAGCTTAGGGGTGGGGACCAACCTTGAGGGGGGTTATACCTGCCTAGGGACCAATGACCAGGGATCCTCAGGGCCCTGGGGACACTCTTCTTTCCCCTGTCTTCACTGTAGGAAGATTTTCAGTGTAGCCAGGAGTATTTATTGAGGTCTAGCACTCTGCAGAAGGGGTTAGAGGACATCTAACCCCTTAGTTTACAGTTTGGTTCAGATAAGACTAGAACAAATAAATGAATCTAGCAAGGTTGCTAGACACAAGGTCAATAATCAAAAATCAATTATGTTTTCTATAGACTAGTGACAATATGTAGAAGACAAAATTTTTAAATACAACTTACAATAGTATTAACAAATTAAATACCTAAGAAATAAAACCAGTGAAATACCTCTACACTGAGAAGTACAATGCCGAGAGAAATCAAAGACTTAAGGAAATGGAAGTACCATGTTCATGAGTTGAAAGAATCAGTAGTGTTAAGATGTCTATTTTCTGTAGGAAGGAAATAGACATCTTAACACTATTGATTCTTTCAACTCATGAACATAGTACTTCCATTTCTTTAAGTCTTATATGTTTATTCAACTATGGTGAGTAAACATAAAAGATCATGCAAATGCAAAATAAAGAGACTATATTCTGCACCAACCAGAATGGCTGAAATAAAACATCAAGGGTTGACAAGGATGTATAACAATTGGGACTCTCTGAAATGACTACTAGATCAATACAATTACTTAGCAAGGGAGGGGAAAGAAGAATGTCCCCAGGGCCCTGGGGATCCCTGGTCATTGGTCCCTAGGCAGGTATAACCTCTCTCAAGGTTGCTCCCCACCCCATCCCCAAGCTGGGCTGCTTTTTTATTGCTCACTGTTGCTTGCCACAATTAAAATGAGTGCTTACCTCTTTACTTAGTGGCCAAGAGAAGTCAGGCAGCAGCCAAATGAGAATTGCCAGTGGGCCCAAAGGAGACTCTAGATTCAATGCAGGTCCAGTCAAAATCCCAGCAGTTTTGTTCCCTTGTGTTTGTGTATACATGTGTGGAAACTGAGAAGTGATTCCAAAATTATATGGAAATGCAAATGACCTATAATACCCAAGTCAGTTATGAAGAGGAACAAAGAGAAATTATGTGATATCAAAACTTCTACTGTAAAGCTACTGTAGTAAGCAGAGTGGTATGGTATATAGGTTCAAGTACACACAAAGAAGCCAATGGAACAGAATAGAATCCAGAGATAGACATATTCACATATGGTCACTATGACCAAGGGTCCACTGCATTTCAGCTGGGAAAGAATTGTGCTTACAATACATGGTGCTGAGTCAACTGGATAGCTATATTAAAATAAATGTTTCCCAGCACTTTGGGAGGCTGAAGTGGGAGGATCACTTGAGCCCAGGAGTTAGAGGCCAGTCTGGGCAACATGGTGAAATCCCGTCTCTACAAAAAATAAAAATAAAACATTAGCTGGGCATGGTGGTGTACGCCTGTGGTCCCAGCTACTCCAGAGGCTGAGGTGGGAGGATCGCTTCAGTCCAGGAGACTGAGGCTGCAGTGAGCTGTGATCTCACCACTGCATTCCAGCCTCGGTGACAGAGCAAGATAATAAACAAACAAACAAACAAACAAATAAAGTTGACCACTGCTTCCCACTGAAGTAATTTTGAAGGGATCATAGACCTAAACATGAAAGCTAAAACAAAGTTGCTGAACAAAACCCCTGTAGAATATATGTTCATGATCTCGGGTAGGCAAAGAAGTTCCTTAAACAGGACAGAAAAAGCACTGACCAGTAAGGAAAAGATTGATAAATGGAAATTTGTTAAAATTTAAAACTTCTCTTCATCAAAAGACACAATTAAGAGAGTAAAAAGGCAAGCTGTAGAATGAGAGAAGATATGTGATAGAGAACTCGCATCCAAAACATACAAAGACAACAAATAAGAAAAACGTAGACTCACCAATTAAAAAATAGGAAAATATTTGAATAGGCACTTCACAAAAGAGGATATCAAAATGGTGAATAAACATATAAGATCATGCAAACACAATATAAAAAGACCACAGGGACGCAGCACTGCAGCAATCAGAATGGCTGAAGCGAGACATCAAGTGCTGGTGAGGATGTATAACAACTGAAGAGGGGGGCTCCCTTCAATGACAGTCAAGAATGTAAATCAATACAATTACTTCAAAAGAGTGTTCAGCAATATCTCTAAGAGCTAAGCATGCATATACCATTCAACCCAGCAAGTTCACTGTTACGTATGTACCCAGAAAAGGTATTTATGTACAACATAAAAACCTCAATGAGAATATTCATAGCATCATTTAAAAAGATAGTCTCAAACTAGAAACGATCAAAATATCAATCAACAATAAAATGGGTAAAAAAAGTGTGGTATAGTTACTGCATGAATACTATATAGCTACAAAAAAGAATAAACTTCTGAATATTCTACAACATGAATAAATCTCACAGATTATCTATCAATTATCTATCATCTATCCACTGTCTATCACCTATCTATCTATCTATCTATCAATCATCTAACTACTATCTATCTATCTATCCATCTATCTAAACTATATTGTATAGAGACTGGATTTCCCTGTGTTGCCCAGGCTGGTCTTGAACTCCTGACCTCAAGTGATCCTTCCGCCTCGGCCTCCCAAAGTGTTGGGATTACAGGTGTGGGCCACCACACCAGATCACAGATATATTGTTAAGTGGAATATAAAATGAGTGAATATGGCATGATTCCATTTATATAAAGCTCAAAACAGCAAAATTGCTGTACAATGATACAAGTTAGGATAGTAGTTACCTTTGAGGGAGTTCCGACTGAAAGAAGGTTTAAAAGGGAGCTATCCAGAGTGCTGGGAATGTTCTAGAACATGATCATGGTATGATTACAAGAGTGCTTACCTACGCAAAAATTCATCAAGCTGTGCATTTAAGATTTGGACACTTTACTGAAAAGGTAGGAGGGTGTGCTGGGGGGCAGTGGTGGAAGACAGGACTGCAGTCAGAAGACAAGAAGCCAATAAAGCATAGCCAGGCAAGGTATAATGAGGGTTGACAGCTGGCCTTGGTGGCCTTTCCTGTGCCCAAGAGCCTTGGGGGACAGAGCAACTGTTCCAGTAAAAAGGTTAATGCATCAAGGGTCAGCACTGAAGATAAAAAGACACCTTTTACCAGCACCTAGTCCACTTTGAAAGGACAAATAAACAAGAGTGGTTCCTCTGCTTTTGCAGTGTGAGTCAGGAAGTTAAGCTGCCACCTGGGCACTGTCCACCAATGCCATCCCTGGAGACCACAGAGACCTCTGTCGCCACCCCTGATTTGCATCAAGTGCTGGCTGTCCTAGAAGAAATTAATAAAATCGGTTTTCTTTTCTTTCTTTTTAAAAACCTAGATCTTTGAACTCACGTCTCTCTAACTTCTACTTATGCCCCAGGAGACAAAGGGGGTGGGAGAATATCTTAGTTGGCACAGAGCCTGGAGTCTTACCCAGATATGAGAGGTGTTGCTTTACATATCATTTAACTCCTGCAGGCTCCTTAAGATTTCCACCCACTAAATGTGTTGCCTGCCCCAGGAGGGCTTTGTCAGCCTTTCTTCTCATCTCCACCACTGATCCTGCTCCTTGGCCTGGCTCGGAAGCCCCTGTCAACTTCAGCTCACTCACCTTCCCAACATCTCAGACTCTGTGTGGCAGAAGGATGGCTGAGGTGTGCCACTTCCTTATTTGCTCTCCCTTTCCTGACTTAACTTGTGATTTATTGATATTTGTTTGCTTTTAGCAATCCAGCAATCTGGTTTTATTCTCCCACCCTACCCCAGTCACTTATATTAGGGTGGCTCTGGAAGTCTGTTATTTGGATTTGTTCTCCATCTGTCCCGTGCTCACTGTTGCTGTACTCCATGTTATACTGTTTAAAAATAAAGTCGAAAAAGTAACAACTAAATAGATGACAGCCTGGCAAAAACAGCAGCTGTTGCCCATAAGGCAAAATAGAGAATATTCCCTGGATATATTTATAGAGAAATGGTATTACAGAGTGAGAGAGAAAAGAGGAGAGAAAAGGGGTCTCAGCTAATGCAGTATCATTTAACCATCTCTGATGCTGAGGAGGCAATGGATGCTCCAAGTTGGGACCTATTATTCAGCCCTCGGGCTCCAAATGGAAATGTGCAGGTCAAAGGAGTCCAAAGAGGAAGCCGGCGTCTGGGAACTTCCATGAGATGAGTGTCTGCATCCCGACCCAGGTACACGTCAGATCCAAATCAAGCTAACAAGTCCAGATATTGGAGCAGATATAACAATGAATTTCACATTAATTCTGCTTTTGACAAACTTAAAATCTAGTTGTGCTAGGAAGGCACAAAATTCCCAAAAGTCAATAATAAAATTTATTTTAAAACGCAAGTCACTGGCTGAGAATAGTGGCTCACCCATAATCCCAGCACTTTGGGAGGCCGAGGTAGGAGGACTGCTTGAGGCCCAGAGTTCAAGACCAGCCCAGGCAACATAGTGAGACCCATCTCTACAAAAAATAGAAAACAATTAACCAGGCATAGTGGGTCACACTTGTAGTCCCAGCTACTCCCTAGGCTAAAGTGGGAGGATTGCTTGAGCCCAGGAGATCAAGGCTGTAGTAAGTCATGAATGTGCCACTAAACTCCCACCTGGGCAATAGAACAAGACCCTGTCTCTTAAAAAAAAAAAAAATCCAAGTCATATGATACCAAAAGGACAAATGACAAAATAAAACATAAATGGGACTTTATCAAAGTTTAAAAATTTTGGGTTTTAATGGACACCATCAATAAAGTGAAAAGCAACCCACACTTGGGAGAAGATATTCGCAAATCCAAGAGACTTGTGTCTAGACTATTTAAAGAACTCTCAGAACTCAAAAATATTTTAAAAGATAACCCAATATTTAAAACATAGTCAAAGGATCTGAATAGACATATCTTCAAAGAAGATATGCAAACAGCCAATAAATACATGAGAAGCTGAATAATCATTAGCCACTAGGGAAATGTAAATGAAAACCATAATAAGATATCACTATCCTCTCAACAGAATGGCTAGAATCAAAAAGTCAGCTAAGAACAAGTGTGGGCAAGGATGTGGAGAAATTGTAGCTTTCACACACTGCTGGTAGGAATGTAAAATGGCACAACCACTTTGGAAAACAGCCTGGCAGTTACTCAAAAGGTTAAATATAGAGTTACCATATGATCCAGAAATTTCACTCCTAAATATATACCCCAAAGAAATAAAAGCATATATCCACATATAAGCTTATACACGAACATTCACTGCAGAATTATTCAAAATAGCCAAAAGTGGAAACAAATGTCCATCAATTGATGAATGAATGAATGAATGAATAGAAGACAGTATATCCACACAATGAAATATAATCCAGTCTTAAAAAGGAATGAAGTTCTGATAAATGCTACAACATGGATGAACCTTGAAAATATCACGCAAAGCGAAAGAAGCCAGCCACAAAAGACCACATATTATATAATTCCATTTAAATTACACATCCAGCATAGGCAAATCATTAGAGACAAAAAGCAGACTAAGTGGTTGTCATGGGGTGAGGGAAGAGAGAATTGGGAGTGACTACTATCTGACTGACTATTGGGGTATCTCTGGGGGTGGAGAAAATATTCTGGAATTAGAAGAGATGGTTGCACAACTCCATGAATTATTTTTATTTATAATAATTATACTCCAAAACTATTAAACAATATACTTTAAATAGGTGAATTCTATGATATGTAAATTATATATCAATTAAACTGTTTTTTAAAAAATTCCATAAAGTTTATATGGAGAGACAAATGACTCAGAATAGCCAAGTCTATTGAAGAACAAAGTATCCAAAGGACTGACTTCAAGAACTACTTATAAAATTATGCTAATGAAGACAGCATAGCATTGGTGAAATAATAGACAAATAGATCAATGGAACAAAGACAGTTTAGGAATAAACTCACATAAATATAGTCAACTGATCTTTGACAAAGGAGCAAAGGCAGTGAATGGAGCAAAGATAATCTTTTCAATAAATGGTGTTAAAACAACTGTATACCCATACACAAAAAATTAATCTAGACACAGACCTCACATTCTTCACAAAAATAACTCAAATGAATGAATCATAGACCTAAATGTAAAATGTGAAACTATAAAACTGCTAGAAGATAACAGAGGAGAAAACCTAGATGACCTTCTGTATGATGGTGACTTTTTAGATATAACATCAAAAGCACAACCCATAAAAGAAAGAATTGGTAAGCTGAACCTTATTAAAATGAAAATGAAAATCTGCTCTGCAAAAAACACGTCAAGAGAATGAGAAGACAAGCCACAGAGTAGGAGAAATATTTGCAAGCAATAAATCTGATAAAGAACTGGTATCCAAAATACACAAAGAACTCTTAAAACTCAAAATAAGAAACAATTTGATTAAAAAGTAGACAATTTGAACAGACCCTTCACCAAAGAAGATAGCAATTAAGCATATGAAAAGATGTTCAGTATCATATGTCATTAAGGAGACACTACTGCACACCCATTAGAATGCCCAAATCCAAATCACTGATGACACCAAATGCTAGTGAGGATGTGGAGCAACATTGAACTCTCATTCAATGTTGGTGGGGGTGCAAAATGATACAGCCACTTTGGAAGACAGTTTGGCAGTTTCTTACAAACTTAACATAATCTTATGGTATGATCCAGCCATCACATTCCTTGACATTTACCTAAATGAATTAAAAACTTATGTCTACACAAAAACCTGTACACGAATGTTTATAGCAACTTTAGTCATAATCATCAAAACTTGGAAGTGACCAAGGTGCCCTTCAGTGGGTGAATGGCTAAATAAACCATGGTACATAGAGACATGCTAAAAAGACATGAGCTATTAAGATATGAAGAGATATGGATGGAACATAAATGCATATTACCAAGTAAAAGAAACCAGTCTGGCTAGGCGCAGTGGCTTATGCCTGTAATCTCAGCACTTTGGGAGGCCAAAGCAGGAGGATCACTTGAGCCCAGGTGTTTGAGACCAGCCTGGGCAACAGAGCAAGACCCCATCTCTACAAATAATTAAACACATACATATATTTTTAAAAAACCAGTCTGGAAAAGGTTACATACTATATGATCCTTACTATATGACACTCTGGAAAAGATAAAACTAGGAGACAGTAAAATGATGAGTGGTTTCCAGAGGTTTGGGGGAGGAATGAATAGGTGCAGCACAGAGTACATTGAAGGTGGTGAAACTGCTCTGTATGTTACTGTCATGATGGACACATGTCATTAAATGTGTGTCCAAACCTATAGAATATACCACACTAAGAGTGAACCCTAATGTAAACTGCAGCCCTGGGTGATAATTATGTGTCACTGTAGGTTCATTGATTGTGACAAATGTACCGCTCTCGGGGGCCGGAGGGATGTCAATAATGTGGGAGGTTGTGCATGAATGGGGGCAGGGGGTATAAGGGAACTCTCCATACTTTCCGCTCAATTTTGCTGTGAACCTAAAACTGCTGTGAAAAGTAAATTTTATTAATAAAAAATATCTAAGCCAAGAGAAGAGAGGGGACAAGTTAGTTTGTGATTCATAGCTGAGTGGCTGGTATGGCAGGAAAGGCAGGAGGTCTAAGTGAGAGACCGCCCATGCCAGACAAGGGGGTCTTGAAGGAGTAGAATTTGGAAAGGAGTTAATCCAGGTGTGGGGAAGGAGAATATAAGCCAAGTTCAAAGAATGCTGAAAACCCTCCTCTGCCTGGCCAGCCTGGACCACCACTATGTGTGAGGGCTATAAAACCCCTCAAACCCAAGTGCAGCCACGTACAGGGTCTGGCTTAGACCTACAAGGGGAAGGCCTTTCCTCCAGCCGGAGACCGGCAAGAGAATCTGTTCTGCAGTTCCCCCAGCTTACACCCTCGCTTGGCTCCTGGTTTCAGCGGGGGCAGTTCTCCCTGGCGCTCTCACAGCGGGAGCAGCCAGTGCACAGACCTTTTGGAAGGAATGAGGCTGGTGCACTAGAGGAACAAGATGCGGGCCAGAATGGCTTTTTGCCCTAGACACAATCTTCAATCCTGCTGTCCTTTAACCTTCTCAATCACTAGGGTTTTGTTTTTGACTACACAGGTGCCTTTACTTCTTCTGTCCGCAAACCCTCCAGTGTCTGGAAATTAATGTGACCATGATAGCCTGCTGCAGAAGAACCTTTAGTGATGGCCCCAGTCACTCTCAAGCTGATGTTTTCATAATTACAACCAGAGTGTCCTGCACTTGTATTGAGTGGGATCCACTTTTGCCCTGGACCTTTCCGTCTTCAATGGCTTCTTCTGTGTGTGCTAGAGATTAAACAGCTCCTACTGTACCCCCATGATAACAGATCTGTGTTATCAGAATACTTCGCCTTTGTTGGCATCTCATTGCTCTTGACATCAATGAAGCAAACACCTTAATCTAGATCAAATATGAAAAGAAAACAGCTACATTTTAGACAACAGTAAAGAGGACCGGGCACAGACAGCATGTGCTTTATCCAAATTTATTACCTTCTTATTTGGGTACTGGTTCTGACTGTTCTGACCCCAATGCAGAGACTCCATTGGGCTAAAGGACATGCTGGAAAATTTTGGCAGGGATAGGAATGGGCACTAAGAGAACAAAGGCTAATGGGCAATGTCAGAGCAAAGGAGCCCTTCTCTGGGCCGAGCTTTCA
Organism: Chlorocebus sabaeus; assembly: GCF_047675955.1. NCBI lineage: Eukaryota > Metazoa > Chordata > Mammalia > Primates > Cercopithecidae > Chlorocebus > Chlorocebus sabaeus. Next base: position 34,750,022 of record NC_132921.1, on the reverse strand, counting down.
TGTGAGGTGGTTCCATGGAGCTGTCAAAATGTAGGGCTGGGATGAAAAATGACCTCCAGTTGCACAGCTGTGACGACGTGTGTGGCAAATGCAGGGTGAGGTAAGTCAAAGGTGCTTGAACACGCATCAGCCTGCCCTGCAGTGAGAGCAGACACCATGTGTAGGCGCCACTCAGAGTCCACTGTGTGCTCCTTGGTGCCACAACACAGGGTAGGCTTGGAAAGACTGGTGGCTTCTTTTTCTCCAAGCCAATTTTTTAAAATTGTAGTATAATACACATAACATTAAAAATTTACCATTTTAATTATTTTAAGTGTACAGTTCAGTGACACTAAACACATTTACATTGTTGGGCAACCATCTCCACCATCCACCTCCAGAAAATTTTTCATTTTCCCAAACTGAAACTCTGTCTCCAATAAACATAAATTTCCCATTCTTCCCTCCTCCTAGCCACGGGCAACCACCATTCTATTCTCTGTCTCTAGGAATTTGACTATGCTAGGTCCCTCGTATGATGGAATCATGAGTATTTGTCCTTTTGTATTTGGTTTATTTCACTTAACATAATGTCCTCAAGGTTCAAACATGTTGGCAGGACTGATTTCAAAAGATATGGGTCACAAAGCCCCTGCTGATAAAACAGGATGCAGTAAAGAAGCTGGTTAAAACATGCCAAAATCAAGATGGCCACTCTCACTGCTCATTATATGCTAATTATAATACATCAGCATGCTAAAGGAAACTCTCACCAGCGCCACGACAGTAGCAACCCTTTTATTCCTTTACTTTCTTAATAAACTTGCATTCACTTCACTCTGTTAGCTTACTCTTGCATTTTTTCCTGCATAAAGCCAAGAACCCCAATTTTGGGGTTTACGCTGTGACACGTGGTAGCATGTGTCAAAATTCCCTACCTTTTAAGGCTAAATAATATTCCATTTTATGTATATATCAAGTTTATCCATTCATCCATCAATGAACACTGGGTTACCTCCACCTCTTAGCTATTGTGAATAATGCTGCTATGAACATAGGTATACAAGGATCTATTTGAGTCCCTGCTTTCAGTTCCTTTGGGTTTATATCTAGAAGTAGGATTGCTGGATCATATGGTCTCCAACCTTATTTTTAGCCACCCTGTTGCATATACGTGTTTATAAAACTCACAATGTCACTAGTCCTCTTTTAAAGTGGGTGCAACATAAAATGACAAATTAATACATTGATTAATGATAAATCTCCACCAGGTTCTAGGTTAAAAAGACCTGTTCCGACAATCCTGCTCATGGAATCCTGGTCATCCTCATTATTCAATCTTGACATTAGCAGACCCTTAGAAGACACAGAAGCCAACTGTCCACTTGGGGTAGACTCCTCTCCACAGCATCCCCAGCTTGGTAGGCTTACTCTTGGTGTTGACCAAAAAAGCCAAACTCTAGGCCGGGCGCGGTGGCTCAAGCCTGTAATCCCAGCACTTTGGGAGGCCGAGACGGGTGGATCACGAGGTCAGGAGATCGAGACCATCCTGGCTAACACGGTGAAACCCCATCTCTACTAAAAAATACAAAAAAACTAGCCGGGCGAGGTGGCGGGCGCCTGTAGTCCCAGCTACTCAGGAGGCTGAGGCAGGAGAATGGCGTGAACCCGGGAGGTGGAGCTTGCAGTGAGCCGAGATCTGGCCACTGCACTCCATCTTGGGCGACAGAGCGAGACTCCGTCTCAAAAAAAAAAAAAAAAGCCAAACTCTGTGAAATATTCGCAAAGATTTATTCTGAGTCAAATGTGAAGACCATGAGCCATGACACAGCCTCAGGAGGTCCTAGGAACATGTGGCCAAGCTGGTTGGGTTACAGTTTGGTTTTATGTGTTTTAGCGAGTCATAAGACATCAATCAGTATATGAGAGGTATACATTGGTTCAATCCAGAAACGTGGGACAACTTGAAGTAGTGACTTACAAACCATTGGTGGATTCAAAGATTTTCTGATTGGCACTTGGTTGAAAGAGTTATTATTTTAAAACCTGGAATCAATAGAAAGGAGTGTCTGGGTTAAGGTAAGGGGCTGTCAAGACTAAGGTTCTTGTTATGTAGATGAAGCCTCATAAATGGCCACCCTTAGAGACAATAGATGGCATGTGTTTCCCATTTAGACCTTTAAAAGGTGCTGGTCTCTCAGCTACTCTCTTCAGGATCAGAAAAAGACCCGGAAAGGGAAAGGAATTCTCTACACAATGTAAATTTCCCCCACAGCAGACAGATTTTCAGGGCATATTTTCAGACTTTTTTGACATATTTCAAAAATATGTCAAAGAAATATATTTTGGGGTAAAATACTTTGATTTTCTTTCAGGGCCTGCTGACATGTGATGCTATACTAAAGTCAGATTGGTATTTTAATGCTACAAAGAGTTTGTCTTGTCAGTCTTAACATCTCTGTTTTATTGTCAATGCTGGTCAGTCGTGCCTGAATTCCAAAAGGAGGAGAGTATAATAAGGCATGTCCAACCCTCTCTTCCCTTCATGGCTTGAACTAGTTTTTCAGGTTTCTATGGAATTCCCTTGGCTGAGAGGAGGAGTCCATTCAGTCAGTGGGGGACTCAGAATTTTATTTTTGGTTTACACCAGCCACAGGGCACTCACTACCACAGCAGGCAGCTGATTTCATGGTGGGCAGCTTTTCTTGTTTTCAAGTTCTTTATCGTGCTGAAGAGAAATTTGTTTTCTCCAGCTCACCAGTAAGGAGGAAGAGCTGTGCGGACTTGCTGGGCATCAGAGAAGCCTGAGGGGGTAGAAAATGCCGTCCCTGATCTCTGAGGCTCACAGACTGGTGGAGAGAGTGCTGTAGACACAATGGAAGCAGTTGCATAACTGTGAAGAATCACGAGGCAAAATGGGCAGCGAGGGCAATCCAGTTGCTAGGAGTTGAGGGAAGAGACATCTAGATGGCTGGCTTCTGGGCGCTCACTCCCCGGGGGGTGAAGGGCGTAAGTCGGAAAGAAGGTGGCATACACTGACGAGCTCCAAACCTAGGTCTCCAGGCCAGATGCGTCTCAAGTTCCTCGCCAATTTTCCAACGCAAATAGAAATCCTCTCCTGCTTCCTCCCCCTGACGGCTTCTCATCAGAAGCCAGGGGTCATCCTAAAACCCCCCTCCGTCAGCCCACACTCCGTGCATCCCGAGCCCACTCAGTCCACCTCCCGAGTGCCTGCGAATCCGTCCCTCCTCTCCATCCTATGGTCCCCACAGCCACTAGACCCTCATCATTTGTTGTGGGTTGATCTGTATCCACCCCGAATTCGTATGGTGAGGTCCTATCCTCAAGTACCTTATTTGGCAATAAGAACACTGCAGATATAATTACTTACGATGAGGTCATACCGGATGAGGGTAGGTCTCTAATATAGTCTGACTGGTGTCCTTCTAAAAAGGGGAGGTTTGGACACCAGCATGTCCAGGAAGGCCGTGTGATGGCAAGGCAGAGCTCAGGGTGACACAGTTGAAGCCAAGGAGCGCCACAGGCTGCCAGCAGCCCTCCAGAAGCTGGCAGAGGCCTGCAGCAGGTTCCCCTCACAGCTTCAGGAGGAATCAACTCTGCCGACACCTTGATCTCAGACACCTGGCCTGCAGAGCCATGAGACAATCAATTCCTGTGACCTCAGCCACTCAGTATGCGTGCTTTGCTATGGCAGTCTGAGCAAACGAAAACACCATTTCTCCCCAACCTTCTTTGGTAGACCTGAACTCTCTGCCTTCAAGCCCTCCTCTCTTTCCTGTCCCGAAGTAGCCCCCACCCAACCATCAGAAATATTACTAAGACGCAGATCTGATCCTGTCACTCCCAGGCTTAAAACCCATGGAGGCCTCTCCTGCAGCGTGAGCACAGGGGATTTTGAAGTTGGCCAACCAGATGTAAGCCAGCCACCACCTGACCACTGAGGCCCTTTGAGTCCCCCTCCTTCTCCTCTTGTCCCTCCTCTGCTCTACACACCCCTAGCCAGCCACCCTGAAGTCTCTGCAGTCTCCTGTGGGGCCTGCTGTCCCTCACTCACCTTTGGATCTCTGTGAAGATCTTCTTGTCCACCTGAAAAGCCCCATTTCTTCCTGGAAGACGAAACCCCCAGAGAGCCACACTCCCCATGTAATCCCATCCGTCACAGCACTAACCCCACTGCCCCGTCTCACAGGGCCCTGTCACTAGGCTGTGTCTCATTATCTCAAGGCCCTTGTCTCCCAGCCAGCACTGTCGGCCTGACTAGAGGGTGGTGGCCTTGCGTGGCCAGGGAACGCTGGCTTGTCTACTTGTGGCTCCTCAAAGAGCATCTGTTCATGGCAGTCCTTCTAGAATACAGAACAATGTGCTCACAACATCACTGTCCCAGAGGGGGCCCTGGGATGAGCCACACTGCCACCAACTCAGTGTACCACAGTAGACAGAACTCAGCAAAGGCCAAGGTGACACTGGGTCTCCTGCTGCCTCATTCAGGGAGACTGGCACACCAGCACCATGGAAAAGGTCATGGAGCCCCACCTGCTCCTGCACGTCCAGGGTGCCTGGTTCAAAGTCAACACCGAACACCAGGGTTCCGGGGTGGCTCACTAGAGCTGGCAGCATCCACATTCAGCTTCCCCTGGGGCCTTGGGTACATGTGGTAGTCTCCCGCCACCCTCACCCCAGGCCTGCACAGTCAGGGTGACAGCCCATTCCCCATAGCATCCCAGTGCCCTGCAGATGATGGTGCTGCAAAGGGCCGCTGAATCAAAAGGAATGTGACTGTGGCCCAGCTGGCTTGAGAGGCCTTGGCTGGTCACCCTGCTTTCTCCCAGGAGGTGCTGCCTCTGCCCCCAGGTATTCCCTCCTAGAATGAAAGCTTCTCCAGGGCAGAGGACCCAGTACAGGGTGAGGCCAAAGGCAGGCGGTCTATATACGCTTGTGGAAAGAGTAAAGGCATGTGCATGCAGGGGACAGCCTGGGATTTGCTTGGTCTAGCCCTCTCTCTACATGGCACACACAGGGCCCTGCCTGGTGAGATGCTTGAAAGCAGGGGCCTGGGTTCAGTGGATCTGTGGTGGTGTTTGTTGATTTTTAAACCACAAGTACATTTTCCCTTTATTTCCTTCAAACAGGTTGTTGTAGCCTCTGCATCCTGGACTCTGCTCTCCTTGGCCTAAGACCTTCCCTTTCATTCACCTCCAGCCTTCTGCGCCACTGCCGACTCTGGCTGACATCCACGCTCTGCATGTGGGGCTCCCCACCTATGGGCCCGCATTGCTCCAGCTCCATCCACCACCAGCCCTCAGGACTGCCTAGGCAGTAACAGCCCACACTTGGAAGACAGCCACCTCAGGGCCAAGAGTGAAGTTCCCTCTCTCCCAAGTAGCTCTCAGCAAAAGGCATATGGCAGAGAACCCCTTGGAGGCTCTCCCTAGAGCCCCTGCAGGCCCCGAGCCACCGCACACAGGGCCCTCACCCCATTTGTGTGTGTTCACTGCAGCTTGTCTGACAACCAGCCCCTTCTCCAACTTTATAATAACGGTAACCCCCTGTCGCAAGCCCCTTCCCATCTATTGTCCCATTTGACCTTCAGGTCTGGGACTGGACTGAGGCATGCTGGGTAAAGCCTCCTGTTGTCTCTGTCTTACAGCTGCAGCAGCCAGAGCATGAGGGGAGCCACCTGCCCATGGCAGCAGAAGTATATCAGGACCCACTCCTGAGCTGCAGTGCCAGTGCCTCCTCCCACATTGCATACCCTGCCGGCCCCTGCCCTCCTAGGCACGGCCCTGGGCTCTCCCTCCTAGCAAAATCTGGTCTCCGCTAGTTGGGTAAAATAACAATAATGATGACAACACTAACGTCTAATGAGAACTGACCTCATGCAGGGCCTTGTTCTAAGCATCCGCACACATTAATTCATTTACTCCCTGCTGTACCCCAATGAGGCGAGTACCATATTCCCACATTCCAGGTGGGGACATTGAGGTGCACAGCTTAAGCACCTTCCCAGGTCACAGAGCCTGTAAATAGTGGGGAAAGGATTCAGGCCTAGGCAGCAGGTGGCAGAGTTCTATGCACAAAGCCACCCTCAGGCACTGACAACCCACAGAGGCTGAGGGGGGTCTGCATTTCAACAGGGGGCAATGCCTTCATTGGCAAAGAGTCACATGGTGGCAAGGTGGGCAGGTGGCAGGAGGGAGGAAGAGAGATCTCTGAGCAAGGAGTCTTGTATGCTGCATCTCGCATCCTTGGCCAGAGGGGATCAGAGTGTTGGAGCAGAGGAGTGAGTTGGTCAGGTAGGTCTCTATTTGGGTAACTGGTGTCAGAGCAGAGGGTGGGATGGATGGAGAGGGATGGAGGCAGAGAGACAGGTTGGGAGGCAATTGCAACAGAGCCAGACCAAAGCTGAGGCAGTGGATAAAGAGGAGGTCCCCATGTGTCCTGTTATGGCCCCTACCAGAAGATGGCCTCACACTGGGGTGCTGGCCAACATTTGTCCCAACGACTTCTGTCATCCACAGATGTGGCACACAGCCCACTGGCCTGCTTAGCAGACCCATCCTCTGCTGCTAAGGGGCCTGGTGAACTCAACATCTGCTCTGGGACCAGAGATCCCAGGCCCCAAGTTCACACACTCAGAAACTTGAAGGTGCCAGCCCCAGCTCCCTCTGAAGGCAGAGCACAGTCCAGTTTGGCCCATAGGGCAGTTGAGATCCTATTCAAATCAGGCACAGACCCAGGATGGAGAGGGGATGAATGAGTGCTGCTCAGTCAAGCGCCACTTTGTTGGGGCTGCAGTGCCAGCGCTGGTAGCCTTGGAGCTCCTCAGAGATGCTGGGCTAAGGCTCAAACAGCAAACAGGCCTTACTTTCCCCAACAGATGCCAGGGGAGTAAGGCTGCCTCTAGGGAACAAATACTTATTAAGCACCTAAGTGCCAGGCATAGTGGTGAGTGGGGATGTAACTCAGAATCAAAATCGCCAAGGCCACAGCCCATGGAGCTCAAATTTTCTCCTACATGTGGGCCTGACATACCAAGTGCCCAGAATAGCAACATTTGGCTTTTACAGACAGTCCAGGATGGAACCAGATAAGCAGGGTCTCTGTCCAACCCTGTGAGAAATCAATAAATCAACCCACAGGTGGCAATAAAGATGGTTAAAACTTCTTCCATGCCAAGTACTTTGTAAGTGCTTTACACGTCGACTCACTCTATAACAGAAAGAGTCCAATGAAGCAAATATCATCAACTCCGTTGTTCAGCAGCACAAACAGAGGCACAGAGGGGTCAAGTCACTCTCCCTTGCACACTCTCTACTGTCCTAGTCTCCTCTACATTGTCCCCAGACTTGCCTATATAGTATCCCTCTATATTTTCTCCCTCTATACTGTCCTAGACTCCTCTATACTGTTCCCAGTCTTCCTCTATTCTGTCCCAGTCTCCTCTGTACTGTCCCTTAGTCTCCCTCTATACTGTCCTTGTCTCCTCTATACTGTCCTTGTCTCCTCTATACTGTCCTAGTCTCCTCTATACTGTCCCTAGAATCCTGTATACTGTTCCTAGTCTCCTCTATACTGTCCAATTCTTCCTCTATGGTGTCCTAGTCTTCCCTCTATACTGTTCCCAGAGTTCCTCTATACTATCCTAGTCTCCTCTACACTGTCTTAATCTCCCCTCTATAGTGTCCTAGTCTCCTCTATACTGTCCTAATGTGTCCTCTATACTATCCTAATCTCTATACTGCCCTAGTCTTCTCCTTCTATACTGTTTCTAGACTCCTTCTGTACTATCCTAGTCTCCTCTGTACTGTCCTAATCTCCCCTCTATTCTGTCCTAGTCTCCTGTCTTTATTGTCTCTAGCCTCGCATCTATCCTGTCCCTAGTCTCTCTGCTGTACCATCCCTAGCCTCACCCTACAAGCCCCCAGCCTCCACCCTCTTGCCTCTAGGAAAGCATCCTGTGAACCCGGATGCTGGGAAAGCTGCCTATGAAACTGACACAGCTAAGGTATGTTCCCTGCTCTCCACCAGCTGCATCCTGCATGATCTTGGAGCTCAGCCAACACACATGACATATGAGATGCCTGCCCATTGAGCAACTGTGGCCAAGGAGAGGAGAGTGCGGGAGGAACCACAGCCTTGTGTTGAGAGCAGGACCATATTTATACAATAGTCCTCCATATTTCGAAAGCATTTCAAATCTCTCCCTCTATACTGTCCAGTTTTTTAAGTAGTGGTTTCATCCACATTCATCAATTGAGAAAATTAAGCTCATGGAAGCTGGGGACTTGCCTGCTGCCTCCCAAATCTGCCCTGGATACCAGCCCCAGGACAATTCCCATCACATCATGTTTCTGGAAAGAAGGTGAGAGGCTTTCCACACAGACACAGGGCAGGAGACTCTTCTTGCCTTAAAATGTGTATGTATGACTGATATGGGGCCATGGGACCATTATCACAATTTACAAGGAGGTCCCCTTCTCCATGAAGGCATGAGAACAAGCGTCCAGCTTTCTCATCACTCCACCAGACCTGCAGCCACCAGCTCTGGAAGCCTTGCCTCCTATGCTCTGTCCCCAGTGAAAGTCTAAGAAAGCAGCAAGAAACCTGCAGTGGGGAGGGGAAGAGGCAGAGGGGGAGCTAAATCCTGTAAGTCCAGGAAGTCCCTGCCCCTGGTGCTGTGCGGTCCTGAGCTGCGTTCTAAGACAGCAAACCCCAGGCCCAGGCTCTGGGCCAGCAACCTTTTCTAACAAACACACCAATAAATCCCGAAGACTAAATTAACAGCACGATTCCAGCCCAGTAACTGCATGTGATTACACAGTGTGCCCCCGACACAGAGTTTCTCAGCATCCTTAGGGAAGAGCTGGGGATGGATTTACACTGGGGTTTGCAGAGGCAGCGGGAGATGGGCAAGGTGCCGGAACAGGCAGTCTGGAGACCCAGGAATCTGGAGACCTGGTTACTGACCTGAGGGAGACAGGTTTGTCGCAGTAAAGGCCCCAGATAAAGGCAGAGGTGTCAGGATAGAGGTGAAAATTCCCCCCATACCACTTACTCTAATAGTCGTATTCTAGAAACATATCCTAGAAACCTGAGGGATTTAGCCCCTTAACCAACCCCCTACCCCATCTTTCTCAGCAGGCTAACAGACCACACATGTTTAACAGAGACATCTAATTAACTGGCCTTCACAAGAAGCAGGGTTGCAAAGGGGGAAGCTTACGGGATCCAGAATATTTCTTCTATTTGAGCACCTTACAATGGGCTTTCTGGCTGACAGATCCTAGACACGTGTGCACACGTAGGAGGGGAGTGTGTCTAGGAGGGGTGAGGATGGTGTCCCACCTTACTTCTTCAATGGATTGGCCATACAAAGAGGTGGCCAGGAGTCCCAGGTCTCAGTTCCAGTTCTGCTACTATGACTTTGAGCAAGTCACTTAAGGTCCTTTAACCTGATGTTCTATATGTATGAAATGAGAGAACGGCCAGCCCATCCAAACAAGCAGGTCTCAGGAAAAGGATCTGTTTAAGAGTCTGCTGTTTTCTTACCTAACAGCCATTCTCCCCTTGTGATTTAGAAACCTAAGTGACTTACTTAACTGAACAATTACATGTCCCAGACAACCTTGAAGACAGAAGTGGCTCGCAGGATGTATGTGGCAGTTTTGGGCAGGACCTTTGAAAGGCCTTATAAAAGTTGTGATAGCTGGACCTTCAGCAGCCGTCTTGGACTACAAAGATGTTAAGATGATGGAACAGAGTGACAGAAGTCCCAGATGGCTGTAGATATTTCATACTGGCTTTGAACTGTCTACCCACAGGCTTCCTGTACATAAGAAAAAAAAAAAGAACTTTGAAATTATTTAAGTCACAGTTGTCTGTGGTCTCTGTTACTAGCAGCTGAACCCAGTTTCTAAGTGGTTCAGGGCCTGCATGCATTTATACCAATAACCTATGCATCCACACTCATAGGTTCAGTACGCTCAGCCATCAACTCCAGAGAAGTCCATGAAGGTCCCAAATCTAGAACCAATGAAGAAACTTTAAAGCACAAGATCTGATTCATAACACCAAACAGAGCTAAAAGCATGGGAGAAAAGAGTTGCCATGAGCACAAGGAGCAGAGGAAGGTTCGTGGGACACAAGAAGGCACAGAGTAGAGGCTCTTGAGGGGAAGGAGGTCCCTTCACTGAGGGAAGGGAAGCCAGTGAGGACAGCAGACATGCAGGGGCCTCAGCCTTGGTTCTACACACCATCTCAGAGCCCAGGGCATCCCTGTCTTTCATTAACAGCAAACCATGGTAAGAATAGAGTTTTCCAGAACTCTGTTCCAGTACTGGGTGCTGATATGAGGGGCTCTGTCTGACAGATGTACTTTCAAACACCAGCACTACCACTTACTAGCCATGGGCAAGCCAATTAACTCCATTAGGTCTTTTTCCCAATTCCATGAATTGGGAAGAATCACAGTTATCTTTCAGAGTTGCTGGGCAGAGGATGTATACAAAACTATACATTTTGCACAGCTCTCAATAAGCAGCTTAAACAGACTCTACAGAGTAAAGGCAATTATAATGAAATCATTAAACTGGGTTCTCTATACTCTGTTAAGCAACTACTTTTATTTTCTCTCTCTCTCTAGGTATAATATACATTTCCATCCAAACTGCTAGATTATTTTGGTGACTTAACTTTATCCATCAGTAAACTATCAGTTAAATATCAATTTATCCATTGGTTGCAGAATTCTCTTTGTAATATTTCTGATTGCCCTCTTCCCAGTCCAGGTAATCCAGGTGGCTTGGCGTCTACTGTATGGAACTATGTCTTTGCTCTATAACACACAGGTGTATGCCTGAGCATAAATACTCCCCATCTACAACTGGCTTCCACCACTCTACCCCACTACACTTATCACCTACCTCATCTGATGGGCTAACCCGACATTATTGGAGTTTTAGAAATGGGAGGGAGAAGAGGTAGAAGAGGAAGAGAAAAGGGAGAGGGAGAGTGGAAGGTGAAGGATAGGGGGACAGAATGTAAAGAAAGAGGAAAGGGAGAGGAAGAGGAAAGAGGAAGAGAATGAACAAGCACAGCGACCCAAGACCCATGGAAACTGCCTACTGCATTACAGACAATAAGGAAAGCAGCTCTGCTTTGGGTAGCATGGCTGGTTATTTCAATTGTGCTTTCAATAATTCCTTCCATCCACATACACAAGCCCCCTTTTAATGTGATTTTGCTGAGTCCCTCATGAGATGGTAACACTTATTTTTTCAGGACGTGAATATAGACTGGCCTTGCGACTTGCTTTGGCCAGCAGAATGTGGAGGAAGTGACTCTGTAATTTCTGAGCCCGGGGCTCCAGAGGTCTTGAAGCTTCTGTTCTTTCCCTCTTAGAATGTCACCATCATGTGAGGAAACATTTCCCTTTTTTTTTTTTTTCAGACAGAGTCTCACTCTGTCACCAGCCTGGAGTGCAGTGGCGCGATCTCGGCTCACTGTAACCTCCACCTCCCGGGTTCAAGTGATTCTCCTGCCTTGGCCTCCAGAGTAGCTGGAGGTGGACACCACGACGCCCAGCTAATTTTTGTATTTTTAGAGAGACAGGGTTTCACCATGTTGGCCAGGATGGTCTCGATCTCTTGACCTTGTGATCCACCCGCTTTGGCCTTCCAAAGTGCTGGGATTACAGGCGTGAGCCACTGCACCCAGCCTGAGGAAACACTTCCTTAAGGATGGGAGAGACCTGAAAAGAGAAGGCTGGTCATCTCAGACTGTTTCAGCTGAACTGAGAGAGGAGCTGAGGCCTTTAAACAACGGTAGGGCTGGAAAGAATGGACTGTAGAGGTATTTAAGGTCAATTCCCTCCTTTAAAAATGAGAAAACTGAGGGCCAGGCATTTTAGATTGCATGTGCATGATCGCACTGCAAGCACCTGGGGGTAAAATATGCATGACACACACTTTTGCAATCTCCAGGTGTCACAAGAAGCGTCACCCATGGTGGGGAGCAGTACATGTTCACTGACAGCGTGACTCTCTGGCCAGTTGGCCACAAGATTGAGTTTGAGCATCATACTGTTAAGAGTTAGGCACTCGACTGGGCTCAGTGGCTCACGCCTGTAATCCCAGCACTTTGGGAGGCCGAGGCAGGCGGATCATGAAGTCAGGAGAGTGAGATCATGCTGGTTAACACAGTGAAACCCCGTCTCTACTAAAAATACAAAACATTAGCCAGGTATGATGGCACACGCTTGTAGTCCCAGCTACTCGGGAGGCTGAGGCAGGAGAATTGCTTGAACCCGGGGGGTGGAGGTTGCAGTGAGCCGAGATCACACCACTGCACTCCAGCCTGGGCAACAGAGCAAGACTCAATCTAAAAAAAAAAAAAAAAAAAAAAAAAAAAAAAAAAAAAAAAAAAAAAAAAAAATAGTTAGCTACTCTTTAGCCCTAAAGCACAGTTGCGGCCTCTCCTACCAACCTGCCTCTTCTCGAGCCCCAAAGAGAGCCAGTCATGCCCTGACAAGGCTGTCTGGGCCAGGAGGGCTTGGACAAGATCCCCGAACTGAAAGGCCACTGTACTCTGTTTACAGTGAGCAATAAAAAATATGCCACTGTGTCCACCAGGAATGCCGCTGCTGCTGCAGCTGATTTGCATTTGTACAGCTTGGCAGTTCAGAGGGCACCTTCACAAGCCTCCTCCCACTGGCCAGTTCCTTCTGGCCAGGTACATTTCTGGGGGTTTGTGGCTGAGCAAGCTGCTCCACCCTCTTCCTTTCGGCTGTTCTCTAGTCACTAAGGAGAAGGATGTGTCATTGTCTTACTTGGAACGGCCTCTGCCCAACACCGTGGGTTACTTCAAGTCTCATCCTTCTGTTTGCTCTTAGTCTCCCTTTGCCACAGGAATTTCAAATGATCCTAAAAGTGTCAATGATTGTTTACACTGTCATTACTGTAATGGCCTGAAGCCTATAGTGAATAGGAAATAAACTGACCACCTTTTGAGTTTTGCTAATTCTTTCAGGTCCTAAACAGGAGGCCTGTTTTACCAAACCCTGCCTTACCACAAAAATTTTCAATGGAGATTGCTGGATTAGTCTTTGCCTTCTAGCAATGAAAGAGGAAACACTGAGAAATTAAGAAAAGAAAAATTATAGGCTGCCTGGAAGGTCTTATAATTTTTGCAGACATGGAGGATTCCCCTGTCCTTTCCTTCTCTCCCTCTCAGAGTGAGAGGGCAGGAGTCCAGGTGAAACATCATGACAAGGAGTACATGAAAGAGCATAACTTCTCGTTCCATATGAAAAGTCCAATGCAGGTTTTTCTGCAAGGTAGCAATGGGAGGAAAGGGATGGGCACCAAAGAGAGAGAGGTTAGTGGGGCAAAAAGGGGATGGGAAGGCTGGCTCACCTGGAAGATGCTTCCAGCATCTCCCTGATATGAACAGGTTGCCATTAAGCAAGGCAGATGGGGCAGGAAGCGCGCTCAAAGGCGTGGCTCCTGCACTGGGGAGACAGGACCTGGCTGGAAAGTATGACTGCAGGCAATAAACAGCAGCCCCAAGAGTGATAAGCAACAGGTCCTCCACTCACATCCTCACATTTCACCTGTGCGGGCCTCAGTTCCTCATGGGAGAGGCAGACTACAAGATTTCCAAGACTGATTGCTGGTTCTGACCACTGATGATTTTGTTAAGGGTGAGCCCTGAGAGCAAATCCCTTCCCAAGCTGCCTCTGGCCCGGAGGATGTTGCAATCTGCCTGGCACAGACAGCACTACACTGACTGGGTCCTTGCTATGAGAGAAGGTTATGGCACTGCTGGCCTTGCTGCTGATGGGTGGGGCACATCCTCTTGGGCCTGTCTCTCACCCCTGCATCCTCCTCCCCAGTGGGACCCCTCCTCAGTGCTCCACCCACCAGCCTGAGAGTGGCTGCCAAGGGTGGAGGCTGCAGCAGGAAGAAGGGCAGTAGCCCTTGCCCACTGTGGTTGCCGCCCCCCTGCCCGCCCACAACCCTTCCCTGCATCCCAGGAGTCAGGAGGCTCTGAGTAGAAGCAAAAACCAGAGCCTTTCATCTCAGAGGGCATCACACACACACACACACACACACACACACGTGCTCATACACACTCGTACATGAACACACCCCCGCGCACCCCTACACCCCCATTTGTGCAGGTGTGCACACCCTCTCATACACACACACACTCTCACTCTAGATTTTAACATCAAGGATATTTCTGTTCCCTTCCCTCTTCCCCTTCCCCCACAAAAAGACTCCAGCTGGCTCTCCAGTGGCAGCCACAGAGTCTCAAACCATCTGGAAACACAAGCACGGCAGGATTGTGTGAGGCTGGAGGTGAAGACAGCCGGGGTCACGGGAAGGGAGGAGGAAAAACAAGACAGTGCCAGATTCCAGTCAAAACAGCATGTTCGTCCCGCTCAAATCTCATCAAAATGCCAAGATTCCCCCTGCCACGTGCCCGTCCAGGCAGCTTGCTCCAGACCCCGACGTTCTGCCTGAGCTGTGCACCACTAGCCTTCCTGCCCAATTCCACCACCAGCACCCACTCTGGTGACTTCAAAAAACAGCCACACAATGTCTAATTTTAGCTCTAATCTTCCCTGGCCATGGTCGTGTGGTTTCTAATTATTTTATTCCCAAGATTTACCTTGATGGATAGTTATACATTTTCCAATTTACTGTACAATATCTTGTAAAGTGCCCTTTAAAAAAATGTGTGGATAATTCCATGTTGTTAATTTTCCCAGCTCTAAGGAGAAATCTGCAGATAATCACCCACCCTAGAAGCTCTGATTCAATCCCCATTTCCTTTAATACTAATAAAATGGACAGTTCATTTATAAGAAGTTCCCTAAAAGAGGGTATTGAAAAACATTATATTTCTTTTAAAGTTGTTAAAGAGCATAAATCCATTACTCAGATAGAGATCGCTTAATAATTTAATGCCTTTGGCTTGGCATTGTTCCCGGAATATTTTCACTTTATCTGTCTTTATTTTCAGGTTGGAACAAATTGAGGAATAATCAGCTCTGTTGGCGGGAACTGTGGAAGAGTCTGCAGGGAGGCCCCGGGAACACGTGGGGGAGTTGGGCAGCCTTCCCGACTGTCCAGCTCCCTCATAGGCCTTCAGTTCAAGGAGCGGGGCAGGTGTGGGGCACTGAGGGGGTGGCCAAGCGGGAACCAGGCTTTCCTTTTGGCCTCCACATGGTGAGGAATGTGCCCTGCAGGTTGTCTGGCAGGCTCTGCCTTCCAGGAAGCAGGGGCCTGCCTGGGAGGCAGCCACCCCCACCTCCCTCCATTCTGCCCAGGGAGGCAAGCAGGTGGGAGGGCCTCGAGGCAGAGTCTTTCTGCAAAGGGGATTAGTTTGCATTTTCTAAATAAAATCATTTACATGATGTATTAACCCAACCCCATAATTAAAATCATTAACGTTTCTTTGTGCAGATTAGCCATAAAGAGAAACTAAGTGCAGGAATCAACATTCCTTCTTACAGGCTCATCAAACAACACTCCCCTGAAGAAGGCTTGCAAGCTTCATCCACCAGCCCTCTCGCCAACACAGTGAGGTTGATCCCCTGGTCAGGGATTCTTGCTGACTAGTTTCAGCAGTGTTTGCAGGATGTCTGCCCCAACCTAGCTGAAAGCAACCCAGTGGGAAGCTGGTTGGGATCTGCAAGCAAGGACTGAACAGGACAGTGGGGCTTAAACACAGCTCTCAGACAGAATCCCTGTGTATTCCTTTTCCTTGCTCCTCAGTTTCCCTGAAAAAATAAAGCCACTGAACTAAAATGATGCCTAAGGGCTCTTCCTAGTTTCCCAGCACCATGACAAGTGTGCTGCTCCCATGCCTGGGACAGATTTTTGGCCATAATTGGTGCTCAGTTCATGTTTGTTGAAGAGAATGGAATTGAACATGCTGGAAGGGGATGGACATAGGATAGAAAGAGGTGAAGACATCATCACATCTGGTGCAAGGATGTGAGCTGCCAGCGGGTGGGGCTGTGCAGCTACTGATAGTCCAAGCGGAAGGGGCAGCCTGAGGCCAGCAGCATGGCATCATAGAGGAAGAGTTAACAAATGCCACTAGGGGAAGGTGCAGAGCGAGAGTGCAGACCCGAGCATCTCTGCACGGAAAGCCCCCTGCCCCTACCGGCCCAAAAGTGCCTGCTCCCGCTGCCTGGCCTCTCCGTGCTCCTGTGCCCACTCTGATTTTGGAGCAAAGTTGTGGCCAAGCCTGGGAGCTGTCACAACCCAACTGGGTATGTGCATGCCCAGGCCAGAACCGACACACCAGACTCCTGCTGCCTCGGCCCCCTCTGGACTTTGGGTGCCTAGTAGAATGGGAGGGAGTCTGAAGGGGTGCTAAGGATGGCTTGGTGCGGGCTTGCAGACAACCTTGGCACTAATAGCCTGGGCTGTTGGCACTGTGGATGGCAGGTTAATGACAGCAGGAGACAGACAGGCTTCTGGGTGGAAAGGTGCAGGTCCCTGGGGAAACCCCACCTTCAGGCCAGGGACAGCCTGGGGCCTGGGGGCCAGGCTGCCATTTCTACATACCAGAGTGAGAACTTACGGCGCTTTTTCTGGACCCTCCCATGGCCACCCATAGACCAATCAGAATGCACTTTCTCCCTTCTGGAGCCCATAAAAACCCTAGTCTCAGCCAGACTTGGACAGACAACAGGACAACCTGCCTGCGGAGAGGATCTACCCACTGTGGGTCTCCTCTCTGCTGACAGCTGAGAAGATAATAGGATGAACTGCCTGCAGAATGCAGTTACCCACTGTGGGTCTTCTCTCTGTCACTGTCATGAGAGCTGAGCAGACAATGGGATGGCCTGCCTGCAGAGAGGAGTTAGCCACTGTGGGTCTCCTCTCTGCTGAGAGCTGAGCAGACAACAGGCCAACCTGCCTGTGGAGAGGGACTACCCACTGTGGGCCTCCTCTGAGCTGCTCTATCATGTTCAATAGAGCACCTCTTCGCCTTGCTCACCCTCCACTTGTCCATGTACTTCATTCTTCCTGGATGTAGGACAAGAACTCAGGACCCACCGATGGTGGGGCTGAAAGAGCTGTAACACAAACAGGGCTGAAGCATGCCCCTTGCTCACTACATTGCAGGCAACAAAAAGGAGAGAAGAGAGAAGGAGAGAAGAGCTGCGGCCCTTTGGGAAGCCCAGACCTAGGAGCTCCCTGAGCTAGGGCTATGACACCCTCTTTAGGGCTCTGCAGTTCCCGGCATCTCCAAACTTCCAGGCACCACCAAGTTCCCCAGTGCCAGCCATGGAAGTTGCTGTGGTACACCCGGTCCCGGCACAGCCTTGCAGGGAGCTGGTACCTGTGCCAGTGCCTGGCACTGTCCACCCTGCTGCAGCCAGCGTGCCTAGCTGTGCAGAGTGGCTGGACCCCATGCTCATTTGCTCACATACCCTTTGCTGCTCCACACCTGGCTCATCCTTGGCAGGCATGGGATCCAGGCCAGTAGTGCCAGCTTAGCACAGCCTGCCAGCCTGAGTGGGTGGAACGAGCCCAGGAGGCCTGAGCAAAACTCAGGCAAAGGCACTACTGGCCACAGAGGTTTCCAGCCAGAAAAGTAATACCCCAAGGATCCTGAGACAATGTGAAGATAGAGGCAAAGATTGGAGTGGTGCATCCATCAGCCAAAGAACACTGATGATTGATGGTAATCACCAGAAGCTAGAAGAGGTAAGGAAAGATTCTTCCCTATAACCTTAAGAGGCAGCCCAGCTAATACCTTAATTTCAGACTAAAAGACATTTCTGTTGTTTTAAGCCACGTAGTGTGTCATACTTTGTTATGACAGCCCCGAGAAACTAACACATCTGCCAAGATGCCAGACTTGTGAGTGATACTATCCTGGACCCGCTAGACCAGCCCATCTGCCAGCTAAGTACCACCATATGACCTCAGTTAAGGTCACCTGGAACAGAATAATCATCAGCTAAGGTCTGTCCAAATTCCTGATCCACAAAATCGTGATATATAATAAAATGGATTGTTATTTTAGCCCATGAAGTTTTGGGGTAATTAGTTTTGCAGTAATTGAAAGAGACACACAGTAAGTCCGTGGCTGAACTGGAACTAAAATTTAGGTCTCCTGCCTCCTAGTTAATTCAGTAGGGCTTTCCATTCTCCCACGGTTTCTTCTGCTCATAAGCCAGTTATTATTCTTGGCAGTTTCATTTGCATATACCTCATAAATTTTATCCCAGTACCCCATTTAAGATGTACAATTCATTGAGAACAGATAAATAGCATGCCATCTTGATGCCACCATCAACACCAACCCCCTGGTTGAGTGTTGGAGGTGAAGGCTATAAGCAACAGCAAAATAACAGAAACAAACAGGGCATGTAGGTGAAAGGGTATATAAGAGTACAGGTTTTGAGGTGGCAGGGGTAGGGATGTTGAATGAGGGAGAGGCATGTCATGTCATGGCTTGAATGTGTCCCCTCCAAAAGCATATATTAGAAATTTAATTCCCAATGCAGCATTGGCAGGTGGGGATTAACGAGAGGTGGTTAGACCATAAGGGCCACTCTCATGAA
This sequence comes from Chlorocebus sabaeus, assembly GCF_047675955.1. Classification (NCBI taxonomy): domain Eukaryota; kingdom Metazoa; phylum Chordata; class Mammalia; order Primates; family Cercopithecidae; genus Chlorocebus; species Chlorocebus sabaeus. The sequence continues at coordinate 34,731,427 of NC_132921.1, read as the reverse complement.
CAGACTAATGCCATGATTGTGGGAGTGGGTTCATTATAAAATTACAAGTTTGCACTCCCTCTCGTGTGTGCTCTCTCTCTCTCTCTCCCCTCACCCCCCACCTTCCTCCATGAGATGACATAGCAAGAAGGCCCTTGCCAGATGCCAGCACCTTGATATTGGACTTGCCAGCCTTCAGAATTGTAAGAAATAAATTTTTCTTTATAATGTACCCAGTCTCTAATATTCTCTTATAGAAGCACAAAATGGACTAAGATGAGGTGAATTCAGATTGTAAAAGGCTTTGAATGTCAGGCTGGAAAGCCAGAATACAAAGAGCCTACATAACAGTGGATATCTTAACAGGAAGACCAGTGAGCTGGAATCAGTCAGTGCTATCTTACTGCCTACATTACTGCCCCTATTTTAACTGACTGGATGTCACCTGCTTTCCCCAGCTTCCTAGCAGTTAAGGACACTTGTGAAACACCTGTACTCAGAAACGCAGCTATAACATAAGCCAAATTGATAGCACTTTTGAAAATCAAGGTCTGCGTGTTGAGAGCCATGTTGTTTTTAAATGGGTGTTCAGAGTTTCTGGGATAGATCCCATATTCATCTGCTTTTTCAATAAAGGGAAATGTTTAGGTAAATTATGTCAGCTGCTGCCAGGGGGTGGAAGGCTGCTTGTGGCAAAGCCCAAAGGCTTAGAAATTCTAGAAATGCATTTATGAGATTTCAACCTTGCCACCTCAGAGCCTCTCCAGGTGGCAATGGCCTCTCCTTTGAGGGTGGCTGTGTCAGTTCCATCCCCAACAGTCATTAACTCCGCTCAGTTCCTTCCAATACTAAACTTTCAAGTGAGAGTCCTTTCCCATATATCGACCCCCAGGGCCACTGATCACAACCCAAGAGCCTCAGTGGAATTGCTCCCAGAGGTTTAAGCACCTAAAATGCCCTCCCCTTATCCCAATCTCAATCCTATGTGACCCTCAAGCCCCAGCAAAAAAAAAAAAAAAAAAAAAAAAAAAAAAAAAAAAAAAATCCCTTCTTCCTGAAGTCTCCTGCAACTCTATAGTCCACAAGCAGACTGCTTTCTCTCTGAGTTTACAATGGGTTATTATACATCATACCATATTCATAGTAAGGTGTTTTATAATATCTATTGTCTTAAACTATTTTATAGCCACCTAAATACGTTTTAAATTTATAATTTTAATAAAAAATAAGACATATGATGGCAGAAAAAAATTGAAAAACAAACATGTATGATGAAAAATAGGTTTCTATCTAACCCCAACCCCTGATCTTTTCCCCAGAAGAAGAAACTTGTGTTATTGGTTTCTTGTTTAGTTTTCCAGAAATACTTCATGGCTATATCAGTACATGTGTGCGTGCGTGCATGCATGCATGCATGTGTGTATTTACCTGCTAAGGTGCAATACAATTCACAGCATATTATGAACTCTTTCCACATCTTGCTTTTTAATGATTAAGCCTTGCTTTGTGACCTCATACCAAGTCAGTTTTGGGAAGTGCTCATGTGTGCTTGAGAAGAATACGTGTTCTCAATTGGACATATAGCCACTACTTTAAACATTTTCATTGACTTTTTGAAATCTTCTGTTTGCTTACTAGTTTTGGGGAATAGTTTATCAATTACTGAGAAAGGTGTATTTAAATCTCCTGCTCATGAGGGTGGATTTGTGCATTTTTCCCTGTAGTTTTGTCTTTGCTTTGTATATTTTGAAACTAAGTGTATATACATTTAGAAGTGATACCTTCCTAGAGAATTGAAAATGTATTATTATGCTATGAACTTTGTTAGTGCTAACAATGCTTCTTGCTTTAAAAATTTATTTTTATGATATTACTATAACAATACTAGCTTTCTTTTGGCCAGTGTTTGACCAGTGTATCTTTTTCCACTCATTCACTTTCAATTTTTTGTCTCTTAAAACTGCAGATAGGAGGACTGAACTTGAGATTTTGTTAATCCAATCTGACCAATCTCTCTATTAAACTGGTAGATTAAACCCATTTATATGTATAGTAATTACTAATAGATAAATAAATTTATTTTACCATTTTATATGGTGCTTTTTTCTCTACCATTTTTCCTCTCACTTATAACCTTCTTTAGAAAAAAACTGAGGTTTTAAAATTATAGTTTCCTCTTCTGTTTTAGAAATTACACACTCCATTTCTATGTCTTAGTGCTTACTCTTAAATTTTTTAACATGAATACTTAACTTGAAGTCCAAAATTAATACCACTACATTTTCTTCACCACATCAAGGACTGTAGAGCACTTTGTGCTCATTTCATTCTATGTTATATATTTAAATTTTAGATCTATCTCATTTTTTCATCCCATAATTCATCATTATTGGTGTTTTTGTAAAATTAGCATTTGTTTATATTTAGCCATCTGTTAACCAAGGTTTTTGTTCTCCATTGAATCTTAGATCCTCCTTCTGCAATGAGTTTCCTTCTTTCTTAAATACATATTTTAGGAGTTCTTTTGGTGACTCTCCTTTAGTGTGAACTCTCTGAGTTTTTGTTTGTCCAAATGTTTTTTTATTGTTTATAAACACATAAAATCCTCATTTGATACATTTTCTCCCCTCTCAGCATTTTGAAGATGTCTTCTAGCTGTCATAGTTGCCACTGAGAAGTCAGCTGTTTTTCCAGTTTTGTCATCCTTTGTAGGACATCCATCTTTCCTCCATGGCTGATTTAATATCTCTCATTAATATCACACACTTTCACTCAAGTTTCTAAATGTGTGTTTCTTTTCATTTATCTTTATGTGATCAACTTTACTCCCCTAATTTGAGAATTTAAATTTTCATCAATTCTGAAAAATCCTCAGCCATTTTCTTTTAAAATATCGCCTCTTTCTCATTCTCACTACTCTTTAGAATCAGACATGTGTTAGACTTTCCTATTCAGCCTTCTGTGTCTCTTTGCATCTCTGGTATTTTCTTAATTTTTTGTTTCTCTATTATGTATTCTGAATAATTTTTTCATATCTACTCGTTAGTTCACTAAATCTCTCCACAACAAAATCTACATTTTCCCATACTTACCATCTAACTCTCATTCCCTATGTCCAAGTTTATCTAAATTCTAGTAGAAAATCAATCTAAGTTAACCCATACTTTGGTGTAAGGCCAATGTCACCTCTTCTAGAAGCCTTTTAAGTTCATAAATGGATACCTATTCTCACAAACTTGGAACAGGGTTTTGCCCATGAGAAATGTTTGATACGTCTCTGTTGAATAGGTGAATGAACCCTAGGGAAAGAGATAAACTTATAGTTCAAGAAGTCAACAAAGGCACCACCTAAAACCCACTCTAGCCTTAGGGAAGAGAAGTTCAGGATTTTGTTTGAGCTGGAGGAAGACTTCATAGAAGAAATAACACTTAAATTGCACCTTGAAATATGAACAGAATATTACTGTGGAGGAGGAGGATTTCAACTGGCAGACCCTCCTAGAGCAAAAGATTGAGGTGGGAAGGAAAAGACAAGTCTAATAAGAACAGTAGGTGGGATGTGTGAATAGTGAGGGTTAACTGTGGAAATGCAAGGTGAGATCAGACTATGAAGGTGTTAAATAGGAGGATTTCAACTTTATCCTATTTTCTGACAGTTTCTTGATTGAAAAGTTTGGCCCAAAGAAGCTGTTTCAGTCAGGGTCCATGCAGAAAAACAAAGTCCATGCCAGGTAGCTTTGCAGAAGAAATTTAATATGGGAATTAGTCATAAAAGTGTTAGAAGGACTGAAAAACCAAACAGGGGATGATGGAGCAATCCACAGATTAGCAACAGCAACCATCCTGAGAAATGGGAGGGGAAAGGGCAAGGGTGGTGTTACTGGCACTCAGAGGCTGGAAGTGTTGTTGGAGCTAGGACTGAGGATGTGGAAAAACCACAGTCATTGCTGGAAATGCTGTCCTAAGCAGACAGTGGGGGAGCAATATTCTGGCTTCTCCCCTCCTAAAACGCCAGTCTCCTGTTAATGTCTTCCATTGGCCAAACTTAGCCAAAATCCAGTTAATCAGGAAAACTTGGGGATGAAATTTGAAAGGATAATTCCTCTACAATACAGCACAGAGCAGAGATCACAGGAAATGGCGCAAAGAGCAAATAAGCAAATTACAAGTAAGGGCCCCATCAAGGAAGAACCATTGTGAGGAGAAGAATGGAGGCTGGGAGCAAAGAGAATGGTTGAGGAATCCAGGAAACAGTTCAAATGTGGGGAGCTGAGACTCCCAATCATAGAAGCATCCAAAGGGAAGGAACAGCTGGGAGGGTACAAAAATCCAAAAGGCCAATAAATATAAGAAAAGATGCTCAACCTTGGCTATCAGGGAAATGAAAATTAAAACCATACATATATACATTAGAATGGCAAAAATTGAAAGTTCTGACAATACTAAGTGTTGACAAGAAGATGAGAGAATGGGTAATATAATTTGGTATATTCTTTGCTTCCTTGTGGGAGCATAGTTTGATATGACCACTTTGCAAAAAAAACAAAAAACAAAAAAACACACACACACACAAAAAACAAAAAACAACAAAAAAACAATTTCATGTTATCCAGTAAAAAGAAAGGTAGGTATACCACTTGATAGATAATTGCATCCCAGCTATATAGTCTTTCAAGATGTGTGCACATGGTTACCATGAAATAGACCAAGAATATTTAACAGCATTGTTTGTATTTGTCCCAAACTGGAAATAACCAAATATCCAATCAATAATGGAAATACTTTTTTAAATTAGTGTATATTCTCACTTATTCATACAGCAGAATATAGTAATAAAAATGAACTACAACTGCATACAACCAAATGAATGATTCTTACAAACACAATGTTGAGTAAAACATACGACCTAAAAGAATACATATATAATGATTCTATTTTTATTAGGTTCAAACTAGGAAAGTCCAAAGTTTAAAATAATGAAAACACAGCTGGTAAGAGGAAAAAGCAAGGAGATTATTATCATAAAAATAAGGACAATGGTTATCTCTGAAAGGGGAGTTTCCAGTGATTCTGATAATGTCCCTTTACTTAAAGTGGGTGGCAGTTACTTGGGTGTTTGTATTATGACTATTAATATTTGTTAACTGTGCATATAAGTGTTATGCACTTTTCTGAAAAAAATGGCAGATAGGAGGTAGGACTAACTTGCAGCTCCCACTCGGATGGACAGAACAGCATGTGAAGACTCACACTGTGAACTTTTGCCTCAAGAACTACCACAGGAACATACCAGAAAAACCAAAAGAATTCAAAGGCCCTTTGAAGGAAGCGGCTTGCAGCTGCAAACTCTGTGAGACAGCCCAAAAACTGTGAGTGCCCAAAGTGTGTGAGGGGGAAAGTCTGCCTCTGAACACACATCCTAACTGGGGAACCTGAAAATCCAGATCATGGGAGAAGGAGTTAACCTTACCTAGAGCTGAAATAAATTGAGAGAGCTGAATGAAATACAAAAGTAGAAGCAGCAGGAAGATCTCTGTAGGCGCTCCTAGTCCCCAGGGAAGCCATTTCTGACTTTATCTCACAGGGGTCCTTGGGGAAGGCTGCCAGTGGAATTGGGGAAGGATCACAGGAAGAAGGAAACTTCCAGCTGAACTTCTTAATAATTTCAACTGAATGCGAAGTTTTCCTGGGCAGAATGGGGGTGAGGTGTGAACAGGAAGTGCAGATACCAGCATAGAAGCTGTGGCAGGAGGGGAGGGGTGGGGCCTGAAAGCCCTGCCTGCTTTCTCAGCAGGGAGGCTTGTAGCCTGGGGCAAGATCTCAGCCCCACTCACCTGCTGCCTGGATACCAGTTTGGTGCTGTTGGTGGGGCATGGTAGGAGTGAGATTGGCCTTGCTGGCTGTGTGGGAGCTTGGTGAAGCCTGTCACTGATGGCTTTCCCCCACTTCCCTGATGACCTGTATGACATAGGAGCAGTGGCAGCCATAATCCCTCTGGAAAAATAACTTCATTGGCCTGAGAACTACCCCTCATCCCCCACAGTGGCTGCAGCAAGCCCCACTCAAGGAGAGTCTGAGCTCAGAAACACCTAATTCCTCCCCGACTTGATAGTCTTTCTTTACCCTCCCTGGTAACTGAAGAAAAAAGAAATAATCTCTTGGGTACTCTATAACCCTGCGCATCACCTAAGAAACCCGAATACATATCCAGGAAAACTTAGGCAAGCTTGTATCAGCTGATGCTCCCTTGAAAGCACCACCTCCCGGCTAGAGGCCAACCAACTGCTAGCACAATCAGTATTCGAGAAAGCCAGTGCACTAAACAAAACTACAACCAAGGACCCTAACAAAGTCCACTTCACTGCCCTGCTACCTCCACTGGAGTAGGTGCTTGTATCCATGACTGACAGACCTGGAGATGAATCACACCACAGGACTCTTTGCAGACACTCTCTAGTACCAGCTCAGAACCTGGTAGGTCTGCTGGATGGCTAGACCCAAAAGAGCAATAACAATCACTGTAGTCTGGCTCTTAGGAGGCCTCATCCCTAGGGGAAGAGGAAGAGCACCACATCAACAGATCACTCTGTGGGACAAACAAATCTGAACAGCAGCCCTTGAGCCCCAGATCTTTCCCCTGACATTGTCTACCCAAATGATAAACCAGAAAAACAATTCTGGTAATATGACAAAACAAGGTTGTTGAACATCCCTAAAATATCACACTAGCTCACCAGCAATGGATCCAAACCAAGAAGAAATCTCTGAATTTCCAAAAAAAAAAAATAGAGAAGGTTGATTATTAAGCTACTCAAGGAGGCACCAGAGAAAGGTGAAAACCAATTTAAAGAAATTTTTAAAATAATATAAGATATAGACCAAAAAACTCCAGCAAAATAGATAGCATAAATAAAAAACAATCACAGCTTCTGGAAATGAAAGACACACTCAGAGAAATGCAAAATACGCTGGAAACTTTCAACAACAGAATCAAATAAGTAGAAGAAAGAACTTCAGAGCTCAAAGATAAGGCTTTTGAATTAACCCAATCCAACAAAGAAAAAAAAAATTAAATGAACAAAGCCTCCTACAACTTTGGAATTATGTTAAATTACAGAACCTAAGGATAATTGGTGTTCCTGAGGAAGAAGAGAAGTCTAAAAGTTTGGAGAGCTTATTTGAAAGAATAATCAAGTGAAACATTCCTGGCCTTACATACAAATACAAGAAGCTCAAAGAACACCCAGACAATTCATCACAAAAAGATCATCACTTAGGCACATAGTCATCAGGTTATCTAAAGTCAGGATGAAGAAAATAATCTTAATACCTGTGAGGCAAAAGCATCAGGTAACCTATAAAAGAAAATCTATCAGATTAACCATAGATTTCTCAGCAGAAAGCCTACAGGCTAGAAGGGATTGAAGTCCTATCTTTAGATTCCGTAACAAAATAATGATCAGCCAAGAATTTTATATCCAGAAAAACTAAGCTTCATAAATGAAGAAAAAAATAAAGTCTTTTTCAGACAAACAAATGCTGAGAGAATTCACCATTCCAAGCCAGCACTACAAGAACTGCTCAAAGGAGTTTTAAATCTTGAAACAAAAACCTTGAAATACACCAAAATAGAAACTCCTTAAAGCATAAATCTTAGGGTCTATAAAACAACAACACAATGAAATAAAAAACAAGATATTCAGACTGCAACTAGCATGATGAATAGAGTAGCACCTCACATCTTAACGTTGAATGTAAATGGTCTAAATGCTCCACTTAAAAGATCCAGAATGGCAGAATGGATAAGAATTCACCAACCAAGTATCTGCTGTCTTCAAGAGACTCACCTAACACATAAAGACTCACATAAACTCAAGGTAAAGGGGTGGAAAAAGATACTCCATGCAAGTGGACACCAAAAATGAGCAGGAGTAGCTACTCTCGTATCAGACAAGACAGCCTTTAAAGCAACAACAGTTAAAAAAAGACAAAGAAGGACAAGATATAATGACAAAAGGACTAGTTAAACAGAAAAGGAGCACAATCCTAAATATATATGCAACTTCCAAATTTATAAAACAATTACTACTAGATCTATGAAATGAAATAGATGGCAACACAATAATAGTGGGGAACTTCAATACTCCACTGACAGCATTAGACAGGTCTTCAAGACAGAAAGTCAACAAAGAAACAATGCACTTAAACTATACCCTAGAACAAATGGACTTAACAGATATTTATAGAACGTTCTACCCAACAACTGCAGAATATGCATTGCATTCATCAGCACATGGAACATTCTCCAAGATAAACCATATAATAGGCCATAAAACACATCTCAATAAATTTAAGAAAACAGAAATTATATCAAGTACTCTCTCAGACCACAGTGGAATAAAATTGGCAATCAACTCCAAAAGAAACCCTCAAAACTATACACAGACATGGAAATTAAATAATCTGCTCCTCAATGATTGTTGGTTAAACAATGAAATCAAGATAGAAATTTAAAAATTCTTTGAACTGAACAATAATAGTGACACAACCTATCAAAACCTCTGGGATACAGCAAAAGCAGTGCTAAGAGGAAAGTTCATTGCATTAAATGCCTACATCAAAAAGTCTGAAAGACTATCGACAATCTAAGGTCACATCTCAAGGAACTAGAAAAACAAGAAACCAAACCCAAACCCAGCAGAAGAAAAGAAATAACCAAGATTAGAGCAGAACTAAATGACATTAAAAAAATACAAAAGATAAATAAAACTAAAAGCTTGCTCTTTGAAAAGATAAACAAAATTGATAGACCATTAGCAAGATTAACCAAGAAAAGAAGAGAGAAAATCCAAATAAGCTCAATTAGAAATGAAACAGAAGATATTAAAACTGATACCACAGAAATACAAAAGATCATTCAAGGCTACTATGAACATGTTTGTGTGCACAAACTAGAAAACCTAGAGGAAATGGATAAAATCCTGGAAGTATACAATCCTCCTAAGTTAAACCAGGAAGAAATAGAAACTCTGAAGAGACCAATAACAAGCAGTGAGATAGAAATGGTAATAAAAAATTGTTAACAAAAAAGTCCAACACCAAATGGATTCACAGCTGAATTCTCTCAGACATTAAAAGAATTGGTACCAATCCTATTGAAACTATTGCAAGAGAAAAAGGGAATCCTCCGTAAATCATCCTGTGAAGCCAGTATCACCCTAACACCAAAACCAGGAAAGGATGTAACAAAAAGAGAAAACTACAGAACAATATCTTGGATTAATATAGATGCAAAAGTCCTGAACAAAGTAGCAGCTAACCAATTCCAATAGCAGAATATAAAAAGATAGTACACCATGATTGAGTGGGTTTCATACCTGGGATGCAGGGATGGTTTAATATACATAAATCAATAAATGTGATACACCACATAAACAGAATCAAAAACGACAATTGCATGATCATCTCAATAGTCACAGAAAAAGTATTTCATAATATCTAGCATCCCTTTATGACTAAAACCCTCAGCAAAATCAGCATAGAAGGACATAGCTTAAGGTAATAAAAGCCATCTATGACAAACGCATATTCAATATTATACTGAACAGGGAAAAGTTGAGACCATTTTCCCTGAGAACTGGAACAAGACAAGAACACCCACTTTCAGCCCTTCTGTTCAACATAGTACTGGAAGTCCTAGCCAGAGCAAGCAGACAAGAGAAAGACATAAAGGGTATCCAAATCAGTAAAGAGGCAGTCAAACTGTTGCTGTTCACTGATGGTATGATCCTACACCTAGAAAACCCTAAAGACTTATCCAAAAAGCTCCTAGATCTGGCTGGGTGTGGTGGCTCATGCCTGTAATCCTAACACTTTGGGAGGCCGAGGCAGGTGGATCGCTTGAGGACAGAGTTCAAGACCAGCCTGGAGAACATAGCAAAACCCCATCTCCACTAAAAATGTAAAAAATCAGTTTGGCATGGTGGTACACGCCTATAATCCCAGCTACTTGGGAGGCTGAGGCACAAGAGTTGTTTGAACCCAAGAGGTGGAGGTGGCAGTGAGCCGAGATCATGCCACTGCACTCCAGCCTGGGTGACAGAGCAAGACTCTCTACCCCCAACAGAAAAAAAACCCCTCCTAGATCTGACAAATGATTTCAGCAGTTTCAGGATACAAAACGAATCTTGTATACAAATCAATAGCACTGCTGTACAATAACAGTGACCAAGTTGAGAATCAAACCAAGAACTCAAAACCTTTTACAAAAGCTGCAAAAAATAAAATAAAATACTCAAGAATATACCTAACCAAAGAGATGAAAGACCTCTACAAGAAAAACTGCAAAACACTGCTGAAAGAAATCAGACAACACAAGCAAATGGAAACACATCCCATACTCATAGATGGGTAGAATCAATATTGTGAAAATGACCATGACTGCCAAAAGCAATCTACAAATTCAATGAAACTCCCATCAAAATACTATCATCATTTTTCACAGAACTAGAAAAAACAATCCTAAAATTCATAAGGAACTAAAAAAGAGGTCACATAGCCAAAGCAAGACTAAGCAAAAAGAACAAATCTGGAGGCATCGCATTACCCAAATTCAAACTGTACTATAAGGTCATAGTCACCAAAACAGCATGGTACTGGTATAAAAATAGGCACCTAGACCAATGGAACAGAATAGAGAACCCAGGAATAAAGCCAAATACTTACAGGCAACTGATCTTTGACAAAGCAAACAAAAACATAAAGTGGGAAAAGGACACCCTATTCAACAAATGATGCTGAGATAATTGGCAAGTCACATGTAGACAATTGAAACTGGATCTTCATCTCTTAGCTTGTACAAAAATCAACTCAAGATGCACTGAAGACTTAAATCTAAGACTTGAAACCATAAAAATTCTAGAAGATAACATCACAAAAACTCTTCCAGACATTCGCTTAGGCAAAGAATTCATGACCAAGAACCCAAAAGCAAACACAACAAAAACAAACAGATGGAGGCCGAGGCGGGCGGATCACAAGGTCAGGAGATTGAGACCATCCTTGCTAACACAGTGAAACCCCGTCTCTACTAAAAATACAAAAAATTAGCTGGGCGTGGTGGCAGATGCCTGTAGTTCCAGCTACTCGGGAGGCTGAGGCAGGACTTAATTAAACTATGTATGGGACCTAATTAAACTAAGAAGCATCTGTACAAAAAAAGAAATAATCAGAAGAGTAAACAGACAACCCACAGAGTGGGAGAAAGTATTTGCAAACTATGCATCCAACAAAGGACTACTATGCAGAATCTACAAGGAATTTAAATAAATCAGCAAGAAAAAAACAATCCCATCAAAAAGCGGGCTAAGGACATGAATAGACAATTCACAAAAGAAGATATACACACAGCAAACAAACATGAAAAAATACTCAACATCACTAATTATAGGGAAATGCAAATCAAAACTATGATGCAATACCACCTTACTCCTACAAGAAGGGCCATAATTTAAAAAATCAAAAAACAATAGATGTTGATGTGGATGTGGTGAAAAGGAACATCTTTACACTGCTGGTGGGAATGTAAACCATTAATAGTACAACCACTATGGAAAACAGTGTGGAGATTCCTTAAAAAACTAAAATTAGATCTACCATCTGATCCAGCAATCCTACTACTGAGTCATTATATGAAAAAGACACTTGCACATGCATGTTTATAGCAGCACAATTCACAATTGCAAAAATATAGAACCAGCCCAAATGTCCATTAATCAACAAGTGGGGGGGGAAAAAAAAGTATATATATAGCATGGAATCCTATTCAGCCAAAAAAAGGAATTGAAAAATGGCATTTGCAGCAACCTGGATGGAGTTGGAGACCGTTATTGTAAGTGAAGTAACTCAGGAATGGAAAACAAAACATTGTATATCCTCACTTATAAGTGGAAGCTAAGCTATGAGGATGCAAAGGCATAAGAATGATACAATGGACTTTGGGGACTTGGGAAGGGTGGTAGGTGAGTGAGGGATAAAAGACTACACATTGGGTACACTGTACACTGCTCAGGTGATAGGTGCACCAAAATCTCAGAAATCACCACTAAAGATCTTATCCATGTATCCAAACACCACCTGTTCCCCTAAAAACCTATTGGAATAAAAAAATAGATCAAGACGCCAAAAAAATAAGAAAAAAGGAATGTTACATACTTTTCTATGGTATATATGTTCAAGGGTAAACACATATTTTTTAAAGGAATAGAGGAAAAGAAGAAGAAAGTATCTCAAGCATCTTTTTTCATAAAGTTATTGGAGGATGCACTCCATCAAAACAAGGGAGCAATCCAAGAAAGGAACAGATTTTAGATTCAGAAAACAGGATATCCAAACAAAAGAGAGGAAGGGGGAATTCCTAGAATGCTAGAGCCGGTTGAGCCCAGGTTGAGAGCTGTGCTCCAGAAAGCAATCAGACAAAAATGGTCAGAGATATCCAGAGAGATTTCAACAAGGAGATGAAACTGACAGATTGTCTGATGTATTTGAAAAGATTGAGACAGTATTTATTGAATTAAAGAATGTTAGGGATGGAATTATTAATAAATACATAGAAAACTAAGCATCAGACATACAAACAAAAACAATTATTAATTCCAGAAAACAAAAATTGTGCCTAAACGGAATCATATAGCTCAGGTGTAACCAAAGTACATTTTCACAATAATATACTATAAATACTAAATTTGGATCTAATCACGATTATGGTGTAAAGAGGGAATGTTGGGAGTGTGTTTCTAGTGTGAATATGGGGTAAAGGGAGCTAAACTGTCATCTTCCATAGTAGGAAGTCAGTTAATAATAAAGCTTAAAATAGAAAAATGGCAAATAATTGTATAAGCCTGTTACTTAGAATTAAAGAAAACAGAAATTGAAACACACACACACACACACACACACATACACAGCTAGAAAAGAAAAAAGGTAGTTGTCTCTCACAAATGGAAAACGAGGTAGGATGGGAAAAGGGCTGCTATTTTCTGTAATAACTTTAATTAAACTCTGATTTTTTAAATTATAGGCATACATATCTTGATAAAAACTAAAACTTAAAAGGATGAGACATCATATCATACTTGAGACTGTGATGCTGGTGAAATCAACATCAGGTACTTTGACAATCCCCATCCCACCCCCTTAACAACCACCACATGCACACACACCCTGGCCTCTGCCTGGTCACCTATATGCCCCCAAAGCTCTCTGAACCACAGTCAGGGCAGGACGAAGTCAGGGATAGAGGGGGCTAGACTGAGTGGACCATAAGCACAGATAGTTCATAAAAGAATAGCAATGTATTCAATGATATATACATTAAAATTATACCATGACAAAGTGGGATTACCCCAGGGCTGCAAACAAGTATTGCCTCATATAAGGGGTTCTATTAATATGCTACACCACATCAAGACACTAAGCAGAAAAAGCGTCTTATAATTTTAATGCATACTTGACAGGTATTTTATAGAAATCAACAACGATTCCTAATAAAAATTTAAGAACTAGAATTAAAAAGAATTCCTGTTAACAGCATAGAGCATCCATATTTAAATTAGCAATAATTCCTCTATATTCAGAATATACAAAGATGCCTACTATCATTGTTGTCATTGAAATCATTAATAAAAATATTATTAACATTGTCTGGAAAGTTTTTAAAAACAACAACAAAAAAGATAAAGATAGCACAAGGGAAATAAATACTGAAAAAGAAGACACAAAAATATCTCCTGTATATGATGTGATTACATACCTGGAGAGCTAAATCCGCCAAAATGATTCAAATATAAAAATATCTAGTGATCCTGTTAAACTGTAAATCAGATGTCTGTTTCATGCCCTCTCAACTTAGTGGCTTGCCATCTCCCTCAGATTAAATCCAGTGTCCTTGGCCCCATACCATCTGGTAACAACCTTGTTTTCTCCAATTCTCCACCTCTTCTGCTTCACTCCAAACACATGGCTTTCCCTGTTTCTCAGTGATATGGTTAGGCTTTGTGTCCCCACCCAAATCTCATCTTGAATTTAATTCCCATAATCCACACAAGTCAAGGGAGAGACCAGGCAGAGGTAACTGGATCATGGGGATAGTTTCCCCCATGTTGTTCTCATGACAGTGAGTTCCCATGAGATCTGAGGTCTGCTGGTTTTATAAGTGTTTGATAGTTCTTCCTGCATTCATTCTCTCACTGCTGCCCTGTGAAGAGGTGCTGATATGGTTTGGCTGTGTCCTCACCCAAATCTCATCTTGAATTGTAACAATCCCCAAGTGTCGAGGGTAGGGCCAGGTGGAGATAATTGAATCATGGGGGAGGTTCCCTTGTACTGTTCTTGTGGTAGTGAGTAAGTCTCAGGAAATTTTATGGTTTTATAAATAGGAGTTCCCCTGCACAAGCTCTCTTGCCTGCCACCATGTAAGACGTGACTTTGCTCCTCCTTCACCTTCTGCCATGATTCTGAGACCTCCCCAGCCATGTGGAACTGAGTCCATTAAACCTCTTCTTTTATAAATTACCCAGTCTCAGCTATGTCTTTATTTGCAGCCATGCAAACTCCGAGTCAATTAAACCTCTCTTCTCTACAAATTACCCAGTCTCAGGCAGTTCTTTATAGCAGTGTGAGAACAAACTAATACACTCAGCATGCCACATGTTTCCGTCTCAGGGCCTTTGCGCTTTCTGTTCCCTCTGTCATCTCATCCAGGTCTGCTCGAATGATACCTTTTGATATTGGCCCTCCCTGTCTTCCCTATCGCAAATGTCACTTTGTCAGTGGCCTTTCCTGAACACTAAATCTTTTCCTGGTCATTGTTTGTCCTCTGCTATGCTTTATCTTTTTCTTTATATGATTTATTGCTACCTTGTATATTAGTTATATTTTTGCTTATTGTCTCTCTTCTCATTAAAATGTAACCTCCAAGAAGATGAAAATTTTAGATTCTCAGAACCTAGAAGACTATCTGCCCCACAAAAGGTACCTGGTAACTCGATGATGAATAAATGATTAAATGAAAGGCATTTAAAACACTCAAAAGATACATAAAAGAATTACTCTCTCTTCTTCAGAAAAATAAGAAGTACTCACAGATTGAGATTGACAATTTCCATACATAATTTATATTATGTATGGAAATTAAAATTAAATTAAAAATTAAAAAGGACAACAAAAGTATTTGAATAAAACAAAAATGATTAATAGTTATCACCTACAAAGAGTGCATTTAAATTTATAAAAACACCAAGACCATAATAGATAAACAGATAATTCATAGAAAATTATATACAATATAAACAAATACATGGAGAAATAGTAATCTTCACTAGTAAACAAAGGAACGTAAATTAAAGCCAGTTGAAATACTGTTTTATCTGTCAAATTAGAAAAAAAAGTTTTTGCTAACTGCTGTTGAAGTGCAGAAAAAGCTAGCAGATTCATTCCAGAGTGATGGCACTGTATTAAATAATATTTTTGCAAAGCAATTCAGCAATATAGAGAAAGAGCCATATACATGTCTGTGTCCTTTACTAGTAATGCCTCTATTAGGAATTATTCCTATGGAAATTCAACAGCAGCAAAAAGCTATTTGCAAGAAGATGCTCACTGCAGTGTTATCTATAAAAGCCCCAAACTGAAAACACATAAATGGCTAACATTAAGGGGAATGGTTTAATAAATTACAGTACCTCTGCACAATGGAATATTATGTGGCCATTAAAATGATAATTATGCAGAAACATGAAAAATGTTTATGATCCACTGGTCATTGAAAACAAGCAGAATACAAAATAGTAGGCATATACCACAGATAACACTCCCAGCATGCATTACATTTAGAAGAGATAATATGTAAAAATAATATAATAGTTGTATTGGGGTTAGTGGAATTTTATAGGTGACATAAGAAATATTATTTTTTAAACGTTCTCTTTAAATTTTCACACAGAAGCTCTTGTAATTTCTAACAGGTTAGATTCTGAAAGGCTCTTCCTATGTCTGAAGTAATACTGCACCAACTATCAATTTGTACATGGCCCTGTAAAACTTTATCATCTTTACTTTTATTTACACTACAATAGCAAGACTCTTCTTACCACCACTTTCAACACTCCCTCTGTGGAGTTTAAAGGCAATGCAGAAACATGTTGAACAAAGGAGGAAGCAAACAAAATAAGATGGAACACTAAGGCTGGAGCGAAAATGACCCTGGAAACCACTCCAGTCACCTGTCCATGGCTGGCAGAGCTAATGTGTTTTTGCCTTGGCTGGAAGTTTTGCTTATATGTCTGAAAGCTGTTAGGTGAAGAGGAGTCTCCACTTTGTCCATACCAGAATACATGGTCTAGAAACACAGCTGGGACTTGAGTCAGCCACCCTCTAAAACCCAGGCATAAGCCCAAATGGATTTCCCCAGTGACATGTGTGGGGGTCAAGTGGTTCCACTGATTCAGAATCCCCCACATCTCTGAAAACAAGCACAGCTTCATAGCATAGAATGGGGTTGGGGGTCCAGTCTTCCCAGAATATGTTCCTCCCTATCATCCCCTTGGGGAACAGATTCACCCATCTTCCTTGTGATACCTTCCTGATCTTTCTGCTACATTCTAGCTGGGAGACTTTGAACAAGTTAAGCTCTCTGTGCCTTACTTTCCTCCACTGTAGAAAAGGGGTAAGAAAAGCCCCTACCTAACAGCATTATGTGAGCATTAGTGAGTTAATCTCTCTCAAGTGAAGGGAACAGTGCTTTCCATATAACACTCAAATGATGCTAGTTACCACTAACTGTTATCCTCATGGTGGAACTGACCTGATCTCTCTTTTGCTCCACTGTAGTATGTGCGCATACTTAATAAAAAAACCCAGTCCCAAACTTGGAATGGGACAGAACCTTTTTGCATGATGTAATTTCCAACCTCTTTCTGGGAAGAAATTAGCACTGATAAAATGCTTAAGCAATTTTCTGATAAACTTTAATGAGATTAAGACCTCTTCTGGGAAGCCAGATACCCACCCACTCAGCTGACTGTCAGTCAGGATCTAATGATCTCGAAACAATCCTTTTTTTTTTTTTTTTTTTTAAATTGTATCCAGTCTAACAGTGATTATTTAATCATCCTGTTTATCTATAAAATTTTTATATAGGAGACAATCTCTGAATTAACCCACTAATGCTTCACTTCTTGTGATTTGCTTGAACTTAAACTTTGGCATATGTTTAAAAGTAAAATATCTGACCAGGCATAGTGTCTCATGCCTATAATCCCAGCACTTTGGGAGGGTGAGGTGGGAAGATCACTTGAGCCCAGGAGTTCAAGATCAGCCTGAGCAACATAGTAAGACCTTGTTTCTACTAAAAATACAAATAAAAATAAATTAGCTGAGCATGGTTGTGTAGTCCCGGCTACTCAGGAGAATGGGGCGTGACAATCACTTGAGCTCACGAGGCTATGGCTACTGTGAGCCATGATTACACCACTGCACTCCAGCCTGGGTGACAGAGCAAGAACCTGTCCCCCCAGAAATAAATATAAAACAAAATGTTTGAAAAAACAAACAAACCTATTATAGCATATAAAATAGCTGATAGCATTTATTTGTATTCTTAGTTCTAACATTCGTACTAGGGGAGGGACCCTGGAAAGTAAGGACCACACTTGTGATGCAGGATCTTAAACGAAATGATTTAGGCAGATAGCAAGGGTAAAAGAGTCTTCAGTAAGGCTTTCCTTTTAACAAAAAGCAGCCCCCAAATCATTTCCAACAAAGAGCAGCCTGAAAAATCAAGCTGCAGCCTGAAAAGGCAAGCTAGAATCTTGCACGGGTGAATGCCAGCAGCTGTGCCAATAGGAAAAGGCTACCTGGGGCTAGGCACGTTCAACATGGCGGCTCCATCTTCCCTTTTCTTTGCCAACCATGTGTACAGTAAGGAACAGACAATATGGTGCTGGCCAGGTAAAGAACCCATCTGCATACTAAAAGATCAGGGTTGGATGGCCAGCTTCTTCATGGACTATGTAAATGTCACACCTGCTCTGACCAATCTCTCGGGCCCTATGTGAATCAGACACCACCTCCTGAAGCTCGTCCATAAAACCCCATGCATTTCACCACGGAACTGGAAGACCCATTCAGGTGCCCCTCTCTCTCTCTGCAGGAGAGAGAGCTAGTCTCTCTTTCTTTTGCCTATTAAACCTCTGCTCTTAAACTCACTTCTTGTGTGTCTGCGCCCTCAATTTCTCTGGTGTGAGATGACAAACCTTGGGTATTTACCCCAGACAATGACACCACTTCATTTGTTTTTACTCATATTTTCATCTAGCACTTAATATTGTGACTGATAAAGAAAAGGTAATCAATAAATGTTTGTTAAGAGAATAAATTAATGAAAGAACAAATAAACTTTTAAAAAGAATTGAAAAAAGCGGCACTTACTGGGAGGACTCCCAGCACTTACTGGGAGGCTGCGTTATAGAGCACTACTGGCTTCGGACTCAACCCAGGGATTGAAACATGTTTTTACCTGTGTGGCTTGGGGAAAGTTTATCCACCTTCCTGCAGGTTCCAATTCTTCACAGCACTATGGAGAGAATAGTGCATTGTGAAGGTACTGTGAGTTGGGTTAACTTGTGCAGAGAGTAAAACACAATGGCAAGTACCTTTGGGCCTAAAGATATCTTAGGTCTCCTTCTTGCCACTGACTCTTTTTTTGTGATTGGAAAAGTTACTTCCTCTCCCTGGGCCTCAGTTTCCTCATTCTTAAATAATAATTTTAAAAAAAATCCCTCATGGGGCATGGCTCCTCTCTCACTGCCTTCACTCCCTGCAGCCACTGGTGGTATGCGCCCAGGTGTACCTGCCACTTCCCGCCAGGTCCTTGCTTTGTATTTGCACCTGCCCCCCTTTTGTTTGTAGTCTAAGTGACACGGGTCTCCCTCTCTTTCCTCCAGCTGCATCGCTCAATCCTGCAATGTGTCACTGTGGTGTGGAGCTGGCATTCTGGATGATGTGGCATGACCTCACACTGATGCCATTCCCCTCCCACCAAGCCAACCTGGCTTCCTCCTCCACCCATGGAATAAGCCAGAATGCTGAAAGTGGGAGGGAAATAGAGCACCAAGGTTAAGGAGGCAGTCCCTGACATTTATTAATGGAATTTCTGTTTCTATGATGAATGTAGAGATTTGAGGTGACTGCCTCTTAAGGTGATATGTAGGGAGATGATGAACCCCAGTGTTTTCCTTAATGATCCATCAGTTTAGAGGAAAACATACATATACAAAGTCAATATTGAAAAGACTGCATAGACCTACAGAGTAGAGAGGAGGGGAAACAGATGTGCTTGGACTTACAGCAGTGCAAAGGCTGCTGGAGCAGTGCCCTGAGCTGGCCCTTTAGGGATGGATAGGATTCACTCAGATTTGTGTGGGTGAATAGACAGAGCCTTCCAGGGCTCCAAAACTGATGGGGTTATGGTGGAATAGGGGTTGAAAACAAGAGAGAAAAAGAAAAAAAATCCCTCATGTGCCAGGGATCTAGTCAAGGTAAAATAAATACCTTTAAAAATACTTAAAAAAATAAACATCCAGGGCAGACTCTGGCTTTCAGCCAAGGTAGAGAAACAAAGACTGGATTTACCCTCGCGCCTGGAAAAATAAAAATACTAGACAATATAGGTGAAACAACAGTTTTCAAGACACCAGACATGAGGCACTGAAAGACAGTGACGCCTGAGAGATGAGAAAAAATAATGTGAGCTCAATTGCCCAAACTATAGCCTTGAGAGAGTATGTAGGCCATAGAGCAGGAAGGGGGAACTGAGGCACTAGCATTCTTCCTGAGTTGAAGAGACAGAGTTGAGCCTCCAGAGAGATCAAGGCAGTTAAAGTTCATAGGACAGAGCACCAGAGAGAAGAGAGAGAAAGAACTTCAAAGATCTGTAAAGGGCTCCCCCTCAAGTCATCATCAGAGTACTGATTAGTGCAAACATGTCAGGAAAATACCCAAAGCCAGGAAAAGAACCACCCAAAAAGGGGTAAAAGAAATAGTACTGAAGTAACCCTCATAGGGTTAACAAGAATTCTGGACAGAAATACAGTTATAATTAAGCATTAGTCAGGCTGTGCTTTGACCTACTTCCTTGTAACTGAAAGTTACAGTAGCACTAGATACTGACCACTTGCATCCCCATTATTCCAATAAGTAGGATCTCAGAAATTGCTTAAGTTGTTTTTTAGATCCTAAATTCCAGTAAAACACCTAATGCCAACCAGCTTGAAGACCCCCATAGAAGAAGTGAATCTCATGAGAATACAATTTCTTCATCACCTTGTCCCATGACTCTGATATAGGAGTTAAGAAGAAATTACTTAGGCAGATAGTGAGGGTATGGGAGTTCTGGGTAAGGTTTTGCTTTTTAATGAAAAGTAGCCCCCAAACCATTTTCTAACAAATAGCAGCCTGTAAAATCAAGTTGCAGACATAGATAAGAAAGCTGGAAGCTTACATGCATGCATGATTGCCGGCAGCAAAATACTGCCCGGGAATAGGCAAGTTCTAAATGGCGGCTCCATCTTCCCTTCTCCCTTTGCCAGCCACGTGTATAGTAAGGAGCAGACAAGATGGCCCTGGCCAAGTGGAAAGCCTATTTGCATAATAAGATCAGAGTGGGGTGATTAGCCTTCTCCCACCCCCGCTGCGCTATGTAAACATCACACATGGTTGAACCAATCTGTGGGCCCTATGTAAATCAGGCTCTGCCTCCTCAAGCCTGCCTATAAAATCTGCTGCAGTCCGCCACTCTTCCCTTTTTCGGACACCTCTCTCGCAAGAGAGAGGGAACTACCCTCCTCTCTCCTTTCTTCTGCTTATTAAACGTTCTGTTCCTTAACCCACTCCATGTGTATGTGTGTCCATGTCGTTAATCTTCTCGATGCAAGACGACCAACCCCGTGTATTTACGCCAGACAACGATACCGCTTCAACTTCACCCAGCGTTCTTTGACCAATCAACAATCTCCACACTTCAGCCCATTCCAAAGCCCTTAAAAACCCTAGTCCTAAACTTCTTGGGGAGGTAGATTTGAGGTTTCTGCCCATCTCCTCATTCAGCAGCCCTATGATTAAACCTTTCCCTGCTGCAATCCGGTATCTCAGTGTACTGACTTGCCATGCACATCAGGCAATGAACCTATTATGGTTTGTTCATGATGCTCACTTGGATCAGGAATAATGTTGTTCCCACTGGCCAGACTTGAAAATCTCACAATTCACAGAGCTAAAATATTGAGAAAGATCTTAATACTGTTCTAGACTACATATGAACCTAGTCCCACCTAACAATCTTATGAACAAGGTCCAACAGGGTCAAACTATTTCAAATATCTTAATTGAGCCCTTTAATAAAGCTAGAAAAAATTTAAAGGAATACAAGCATGTCCAGCACACAGGATAAAATTCACAATGTCTGACATTCAATACAAAATTACCAGATATGCAAAGGAGCTGTAAAATATGGCCCTATTAAGGAGAGAAAGCCAATCAATCCAAACTGACCCAGAACTTAGAATTAGCAGAGAAAGACAATGAAAAAGTTCTTATAACTGTATTTCATAGTTCAAAAAGTTAAGACATAAAAAGTAAGATATAAAAAGACTAAATAAAATGTCTAGAGATGAAAACTACAATATTTAGAATGTGTTAAATAAAATTTCTAAGAGGCCATTGGTTTGGACTGAACTCCTGCAGTAGGCCCAACAGACCAAACCAAAATGGAGTCACTCACACTGAAGTTCCACAGCACCAAGCTGAAACAAAGTTGTTTATCTGACCTTCCAAGAAATTGAGAGAGAAAGAGAGAGAGATAATAGTCAAATCTCCAAATAGGGAAGTTTTAGCCAGCATTATAAGAAAGTCCTCTCTGCTTTAACCTTTACAAGAAAAGTAACTTTGAAATGACCAATCTGCTTTTGTTATTTGGTTCTCTTTCCTGGGCCCTTCTGCCTATAAAGCCAACCACTCCTGCTCAGCTCATCAGAACACTCATTCTATTTTGTAGAATGAAGTGTCGCCCAATTCTAGATGGAAAATAAAAGCCAATTAACATCTTTAAATCAGATGTGTTGTAATTTTGTCTTTTTCAGATGAAAAATACACTGGATAGAATCCAATAACAGCAGATAAGATTTTGTTCCCTCCACCCTCCCCTATTTTCCAAAAGAGAATAAGGAATTTGAATACATAGTAATAGAGGCTATCCAAAAAGAAACACATAGAGAAAAAAAGAATTTTAAAAATGTACAGAGCAAAAGTGCACTGTGGGGACAATTTCAAGCAGCTTCTTCTATGTGTAATTAAAGTCTCCAGAGGAAAGCAGAGAGTTGGAGGACAGGAAAAAAGTGTTTGAAAAGAGAATAGCCAAAACGTTACTAAACTTGGTTTTTTAAAAAAACTATAAACCCACAGTTCCAAGAAGCTCAAGAAAACGGAAACATAAGAAATATGAAGAAAGCATACCAAGACATGTCATAATCAAATTGTTCGAAACCAATAATAAAGACATAATCTTAAAAGCAACCAGGGTGAGTGGAGGGGAAGACACATTACATGCAGAAAAAAAGTATAGAGATTATAGCAGATTTCTCATACAAAATAATGTAGGCAAAAAGACAGTGGAGCAGTATCTTTAAAATACTGAAAGAAAAAATTGTCAACCTGGAATTTTCTACACAGTGAAAATGCCTTTCTAAAGCAAGGGTAAAATAAAGACTTTTTCATACATACAAAAGCTAAAAAAAAAAAAATAATAGCCAGAAGGCCCATATTATAAGAAGTGCTAAAGGGCATTCTTCAAGCACAATGAAAATGATGCCAGGTGGAAATACGGATCTAGACAAAGCAATGATAGCTTTAGAAATGGTATTTGCATTTATATCTGTGTTTTAAAAGATAATTATACAAAAATAATAACAATATAATATGGGGTTTATAACATATGTAAACGTAAAATGTATGACGACATTATCATTAAGGTCAAAAGGAAAGAAATGAAAATGTACTATTGTAAGGTTTGTATACTATTCACGAAGTGGTATAATATCATTTGAAAGTAGACTTTGACATTACAGATACATATTATAAACCTGAGAGCAACCTGAGGTAATACTGGTAAAACAAATATAGGAAATACAGGTAGTTAACAAAGGAGATAAAAGGGAATCACAAAAATATTCAGACCAAAAGAAGGCAGAAAAAGAGGAAAAATTGAACAAATAAGAGATGAGATGAATAGAAAACAAATAGAAAGATGATAGATCTAAACCTAAACATCAATAATCACATTAAACATAAGTGGTCTAAACATTATAATTAAAAGGCACAGGTTGGGCCGGGCGTGGTGGCTCAAGCCTGTAATCCCAGCACTTTGGGAGGCCGAGACAGGCGGATCACGAGGTCAGGAGATCAAGACCATCCTGGCTAATACGATGAAACCCCGTCTCTACTAAAAAATACAAAAAACTAGCCAGGCGAGGTGGCAGGCGGCTGTAGTCCCAGCTACTGAGGAGGCTGAGGCAGGAGAATGGCGTAAACCCAGGAGGCGGAGCTTGCAGTGAGCTGAGATCTGGCCACTGCACTCCAGCCTGGGTGACAGAGCGAGACTCCGTCTCAAAAAAAAACAAAACAAAACAAAAATGGCACAGGTTGTTAGACTGGGTATAAAGAAAGACCCAACTATAAACTGAAACCTACTTTAAATATAAAAAATATGAAAATAAAAGGATCAAAAATATATACCAAGCTAATACTAATGAAAAGAAAGCTAGACTAGTTATATTAGTGTCAGACAAAGTAGATTTCAGAGTAAAAATATTACCAGGAATAAAGAGAAAATTTCATAATGATAAAAGGATCAATTCATCAGGAGGAGGACATAACAATTGGAAACTACTATATACCCAATAACAGAGCTTTGAAAAACTGGAACCAAAAACTAAACAATAAAGAGCCTTTAAAGCCATATATCTATTAAGGTAATTAAATATGTAGTTAAAAACTTTTCCATAAAGAAAATTTTAGACCCAGCTGGCTTCACTAGTCTAAATGGTAAATTCTACCATTTAAAGAAGAAATTATACTAATTCTACATGAACTCTTCTGGAAAACTGAAGGGAAGGGAATATTTCCCAACTCACTCCATGAGGCAGCATTACCCTGATACCAAAGCCAGACAAAAACATTGCAAGAAAAGAAAACTACAGACTAATATCCTTCGTGAATAAGATACAGAAATTGTAAATGAAATTTCAGCAAATAGAATTTGACAATGTTTTAAAAGGATAAAATATCATGACTAAGTGGTATTTATCTCAGGATTGAAAGGTTGGTTTAACATTTGAAAATCAGTGTAAGGCACCATATTAACAAGCTGGAAAAAAAAAAAAAAACAACTAGGATCATCCAAAAAGCATTTGACAAAATCAAACATCCATTTCTGATTAAGAAAAAAAAATGTATCAATAAATATCAGCTGGACATGGTAGCTTGCACCTATAATCCCACCTACGTAAGAGGCTGAGGCAGGAGGATCACTTGAGCCCAGGAGTTCAAGGCTACAGTGAGCTATGATTGCACCACTGTACTCCAGCCTGAGTGACAGAGCAAGACCCCATCTCTAGGAAAAAAAAATAACAGAAAACAAAAGTAAGCTTGGAATAGAAAGAAACTTCTTCAACCTACTAACATGTACAAACAAACCTATAGCTAACATCATATTTAATGATGAACAACTGAATGTTTTTCTTCTAAGATCAGAAAAAAAGTCAAGGCTATCCACTCTAACTACTCCTATTTGACATTGTCCTGAATGTTCTAGCAACTGCAATAAGAAAAGAAGTAAAAAGCATCTAGATTGGAGCAGAAGTAAGACTGCCCTTATTCACAGGCACCATGATTATCTATGTAGAAAATACAGTGAAATCCCCCAAAAGCTACTAGAACTAGTAAGAGAGTTGTACCACGTTTGCGACGTGTAAGATCAACATATAAATATTAATTGTATTCCTACTTACTAGCAACAATAGGAAATTGAAATAAGAAAAGCTACTGACAATAACACCAAAGTATATGAAATGCTCAGTAATAAATACAATAGATGTGCAAAATCTGTTTTAAGAACTATAAATAGTGCCAGAAAATTAAAGATCTAAATAAATGGAGAGATACACCATGTTCATAGGTTGGAAGACTGTTGATATGTCAATTATCCCCCAAATTGATCTGCAGATTCAATGCAATCCCAATCAAAATCCCAGCACACTTTTTTTTTTTTTCTTTTTTTTGAGACGGAGTCTCGCTCTGTCACTCAGGCTGGAGTATAATGGCATGATCTTGGCTCACTGCAACCTCCGCCTCCCAGGTTCAAGCAATTCTCCCTGTCTCAGCCTTCTAAGTAACTGGGACTACAGGCACACACTACCACGCTCCACTAATTTTGTATTTTTAGTAGAGATGGGTTTTGCTATGTTGGCCAGGCTGGTCTCAAACTCCTGACCTCAGGTGATCCACCCGCCTCAGCCTCCCAAAGTGCTGGGATTACAGGTGTGAGCCACCGTGCCTGGCCGGGTTTTTTTGTTTTTGTTTTTGGACACTGAGTCTTGCTCTGTTGCCCAGGGTGGAGTGCAGTGGCACGATCTCAGCTCACTGCAACCTCTACCTCCCAGGTTCAAGCGATTCTCAGGCCTCAGCCTCCCAAGTAGCTGGGACTACAGGCACATGCCACCACACCTGGCTAATTTTTGTATTTTTAGTAGAGACGAGGTTTCACCATGTTGCCCAGGCTGGCTTTGAACTACTGAGCAAAATAGTCTGCTCACCTCAGCCTCTCAAAGTGCTGGGATTACAGGCGTGAGCCACCGTGCCCAGCTGCAAACAACTGATTTTTGACAAGAGTGTAAAAGCAATTCAATGGGAAAAGGATAGTCTTTTCAACAAATTTTGATGAAACAATGAGATATTCTTTTGCAAAAAAGCTAAATATATACCTTGTACCATACACAAAATAAACTCAAACTTAATTAAAACCTAAAACTATGGAATTTTTGTACAAAAACAAGAGAAAAATCTTTCTGACCTTCAGTTAGGCAATGATGTCTTAGATATGACACAAACCGCAGTGTACATAAAAGAGAAAAAAACTGAAAAATTGGACTTCATAAAAATTTAGAACTTTGGTCCTTGTAAGACACCATGAAGAGAATGAAAAGATAAACTGCAGAAGGTGAGAAATACGCAACCCACATATCTGGAGTATACAACTCCCAAAGCTCAACAATAAGAAATCAAACAACTGTCCCTCAAATGGGCAGAAGATTTGAACAGAACTTTACCAAAATATATATATATATATGAATGGCAAATAAGCACATGAAAAATGTTCTGTGTCATTAGTTATAAAGGACATGAAAATCAAAACCACAATGATATATCCCTCCACAACAATTAGAATGGTGAAAATAAGAAGACTGCAAATATCAAATGTTGAGGATGATACAGACCAACTAGAACTCTCCTATATCACTGATAGGAATGGAAAATGGCACAACTATTTTGGTAAGTAGTTTGGCAGTTTCTTAACGAGTTAAAGATATACTACCACACAGTCTAATCATTCCCTTCCTAGGTATGTGTCCAAGAGAAATGAAAACGTATCCACATAGACTCGTACGTGAATGTTCATAGAAACTTCATTTGTAATAGCCCAAAACTGGAAACAGCCCAAATGTCTATCAATAGGTAAATGGATAAACAACCATGGAATACGGCTCAGTAATAAAAATGAATGAACTATTGATACATGCAACAACTTGTATTAATCTCAAAATAACTATGTTGAGTGAGATAAACTGCATAAAAAGATTATATGCTGTGTAAGCCTATTTATATAAAATTCCAGAAAATGCAAATAATCTGTAATGACAGAGAAGATCTGTCACTGAGCGTCCCCTTCCACCTGGGTACTAGGAGTGGGAGGGTATGATCACAAGGGGACACAGGAAACTTTTGGGGTGAAGGAATGCCTATTATTTTGATGTGGTGATGATGTCATAGGTGTATACATAAGTCTAAACTTATCAAATTGTCCACTTTAACCATGTGCAATTTACTGTAATTCAGTTATATCCCAGTAAAGCTGTTGAAAACAACATGTACTACACCAAGGAGTGGCTGTGATCAGCCTGGGTAACCTCCTGGAGATGCAGCAGATCAAGGCAGACTGCAACAGCCACCACTCAAGAGCCCCCTTCCGGTCAGGGAGACGGTCTATGCATCCCACCTACTAGCTCTGTGACTCATATCTGGTGCAAGAACTGGTAGTAAAGTTTTCGAGTTGACAAAACCAAAGCACAAGACACCAGTGAAGGCCACGTTCACTGTAAGACCTTATCTGAAAAGCCATTTTGATGCCCTCGCTCCTTCTAGCCCGCCCACTTCCTCCCAGCAGACGGTAGCAAAGCCTGCCCTAGGCCTGGCGATCTGGCCTCCCTGTCTACTCTGAGTGTCTTGCCTTCTCCTCCACTGAAAACCATTCTCCAGAAAATAAAACACAACAAAATCAAGATAAAAGGCATCAGCATGGCCCCACACCAGGCTTTAATGGGCAAATTTGTATGAGCAAGGGCAAAATGAAGGGCAGCAAGGAAAACACTGAATTAAAAGCCACTTGAATTAAGAATTCAATAGCAGCCACTTAACTAATAAATAGTATTCCTCTCTGCCATTGATTGACTCAGGATTGTAATGAAGAGTTCCAGGGGCAACAGCAGAATGTTTTAATTCATGGGATAAATGTCACCAACTCTTGGGTTCCTAAGATTGAATGTGTTGGAGAAAAGCGGAATGGAGAGCCCACAGGAATTAATTCTTGGAACATCCCTGCGGGGTCAGCATTATTATACTCTGCTTCTAGGTGGATTTAATATCTCGAGTGCTGGGCAGGGCACCGTGTGCACACAGGGGCTCCGTGATCGTTATTAAGTGATGATGGGGCAGATAGACTAGACCTGGAGCTCACACTGGATCAGCTGTCTTATTTATTTCCAAGTTAAGAGACTGAACAAATTCACTGTTGTTATTATCATGGTGATGATTATTGCCATGATGCATAATAATGGCTTGGCGCTGCCAGAACTATGTGGGAAAGACGGCACTAAGTCACTGGCTCCAGAGAGAGTTGTTTGCATAGGATGATGTTGTACAAAATAAGAGTTCATCTGAAGGATACCTCAGATTCCCACCCTGGACCTCCACCCAACAGCTCTGCCTGGAATACTCTCCCCTGAGTCACTCCGTGCATCACAGCACATCTTCACAGCATGGACACTGGGCTCCCAAATAGACCCTAAGCTCTCACTGTCCCTGCTTCTTATGAAGCAAGTGCCAGGTGGCATCAGCTCAGGCTCTGCGGGCTCCCCAAATACCCCATTAAGCAGGCCATGGTGGTCACAGAAAGGCATTTTGGGTATGTGAGTACTCTGAATCTTCCACATCATCATTAAGATCTATTTTCTGTACCAAATGGGAGAGGCAGGTCTGGCCTGGGCACTCCTTGCACAGAATACCTGGAACTGGCGCCAGCTTAGCATCTGTGGTTGCAGGCAGAGCAGAAGGGCCAGAAGGAAGGTGCAGAGGGGACAAAGGTCCTCTTCCCTATCCTCTGGGACATTCCAGTGTATCTAGTCACAGGGCTAGGATTCACATCCCTAGAAAGTCACAGGAGTATGTGAAGAAAGCATGAACATGGAAATGAATCTGAAATATCCTTACCTCCATTTTCAATGGCTGTCTCATTGTACAGCTGGGGAAACTGAGGCACAGGAGAGTAAAATGACCGGCTCAAGGCTGCACAGTGAGAGGACGGCAGAGCTGGATGTGAACCCAAGCTCCCTGGCTCACGGTCCACCCTAGCACTTCATGCTTCCAGCTTCAGGGGAGTTCAGTGAAGTTGAAGGATGAAATACTTGGAAGGTGGCTCATAACCAAGCAACAGGGGTATCCTGACCACTTACGGTGTCCACACCCTGTGGTCCTGCCCTGCTGGGATTCTGGGAAGAAGCCTGCTACTCCCCTATCCTCAGAGCTTGCTGTCTCACTAAGGAGATGAGACCTACCCACAAGAAACCCTCCAAGACAAACACCAGGCAGTATATGAAATTAAGGCTCATACAGATGATGCGGAAATGCTCAGAAAACAGCAACAGTGTAGAGTGGTCTCCTCTTAGACTAAGCTCTACAGACTTACTTTATAAATAAGGAAATGATCAACACACAGAGAAATGTTACCCAGCCTTTTTTTCCTGTGTGACATACCCAACAGACAGGAACCCATTAACACACAATCACTAATCCAATTTAAGTTCAAGAAGACTGCACGTCCCTGCCACTCCATGTTACTAGGTGTTGTCTTTAGGGCTATGTAGCCAGATGGGGCAGTTTTGGGCTCTACCAAGACCAGCCTACAGAGCATGCCCCAGACCAGTTATACAGCCTGACAGTGCCCAGCAGCCAGTATCACTGGATGCAGAACATGCGAGCCAAGAGCACCAGCTGGGCCTCGCTGCAGAGCTGTCCACCTTGTACCCACTCTGTCTTCTCATGCTCCCACCACCAGAATGCCTTCTGTGCCCACTCAGGGTAACCTGCACCTGGCCTGGCCCAGGTTGCTCATAGCATGAGCCACTGTTCCTTCCTCTCCTAGAGTGGCCCCAGCTCCCATGGGAACCATGTGCTCCAGCCTGATTCACCTCCTCATTGTCCCACAAACACCATAAAAGTTCCTGTCCCCAGTGCTTGGCGGACACTTTCCCCCACCTAGCAAGGCCTTCAGGTCTCTCCTTCTGGCTAAATCTTACCCATTCTTCAGGACCATCCTCCACACCCTGACTGCCTCAGCCCACATGGATCTTTCTGTCCTCTGGGCCCCCAATATACTTGCAAGTAGCACCACTCACGTGGCACCAGCACGAGCAGCTCATGTCGGCAGGGAGACGCTGGTGCAGCCTCCTTGCGATCATCAGCAACCTGAGGGCAGCATCACACTGTGCTCATCTCTGCATCCACTCTGCAGCCACTCGTCCAGACACCAGAGTTAAGGATTCGAGAAAATGGAACTGTCTCTTCTTTTTCTCAAACAAAGGAATAGATGGCCGGGCGCGGTGGTTCACGCCTGTAATCCCAGCACTTTGGGAGGCCGAGGCAGGCGGATCAGGAGGTCAGGAGATCGAGACCATCCTGGTTAATACGGTGAAACCCCATCTCTACTATAAATACAAAAAATTAGCCAGGCATGGTGGCGGGTGCCTGTAGTCCCAGCTACTCAGGAGGCTGAGGCAGGAACCCAGGAGGCGGAGGTTGCCGTGAGCCAAGGCCGTGCCACTGCACTCCAGCCTGGGCAACAGAGCGAGACTCCGTCTCAAAAAAAATAAAAAAAGGACTTAATGAATGCATGCAGCTGAGCTCTCAAAAATGACCTTCCTGACCTCCTTCCTGGCCTCTCTCCACAACCTTCCACAGCAGAGTCCTGAGGGGGGTGAGCTATCTCGCTCTTGACTGGGAACTGTGTCTATTCATGTCCCTGTGTCCCTGTGGCTCCTTGGTGACAATAAAGCTGCTAAAAAAAAAAACAAAACAAAACAAAAAAAAAACAAAAAAAAAACCTCAGCAGAAAGGAGCCAAGGATATAAACAGACAATATATAGGAGGAAAAACAAATAATAAACCCACATATTAAATAGTTAGTAATAGATTAGTAATCAAAGATATGCAAAACAAACCACTCAAACCCCCCAAATGCAATGTAAGGCAACAGTATACCATTTTATAGTTATAAATTAGCCCCCCAAAATGGAGTTAATAAATCAAATGCTGGTAGGACAGTAGGCAAGTGAGAACATTTGTAAATGGCTAGTAACATTAAAATCTGGTACAACATTTGGGTAAAATATTTAGCAAAACACATCAAGATCCATAAAGATATCTGTACCCTATAACCTAGTAATCCCACTGTTGGGACTTCATCCTAACAGAAGGAACAGAAATCTGCAGTCCCGCCATTGCTGAGTCAGCACTACCTAAGGCCTGTGACTGTTAATACCTCCAGTGTGTGGGTGACATCTCTACAGTCAATTAATGAGCCAATCTTCATAAGATATTACATTAGCCAGCCTGGCTAACATCAATTACAGTCAGAAGCTGAGCTGTAATCATGGGGCAAATAAGACTGAACTGCTCATTGTTTAAAATGACCACAAAATCAAATCACCTTTATGAGCACAACTGGGATAAATCAGAGAGAAACAAAGAAAGGAGCACTCGCCGCATGTCACTCCCCACAGCTGGCTCTGTGTCACTGCACATCCTCACAGATGCAGCCAGGCTTGCCTGTCTGCTCTGGGAAGCCAGAGTCTCACTCCCCAGGCTTGGCTTGATGAAGGACCTTCTGGGGTCTTCTGAGAGGCTGGGTTTCAGCTGTCAGACACGATCCAGATTTCACAGAGGTGGAAATAGCTTTCCAATGTGCTGGAAAGCAGTGCTTTGGAAACCTGACTGCAGGGGTTCAGTTAAGGGAGGTTGGGAAGGGCTACCACCAAGTCACCATGGCAACAGCCTCCTTGGCATCACCCTCCCCCTAACCCGGCCAGCTCCCACCAACTGGTCTGCTCACCCGGGGGATGGTAACTAACTACATCTTCATGTAGCGGGCACTCCCCAACGGACTGTGCCTCGGAGCCAGCCAAAAGGGCAGCCTGTAGAATCTTCTACCTTCACAGGGCACTTTGCAAAGCTCTTTTCCATCTGTCATCTCAATCAACCCCCAGCACCACAAGTGAAGTGGAAGGACAGGGGTCCCAAGTCCTTGGTTGCAGGTGAGAAAGTAAAAGAACAGTTACGCCACTTGGGAAGCTCATGGTGAAGTGAGACCCACGTCTCTGGGAGAGAGACAACGGGTGGAGATGGGGTAAGAGGAGGGATCTGCCTTCTAGTCCTGGCGGTGCCATGGAGGTCTCTAATGGAACTGAAAAGTCTAGTTTTAGCAAGAATCAACCCCATCCTTGTATCTAATCACCTGGCCTGCCTTTGGCAAGAATCCTGTTAGGTTTGTTTGGCAAGAGTCCTTCAACCCTTGATGTCTCCATTAGTAATTTTCTAACTCTGCTCCTGCAACTCTGCTCTTTGACTGTAAGTCCCCAATTGTCCTTGTTGTGTTTAGGATTGAGCTTAGTTCTATCCTGAAGTCTCTTTTCTCTTATTGCAATAGTTTCTGATTAAAATCTGTCTTTACCTCTTTAGTGTCTGGCTATGGTTTTCTTTGACAACAGTCAATAAGTTCAGCAATTGTGAAGCTAGAACACAGGAGTTCAAGTCTTGGTTCATCTCAGAATTTTATTTAAGCTGGGCAAGTTATTTATGCTCCCTGAGCCAGTTTGCTCATCTCTAGAACAGAGATTGTAACGGAACACACCCCAGAGGAGAACTAAATGAAATCATGCAGGTAAAGCACTGAGCCCAGTGCTGGCCTGTGGGGAGGGTGCAATAAAGGAGCCCAGGTTTTCTTATGATCACACTGAAAATAAAACTGACAATGGGAAGGACATGGCATTGCTCCTGTGGCCATCCTGTCAAAGAGGCACCTCTTGAATATAATCATGCCAACATCAGACAAACCCTCAATGAGGAGCATTTACAAAATAACTGGCCTGTATTCAACAAAATAGCGTTCAGGCCATGGGAGTCAGGGAAAGACTGAGAAACTGCCCACAGAGTGCAGGAGACTAAAGACATGTGTGAACTCGCTGCACCGTGTGATTCCCCACTGGGTCCTTTTGCTAAAATGACATCAAGACACTTGCACGACTTAATGAGGGTCTGAGGATTATGAAGCAGCAGCAAATCAGTGTGAATTTCCTGGTTTTGGTGGCTGTGGTGTGGTTGTACAGGAGAATGTTCTTGTTTATAGGAAATGCACACTAAATAATATTCTGGGATGATGGAGCATCAGGCTGGCAATTTACTCACAAATGGTTCAGGGGTGAGGGAAGGCTCCTTGTACTGCATTTGTGCCTTTTCTGTAAATCTGAGATTGCTTCAAAATTTTAAAACTACAAACATAATTTTAAAATGAAATAAAGCTGATGCTCAGAGAGGTTTAAGTGGTCAACGGAGCTAGGACCCACCAACACCCAGGCCTCCCATCCCACAGCTTCTGCTCTTCCCACTGACTCCTTGGCAGGGAGGAAGGCATCCAGGAGGCAACTGAGAAGTACTATTGTAAGGCTCTTGGTTTCTGGTCCCTATTAGGCCTTTAACCCCAGACTCTTCAGTCTCTTCATCCATAGAACAAGCAGGTGGCAGGAGCCTGAGGTTCTTAACACAGGCAGTACCACACCCTAGATGCTGGAAATGCGGGTGCCAAATAACCTGCATTGCCTCCACAATTCCACCCAGCCAAGACTTGACCTCCATTCCAGCACTGTAGAGAAACGGACTTTGTTTTGTTCACAATTTTAGCAGGAGTTACTCATCATTTTAAAAGAAATCTCACTGCAATAACAGTGCTGCTCTCAGCAACTAAGCTGTCCATACAACCCCCCTAGCATCCATACCAAAGCAGTGGCTCCAGGCACAGGGGTAAGCTTCTGGCCACTTCATTATGTCTCCTAGTCTACTCCTGCCTAAGCACTGATAGAGTTTCCTTTTGTTTCTGTTTAATGTTACAGGTAGCTACATAGAATGGATTTTTTTTTAGTTTTATGTGTAGGTAGGTTTACATGTATTTATGAGTCTCATTTCAGGTTAGTAAAAGGAGTATTATGAGATACGTGTTATGCATAAAGGACATTGGGTCTTCAATGGGACATATATCCTAATAGGCTCTGCCCCATTCTTTTAAAGGATTACATAGCACTCTATAGCTCAACCATTCCTCTACTAATAGACACTGAGGTCATTTGATGTTTGTTTCCATTTTCACTGCTGCAAATATGGCTGCAGTGAAGACCCTGGTACCTGCCTCTTTGACTCATGATTAGCTTCTGCTGTAGGTCAAGTTAGATAAAAGCACAAGGTCATCTTCTTCTAGCCCAGCCTCCTCCACTGTTCATCAGATACCCCCTCAGCACCACAGAAACTATATGACAGGAAGAGTTTTCTTTTCCGTTTCTTGTCCAGGCCTTTCCATTGTCAACACTGACCGATCCCTGGCAACAATTCCTCCAGCATCAGATAAGGCATGTGCTCACTGCTTGACAGCAAGGCCCCCCAACAGTTCTATTCAACTAAAACTGATTGGCAGGGATAAAGAGAAGCCTGGAACCACACTCTCAGCTGGAGTTTGTACAAAGTGAAATGCATTTTAGTCTGGAAGCAAAGTCTTTTCATGACTGGGTCTTCATTGTTGTCAATATGGTAACCAAGGCCAGAGGAATAAAGGAAACCCAAATTCTCCTTCCCACTCTTACCATAACTTCTCCCCAAGGGCTCCTCTGAGCACATCACGTTCTGGTTTGCAGGTTGAAAGACACATCAGTGTGTGTCTCTATCAGATGCACATGTTGATATCCTAACTCCCAAGGAGATGGTGTTAGAAGGTGGTGGAGCCTTTGGGAGGTGATTAGGTCATGAGGGTGGAGCCCTCCTGAATGGGATTAGAACTTTCATAAAAGAGACCCCTGGAGAACTCCCTCGACCCTTACACCACGTGAAAACAGCAAAAAACAGCTGTTTGTAAGCCAGGATGCAGCCCCTCACCAGACACCAAATCTACTGGCACCTTGATCTTGGACTTCCCAGCCTCTAGAACTGTGAGAAATGAATGTCTTTTGTTGGTAAGTCACCCAGTTTATGGTATTCTGTGATAGCAGCCCAAATGGACTAAGACAAAAGGCCTTTTAGATTTCTAGCTTCTAAATGTCTCTATGTCACAGATGTGAATTGCAAGCACTCTCCATAGGCCAGCATTCAAGATATATCAGCCATTTCAGCAACTGGGCACAATATTTAGCAAAGATACTTTCCATAGGCAAATGAGAACAAGTTTGAGGCGAAATCTTTGGGAACAGCAAGCCATACACTTGTTTAAGCATTGAGTTTCAAAGTATAACAGGACATTTTTCATAATTACAAGCACTTCTCCAGCCCCATGTCATTCATTTATTAATTTATTCACTATATAGACATAGAAGACTATGAAAGAAAATTTTGCATGAGACACTTGTTTAAAATGGCAAGACAAATTTTATTCAAGCTGTCACATTAGGGGAGAGAGAGACTTCAGCGCAGAACTGAGCTCCACTTTGAATACAGCAGAGACAGCTGGGGATTTACAGCCAAGGAGCAAAGTGAGGGGCCAGTGGGTGGAAATAACTAAGAAGAACTTGATTAGACATCAAGGGCAGGGTATTCTTGCTAAACTGGCTTAACAGGATTCTTGCTTAAGGCAAGCTGAAGGCTTAGATATCAAGGGTGAGGGATGAGGAACTTGATTAGATATCAAGGGTAATCAGATATCAAGGGTTGGGGGGATTCTCAATAAACTGGCTTAGCAGGATTCTTTGCTAAAACTGGGCTCAGCCGGCCAAGGTCAAGGGCTAGGCTAGAAGACAGCTTGGAGTGAGCCTGACTAAAGTTTGTCAAGGAAAGCATCCTTGTCAAGACATATACACGTAAATGTGGGTGTAGATAAAAACACAGATGTAGATATATATATATCTATGCATCTATATACATATGCATATTGTACTAGTCCATTGTGATGTGATAACAAAATATCTTAGACTGGGTAATTTGTAAGCAACTGAAATTTATTGCTCACAGTTCCAGTAGCTGGAAAGTCCAAGATCAAGCCACCAGCAGACCTGGTGCCTAGCAAGGGCCTGCTCTCTTTTTTTTTTTTTTTTTGAGACAGGGTCTTGCTCTGCCACCCAGGTTGGAGTGCAGTGGTACAGTCTTGGCTCACTGCAACCTCTGCCTCCCAGGTTCAAGTGATTCTCATGCCTCAGCCTCCCGAGTAGCTGGGACCACAGGCATATGCCACCACCCCCAGCTAACTTTTTTCGTTTTTTTAGTATTGGCAGGGTTTTGTCTTGTTGGCCAGACTGGTCTCAAACTACTGACCTCAAGCGATCCACCCATCTCAGCCTCCCAAAGTGCTGGGATTACACGTGTGAGCCGCCATGCCCAGCCTGCTCTGTTTCAAAGACAGTGCCTTCTCACTGTGTCCTCACATCACTGAAGGAGGGACCAGGCTCCCTCAGGCCTTTGAGATATGAGCACTAATCACATTCCTAAGGGTTCTACCCTCATGACGTAATAACCGTCCAAGAGCCACACCTCCTAATACTATCACCTTGGAGGTTAGGCTTCAACACATGATTTTGTGGGGGACATCAACAATCAGACCATAGCACATATAATCAGGCACCATACTGGAAGCTGGGGATGAAGTGGTGGAGAAGAAAAAGCCCCTGTTTAGAAAGTTCAGCATCAGGAGCTTCTCTCCCTCATGTGCTGATATAGCATAGGCAGACGAAAGCACCATGCTCAAAGTGAAATCTACCACTATAAGGAATGTTAAACTCTCAAACTACAAGAATACCTGAGATTATAGGGACACTTGGGTCCACATTTAAAGATTTTCAGGAGACTGCTGGGAGCTGAGGGAAGAAGCCCACAGCTCAAAGGTAGAAGTCACTTTGATGGGCAAATGGTTCCAACAATGTTTTATTCCTTGGTGATCTCCTTCTGAGCCACTTTCTTAGAGGTCTCTAGTCCACACTGGAGGTTCATTAGCTTGGTCCAGAACAGGATTAAAATAACCTATTAAATGACAAATTCTCAGATTAAATAAAAGGGAAGAAAAGCCAGCTAAGTGTTGTTACAAAGACATAAAAAACATAATAATAAAAACATAAAAAGCAGAATAATCTAAAGAGGTTGAAAACAAAGTAATGGAAAAAGACATTCCAGACAAATAATAATGACAAGATAACAGATGTAACACTATTAGTGTCAGACAAGGGAGAAAGAGAGAAGGAATAAATATAAATCAGTTTAATGCTCACCTCAAGGAGTTAGTAAAACAACAATAAACACAAAGAAAGTAGAAGAGATACGATACTAAATATGAAGTATATATCAATGAAAGAGGAAACTAATTACCAAAACCTAAACCTAGTCTTTTTCTTTCTTTTTTTTTTCTTTGAGATGGAGTCTCACTCTGTCGCAAGGCTGGAGTACAATGGCGCAATCTTAGCTCACTGCAACCTCTGCCTCCCCGGTTCAAGCGATTCTCCTGCCTCAGCCTCCCAAGTAGCTGGGACTAAAGGCGTGCACCACCACACCAATTTTTGTGTTTTTAGTAGAGGTGGGGTTTCAGCATGTCGGCCAGGATGGTCTTGATCTCTTGACCTTGTGATCTGCCCACCTTAGCCTCTCAAAGTGCTGTGATTACAGGCACGCCCGGCCCTAAACCTAGTTCTTTAGAACACAAATCTGTAGCAAGATAGCACAAAAGGAAAAGTAATATGGGACCAAAAAAAATAGCAATAGGATTTAAATGGGAATTTCATGACAAAACAGTAGATATTTCTTAAATCAAAAAAGAAACTATGAGCCAAGACAGAAAAACACAATTTTCTTTAAAACCACATATATATGTATAAATGATCATAACTTTCTCAAGAAGAAATAAAAATCTGCATACATTAGTAACCACAAATAAAACCAAGCCGATAAAAATCTGTACCTCCCTCCTCAAAGGCACTAGACCAAGAAGGCTTCATATGCAAGTTTTGCCAAAACTTTATGGAGTGGTTAATCTCTACCCAAAGCAAACTGTTTCAGAGAATAGAATAAGAAGGAAAACTGGAAAAATAATTTCATGAGATTAGTATAACCTTAATAATGTCACACAGAGAGTACAATTAAAGAAAGTTGTTGACTAGGCTCACTTATGACAATAGAGGCAAAAATCCTATTTTTAAAAGTCTCAAATGAAATTTAGCAATGCATCAAAATTACATCATGATCAACTACAATTTGTCACTTATACATATATAAAATACATATTTATTTGATACATATATCAATAGTGTGTATGATATATATATCAAATATTTATTTATATTATATATATTATTTTATATATAGTATGTAACATTTATATTATATATTTCTGTTGAATATATTATAGAATTATATTTATATTATAATACAAAATATATTTCTTTAAAATATGTATCAAATACATATTTGATACACTTTATCAACTACAATTTTCCATTTATACTAAAAATATAAAATGTTCATCATCAGAAAATGTATTAATATAATGTGTCACATTATCAGATTAAGAAGAACAAATAAATATAATCAGCTTAGTAAATGCTGAAGAAAAAGCATTTGACAAAATTCCATACTCAGTCATGATAACTTGGTAAATTACGAATAGAAAATAACTTTAATTTGATAAAGATATTTATTAAAAACTAATGACAAACATCAAATGTAATAATGAAAATTTAGATGTATTTTCATTCAATACAGGATCCTAAATTATGTCACTATCACCTAAACTATTCATGACTGAATTCAAAGTCCTATCCAATGCAATAAGACAATATAAAAAATATAAACAAAGTGTAATAATTGGAAAGAAAGAAACAACATTCTCATTAGTTGCAAATGATATCATTGTTCATGATGCACCTTGTGACGGTTAATTTTATTATGTGTCAACTTGACTGGGCTCAGTGATGCCCAGATAGCTGGTAAAATATTACTTCTGGGTGTGTTGAGGGTGTCTGTAAGGATGCTTCCAGAAGAGATTAGCATTTGAATCAGTAGACTGAGTAAAGAAGATCACTCTCACTAATGTGGGTAGGCATTATCCAATGCTTTGATGGCCAAAGTAGGACAAAAGGGTGCAGGAAGGGTGAATTTGTTCTCTGCTTGAGCTAGGACGTACATCTCCTGTTCTTAGACACTGGAGCTCCTGGTTCTTTGGCCTTTGGCCTCTGAGACTTACACCCTTCGCTCCCCTGGTTCTCCGGCCTTCAAGCTTGAACTGGGACTACACCACTAGCTTTCCTGGGCCTCCAGTTTGCAGATGACAGAATATGGGATTGTTAGCCTCCATAATAACATAAGGCAATCCCTCATAACAAATCTCTTTCCATATATGTATGTATATTCTGTTGGTTCTATTTATCTGCTTCTTTAGAACCCGAGAACACACCTAAAGCTAAAATAATAAAGGAATCCAGCAAGATGACAGGAAGGGAATAAAAGATCTGATCAAGAGGAAAGATGTATTCCAGATGGACAGAAGACTTAATACTGAGGGGCTAATCTCCCAAAACCAATCTAGAAGCCAATTCAGTTTCAATAAAAATGCATGCAGGTTATCACTTCACATTTACTAGAATGCAAAACAGTGCAGTCACTTTGGGAAAGAATCAAGAGTTCCTCAAAGTTTAAACGTACAGTTTCCAAAAGACCTAGCAATTTCACTCCTAGGTATAGACCCAAGAGAATGAGAACATCTGCCCTCACAAAAACTTGCACACACATGTTCATAGCAGCATTCTTGATAATAATCAAAAAGTGGAAACATCCAAATGTCCATCCATAGAGAGAGAAAATATGGTATATCCACACAATGGAATGTCATTTAGCCATAAAAAATGAATGAGGTACTAATTTATGCTAGGACATGGATGAATCTTGAAAACATTATGCTAAGTGAAATAAGCCAGACACAAAAGGCTACATATTGTATGATTCTATTTATAGGAAACATAGAGGACAGGCAAATCCATGGAAACAAAAGCAGATTAATGGTTTCCAGGGGCTGGGAAGCGCAGGGAATGGGAACTGACTGTTAATGGGTGTAGGTTTTCTTTTGGAGACGACGAAAATGTTCTGGAACTAGTATTAATGGTTGTAGAACTGTGTGAATATATTAAAAATCACTGAATTGTACACTTTAAAAGTGTGAAATTTATGGTATGTAAATTGTATCTCAATTTTTAAAAATTTCCATCAAGGTTTTTTGTCAAGTACTTGACACTGATCATAAAGCTCATACGGAAGTATAAAGGGCCAAGAATTGCTAAGATCATTCTGAAAAAAAAATGCTGGAGAGACTTGCTCTATTATAGATCAAGATTTATTAGAAAACTCAGTAAGACTTATATGTTATTATCATAGAGACAGATAATTAAGCAAAAAAAAAAAAAAAAAATAGCAATCCTAGAGAGAAACTCATAGATAAACATAAACTTGGTATATGGAAAACTTGGCATTATAAATCAGTAGGGAAAGAGTAGATTAATAAATGTATACAAAAATGAAAAAAATTAGTTACCTCAATGAAGTTTAAAACAACAATGAAATATAATTTTACATTCAGATTAGTAAAAACTACATAATAGTTATTATATTTTAGAAGAAAGGGAAGATAATTGAAAGGGAAGAGGAAGGGTGGAGGAAGAGTCAATGGTGTCTACTTTCAATTCTAAAAAAGGAAAGGATAAGAATAAAATAAGGCAGAAACATTAAGATTGATTAATTATGACTCACGGTATATGGATAATAGTTACATACATAATTTCTCTGTACACTTCTACATGTTTGAAATAATCTCTAATTTTTAAACTTCCACAAAAATAATGCCCACAAGAGATATGCCAAAATATTAAGTGGTTTTCTCAGAGTAGTGAAAATGAGTGATTTTTAATTTTTTTTATATTTTCCTTTTTTAAAAAAACAATAAGCAGGTGTTATATTGCTAACAAAAGGGAACATGGAAACTATCACAAGGGAAAGAACCTACCCCTTTCTTACTGCTTTCCCACTGAGAAACTCACATTGCAATGCGAATAAAATAATTTTTGTAAACTTCATAGCATGTATAATTTCCATAACACTTCTACCCATCTTTTTCAAGATACATGTGTAAAGGAGGTAAGCAAAGTATCAGATGCTTTTTCCCCTAGTTACACAAGATTATTAGTGATGAAATTGGGCCAAGCACTAGTCTTTTAGGACTCTTAATCTCATGCATTTTCTGCTACTCCAGACTGCCTCTCAGTACCAGGCAAGTCTTCAGTATAAACGTATATAGTTGCTTCCCATCTTCCAAACAGTTGTGCTGCATGGTTTATTTGTTAAGTCAGATGTTTTGAACTTAAATCTTGTTTTTATTTTGTTTTGTTTTAATAGGGATAGTATTATGACAGCAAGTTAGGCTCAAAAGTTCACAAAAGCACTATGTCCACCCTAACCTGTCTTAGAAGAGTGGCACTCAGCTGCTGGTTTCCGCCATCTCTACCAGGATGACTCAGCAGGTGTCTCAAACTCAGCACTGCCAAAGCTAAGCTGTTTGTATTTCTCCCAACTCGCTCCTCCCAGTCTCCCCTACTTTCAGAAATGCTGCGTTGATCCCCACAGGAGCTCAATCCAGAAACATGTGGGAGTCACACCTGACTCATCCCCTTCCTCTCCAGCCTCCATCCACTCTGTTCTGTTGGAACTAAATTCTGCTGAGTCTGGCTGTAAAATACATCTCAGTTCCATCACCTGTCTCCAGTCTCCTATCAGCGTATGCTCCAGGCCACCATCCCTCTCCCACAATCATTGAACCTTTGACAAAAAGGCAAAGGGCAGGAGGCTGATCTGCAGGCCAGGGCCCTGGCTCTCATGTTAGGGGTGTCTGCTAAGTCAATGAGCCCCTGCTCTTGGCCTGGCTGAGGTGTCCTCGATACTCCTCCTCCCTCCCACTATATCACAAGCTGCTAATCACTGGCCTTTCCTTTCATAGGGACTTACTCTGGGGGCCTTGTCATCTCCAACTTGAAGCCAAAGTTATTTTTGCTAATTATATGTAGTACTTATTACTGGAAAAGAGTCACAAGTGAGCAAAACAACAGCTTAATTAAAAGAAAGGTCTGATCATTAGCAAAGGAAAATTAATTGATGAATTACTTAATAGATACCAAACTCAGCTTAGCTGAACTGGCAGATTGCTTGCCTAAATAAACCTTAAGAAAACATATATGCCTGCTAATGACTGGCCCCAGATT
Source organism: Chlorocebus sabaeus (assembly GCF_047675955.1). Classification (NCBI taxonomy): domain Eukaryota; kingdom Metazoa; phylum Chordata; class Mammalia; order Primates; family Cercopithecidae; genus Chlorocebus; species Chlorocebus sabaeus. Next base: position 34,689,263 of record NC_132921.1, on the reverse strand, counting down.
CTTCGTCTACCTATGGTTTACTAGAAGGCAGCAGACTATCATTGAAGTGGTTTTTCCCTCTGCAGGAGCCAGTGCTGCTGCGTTCCTATGCCTAGGATTGGGACATGCATCTGTCAGGGAATTTCAATTATCATAGAACCTCAGAGATCATTTGTTACACTGAGTTCCTTGTGGGCAGGACACAGCCTAGCTCAGTCTTTAATCCCAGTGCCCAGTACAGTGCCCGGCCCAGAGTCTGACAGACTGAATTGAGTCCAAATCCCCAACTGAGAGACGCAGATGCCACAGCCCAGAGAGCGACTTGCCCTAAATCACAGGGTTCACTTTTGGCGGAGCTGGATTACCATACTCAGGTCTCCTGACCCTCAATCCACACTAATTTAAGTATGCAAAGAGAAACAATGTGCGTTTGATACTTTTCCCTGCACTTGTATTTGTGTAGCATTAAGGGACCTGAAACCGCTGCTTCACATCAGCTTCCAGGAAGAGGGTAAACGGCACAGAGCAGTTCTGAAGTATACCTTGGTGAGCCTCATCTTTCTTCTCTCAGCTCTTAATGATACCCCATTTAAAACCAATGAAAAACAGAAGCTCTTTAAACTCCAATCATCTGCTAAGCCAGCATTACAGTGAGGGCATTAAGCAACAGGAACCGATCAACTACAGACTTGTTTTCTTCCCAAAGGCAAATTTGATTTTGGAAATTTGCTTTTGGAAACATCAGAGGCATGGGATCCTGGAAATGGATTCAGGATACAGAGGGAGGAGGGGAGAAAGGCTGATGGGATTTGAGGAGCTGGAGGAGGACAGGGCAGATGACAAAGACAGCAGCAACTGCGATGGGGTAAAAGATTTTGAGACAGTAAAAAGGCCTCAGATTTTATTTACAACCTGAGGTGGCCTCCAGGATCTCCTATTGTAAAATTTCTTCCTGTACCTCATGAAAAACAACCCTCTTCATTCCTGTTCTCATTTTCTTGTTTTCCAGCTCTGTAAATAGCTATAACTGGGCTGCAGGTGTGTTCCTAAGCTTACTCCAAGATTTTCTGTCCCAAATAAAAGTGCAAAATAAATAGCTACTTCACTTAGAGTTTGACAATTTAAACTTCACGTCTATTCTAAGGAAGGCTAGAACAACTAATAAGTTGCTTAACCATGTGTAAGGTGCACATTTTATGGCTGCATCATGAAGGGCAACCCCGGCTGGTGAGGACACACCAAAATGTGGGAAACAGGCACTTGGGTTCAGCCGGCTTCACAGTCATGCTGGAGGCTCCCGCAACAGAAATCACAAAGCATTCTCTCAAGTGTTAAATTTGTAGACAAACATAGCAGGTTTATAAGGAACAATAGAGTTCTAGGATTCATCATCTATAGCCACAAAAATACCACATGAGCTTTTTTTTTTTTTTTTTTTTTTTTTTTTTAATTGACCTCCTTCCTTTGTGCCAGGTAACAGCCCCTCTCTTTCATGATGCAAGGGGAAGGGTTTGCAGTGGGAGTAGGGTAAGGTAAAGAGGGACAGGCTTAGAAGTGACAATGGTGAGAGGAAAATCAGCAATGGAGGTGATGCATTATTTCCTGTGATAGACTATTTCCAAAGACGGCCACAACAATCACCTATCAAGAGGTGGGCTGTGTTTCCCTCCCCCTGAATCTGGACTGGCCATGAGGTTTGTTCTGACCAATAGAATGTGGCACCAGGGACCTTCTGGGCTTGACATGATCTTGCAGCTTTTACTTTGCAGAGGCAAGTTCCTGCCACATGCAAAGAAATCAGGTTATTCTGCTACAGAGAGAAGCCACAGGAGAAAGAGGCCCCAGAGAATGAGAGGCCACGGAGAGAGGACTAGGCCATGTTCAGAAGGACTGAGGTTCCCAGCCAAGAGCAGCTCCAAGGCCCCAGACATAGGAGTGGCGCCATCTTGGATCCTCTATCCCCAGTTGAGTCACCCAAGTGGAAGAGAGAAACGCTGTCTCCACAGAATCCTCCCCAAATTCTTTTTTTTTTTTTTTTTTTTTTTTTTTTTGGAGACAGAGTCTTGCCCTGTCACCCAGGCTGGAATGCAATGGTGCGATCTTGGCTCACTGCAACCTCTGCCTCCCGGGTTCAAATGATTCTCCAGCCTCCTGAGTAGCTGGGATTACAGGCACCCACCACCATGCCCAGCTAATTTTTGTATTTTTAGTAGAGACGGGGTTTCACCATGCTGGCCAGGCTGGTCTCAAACTCCTGACCTCATGATCTGCCTGCCTCAGCCTCCCAAAGTGCTGGGATTACAGGTGTGAGCCACCATGCCCAACCATCCTCCCCAAATTCTGACCCACATGATCATGAGCAAATAGTTGCTTTAAGCCACTATATTTAGGGCTGGTTTGCTATGTGGCAATAAACAACTGAAACACTGCCTGCCTGCTCTCTGCTGTCAACCAGCTTCTCACAGGCTGTCCCCTCAGGGGCTGCAATGGGTTTGTGTTTTGATTTTGTTTTTGGATTTTTCTGTGTTGTTTTGCTTTCTTGTTATTTTTTAATTCATCAATTGGAGAATCTTGCTGGAGACAGTGAAAATTGATTTGAGACTGACAAAGTCCTTAAACATGCCTGGCAGGGGAATTGGTATGCTGGGCACACTGTCACACCTGTGTCACACACACTTAGAAGGAAAAAGTCCATGGAACCAGCCCACCCCAGGAACCAGAGGGCAGCACCATGGAGATGGTCCCCCCAGCACCCCCGCTCCTCAGAACACAGACCCCTGACTGTTCCGTGAGAAAGCTGCTCCTGCTCCACTGTTAAAACAGAATGCCCTGGAAGGAAATCAAGTACATCCAGTACTTACAGGCCTTGGTCCCTCTCCAGTCTGAAGTGACAGGCTGGCAGATCTACCTGCCTGGATGCTCCAGGCTCCCTGTCTCCCTGCAGTCATTTCATGGTCAACCTGGCAAAAAAAAAAAAAGGGGAGGCAAAAGAGGACAGGCTTATTCCACACAAAGCTTCAGGCAGGGCTGGCGTCCCCTCACATTTGGCTTCAGGTAGATCCAGCAAGATGTGGTAGCCTTTATTACTATGAATCATGTCCAAACTCCAGTGGGGAAATAACCACCCAAACAAAATGAACACAAAGGACTGCACGGGGCCTGGTGTGGTGGTTCCGTCTTCTGATATTAGCACTGCCTGCCTTTTGCAGGGTAGGAGTCAGACAAGGGACAACCTCCCCAAAATGGCCTGTACTTGGCTGATACTAAAATGAAGGCACCTCCAGTCTTGAGCCTTAGGCAGCTTCCCCACTGAAGCCTCACTTGTGGGAGCTGCCCAAAGCAGGCTTCTTGAGCCCCGGGCTGTCCAGGCTACACATCAGCCCCACATTCACAGAAGCAGAGAGCAGGGGAAGCACTGAACCTGCCTCTGCACTGAGTCTGCCTTGACATCTTCACCTGTATGCAGGATTTAAGAGCCTTGAAGAAAGGGGATGAAGGAAATCACAAGGCAGTGGGTAAGAGCCAAGATGAGCAGATGGGAGTCATTCAAATGGGGTTGGCAGGGAGAGGAAATAGGTATGATGCAAAATAATATTCATCATTCCACAAATTTTTATTGAGCATCTACTATGTGCCAGGCACTGTGCTAGGTGCTGGAGACAGGATGGTAAATAAGACACGTGTGGTTCTTGCCCCAAGGAACTCACTCCACAACTAGAATATGGTGTGGTCAGTGCTGTAGGCAGGAGCACAGCCAAGGAGCATGTATTGGAGAGCGCTGTGTGGAGCCAGTTTGTCACAGAAGGAGGGGTGGGCAGGAAAGGCACCATGGAGGCTGCAGAAAGTGGCAGCACACTGCGGCATGAGGGTTTCACCGACTCCTGAGGCTTCACCCATAACTGAGGGCACTCCTCGGCCTCTCCCTCGACTTCCAAGTTCCTATGTCAGGGCCACTGCATCCAGCATTCGTTGGATTTGGGCTACATTCCCATTGGTGTTTCTAAAAACATTGCTTCCCCAAGGCACTAACCTGCAAAAAAGCCTTCAATGACAATCCACCACTAACAGAATAAACTCTCCAACATCCTGGCCTGGCTTCTCAAGCCCTACACAATCTGCCCCAATCCATATCAACACACCTAGAACAAAAGGTGCCCACAGAGGAACCCCCTAATCCCTGCTCACAGTCATCTGCACAAGCCTGTGACTAGCCCCACCCCCAACTCTGACCACATTTACATATATATTTGAGAATGTCTCCATTTCTACACATAAATCCTAGACACAAGAGTCTATATATTCTCATGGTTACACACCTATGGAGCCAGAGTCCCCAACAAGGCATGACTTGAGAAATCTAGGGAAAGGCCTCAGGTCCCAACTAACACTCAGTAGCCAACTGGTCCAAAATCCTCATTAGCTATTATTCCGTGATTTAAGCACCAGCTTGTCCTTTTTTTTTTTTTTTTTTTTTTTTGAGACAGAGTCTTGCTCTGTCACCCAGGCTGGAGTGCAGTGGCATGATCTTCACTCACTTCAACCTCCACCTTCCGGTTCAAGCCATTCTCCTGGCTCAGCCTCCTGAGTAGCTGGAACTACAGGTGCCCACCACCACACTCAGCTAATTTTTGTATTTTTAATAGAGACGGGGTTTTGCCATGTTGGCCAGGCTGGTCTCGAACTCCTGACCTCAGGTGATCTCAAACTCCTGACCTCAGGTGATCTACCCACCTCAGCCTCCCAAAGTGCTGGGATTACAGGCGTGAGCCATCACGCCCGGCTGTAATTTGTTTTTAATTAAAAATATTGAGTGTTATGACCTGGCAATTTCAGTTGCATGTATATATAGCTAACACAAATGTTTACAATAATTTACCAGGAGGCAGCATTGGTTTTAATAGTCCCAACCTAGAAATTATCTACATGCCCACCTACAAAAAGATGTAGACATTGTGGTATAGTCACACAATAAAATGCAATACAAATATGAGAATGTACAAACTACAACTACACATAGCAAAATGAAAGAATTCCCAGACCTGAAGTTGAGTAAAATAAGGCAGACATTGAAGGATAATACTATGTGATTTATGTAAAGTCAATAAAGTTCAAACACAGGCAAGATTGAGCTATGATGTTAAAAGTCAGGACTTGGGAACGTGCCAATGCCTGAAATGGGGCCTGAGGGTGGCTTATGGGGTGCTGAGAATCTTCTATGTCATGATCTAGATGCTAGGCTCATCAGTATATTCAATGTGTGAAAAGTCATTGAGCCATACGCCTATGATGTGTATATTTTCTATGTAGCTAATATTTCAATAAAACGTTTAAAAAGGGAAAAGGGAAAAAACTGATGAGGGTGCAGAGAAATTAATACTTTCTTACATTGGGAAATGCAAATTAGTAAAGCTTTAAGAAAAGGAATTTGGCAATATTTATCAAAACCTTGAAAAATTTCATATTCTTTGACCTAGTAATTCCAGTTCCAGAAATTTATCTTCAGGAAATAATGAGGGTGCAGTGGTACTTGTCACAGAATTATTTATAACAGGGAAAATTTGGAAATAGCCTAAATGTTGAGCACATGTGCAGCCACTATATGCATTTTATAAAATGTTTAATGAGAGGATTATGTGAAATTTAAATTTCTTCTTTCTACTTTGTTTTTTCAAAATTCCCTGCAATGAACAGGCATCACTTTTACTATGAGAAAAGAGTTATTAAGAAATAAATAAAGGCAAACACCCAAGCAGAAATTAAAAACTTAACTTGGCATTCATTCAACAAACATGTACTAAAATCTTCCATTGCCAGGCAGTGAGGGTGGTAATAGACATGGCTTAGGGCCTCCTCTCAGAACCATAATTTAGACAGACGTGAAGTTGAGTGTTAATTATTCCCACTGTTGATGCAATAGGACAAGCAACCAATGAGAGGTCAAAATACATGAATTTGAGTCTCAGTTCTACCAGTGAAACTTTTTCAGCACCTTGGCAGGTGAGCTCCTCTATTCATCAGTTCCTTCATCTGTAAAATAAGTATAAGACTTCTCCTGCCTACCTCACTCTGATGTAGTCAGCTGCAAAGGAGACTCAGCTGAACATGCTCTGAAGATGTATAAATATCACGATCATGTTATCACTCATGCCAAGAACAAAAGGGGGCCAGGCACAGTGGCTCACGCTTGTAATCCCAGAACTTTGGGAGGCAAAGGCGGGCAGATTACCTGAGGTCAGGAGTTCAAGACCAGCCTGGGCAACATGACGAAACCCCATCTCTACTAAAAATACAGAAATTAGCCAGGCATAGTGGTACATGCCTGTAGTCCCAGGTACTCAGGAGGCTGAGACATGAGAATCACTTGAACCTGGGAGGCAGAGGTTGCAATGAGCCAAGATTGCACCACTGCACTCTAGCCTGGGCAACAAAGAGAGACTCTGTCTCAGGAAAAAAAAAAAAAAAAAAAGGGAAGAACAAAAGGGGACTAGGCGCAGTGGCTCATGCCTGTAATCCCAGCACTTTGGGAGGCCAAGGCAGGAGGACTGCTGAGTTCAAGACCAGCTTGGGCAATATAGATCTTGTCTCTACAAAAATAAAAATTAGCCTAACGGTAGTGCATGCCTGTAATCCCAGCTACTTGGGAGGCCGAGATGGAAGGATCACTTGGGCCCAGGAGGTCAAGGCTTCAGTGAGTCATGATCATGCCACTGTACTCCAGCCTGAGTAACAGAGTGAGACCCTGTTGAGAAAGAGAGGGAAAGGAAGGGACAGAGGGAGGGGCACATAACATGCACTCAAGTTCTGTTAAGAAACATCATCTGGTTGGGCGTAGTGGCTCATACCTGTAATCCCAGCACTTTGGGAGGCTGAGGCGGGTGGATCACTTGAGGACAGGAGTTCGAGACCAACCTGGCCAACACAGCAGAACCGTGTCTCTACTTAAAATACAAAAAGCTGGATATGGTGTTACACGCCTGTAATCCCAACTATTCGGGAGGCTGAGGCACAAGAATTGCTTGAACCCAGGAGGCAGAGGTTGCAGTGAGCCAAGATCTTACCATTGCACTCCAGCCTAGGAGACAGAATGAGACTCAGTCTCAAAAAAAAAAAAAAAAAAGAGAGAAGAAAAAAACATCAGAAACATCATCCCCAGTCTCCTTCTGTTTTACAGTTCTCTCACCCTCTCCTGAGCCTTGCTCTTGTCCAGCATGGATAAGACCGCCTTTATCTTATAAGACAGGACTAATGGATACAGGCAGAGGAAGTTCTTTTTATCATTGAATTCTGGTTGCATGATGGTAGATAATGTGGGCTGCATGATGTTGTTTCTTTGATACTTGCTGAGATTTCCTTAATGGTCTGTTCATGGTTAGTTTCTATAAAAATATGCCACAGAAGAAGGTGTAGTTTCCATTTGCAGGGTGCAGGGTAATATATAGATCCATTGGTTCATGCTTGTTACTTGTCTTGTTTGAACCTTTTATAGTCTTACTAGTTTGTATCTCCTTGACCTGTCTGTTTACAAAAGGTATGTTTAAAATCTCTTACAGTAATTGTGGATTTGTCTTTTGTGCCTTTCAATTCTTTCAACTTCTGTTTCCCTTATTTTGAAGCTATGTTGTTAGGCACATAAAGATTCATGATTATTATATGTTCTAGCACACTGCACCTTTTATCACTAAGCAATGATCCTGTTTATTTATACTTTCCTCCTTACATTCTACATTGTTAATTAGTATTGCAAGACCAGCTTTGTTTTGGTATCTGTATAGTATATTCTCTTCCAACCCTTGGCTTTCATCTTTTTCTTCTTTATTTTATTTAGTAATTTTTCTTGTAGAGATGAGGTCTCCCTATGTTGCTCAGGCTAGTCTTGAGCTCTTGGGCTCAAGCAATCTTCCTTCCTCATCCTCTCAAAGTGCTGGGATTACAGGCATGAGCCATCATGCCAAGCTAGCTTTCATCTTTTTCTGTCTATAATTAAATTATATATGTGATTCTTACAAATGGCATATACCTGGATCTTGTGCCCTAAAACATTTTTTTTCAACAAAAGTTTCAGTCTTTAATGGAGAGTTTTATCTGTTTTGGTTATGACATCAGCTTGGGGTTCCATTTTCTCATGGGCAATTTTTTTTATTTTTGTTTTTGTTTGTTTGTTGCTCCTGGTCCTTGGAAGATGGCGCTTCCTTGTGAATTCCCTGGGCTGATCACTAGGGTGTCTATGGTTCTCATTTTATACAAGAAAGTGCCCTTCATGACTCCTAGAATAATGCCATTGGCTTCCCAAACACAGGAAACCCATACATGAGCTCCCTTCCTCTTGAGGGGTTTAGAACCTCAGCCTACATTCATGTTTTCAGGTCTCCATACATGTGAGACCTTTGGCCTAAGCTCCCACTATGCTCAGACTTTTAGTCCCTCTTCTTTTCAGGCAACTGACAATATCCTTCTCTTGGTTTGAAGTCCAGCCTCAAAATACAATTTTATCAGGGTGTAATTGTTGTTATCCTAGTCATCTTTGTCAGAGAAGGGGTGTGTGTGTGTGTGTGTGTGTGTGTGTGTTAGTTCTTTGTCAGCTGGAATCATCATAGTAACTAGAAGTAAAACAACGTAATAAAGACAGAAAATATTTTGAAATTATAGAAATAATTGACAACTCAGAAAAATCATCTTTTAAGAATGAGAGTAAAAGAAAACATCATCAGTTCAATTGAAAGTGAGAGACAGGCCACTCATATGGATATTATTGAAAGTATTTCTAAAATATGGACAGATTACTACTTAATGATGAAATACTTAACTCACCAGGAAAATACAGTAATAATTCTAAATACATTCATAATAAAATAGCCTCAAAATATGTTAAGAAAAAGTTGATAAAAATACAAAGAGAAATGGGCTAACACAGTATTAGGGTGGAAAATTTAGAAACTCTTGTCAAACAGATACAATAAGCAAGGATATATGTTTTAAACTTTGAGCTCTGAATAATTCGTGTGTTTAATACCAGCCTTGCACCTCAAATTAGAGAACAGATAGAACAAGTTTTAAAACTGACCAGAAGAGGCCAGGCACGGTGATTCGTGCCTGTAATCCCAGTACTTTGGGAGTCTAAGGCAGGTGGATCACTTGAGCTCAGGAGCTTGAGAACAGCCTGGGCAACATGGCAAACCTCTCTCTCGACAAAAAATACAAAATTAGTTGGGCATGGTGGTGCACACCTGTAGTCCCAACTACTTAGGAGGCTGAGGTAGGAGATTCCTTGAGCCCGGAAGGCAGAGGTTGCAGGAAAAAAAAAAACAAAAAAAAAACTGACCAGAAGATACAGAGCAGTTTCAGATAACTTCAAAGTGTAAAACAGTCCATGTTCTCTGATCTTAGCGTAATTAAATTTGAAATCAGTATCAAATGGTAACTAAGAAAACAAAGAGAAACAAGTTATATTTGTAAAATTAAAAACACCAGAGACAAAAATCATAATAGATGTTTAAAAATACTTAGTACTGAATGATAATGAAAATAATTTCTATCAAACTTCATGCCAAAATATTTTTATATGCTTTATTAACTTTATGCCAATTTGTTAGAAAACTTAAATAAAATGGACAAATTCCTGGAAGAATATAATATGTAAAAGTGAACTCTAAGACAAATAGAAAATCTGAAGAGTCTTCCAATCATTAAATACATTGAATCAGTAATTTAAAAATCATTCCACAGTGAAAACAGGAGTCCCAAATGGTTTCACAGGAAAGTTCTATCAGACATGCAATGAGTAAACCATTTCATCTGATATATATAATCTTCCTAGAGCATAAGAAATGAAAGACTATTTGGTAACCCATTTTGTAAGGTGAATAAAGACTTCAGGCCAGTGAAGTCTCAAGAAGGAAAATTATGGCCAATCTCATGAATAAAGATGCAAAAATGGCTGATAAATAATTGATAAACTAAACACAAAAAATTTTTTTAAATATATATCATTATCAAGTTGAATTTTTCTAAGGAATTGGAAAAAAATGGCTTAACATTAGAAAATCTACCCGTGTAATTCACCACCATAATGAATTAAAAGAGACTAATCATATAGTCATCTCATAAGAGGGTAAGGGAGACACCTGATAAAACATATAACTGTTATTCCTGATTAAGCTCCTAGCAAACTAAGAACTGAATGGAACTTCCCTAACCTGATAAGGCCATCTACCACTGCAGCTACTATGAAACTTAACAGTGATGCACTGGAAGCATTCCCTTTAATATCAGGAATGGCACAAGGCTGTCCACCATCTCTGCTACTCTACTCTGTACTGGATATCCTTAGCCAGTACATTAAGGCAAAAAGAAATAAAGAATATAAAAATTGGAAAGGAAGAAATGAAACTGACATTCTTCGAATATGATATAATCTATATAGATCTAAAAGAATATATAGCAATGTGTTAGAATTTATAAGAATATAAAGATTGCTAGTTATAGTATTACAATGGACTAAATGTTTATGTCCCTTCACAATTCATCTGGTGAAATCCTGGGGCCCAAGGTAATTGTGTTAGAAGGTGGGGCCTTTGGGAAGTGATAGGTCATGGAGGCACAACCCTCATGAATGAGATGAATTCCCTTATAAAACTGATCAGAGGGCTGGGCACCGTGGCTCATGCCTGTAATCCCAGCACTTTGGGAGGCTGAGTTGGGTGGATCACTTAAGGTGAGGAGTTTGAGACCAGCCTGGCCAACATGGTGAAATCCCATCTTTACTGAAAGTACAAAAAAAAAAAAAAAAATTAGCTGGTCATGGTGGCAGACGCTTGTAATCCCAGCTACTCAGGAGGCTGAGGCAGGAGAATTGCTTGAACCTGGGAGGCGGAGGTTGCAGCGAGCCAAGATCATACCATTGCACTCCAGCCTAGGCAACAAGAGCCAAACTCCGTCTCTAAATAAATAAATAAATACGAATTAAAAAATAAAAGAGGCCAGAGGGGGTTTAGTGGCTCTTCCACTCTGAGGACAAAGTGAGAAGGAGCTGTCTCTAAACCAGAAAGCCCTCACCAGACACAGAATCTGCTGGTACCTTGATCTCAAACTTCCCAGCCTCCAGAAGTGTGAGAAATAAATTTTTGTTGTTTACAAACTACCTAGTTTATGGTACTTTGTTACAGCAGCCTGAATAAACTAAGACAAAGATCAATATAAAAACCAATTATATTGTTATACACCTGCAAAATCCCTAATAAAGTACTTTCAAAAATAGATATTTAGAACTAGAAAAATATACATTTACTGAAATCAAAAAGTAAAAATTGTTGACTGAACTTCAGTGACCAATCAGGGAAATGCAAGGCTATGCACAACGCAAAACAACTTCCCATCGCCAGACAGGATCAGGCATTGATTGGCTAAATGGGGCTGCTCACACACTCCTTCCAGTAGAGTAAATGAGCCTTTTAAATCTTTAGAGAGCAACTGGGCAATATCAAACTAAATAATAATAAGAATAATAATAGCATGTTTTCTAAGACTTAGCAAATTCACTTTCAGGCATGTTATTCACATCTAGTCTCTCACACTTATGCTCCAGAAGACAAGTTCAAGGACATTAATCTCAGAGTTGTAACAGCAAAAGAAGTAGACACAATCTAAATGCCCATCAGCAAGAGAATGGTTGGATGATCTGTGGAATATTATGCAGCAATGACAAATAATGAGGCAGATCTATATGTACTGACATGGAAAGGAATTAGGTTTAGCAAAGAAAACCAAACATCTACCAAAAATAAACACTATATGATTTTTTAATGCCACAAAACATAATTGTGTATTTACATATATTCATTCAATATATATTTATCATATATTGAATGAATATATGTATATGTATATTATATATACATATATGTAATATATGTACATATAAATATATATTTACATATTATGTTAATATGTATTGTATATATTTATATATTATATATACACATATGTATATATAATATATAATATATGTATATATAATATATATTCATATATGTACATATTATGTACATATAATATGTATACATAATAAATCTATATTGAATGAATATATGTAACTACACAATTATGTATTTATTATTTATTATGAATATATATGTAAATACACAATTACATATTTATTATTTATTATGTGCCGTGTATGCTTAAGTGCTGGGAATACAACAGGGGTCAAAAGATAAAAATAATTTTTACCCCCATGGATCTTACAATCTAGGGCACATACAACCACACATAGACATGGAACTTTGTATGGACCCAGGTACATGCCTGAGTCCTAGAAGGTGATGGTTCCATGGTGTAATGGTTAGCACTCTACACTCTGAAAAGTCCTAGAAGGGTGCATGTTAGTCATCATAGCAGTTACCATCCAAGACAGATACAATGTGGATTCTCACACAATGAAATACAATATAGCAGTGAAAATAAAAGAATTTGATATCTATGTAGCAATATGGATAGGTGCTTTCAGTGCTTTGGTCCCACTTAAATGGTCCCACTTAATCTCAGCCTCCTAAATACTGGGATTACAGGCGTGAGCCAGGGTGCCCAGCCCTCTGACCAGTTTTATAAGGGAATTCATGTCATTCATGAGGTGGGACCAAAATGGTAACCCATTTTGTAAGGTGAATAAAGACTTGAGGTCAGTGAAGTCTCAAGAAGGAAAATTACAGGCCAATGTCACTCATGAATAAAGATGCAAAAATGGCTGATAAATAATTGATAAACCAAACACAGAAATATTTTTAAAATATATATCATTATCAAGTTGAATTTTTCTAAGGAATTGGAAGAAAATGGCTTAACATTGGAAAATCTGCCCGTGTAATTCACCACTATAATGAATTAAAAGAGACTAATCACATAGTCATCTCATAAGAGGGTAAGGGAGACACCTGGTAAAATGTGTAACTGTTATTCCTGATTAATCTTGCTAAGGCTCAGTTTCCACACTTGTTAAAATGGAGATTACAATAGTTATGCTAGCACCTTCTTTATAGGGTTCTTGTGTACTTTCAAAGAGATAATTCATGCAGAGCATTTAGCACCTAGTGCATGTTCAATAAATGATAGCTACTAATATTTTTTACAAAGGGAAGGAAGGAGACTTAAACCACCCACAGGACCACAGATGGCTCCTGTTACTACAGGCCATGCCTGTAGGTTCTGGCTGGGGCTGTTAGCTCCAAGGTCCAAAAGCCAAAGTGCCCCACCCTCAGTCCAACCTCCTTCCCAGTCCCAGTCCCAGCCATACTAGGAGGGCTCCCTTTCAGGGCTGTCCAAGCTCCTGAGGGGTAGCAGGACTCTGTGAGGGGAGAGGGTGGGCAATGGTTTCTGTAAGGTGAAGAGGTTTGCAGCTTTCCAGCCAGGTAGCTGCAGTGCCAGGGGCAGACGTGCCCTGCTCTTTGATTCGCTTGCTGCAGGGCAGACCCTAATTATCCTGGGGAGCTGAGCAGAACTGCTCCCCTGTGGTGTTTTTGAGGGTCATTAAGAGTGTGGGGGTTGGGGACAGACTCTGCTCCCTTCCCTGGGCAGGCAACAGGATCTATTGTTGGAGCTGGACCATTAGTCAGCTCTGTGCCACAGGCGCCCGTCCCCTGGGCCTGCATCCTCTTCCCGGCAAAGCCTCGCCATCTCACTTTGGGGGAATTTGGCTGGCCAGACACCCTCCCACTATGCTTAGATGGCTGTAGCCAGGACACCCCAGGCAAAACCACCCCTCCTTCCACCTTCCTAGTCCAAGAGTGCCCTCCTCCTCTTCCACCTAGGTGCTATGTGCTCTGGAGACAGTGACTGAAAGTCAATTCCTGGCCCCAAGCCAATATATCAAGTAGTAATCTCTTAGTAGGATTTGTGGAAAGAACATTCTCTAGACCCTGTAAGATCAGAGGCTCCTCAAGTCATATTTAAAAGTTTGGAAAGTGAAAAGAGTTGGGTGCCTGGTATCATCACCCTAGCCCCCAACTCCACCTTAGGCACCACAGAACTTTCTGCTTTGGGGACATCATCCTTCAAATGCACTGTCATCTTGGTAAGAATGCACCGCCACTGTAAGCAGAGGGCTGGCTGCAGAGCATCTCACTTGTGAGCAGCTTCTCAGCAGCCTTTATCCATGAAGCAGCCAAATGTTTATGGCGATGGACTTCCCATCCCAGGCCTCTCATCTTGAGTTTGTGGTTCCAGGGAGGGTGGTGGTGAAGGGGGACGTTTGGGAACCACCTCTGGGGCTAGAAAAGGAATGACAGCCGGATCTTCCTCTACCTAGCTGGCCTGGATTCAATGAAGCAGCAACAAAAACTACTTCCATAAAGGTGTTTCCTCCCCTGGGGGATTAAGATCCAAGGGAAACTCCAAGGTGGTAAGGTGGCAGCAGCAAAGGAGCAAAGCAGCCAAGGAGAAACCTATCTGAGAGCCACGCTCTTGAAACCCACAGGGAGCCCAGGCCTGCGTAACCACCGGGACAGGCATCCCTGGATTCGGTTGTTACGAAAACCATCTTAGTGTTGATGTGGCACTGCCAATTTGGAAAGTGCTTTAAAATCATTCATATTCCTAGACCTGTAATTAATCAAAATATTGCACCAATTCGTAGCTACAGCCATTATGGTCACTGCAGTCATTTTCCAGTGCTCTTGACCAAGGAGTGCTGTCACCATGGTGGTGGTGGCAGGGGTTGTGTGGGAAGTGAACACAGCAGTTAGGGGGATTGGCCAAGCTTTCTGGAGTTCAGAGGCAGGGCTAACTCATACTATGTAGAACACCAGACCTCTGCTAGGAGACACTGCAATAGGGGACTCAGCCTCTTAAAAATTGCTAGCATTGGCTGGGCATGGTGGCTCACGCCTGTAATCCCAGCACTTTGGGAGGCAGAGGCAGGCAGATCACCTGAGGTCAGGAGTTCGAGGCCAGCCTGGCCAACATGGTGAAACCCCATCTCTACTATAAATACAAAAATTAGCTGGGCATGGTGGTGGGTGCCTGTAATCCCAGCTACTCAGGAGGCTGAGGCAGAAGAATCACTTGAATCCAGGAGGCGGAGGTTGCAGTAAGCTGAGATCACACCACTGCACTCCGGCCTCAGTGACAGAGGGAGACTCCATCTCAAAAAAAAAAAAAAAAAAAAAAAAAAGATTGCTACCATCTCTTAAGTACTTACCTCTTGGCACTGTACATACATTATCAGGAATGTCCATAATTTCTCATTAAAGCAAGTGCAATCATTCCATTCCATTCTATAGTGGGGACAACTGAGGAACCAAGAGGTTAAGCCACTTGCCCAAAGTCCTACCACTACTAAGGATAGAGTGAGGTTCGAGCTTAGGCCTGTGTGACTCCAGAGCTTTTCACTATGACTCATGGCCTCTCTGACCTCCAAGGTGCCCAGAACCACTAAAGCACTGGACCACTAACTCCCTGTTCCTGCGCCTATCCCTGGAGAGGCCAGAAGCAGCAGCTGGCAAGAGAGAAGGATGGGGCAAGCAGAGAGAAGAGATGCCATCTATGCCCCATGCTCATCTGCTGCAGGTAGCAAACCTGAGCAGGGACCTGGGGTGGAGAAGGAGGCAGAAACTGAAAGCTGGATGAAAGACTGAAGATCAAGCTTTAAACTGGGCTAGGCTTTCAATACCTAAAAACAAAGCCATTCCTCAATACCTGGGTGTGACAAGAAAAGCTAGATTTGATTCAGGAGCTGGAAAGGAGTCCATGAAGTGGTATGGAAAAGAGCAAGGTGAGAAAAAGAAAGCTCCATCATGCTCTCACCCATTGAGCCCAGTTCTCAGCATAAAGCATTGAAATCTACTACTATTACTGCTGTTGCTATTCACTGAGCCCTCACTCGGTGGCAAGCACTATGGTGACACCCTGACACCCCCATCCCTGCCATGGTCAGCTTTGCTTGTCTCTCACTCCCTTAGAAGATCAGCTCCTTGAGACAGGAATTGTGCCTCACTCAGCATTACAGCTTCTGCACTGGCACAATGTCCAGCCCACCGGAAATACTCAATAAACATTTGATAAACGAGTGCTCTAAACCACTGTCTTAGTCCGTGTGGGCTGCCATAACAAAAATACCATAGACTGGGTGGCTTCAAAAATAGAAATGTATTGCTCCCAGTTCTGAAGGCCGCGAAGCCCAGGATCAAGGTGCTGGCTGATTTCTGTTCCTGCTCATGTCCTCACTTGGCCTTCCTAACTGCAGGCACACAAAGAGGTGTCTCCAGTCCGTTCCTCTTTTTACAAGGACATTCATGAGGACCCTACTCTAATGACCTCATCTGACTCTATTCACCTCTCAAAGGCTCTACCCCCAAATATCATCACATTAGGAATTAGGGTTTCAACGTAGGAATTTTGAGGGGACACAAACATTCAAACATTCAGACCATGGCACCCACAAATCATCATCTGGCATTTAGTATTGTTTGCAGCATCTCCCACCCAATTCCCTTCTCTTTTTGACACAGTTTAAATCTGCGGGAGATACTAATAAACTTCAAAATGGCCCCCCAAATAGGCGAGATGTTAATTAGAAAAAAAGCAGTCCAAAGATTGAACAGACCAAGTATGAATCATAAAAGGAGAAGAGTGAAGAATTGGACCAAAAATGGGGGTAAGAGAATCCTCTCCCCTCATCCCTATGAGGCTCAGGATTAAAGTCTAGTAGTCTCAGTCACTTCAGTCCAGAACATTAGCACACCTTTCAACCTTTAAGAAAAAAAATTATAAATAAAGACATTATCTTGCTATATTGGCCAGGTTGGTCTCAAATTCCTGGCCTCAAGCAATCCTCCAGCCTCAGCCTCTCAAAGTGCAGGTATTACCAGCATGAGTCACCATGCCCAGCCTTTCAATCTTTTGTTTAAACTTCACCTAGAACAATGAAATGAAACAAGCTGGAGATCAGGCCCGCTGTGGCCATGTTTCCTGGATAAGGTGCTGCAGCTTGGGCCTGGGCCTGCTATGGCCACCATGGGAGTCATCAGCACGAACGCAGTGTTTACCTCCCTGGGGAAGGGCAAGCAAGCTGCTGGCGTGGTTCAGTATGCACCTTCCCCTGGGAGCCTGGAGAGCACACTAGCAGAGGCTTGAAGAGGGGACTAGGCAATCAGCAGGTGTGTGTGCACATGCCAGCCTGGAATTTGAAATTAATCACCTGCAGAAGGCACAATGGGCAGATGGGAGGGAGTTGTGGGAAAGGCGTCGAACCAGCAGCCGAAGCAGCTGCTAAATTTAGCCTGGTCCCCAAAGCAAGGCTTAATTAAATTAATCCTGCACACCCCCACCCCCACTCCCAGGCCCTGTTCCTAGGTGAGTTTTGTTCTGTTTCTAGCTTGGCTCCCATTATAACACAAGCCTCCAAATGTTGATCCCCTTGACAGGTGCCCCAGGCCAGCTCCTCTGGTGCCAGTGCTGGGAAGGAAGTGCAATTCCCAGCTGTCCCTGCTGTTCCTGCAATGCTGGGTGCAGCCCAGAGTGAGACCATTTGTGAGGATTTGCCAGGCTCTCTAGCAGCTGAGATGGACCTGGCACTCAGCTGCCTTCCACTCACACGGTAAGGTCCCCACATCAGGGCATGCCTGCTGTTGACCTGTCCCCCACCCCTCGCTTCCTGGTCACTGTTTGTCCCCACGCAGAGGGCTTCACCCCTCCCCCAGCACCAGCAGGACAGTTATTCCAGCTGGTCTCACGCAGCCCCAAGGCTGAGAGAGAGAAGGCTGTCTTGGCTCCACGAGTCAGCTAAGTGAGTTATTATTTCCCAAAATTTCAATCTGTACTTTCCCTGCATCTGCTGCCCTGCCACTCGGCCTCCTCTTTTTCATTTATACAACTTCAGCAACTGAATAGGAATTAGGAACCATGAGCCCTGATTTCTGCCTACTGCAAGCTGGCTACAGTACACTGGAGAGAGTATTTCCCTGCTTGGGGCATCCTGCTTCTGCTTGAAAAATAGGAGATGAGAGGGCACACACCAGGCCTGGGCATGAAAGTCAGTGCCACTCAGGAAGCTCTCTGACTACACTTGCCTGTCTCTTTCTCCTCCACAGGGGAGAAGCCCAGGCCTCAATTTCTGTACACATCACCATCGCCTGCAAGTAACATCTTATTAAACAGCCATGCCCCAGAGTCTTCAGTAAGTCCACGGTGGGCCTGGGAATATGCATTCTGACGAGTCCCCAGGTAATGCTGCTGTGGCCCAGGGGCCACATTTCAGAACTGAGGCTCCAGGTATCTCTAACACCGTTCCCTGTGGCTTACACAGATGATGTTTCTAGCTTATTCAGCATGATTTTGTGGAGGTGGAGGTAGCGGTCTCTGGTGGCCTCTTCGTCAGGTGCACCTTCCAGAATGTTTCCTCTGGGTCATGTGAGGAAGGTGGGATCCAATGGTGTTGGGCGCTAGAAGCCCCTCCCTTCCCTGGCAGCCCCAGAGCGAATGGCCTTCCAGGACCCAAGCCCAAGAGGACTCAGGCTAAGATTTTTTTTAGCTGAGGAAGTCAGGCACAATCGAACCACCCGCTGCCACACACAAGCAGCTCTCGGTGGTCAAATTCAACTCAACAAAACTTTACAAAGCTCATTCTACCAGCCTGGCTCACTTTGGAGCGGAAATGGTTTCAGAGGCCTAGAGCAGCTAGAAATTCACAAGGAGCTGAAACTCTAGGTGGCAGGCCTGAGCCAACACAGCTGAAAGAGCCCCTCGCTTCAGTATTGGCTTCTCCTCCTCCCTCAGCCCAGCAGCAGCAGGAGGGGGGCAGTCGCAGGTGGGTGGGTGGGAGGGTAGTGGGGGGAGATAGGGATCAGGTGGGGGACCCATCCCAAAGTCACAAAGACATGTTTTCCAAGTATCTGAACGATCCTAGGACAGAGTTTTACGTTGGTCCAATTATAGACTGGCTGGGATCCCAGGCTTGGTCATCTCCATAGCATAAATCCCTCCCTTCCACTGGTACCTCACAGTCAGTGTCCAACAGGGGAGCTACCTCCAGGCCAGAGAGTTCCCTCCTGGGGCTGCACCTCCCCCTGAAGACGGCCTGTGACCTGGGCCTCGCCAACCACCTGCCATTCCCATGTGCCTTGGTCACAGCACCTGCCCAACCTCTCACCACCCCCAAGACCTGCTCAGGTCCCCTGGATGGCTGCCAGGCAGGCCTGTGCTGCTCCCCATGCAGGATAGGGAGGGGGCTTCCCATGGAACCCTGTGCCAGGCAGGGTGGCAGCCTCCTCCTCTAGGCTCCCTTTCTGTGCCCTCAGAAAGCTGCTCTCAGAAAGGGCTCCTCACTCGGGAGCCTCTAGTGGTCCCTGCTAACCCTCAGCACCAAGCCCAAGGCTGAGTCCTAGCATTTCAAGAGGCTCTGCTCTCCTCGTCTCCTTTTTCATTTTCCTTTAAGGTGTCTCCTTTTGTTTTCCTCTCCCATCTCTATTTGTCTTTTTTGAAGTCTTGGAAACTAATTACATTATTTTTAAAAATTAGGTAATACAGGCACACAGTGGAGCATCCCAAAAGCCTTCAAGGCCATATAGTGAAAAGAAGCTTCTCTCCTGCAGCACGTTCCTGAGTCTCGGGTGCTCTCCCAATGCCGTGTCCTATGACACCCATGTCCTATGAGTCTGTCTAGAGCAGGGGTCCCCAGTCTCCGGGGCCACAGTCTGGTAGTGGCCTGTGGCCTGTTAGGTACCAGGCCACACAGCAAGAGGTGAGCAGAGGGTGGAGCCAGCATTACTGCCTGAGGTCCACCTCCTTTCAGATCAGCAGAGCCACGAGAGTCTCACAGGAGCACGAACTCTATTGTGAACCATGCATGTGAGCAGACTGCTTGAGTCCAGGAGTTCAAGACCAGCCTGGGCAACATGGCCAAGCCTCGTCTCTACTAAAAATACAAAAATTAGCTGGGCATGGTGACACACACCTGTAGTCCCAGCTGAGAATCTAACTAATGCCTGTTAATCTGAGGTGGAACGGTTTCCCCCACCCCACCCCATCTGTGGAAAATTTGTCTTCCATGAAACCAGTCCCTGGTGCCAAAAAGGTTAGGGGCCACTGGTCTAGAGACACACAGCATGTATGACCGCATGTTCAAGAGTGCTCTCTCTCCTACACAAACAGTGGCTTACTACCCAAGATGCCCTGGACCTTGGATTTTTTTTTTTACATTGTTGTTTAATTATAAAATATTTCAAAAGTATTGACATATAGCGACTTATATAACAAACATCCTCGAACCCAACCCAGCATCATCATATGTTAGTATTATGCTGTTTGCCTTTGGATTTTGTTTGTATAAATAGACTCTTATAGACATGGTAGAGGTCCCTGAGGGTCCCTTTCTGGTCCCACTCCCCACTGCCCTTCCCTGGAGAGAGGCCCTATCATGCATTGGCTGTTCATTGCCTCTGACTTTTCTACTTGTCCCTCTCTCTTCCCCATTCTACTTCCACCCAAAGGGAAGCAGTGCTGGGTGGGATGTGCTGCCTTGCTCATCTGGAATATGGCAGGCAATCACAGCCATTTCCCTGTTACCCTAACAAATTAGGTGCTATTAGAGCAGGGCTTGGCAGCACTGCAGTGCCGGGCAACTGCAGAATGTCTTAAACCTCACAGACTCCCAAATGGCATTGTCCCCTTCAGTCAGAAGTGCCATACATCACGGTTAAAAATCAATGCCTGCTAATGTCCCTGCAGGAAGGCAGAAACATGAACTTCATGAATTCTCCTTCTGTTTACACGCTCATTAAGAGGATAAAATGTTGCTTGGGTTGGGTCAGGCTTTTTGCTGCCTCTGAGGTGGTCCTCTATGAAAATGCGTGCCTTCATTTGGGTATGGCCTCTGTCACACATTATATGCCTACGATAGCTACGAAATGCAAACTCCACCTCTCCTCTGTGCAGTCACTGAGTGTCCTAATATCAAGGTAAAACTGTGAGTTGAGGCCAGGCATGGTGGCTCACGCCTGTAATCCCAGCATTTTGGGAGGCTGAGGTGGGTGGATCACAAGGTCAGGAGTTTGAGACCAGCCTAGACAACACAGTGAAACCCCCGTCTCTACTAAAAATACAAAACAATGAGCCGGGCATGGTGACACATGCCTGTAGTCCCAGCTACTCAGGAGTCTGCAGCAGGAGAATAATTACTTGAACCCTGCAAGTGGAGGTTGCAGTGAGCCAAGATCGAGCCACTGCACTCCAGCCTGGGCAACAAAGCGAGACTCTGTCTCAAAAAAAAAAAAAAAAAAAAACAGTGTGAGTTGATGGCTGCCTTATCCATCCTCCCAGGGACAAACTTGCCCCCTATCCTTTCCTTTGAGGGCACAGGCCTTTTCTGGTCAGAGGAGATGACTGTGGGCACCCATGGGGTGGGCTGGGCTCTGGAGGCCATCCTATAGCTGGCTGTTTAAGGCTGCCCCATCTTGACACCCACCTCCACACAGGGACGCATTCAGCCATGCTTCCTGGCATTCTACCCAGGTGCTCTGTCCCCACAGTATCCCCTCCCTGTTGATGGCCCAGACCAATGCCACATCCTTACCACTCAGGCACTTTGGCGATAGTCCCAGCCCCACATTCAACATTTCCAACCAAGGCAACTGAGACAGGAGCCCGGTGGCCAGTGGCTCAGGGTGCCCAGCAGGCTGACCCCACCGGAGCCCTCTGGGGTATAGTCTCCCTCAGCAGGGTAGGCCAGTGTCTGGCCCTGCTCTGGCCCCCTTCTCTGCTTGTAACCTGGTCTGCAGTCTCCTCTGGGCTCTGCAGATCCATCCTGGAGCACTTGGGCTCTCATCAGAAGCTACCTATGGAATGAAGAACAGCAGAGCACAGCAGCAATCCAGGGCACGTGTGCATCACATCTGTCTTTGTCACCTGTCCAGGGAGTTCAGAATTAGGCAGTGGTTGGCTGCACAGAGGTCTTCCAGGCCCCCCTACATAGCCTCACCATATTCTCCTCTAAGGCACAGACATGAACGCTCAGTCCTGTCCTACCTCAAAGAGGCACTCCCAGAGGTCCCAACCCTAATGGGGTAGAAGCTAGGGACCCAGGGCAGCATCAGGAGCAGAAAATAGTGAGATGGGAGGGTGTCACTTGGTAACGGGAATCAGAGGGAGAGGCCTGGAGGAGAGGGAAAGGTACTCCCAGGTCTGAGAGCTGTGACTCTTTCTACACATTTAATGCTCAGCACTCATGCAGGGAAAAAAAAACCTATCTCCACAGTTACTGGGCAAGAGGGCCACGCTGTCCTCACACCCATGTCATCCTTGCAGCTCCCTCTCCTGCCTCCAGAACCATCATGACATT
Source organism: Chlorocebus sabaeus (assembly GCF_047675955.1). Classification (NCBI taxonomy): domain Eukaryota; kingdom Metazoa; phylum Chordata; class Mammalia; order Primates; family Cercopithecidae; genus Chlorocebus; species Chlorocebus sabaeus. The sequence goes on along the minus strand of NC_132921.1, from coordinate 34,666,963 downwards.
CTGTGGATTCTTCATACTGTAGAAGGCGTCTGTCTCTCCATTTGATCAAAACATCCACCGAGGGGTGGACAGAAAAGGTATACTCTTGGCCTCTTCTTGCATAAACTTGAGGAAGATGAAGGGAAGTAACGAAGTGAAGAGAGAAAGTGAATTTTGCAGTCGGATCTCCTCATAACTCAACCTGGTTCTTGCCCCCACCTCACCTGGGCCAAGGAATGGGAGACACAGGGAGTCTTGGATGGGAGATGAGAGTGGCAAAGGATGCAGACTGGACAAAAACCAGTTCCCAGAGACCAATCCAGCTGTGGGTGAGTAGGAAACAGCCAGGGGAAAGGGAGGATGAGGAGGTTGAAGGAGGATGGGAATATGCCAGGCAGAGCACAGCACGTGCAAAGGCCCTGTGGGGAGAGAGAGCTCACGGAAGTGAAGTGAAAATGGCTCCTGTGTAGATGTGATGTCTATTTTCCTGCATGTTAATATCATCTGACATTGGATACAATTTTTTATGCCACATTTATACCCAAAATGGATTTGTGGTTGCTTATGAAAAACAGATAGTATAGGCTAAGGGAATCCTCAAAGACCACTTACAGGGCGAAAGCAGTGCTTGCCAAATGTTAGACGGCATAGGAATCTTCTGGGGCCTTGTTAGTATGCACACTTTAGTTGGGAGGACTGGGGTGAAGCCTAAGATTCTGCATTTCTGCTGTTACCGCATTGAGAACCACACTTCAAGTAGCAAAGTCGGTGGTCCTGGAGCAGGACTAACTTCACTCTGTATCAGCGTCATAAAGATGCCTGAGCCCCACCCAGATCCACCGGAATCAGACTCCCTCGGAGAGGGGGTGCAAGCATGAGTATATTTTCAAAGCTCCCTAAGTGATCTGAAGGTGAAGCCAGAGGTAGGAACACTGGGCTAGGTTTCTCATGAGTTCCAGGGTGCATCAGTCATCTCCCCCAGGCAGAGGAGTTGTGAATGCAGTCTCCCTCGTGAAACAGAGCTTTACTAGCAGGAGTCTGCAGTCTCTGGAATAGGAAAACAGAAGTTTCTGTCCAAAGTAGAAGCCATATGCTGACGGAGCTGGGCATCCGATTCCACCCTCATTTTGCAGCTAAGGAAACAGGTCCTGAGCCCACACAGCTGGCGAAGTCCCTTGGCTCCAGTCAGGTGGCTTTTTTATTCTCACTACAGATACCAAGCAGGGAGTCTCCCTAGAAGAGGAAGGGCTAATGGGGTGGGGCCAGGAGGAGGTGCAAGTGACAAAAGACACACAGACAGGAAATGGGTGGCAAAAAATGCTGGGAAGAAAGGCTAAGAGGCCAGCCCCTGTTCCTTTCAAACCTCCACAAGTAGGCAGTGTCCGCCCTGCCCACAAACAGACATGCCTGGAAGATGGCTGTGAGGTAGCCGACAAGCAGGGCTGTCCAGGAGCACAGCAAGGGGATGAGAGGGACACTGCCAGGGCAGAGTGCATCAGGAGCCCACAGGACAGCTTCGCTGCAAAGCAAGGGCCTTCCTGGGCTGAGAATGTACCTCCAAGAGGATGTGGGAAGCACAGCTGTGCCTGGCTTTTAGGAGGTTTTCAGAAAATAAAAGACACTGCCTATTTGACCACCCACTGAAAATGCCCTCTGAGGACTCAGTAGGGTTGAGTTACTAGTCATGAGTGACGAATGCCATTACCAGTCTGTCGTTGGGCACCCAGGTACCCATGACAGATGAGAAGATGTGAGACAGACAGGAGATGTTCAGCCAGAAGAGCGCTCAAAGGATAAGAAAAGTGGCCACAGGCACTCCAGGAGGGCTATTTGTTGTGCAGGAAAAAGGAGCCAGAGTAAAAAGGCATGGTCTGTAATCCCAGCACTTTGGGAGGCTGAGGCGGGGGGATCATCTGAGGTCAGGAGTTCGAGACCAGGCTAGTCAACATGGTGAAACCCTGTCTCTACAAAAAATACAAAAAATGAGCCAGGTGTGGTGGCACATGCCTGTAATCCCAGCTTCTTGGGAGGCTGAGGCAGGAGAATTGCTTGAATCCAGGAGGCAGAGGATGCAGTGAGCCAAGATCGCACCAGTGCACTCCAGCCTGGGCAACAGAGTGAGACTCCATCTCAAAAACATAAATAAGTAAAAATAAAAAATAAATAAAAAGCCATGGTAAGTAGCTGAGCAGGGGGCTCAGGGGGCATTGGGGGAGTGGGTGCAGACTGTGGCTCCATCTCACAAACAACCTCCCAGCTGAGTTATGTAAGTGGCATTGTCACTAGCCAACACAGTGAGCCTATGGGCACTGGGAATATTTAAGCAAGGCTAGTGGCTGTCTGTCATGGACACTACCGAAAATGACTAAAGAGAAGCACAGCTGGATGAGAGGCATTGGGGGTTCTCTGCAGATATCAGATTGTACTGACTTTTCTTGGTGCGTCTCTACTTTTAATTGCAAATTCTTTGCTGCCTTGAAGGAACTGGGGATGAGGCAGCAAGCAGAGGTTCTCACCATAGCTCCCCAGGGCAAGGAAGGCCACAGCCCAGCCTGGAGACCAGCCAGCAGGCTGGGTCAGCTAGAGCAGCGCTCTGATGGACAGACCTCAGGGGCATAAAGGTGAGAGTCTTCAGGAAGCGTCTGGAAACCAGCTCCTTTCCCACCTAGAAGATGGGTAACAACTGCCACCCCCCGGCTTTTAGGAAAGCCCACACCCAGCCCCATGATGTCTGCGAATTCTCGGTGGGGTGTATTTCTCATTACCTCTGGCTTCTGCAGGATTCCCCTTCCCTTCTCCAGGAGTTGACGCTGCCCTTTTTACTCTGTCCTGTAATCCCCTGTGCAGAAGCCCCAATCCCTTCTCCTAGGTTCCTCCTCGTCCCCCAGCAAGGGGCACACAGGCCAGTGAGGAGAGTGGACGCCCCTGGAGTCCAGCTTCAGGAGAGGATAGGGCTGTCAGGAACTTTAAACTGAAGAGCTGACGGCTCCTGATCCTTGACTTCCCTTGGCCATTTCCACTAACTCAATCCCAGCCTTCAACCGAGTCCACCTTCTCTCCCTTTTTACCGCAATTCCTGCACAGATTTACACAGAAGAGCTCTCTCTATATATAAATATTTTTTTCTCTTTCTACTCATGCCCTCAAGGCCTCATTTCTCACCCAAATGACCTATCAAGGTAGTTCTTAAATGAAAGCAGTTCCTCCCCTCAGAGAACACTAACACCAGCAGGCAAAATAATTTTTCTCATTGCACAGCATGTTCGATAGAGAGCTAGCTAAGTCAGGCCAGATCGATGTCCACGCTCTATGTGGTGAACCGGCACAGATTGGCTGGAGTTAGATATTCCAGTCTGAACCGGAACCTCTCATGTGGGTTCTCACAACATCCCTCCACAAAGGCCTTTCCCTCAAAAACCACCGTCCATAGTTGACTCCAGTCTTGCCGGTAGCTAAGCAAGTCCTGGGAAAACCAGGAGCTGGCAGGTGTCTAGAAACCATTTCTTTGCAGTTCTGTGCTGCTGCATCCTCTGGCTCAAGGTCATCAGGAACCAGCCCCATTTTGCAACCCCAGGGCCCACAATCCAACTGCAGTCTCTGGTTTTTGAAGCTTTTAGTCCCATCAGTGTTCACAGTGCTAGGAACGATACAAGACAGGGGAGGATGGAGGCAGCATTGGGCCAGCAGTTCCAGCAGGTCAGGCTGCCAAAGCTTCTGTCTCCCCTCCCTCCCTTCCCTATTACTGGGAGTGCTTAATGTGCACCCATGCAAGAAGACCAATTTGCACCCGCCGTGGAGGACACAGCTTGGAATTTCTTGACTTCTGTGCACCTCAATAGCCAATGACTTCACTGTTTCAGTCTCGCCCCTTGACTTGATCTCTCATAAGAGTGGAGGAGCAGAAGGTAAGCCGGTCGTAACAGTCAAAGGATCCCAAAACAAAAGGCAAAGAGCCAAAGCAGGTAGTGGTCCCCGAGAATCACCAAGACTCCCTAACCTCCCTCTGATGAGAATCAGGGGCTCCTTTTTATCTCTAGAATCTACAAGACAAGGTCAGTGGGAAGTAGGCCAGATGCTATATGGTATGACCGCAAGGCCCTAGGACTTTCTCTGCCTCCACAGATACCTCCCCAACTTGTGAGCAGGTTCCTGACACTACAAGTTCATTCCTTTAGCATAAGGTGTTAACACTGTCAAATATAAACTACTTCACAAAAGATGAGGCTTTGAGTTTATCATGGCCATAAGAATAGAGGTGGGGTAGAAGACATCCAAGCAAAGCTTAGAAGGTTGGAACCTGCCTGGGTGGAGGGGAGCAATAAGCTGGGCAGAGGCCAGGTAGGCCAAGGATAAGCTCCACAACTCAGATGGCAGTTGGTCCAAGCAGTGATGGGGCCTTGACTCCAGGCTTGGCTCCGCTTCCACTTTGCTCTGTGAACTTAGGTTAACTCACCCCTCTGGGTCTCCATATCCCCTTTTCGAGGTGAAACCAAAAATAAACTTATCTCACTTCTTGCAAAGTCAAGGACAGTTTTACCAGTTCCCTTGTTAGGGAAATGGTTCTGTGATAAGAGTAGCAAGGCTTTACCCTGTGCCAGGTGCTGTTCTAAGCCTTTAACAAGTGCTAACTCATGTAATCTTCCAAAGATTCCAGAGATGGGAGCTATGATCACCCCCATCTTGCAGATGAAGACCTTGCAGCGACCAGCCCAGGGTCCCCTGGCAAGTGGGTGACAAAGCCAGGAATGAACCCCGGGGGTCTGGGCCAGAGTCCACACCTCAACCATCACACTCCACGGCCTCTCTATGTGCAGGGGCCCCACGCACAGAGCACAAGCCCAGCTGCCTGCTTCTAATGTTCTGATCCAGTTTATGAGGGGTACCTTGGGCCTGGTGTACCCCCAATCACAAAACAGGAGTAGTCTCAAGTGCTTTTTCCAGTCATATTACTCTACTGAGACCAGAGTAACCGTCTAAATCCATTTCAAGACTGCTCCTAGAAAGGCGTCCCTCACACCAGTGTGGGGTACACACCTGTTGTTTAAAAAGATAGTCTTGGCCGGGAGTGGTGGCTCATCGCTGTAATCCCAGCACTTTGGGAGGCCAAGGTGGGGGGGATCACCTGTGGTCAGGAGTTCGAGACGAGCCTGGACAACATGGCAAAACCCCGTCTCTACTAAAAATACAAAAATTAGCCAGGCATGGTGGTGGGTACCTGTAATCCCAGCTACTCGGGAGGCTGATGCAGGAGAATCGCTTGAACCCAGGAGGTGGAGGTTGCAGTGAGCCAAGACCGCACCATTGCACTCCAGCCTGGGTGACACAGCGAGACTCCATCTCAAAAAAACAAAACAAAACAAAACAAAACAAAACTTAGCTGTCCATGGTGGCACATGCCTATAATCCCAGCTGCTCAGGAGGCTGAGGAAGGAGAATCTCTTGAACCCAGGAGGTGGAGGTTGCAGTGAGCCGAGACCACGCCACTGCACTCCAGCTTGTGCAACGGGAGCGAGACTCCATCTCAAAAAAAAAAAAAAAAAAAAAAAAAAAAAGTCTTGCTAGATTTGATTTCTGACACCTTGACTTCATTTTAATTCTGTTTGAGACAAGCCTGGTTTTCCTACTACGCTGTACAGGCCTGACTCTGCAGGGACGGCTGAGGTGCCTACAGCCTTTGTTACCTTTAATTAGCTGTGCTCTCATTGATTGATTGATTGATTTTCTTCGTGAGTTGCAAGAGAGGACAGCGCCCCTGCTCCCCAGGTGCGCGGGGCCTGCCACTGGAATTATAACGAGCGTTAAGCAGGCTCAGCACGCCATCCCAGGCCTGCGAGACCTCCACTGTTCCCTGTCAAACCTCAAATTGATTCTGAAATTGCTTTGAGGACATAAAGTGGGGAACAATTTGAAACCCGTGTAATTATCTGCGCAGCTGTTGCTGGGTGACCTGGCCATCCATACCTGAGACCATCTGAAGAGGCCAGAGCTATGGTTCCAAAACAAAAGGTTAAATAGCGAGTAGGAATCTGTGATTTACACGGGACTGTCAGGTCCCCATGATGGTTCTGCTCAGGGACCTGGAACTGGGCTTCGCTGCAAGCAAGCTAAAGGTCTCTCCTGGGAAATACTGCCCAGACCGTAGCTTTATGAACAAACTATGCATAATCACTGAATATCTGCTGAGCATCTACCAAGTGCCCAGCACTGCGTGGGACACATCAGACATACCAGGAGGTGATACCCTTCCTGGGTATTACAGAATCCAAGTGGAGAGAATAGTAACATGGGAAGATGTTAGGTAATAATGCATTATTACTTGTAAGACATGATGTGCTATTGCCCAAATAAGTGGAAATACTCCAAGCTGACAGTTAGGGAGAGTGGATGAACATCAGACCCGGGGCCAAATACTTCCCGTGCCCTCCATCATGTGTGCTCAGACCTCCTAAGGATTTGGTATGGACAGAGAAACTGAGGCTCAGGGAGATAAGTCACTTGCCCAGAGGCTCAGGGAGCTCAGGTCACTTGCCTACTCCCCTCAGCCCCAAGGGTGGCATGTGCACTAGTGACCAGCCCACAGGAAACATGAAGGAAGCCAAGGATGATGCTATGTAGCCCCAGCTCACTGAAGTTTTTGCAAAAGAAATGCTCAGAAACATCCTGGAAAGAAAAAATACAAACAAACAGAGCCTGAGCTCAGGGTGTCACCATGATGGCAACTGCCAAGGTTTTCACACCTGCAAATGTCTGTGAACAAACATTAGTTCCAAACAGAAATTCAAACCTGAGCACACTCCCTATGTGGGCAACATCTCAAAATCACATTTTAGCAAGAAATTTGACAGTCAGCACCCTCTGCTGTGTAGACATCTCCTTTAATGGGCGGAGGGTGGGTGATCTCTCCTCAGCCTGCTCTGGATAAGATTTCCCCGTGACTCCCACTGTGATCATTAACACCCACCATGGTCCAGGCTCAGCCACAGTTAGGGAGAGTTTGCAGAACACCAGCTACTTCCTGGAAGCAGGGACCCGATTCTGTTTTGCTACCTTTTGTGTGTGTCAGTGGTAAATATACACAACATCAAATTTACCACTTTAAACATATGTAAGTGTACAGTTTAGTGACATTAAGTACATTCTCAGTGTTGTGCAACCTTCATCACCACGAGTCTCTGAAACTTTTTGTATTTCCACTTAGCACAGTGAGAAATATTAGGTGCTCAATAAATATTCGTTGAGTTAATGAATAGTCCAGTATTCAGGTGCCTGGAAGTTACTTGACTCTGACTTCCATATAGAATTCCATATAGCTGTCAACCATCTGTCTGATGTGCTTATCTTCTTATCACAACCCAAGTCTTCTCTCCTCTCCTCTCCTCCTACAAGTGAATATGTAGCAGAGCTTAGCAACTGTCCCCAGGTATGGGGTCAGAGCCCAGCCATCCCTCCCTAGAACGATGCCTACCTTTTACGTGCTGCTGACAGCAAAACAAAACAAAAAGGCAGGTTCTTTACAGCCTCGCATTAAACCCAACAAGAATTATCCCCAAAGGAAAACTAGGTGGGTACTTCAAACAGATACGCCCTTTGCATCGGAATTCTCTGAGGCACACAGTATAAAAATGTGAGCCAGTGTTCCACGGAGCGGGCCGGGCAAGAAATGATCTGCCAACTATCTGCCACCTCCTTACCACCTTCCCTCCACTCTCCCACTCCACCCTCCTAAGGAATCTCATGCCTGGCACGAGAAACAAATGAGGGGCTTTACTGTCCCTGTAATTGCTCCAAATCCCATTAATTACATGGTAAGCCTCCAACAATAGGCCAGGCTGCCTGCCTTAATACAAGCTTGACTTGGGGCAGATTCCAGGACCTCCAGGGCCTCAGTTTCTACTACCATAAAACAGGGGGCTGATGAATGCTATGTCCCCTTCGAGGCTCCACGTTCTATGACTCTAGCTTGAAGAGCCAGTAGCCTCCTCATATGCCCAAAGGCACAAGACAACTAATTACTTCTCACACTGTCACCATAAACTGTCAAAACTAATCTACAAAGATGGCAGGTTGGAATCACAGAACTTTCTTTCCTAGCTGAAAAGGATTCGCCCAGGCCAGGGGCTGGTCAGGGCCCATGCCAAGATGGGCTACCAAGTCCCAGACTCTTAGACCAGAGCGCTTCCAGCTAGACGAATTACAATCATGGTATTTACTGCTGTCAGAGCCTTCTAAGCAATGTATAGTGCTGTTTAAACCCCACCTCTGGCCAGGTGCAGTGGTTCACACCTATAATTCCAACACTTTGGGAAGCCAAGGAGGGCGGATGACGAGGTCAAGAGATCAAGACCATCCTGGCCAACATGGTGAAACTCCATCTCTACTAAAAATACAAAAATTAGCTGGGCATAGTGTCGGGCACCTATAATCCCAGCTACTCAGGAGGCTGAGGAAGGAGAATCGCTTGAACCCGGGAGGTGGAGATTGCAGTGAGCCGAGATCACGCGACAGCACTCCAGCCTAGTGACAAAGCGAAACTCTGTCTCATAAATAAATAAATAAATAAATAAATAAATAAATAAATAAAATTGCACTTCTCTGCTGCCTTCCTCTGTAAGAACAGGTATCTCTTTATGCAACGGCTGTCCTGGAAGCCATGCATAGACCACATTTTTGGTACATTTTTTACACAGCAAGGACTCCAACAATTAATGCTTTTTAAAATGAGTTAACCTCACAAGACTATGCCAATCTATCCCTTTTCTAAGTTGGGCTTTTGTATACTCATTTTGCATAAAGGAAGAGGTACCCAAAAGACACCAGCCATGTGTGGCCATGCAAGTTCCCCTGTCAGCCATGCAAGGCCATCCACCACCACACACACACACACACACACACACACACACACACACAGTTAGGTGTGTACAGACAAGGCCACTTTGGTTGAGCCAGTCTGACCGGTGCTCCTTCCACTCCCTGCCCCCAGATTCCCCATATCAGAGGAAAGGAAGGGGTTTTGGAGTTAGGCCAGCTTCTTAGCTCTGCCCTTCCCCAGCTATTGTTTCTCAAAGGGCGATTCTATTGGCATTTACGGCAGGATGACCTCTTGCTCTTGCCTCTCCCTCCCACCTTTCCACTTTTGGGGGTCAGTCCACCCCATGCCCAGGCTGGTCAGAGTCCTTCTGCCTTGGTTTCTCAGTGGGCATCCCAAGTCTCCTGCAAGCCTGGGGGCTGCCCTGAACCCTGCCCATTACTAGGCTGGGTCCTCTCGGCCAGAATTTCCAATTGGACCAATACGTTTGTAAAATACAATAAAAATGAACTGATAGAAAAATAGTCATGTGTTTAGATGTCGCAGCAATGCCAAACTTCAATAAGGGTTTCTACGCTTTACTGTCAATGTTTGTACACGTGTCACAGACTGGTAACAAATAGTACCAGTGGACCATACCTCAAGTAGTTCTGTTTGTTCTAGGCCAGTGGTTCTTAAATTATGGTCTCAGGACCAGCAGCATCAGCATCACCTGGGAACTTGATGGGTACATTCTCAAGCCCCACCCCAGACCTCCTGAATCTAAAACTGTGGGGTGCAACCCAGCAAACTGTGTCTTACCAGGCCCTCTGTGTGAGTCTGATGCATGCTGAAGTCAGAGAACCAATGCTTTAAGCAGACCCTCCTCTCAGGGTGAGGCTGGGCTGGGACCCCAGGAGCCCTACAGAAGGTGAGGTCTAACGGAAGATTCTAGAACATTCCAGGTCAGGTCTCTGGCCATGGTCCTTACCCCTGGAATGAGAAGACCCCTCTCTGGCTTGGCTACAGGCCTGCAGAGATGAGGGAGAGAAAGAGAGGGTGTAAAAATAAAAATCACTGGAGTCCCATACTGCTGGAAAAATACTCTTTAATTAGGGCCAGAGTCCTGGAGATCACCAAGGGAGGCTTGCTGGAGACCACTAGCCTCCATTAGCATTTTCCCAAGGGCTATATCCAGGTTATGAAATAGGCGGGCTGGGTGTGATTTGCATATAATTTGCATATGCCTACTTGGACTGCACACTCTTCTCCAGCAATTTTCAACAGAATTACAATCTTTTCTTTAAAAGCTACTGCTGCCCTAAGGGTTGTCACTTATCATTTTTCCTGCTCTCTCCTCCTCCTCATTCTCCCTCTCTGGCAAATCCACAACCCTAAGCAGGAAGTGTAAAAAATGCTGAAGAGTACAGAAGTGGGGATAGTGGCAGCAGGAGCTGCTCTTGACGAGGCTGTTACATGAGCATCTTATTCGTGAGGGAATTTCACGGACCTATATGATATGTTTTTAAAAGGAAACAGGGTACCAAATTGTCATGTTACCCATGTCTACTATCTCCATAGCTATCATAAAAGAGAGCACATCTTATTGCCAAAAATGTTGGAAGAATGTAAATCTCAGAATAAAGGACAACCCCTTTAAGAGAGATAAACTGAATCTTACAAAAAATGTAATTAATACATTACCTTATTTTTCTCATTTGTTTTCGGACCCAAGATCTGAATCCTGGCTGCACCAAACACTCTAGTTGGGCAACTTTAAGCTTCAGTAGTTTCTCCCCTAGGAAATGGTACCATGAGTTCTAATTGCCGAGATCTGGTAAGAGTTGCAAATGTCGAGTGCCTGGCACATAGTGAGCCCTCAAAAATTGGTTCCTGGCTGGGCGCGGTGGCTCACGCCTGTAATCACAGCACTTTGGGAGGCCAAGGCGGGCAGATCACGAGGTCAGGAGATCGAGACCATCCTGGCTAACATGGTGAAACCCTGTCTCTATAAAAATACAAAAAAAAAAAAATTAGCCGGGTGTCGTGGCGGACTCCTGTAGTCCTAGCTACTTGGGAGGCTGAGGCAGGAGAATGGCGTGAACCCAGGAGACGGAGCTTGCAGTGAGCCAACATCACACCACTGCACTCCAGCCTGGGTGACAGTAAGACTCCGTCTCAAAAAAAATAAATAAATACAAATAAAAAATTAAAAAAATTGGTTTCTATTTTTCATTATCGAATTTTAAAAATCACTGTTATTATTATTAGGTTATTGAGGAGCTTTCCTTTCTCGCCTCTCCTGTGTAAGTGAAAACAATTCTTTCCACTTTCTGTTTTCCAGGCTGTGCATGCAAGTCTGGATTTTAAAACCAGAAATACAAGTAGTGGATTCAGGTTAAAAAAAAAAACAGCTACGTCCAAGACTTCCAAAGAAAGTCTACTATTGGAACAAACAGCCTTTCTGTCTTTCCTCGTGCTTAAAAGGACCAGTGAAAGACTTTTTTCTTTGTGTCTGTGTGTGTGTGTACGTGTGTGTGTGTGTGTGTGTCCCCTGAGGATGGTGAGCAGCCTTATTTCAGAATGCCAAGGGAAGGGGCCGTAACCCAAGCGTACAGGCCTGGAAAGGCAAACTGCTTCGCTGGATTTTTGTTCAGAACACATTTGGGAGTGCATCTGCCTCAAAGCCCAGGGGTTTCTTGTCCCCTGGTCTCCCCGCTAGCTCAGCTCTCCCATGTTCTAGGGAGTCTGAGATGGGAGCACATTTCACTTGGCAACTCAGGCTGGCAGCAACAGCATTCTCTTTGTGGGGAGACCTATCAACTCACTTGTCCTCTACATTTTGGCCTTCCAAGGAGACACATCAACAGGCCCCTGGCTGCCTGGCTCCAAATGGCAACACAAAGTAACTGTCCCTCTATGTGACAGATGTGTGCACATCTTTTCAGCCGATTTGGGCAGTAAATTACGCCATGTGCAGTCTTTGCTCACCATTCCCAGATTTATTCAATTGACAACAGAAATGGAGGGATTCCTGCCCCCTGCCGGTCAGTACTCTGTGATACCTCTGATCCAGATTCCCCACCCCTCCACCAAAACCCAGGGGTAGGCATCTATTTCTCATGTTCCCATAGCACCATCTGTTTCCTAAGGCAGCAGATCCCAAGATGCAGTAGAAGGCTGTTCTCTTGTCTTTCTCACCCCCTGCCTGCCCATGGTGGGAGCTGCTCGAGGGCACATGGCTCGTCTTGCTCAGCACCAAATCTCCCAGTGCCCAGCACACAGTGCCATAGAAGGTGCTTAGTAAATATCTGCTGAATGAAGACATTTAAAAATGAATGAAAGTAAGTTAGCCTTTTCTGCCTAAGAAGCAGCCAGGGTCTGTTACAGTCACTCTCAATTATGGGCAATATGCCACCCTGGGGACATTTGACAATGTCTGGAGATATTTTTGGTTGTCACTAACTCAGTAAGAGGGGGTTGCTACTGGCATCTAATGGGTAAGAGGCCAGGGATGCTGCTCAATATCCTACAATGGACGGGGGAGTCTTGATACAACAGATGAGAAAACTGAGGTTCAGAGAGGTAAAGCAATGTGCCCAATAATATGGCTATTCAGTGACTGGGATGGGACTCACATTAGGATACATCTCACAGCAAATCTGTGGTCTTACCTGACACCTTGAAGGGAAGTCCTAGGACCACTGGGGGTCCCAAGGGCATGTATGGCTGACAGTAAAGATATCAAAGTTATTCCACTAAAAATTTGCTTTTATTTGGATTTTTCTTCATCAAGAAGACAAAAACAAGTAGAAAAAGCAGCCATTTTAGACCAAATATTTCTCCCCAACAAGCCTGCTTTGATTCCGGAAATTTCTCAGTTAGATACTCTTCCAAGGCAAGAATCTCTGTACTTCTGCTATTCTCCCATCTACTTAAGACATCTTTGACCTGCCATCTGCTTATCCAGTTTCTGTCCATCTCTCAGGGATAGAGGGAGGGTTTCCTCCTCTGTGAAGCTAGGTCTGACCCCCTTAGAAGGGAGCCAATACCTGACCTTCATCTACACGTGCAGCCTGTCCCTGCTCAGGGCACATGAAAGGAGGTCTCAGGCAGTGCCCACGTGCTGGGTTCACATGCCTGGGCTTTGGTCACATCTTGGAGATCCAGTCCCCTCCTGGGCCTTGCTACCAGCCGGCCGACTTCCCATGGTTCCCAGCCCACAGGGGTCTTCTTGAGGCCATCCAGGCAGCTGGCATTCTTGTTAATCCTGCCTGCTCAGTACTACCTACCCCAAACCCCAGAAGGCTTGTCAAGCTCCCCTCCTGACCTTTGCTGGCCACCCCACAGCACTACAATGAGTCATATCATCCCTTGTGTCAGGACTCTATTTTACCCCTCCAGCAAGTATCCAAGCAAAGACTCTTCTATCATGGTTTAATGCTCATTGGCTCTTAATTTCTAAGCGGCCATAAAGGGCAATGTTCACCAGCATGACTTTTAGAGTCAGATTGCCTGGGTTCAAATCCCGGCTCTGCTGCTTTCCAGCTATGGGACCTTGGACAAGCTACTTAAATTCTCTGTGCCTCATGTAGAGAACAGAGATAATAATAGTGCCTACCTCACAGCAATGCTGTGAGAATTAACAAGCTTAGCAGAGTCCCTGGCATAGGTCCTGCCACGTGCTGTGTCCCTAGGAGCCCAGCTGTCCCAGGCTTCTGAAACAGTGTCTCAATCGTTGGTTCAACAGTGTGTTTTGAACGCCTACTGTGTGTCAGCCATAATGTGAGAACAGAGTTATATCTTGGGCTGTGGTGAACAGGACAAGCTCTTCCACGATGCTAGGGGGCAGGGATGTCAATACATAGTAACTGATTCCATGTGAACCTTCTTGACCACAGAGGCCGATGCTAAATGTAATAGTTCTTCATTCAATTCCTATTGTCATCATCTCATCTGATATTCCCATGCCTGATTATGGACCCAAGAAGCTCTTGCATCAGGTCCTGTTCATCTGATCCTCCTTTTGTTATAACTATCACTCCTCTCGTCTCTTTGTAAGTGTGGACCTAAGGCTCAGAGAGATTAAGTGACTTATCCAAGATGACACAGTATTCAATGCATGGACTCAAAGCTGGGATTTCTGCTTTCCAGGCCAGTTGTGGCTGTCATGCTCAGCTCCAGGGGAATCATTCATAGGAAATGGAACCCCTGGAGTTGGGAGTGAATCTAAGCAGTATCTAGCAAAACCCAGAGGCTTCAGGCCAGCAAGTGCAGACAGAAGTTGCTAAGAGTGCGCCTAGGGCAGCGGTTCTCAAGCCTGCCTGGGAATTAGATCACCTTGGTGCTTAGGCCCTGTTCAGGCAAATTAGATCCGAAATGTGGAGGTCAGGCAGGAGCGTTTTTAAACCCCTCTCCCCTACTCCCCAACAGTCCGGATGTTCAGCCTGCAATCACTGCTCTAGTTCCTTGTCACTCCAAGTATGGTCCCTGGACCAGCAGCATAGGCCTTGTTAAGAGCTCATTAGCACTGGCCTGGGAGATTGCTAGAAATGTAGAGTCTCTGCCCTGCCCCATGTCAACTCAGTCACAACCTGCGTGTTTTAACTGCAGTCTCCAGGGCATGAGTAAGTAGAGCTGGTCTTGCGGAGGACAGAAGCCACAGAATACAGATTTCATCCCACTTGGACCCAGCCCTAATGTGGGGAGATTTCTCTGTGGGTGAGTAACATGGTTTGGATGTGCATCCCCTCCAAATTTCATGTTGAAATGTGATTCTCAATGTAAGAGGTGGGGCCCGGTGGGAGGTACTGGATCATGGGCAGAATATGAATGGCTTAGCACCATCCCCTTGGTGTGAGATCTGGTTGTTTAAGAGTCTAGGACCACCCCCTTCTCTTCTTGCTCCAGCTTTGGCATGTGACATGATGGCTCCCTGTTGCCTTCTGCCTCACCAGAACCAGATGCCAGCACCGTGCCTCCTGCACAGGCTGCAAAATGGTAACACAATTAAACCTCTTTTCTTTATAAATTACCCTGTCTCAGGTATTCCTTTGTAGCAACGTGAGAATGAACTAACACAATAAGGTTACCAAATTTAGTAAACAAAAGTACAGGATGCTCAGTTACATTTGAATTTCAGATAAACAACAAGTAACTTTTTAGTGTAAGTATGTTCTGTGTAATATGTGGGATATACATTTACTAAACTTCTCATTGCTTATCTGAAATTCAAATGTCCAGTGAAGGAGGAAAAGGGTAGGAGAGCCCAGAGAGGAGACAAAAGGGTGGGGTCACTGCACATAGTGGCCAAGAGCTGCCGGGACTAGTGCATAGGATGATGGGAGGTGGCAGGTATGGGCAGTACTGTATCCCCAATCAGGCACAAGACACAGCAGCCTCTTCCAGAAATCCCCTTTGGCAAGGGCTCTCCAGCTGAGCTTCCTTGGAGACCAGGGGAGGAAGAGCCCACTGTTGCCCCCACCTCTCCAGGTCAGCCCATCCCCTAGAGACTGCTGACAGCTGGGAGAAGGGTGCAGGCTGCAGGCCACCCGAGGTGCCTGCCCCGACCCTGGCTTTCATTTTTAATGAGCCATTTTCCAAGTGCTTCACAAGCAGGCAGGCAGGCATTGTTTGCAGCCAGCAGGGGAGTCCTGAGCCGGCTGTTAATGGGTTTCCCTCAGCTCCCCCTCCTTGCCTGGGGTCTGCACAGCCCCTTTGGATGAAAGGAGCCCTCTGCAGAGGGCATAGTGACCATGGGCATGGCAGCCTCTGTCCTCTGTTCGGGCTGTCAAAGCCTACCCCAATCTGCCTGGGGAATGCCTTCATGAGTGCCAATTAGAGTTGGGACATTATGTGTGTGATTTCAGAAGCCAGTGGAGTTGAGACACTCAGAACGCAGCAACTTCTGCATAAAGCAGGTACCTAGAGAGCTGACCCTGAGAGGAGCACCAATTGAGAGGAGCTCAGCAACAGCTGCAGTTTGCTGGGGGTAAATTGGCAAAACCAACGCTGGATGAGGCTCACAGGACTTGGGGATTTTTGAAAATTCAAAACCCCAATAGGACACAGGGAAATGGCAGAAGGTTTTCTGTGATCTAGTGAGGAAAGCAAACCTGAGGGATCGTGTATTTGGATTCACATAGAGTGAAAGTCCTCCTCACAGGGACTCATGATGTCCAAGGTCGTCAGTTTCTCCTCCTGCTCTCTGCAACCTGCCTGGTTTGAGTGCAAAGAGCACTGGCCTGGTACTCAGGAGGCCCCAGCTTTGCCACATGCTAGCCTCAGGACCCCCAAGAAGCACCTCCCACATTGGGCCTCAGTTTCCTCATTTTGGGCAAAGTGGGAGGTAAGGAGATAGACCAGACGGAGCCTGTGTTCAGCCCCAAATCCCACACTCCCGGTAGGAAGGCTGGCTCCTCATGGGCATGGAGAGATCAGCCTCTCCAGGGAGCTGCGCAATTGTGCTCCACCCCCATTCCCACCCCATCCAACTGTTGAGAGAATCTCCAGGCTGGTGAACTCAATGGACCTGTCCAGCTCTGATACTTAGGGATCTCAATTAGCTTCTTGCCCCCTTCCCCTAAAGCAAAACTCAACTGGAAAGATTTATAATCAAGGCCTTGGAGAGGCCCTGTGGATGGAGGATAGCCCTTCAGGTCTACCCAAGCACAGGAAGCGCCCAGCCCCCGTAAGAAAGGATCAGCAATTTTCACTGTCCTCACTCCTCTTTTCTTCAGGGAGCCGCAACATCAACTCTCCAGCCCTAGAGACCTGGCCACAGGCTTCCCACTCTCCCGCCCGGACCCTGGCTCACACCATCAACCACCTGGACACCCGGCTCCTGCTGGGTTTAAAAGAACACTCCCTTGCTCATGTTTTCCCTTCCTTACAGACAAAATAGAATTGGAATTTCCAAAAGAATGTTACTAAAAATCTTCATGGAAAATAGAAGGGATTTGTTTTCGTTTTTGTTTTAAAGGACTTTGAAAAGAATGAGCCTTCCATGTATGGGTTTAGGAGTAGGAGCTGCCTGAAATGGGGTCACGGGTGTCCGAAGAGCCCAGACCCCTTCTCCCCACCACTCCTTCTCCACCCCCAACCCCCAGCCTGAGCAGGCAAACACAGGCTGTGATGGTAGCAGGAAGGCTGCTGCAGCATGGGGGTGATATAGTTTGGATGTTTATCCCCTTCAAACCTTGCGTTGAAATGTGACCCCCGGTGTTGGAAGTGGGGTCTAGTGGGAGGTGTTGGATCATGGGAGTGGATTTCTCATGAATGGCTTTGTGCCTTTCCCTTGGCAATAAGTGACTTCTTGCTCTATAGTTCACAGGAGAGCTGGTTGTTTTGAAGAGCCTGGCATCTCTTGCTCCCTCTCTTGCCATCTGATACGCCAGCTCCCCTTGCCTGCCATAAGTAAAAGCTTCCTGAGGCCTCACCATAAGCCAAGCAGATCCTGGTGCCATGCTTGCACAGCCTGCAGAACTGTGAACCAAATAAGCCTCTTTGTAAATTGCCCAGCCTCAGGTATTCCTTTATAGGACTAACACAGGAGGCAATGAAGATACCTCGTTCCACATGATGATGAGCAAGTTGCCACACCTCCCTGGGCCTCAGTTTCTGACCCTGTAAAATGGGGATATGTGTATCCATCACACATGGTTGCTGTGAGAACTGTGTGAAACAATACATGCAAACTTGTCTTGCACATAAAAGACACTCAACAAGGCAGGTGCAGCGGCTCATGCCTGTAATCCCAACATTTTGGGAGGCTGAGGCAGGGGATCACTTGAGGTTAGGAGTTCAGCCTGGCCAACATGGAAAAACCCTGTCTCTACTAAAAATACAAAAATTAGCCAGGTGTTATGGTGGGCTCCTGTAATCCCAGCTACTCGGGAGGCTGAGGCAGGAGAATCACTTGAACCCAGTGAGCCGAGATCGCACCACTACAATCCAGCCTGGGTGACAAGAGTGAAACTCCGTCTCAAAAAAAAAAAAAAGACACTCAAAAAATATGGGCCTTTCAGCAGTTTAGCTAAAAACTGCTCCTAGCCAGACATCACAGCCAAAGCTAAAGCCTTTAGTGGAGCAGGATCTTCAACTTGTGTCTCAGCTCAGCCCTGACCTCAGTCTCTGGCACGAGGCAGTGCCTACCGTTTTGACCCAGCTCCCTAGGCCAGCCTCACCCCAATCTGATTCCAGAAACAAAACGTCTTCCCAAATGTCCTGTGTCCCCGATGCCATCACTCTGAGGATGCTAGGTCGAGAGCTTGTTTGCAAAGTACAGGGAGGCACCGGTGTTTTCGGCTGATTGGATAGGTTCCTCCTAGGTGGGTGCCACGTGCCAAGCTTTACACATGGCATCTCAGTGAATCCTCACAGCAGCCTCGATGTGACATATACTATTACCATCTCCAGCTTATACGCAATACAAGTCAACGCCCCAGGTCCTGCAGCTACTAAGGGCAGAACCAGTGGTTCTCAATCCTGGCTGACAAAAAGGATCACCTAGGGAGGTTTTGAAACATACAGATCCCAGGTCTGTCCCCGGATATTCTGACCCTGTAGGTCTGGGGTGAGCCAGGGCATCAGAATCAGAAGCTCCCAGGGAGCTTCTGAAACATGCAGCCTGGGTTGAGACAGCTCGCATTCTCACATGCAGCCTGGGTTGAGACAGCTCGTGTGACATTCAGCAGACCTTTCCCCTCTGCTGGAGGACCCCTGCCTCCTTCCTCACACCCTGCCCATCCCAGGGGCCCTACTGAAGCGCATGCGCGCACCAGCTATAGCCCCAGCCCTTCAGTCGCCACACGCGCCCTCAGCTCCAAACGCTTCCAGGCCCTCTAGATGGGGAAACTGAGGACTGAGGTGGACTTGTGACCTGCGGAGGCCCAGCTGTTTGTCTTCTGCTCTCTGCCATCCCCTACAGATACCAGCAGAACATGTCACTTGCAAAATAAAAATAAAAATAAAAAACAAACAAACCAAAACTCACTTCTGTTTTCTTCCTCTCTTCTTCCCATGGGACTGGTTGGGAACCAGCCCCCCTCACAAGTCCTCCCCTGCCCCCATCCCTCCAGATGAAGCCTCTGGACTAGAGGCCCACCTACTTGGTTCTTGGGCTTCTGGCTTCCTGGAGAGGCCCTTTCTGCCTTCTCGGCTGGTCAGGGAGGCAAGTTCCACACAGCTCCTTGCAGACCCAGGCTGCCCCAGGCTTTGAATCAGTGCTGGCATGGCGACAGGCTGTTCCTCACACTAGGAGGGTCGCATCTGCGGCCCATGTCCTCCCTCTGGTCCAGCCTAGCTCACGGGAACCTAACACTGGGCTTGGGCCCAAAGCCTCACAGTGTTCACTTATTTGCCTGAACTTGGCCCTGTTGCATACACCCCCTGGGGCAAGGGCGATTGTTCTCAATAGCATCTATTGTTTGCTGAATCCTGTGCCCAGTCTTCAGGCTCCTCACCACTTTCATTGGTTCCTAATATTCAAAGGGTCTCTCCCCAAGAAGGGCACTCCTGAGTGAGGCCCCTGCCATCTTCTGGGGCCCTGGTGTGGAGGGGGGCCAAGAAGGCCCCTTCTTCCCAGAGCCAGCATGTCACAGGTTCCAGCCTGTTCCCCTCCCCTGGCAACCAAGCCCAAGGGCTCAGCCTACTGGAGTAGGTTCTGAGCCCTCATCCCTGTAAGCACAAGGTCCAGCTGCATTTTATTTTAATAGAGAGATGGACAGAGGACGATGGGAGACAGAAAGATTTTAGCAAGCATCAGAGAGTAAGGTCGCTTTCTCCTACCATAAATTTTGTGTCAATTAACGAGTATTCATGAACGATGCCAGAATGCCTCTGTGTGTGTGTGTGTGTGCGCGCGCGCGCGTGTGTGTGTGTGTGTGTGCAACCTTGATTTGTAACCAAATCAGTGGGGCTTCCTCTGGTATTGGGAGTCTGGGTAAGTGTGCGTGTGAGCTCATTCACGTGTTCATTTAGAGAGACAGCACAGTACAGGGTTAGAAGCAAGTTTTCTGGAGCCACACACACTATGTGGGTTCAAATCCTGCCTCTGCCCCTTTAAGCCATATGGGTGTGGTCCTGGGCCAACTGCTTACCTTTTGTGTCTCAGTTTTCCCATCTGTTAAATGGGGTTAATAAAAACACCTAGCAGAGTGCCTCACACAGAGAAAGTACTTAATCGATGTTAGCTACGATTATGACCTTGGCACTAGGGGGGGACGTAATGCTAAATATTCATTCCCCACATGTTTTTTGTAGTCAAAAGGAAAGCACCATGGCACATGCAACAGTGTAGGTGGATCTGAATACATTAAGTGAAACAGGCTACAGTGATTACATACAGCATAACAGGCTTTGAATAAGGCTAAAAGTAATTATAATAAAATGTATATTTTTAGTAATATATGTAAGTGGAATAAAATGGTTGCCTTGGGAGGCCCGGGAATATTTGGATGTAGGCTTTTGTCCAATCCTACCTTTGTTTTGGGCAATGGGCTCTTGGGTGCTTATTACATTAATAAAAACAACCAAGTAAATACATAATTAAATAAAGGCAGCCCACGCACAGACCAATAAAGAGATTGTCACATGCCAAATATTGTGGTTAAATACTGATAGTTCAAAAGCAGGGAAAATAAACAAATACACAGAGTGACCGTTGCAGGCTAGAAAGTGTCTGGGCCCTGAGTTTACATCAGTGAATAGAATAGAAAAAAAAAAATTCCCAGCCTCTGGGAGCTCACATTCCAGTGCAGGGAGACAAGAGTAAGCAAAAGATAAGATGTTGATATCCAAGTGTGTTAGGAAGAGAAATGAGGAAGATTCAGGCGACAGGAAGTAGACAGGCAGAGAAAGCCTCACCGAGAAAGGGATATGCAAGCAAAGTGGAGAAGGAGAAGGAGGGGTCATGAGGGTTCTGGAGGCCAAGCTTCCAGGCAAAGGGCATATCCCAGGCCAAGGCCCTGAGGCAAGAATGCGCTAGCACAGGGGGTTCAGTGTGGCAGGAGTGGAGTGAGGGGGAAGTGGGGAGACGGGTAGGTGGGAAGATGGAGCAGGTCGTTTGGCTCTTGCAGGCTGCTGTGGGGACTTGGCACTGACGGAGTGACATGGTGGAGAGGGGGCACTGGAAGGCTCCAGCAAGGTAGGAAACATCTGACACATGTTAGAGGATCCTGCTGGCCGCTCCACCTAGGAGAGTTGGGGGTGGAGGCTAGGAGGCCAATCAGCAGGCTATTGTACTAATCCAGGTGAGAGGTGACGGCTGCCAGCACCTGAGAGATGACAGTGGAAGAGGTGAGAAGTGGCCAAACCCCGGATATCATGATGACACAGCTGTTTCTCTGCTGGGGGCTCCCAAGCTGACAGCCAAGGCCAGATATGCAATACAAAATCTCCCCTAAATGCTACATCAGAGGCCAAGCCCAGCGGGCACTTCCTGTCTCCTTCCCTCCCTTGCAGCTCTCAAGGGCACTTGTCAGCTGCAGGAAGTGCGCTGGCAGCCGCGGCCCTGCTCCTCAGACCCTGGCTCAGGCGGCCACCACCTCTGATTCCACATGCTCCTTCCCAAGTCCTCCTACAGCCAGCCTGACCAGAAACCCTGACCATCTGCGCGGCCAGGGCACTGACTGTCCTTCCCCACCCAGGGTCTGCCAGCCCCATGACTGCCCCCTTGAGTTTCAACCAAGGGTCCTGTTGTGTCTTCATTATAGGCCTCAATGTGGCCAGACTGTTGGAGCCCAGGAAGGTTTAGGTTTAATGTCAGTGGTTCTCTACCTTGGCTGCCCACTGAAATCACCTAGAGAAATTCATAAATTATTGGTGCCTGAGTCTCACCCCCGAGACTGTTATAATAGATCTGGCATACAGCCTCGGCACTGGAATTTTCTCAAAGCTTCCAGGTGATTCTAACATGCAATCCAGGGCAGGGAACCACTGCTCAGGTGGCTTGGTCTAGCTCCCTGTCCCTCTCCCTGGTGGGCGCATCATGCCACAAACCTCCCTTCATCTGCTTGCTCTCCTAGACAAAGCCCTGGCTGGTGCATCCTCTACAGACATGAGGCACCTCTGGAGGGCTCGCTCGGCCCAGAGATGAGCTGACTATACCCATGCTGGCAGGCACTGTGCTGGGTAGAGCATGTACCCACCTACCTTACATGATGGGCTGGAAACTGGGGACTTTTTGCAGGGCCACCTCGCAGCCTGGAGAGTTGAGTGGATACCCAGGACCACCAGCTTCCCCAGGCTGCTTCTAAAGCCAGAAAAGCCCTGCAGCTCCGATACATGTAATCAAAGCTGCACTGGATTGCTTCCCCTCCCCCACTCCTCCCCATCCCCATCCTTGTTCCTTTAGGACTAGGACTTGGGATGCATTTTTATTAGACTTTCCCTAGGTGAAAATGGTGCTGGGCTAGGGGTGGGGAAACTGGATGGAGTGTGATTTACACTTCCCCTGCATCCTCACACCTCCCAAGGGCAGCCAGCCTCGGCAGCCTGCTCACAGAGCCACTGCAGATGGGCTGCACGGTGCAGGCTGCATGCTGATCTGCTCCAGCCGAGAGCAGGATCTCTGCATGAGCACCCCCATCTCAATCTCCAATGAGCTAGAGGCCCTTTGGTAAATGGGATAGAGGGAGGTGTGGATGCTGATGTCTCTAAGGTTCTGGCAAAGCCAACACTCGGAGAAATTACTCTTATTCCCCAGATCCCATTCACATCGGATCAAGCTGCCCCTATTATATTTTCTCTTTGCTCCAAACAGCTCCTTTGATTCACACCTGCCTCTAAGTTCTATCTCTAGGCCTCCATCCCTGCATAGCCCCAAACAAGAGAGGCCATTTTCCCTAGATAGAGGCTTCCTAGCTGCCTCCTGCCCTCCTTAGAGACGATGGCCTTCATCGGATTAGTTTCAGTGGACTTGGCTTGCCCATAGCCCTCCTAGAAACCCTACACATGATTTCTCAGTCTCAGCACTGACACTCTGGCCTGCTGTGTCAGGTGGGGAGAGGAAGGGAGGCTGTCCCAGGCATCGCAGGATGTCTAGCAGCATCCCTGACCTCCACCTACTCAATGCCAGCAGCACTCCCCTCCCAAGTCTGGGACAGTCCCAGAGCTCACCACCAAATGTTCCCTGGAAGAGGGTGGGCAAAATTACCCTGGCTAAGCAACACTGTACTATCGCAATGTGACGGGAGACCTTTGCAGGGCAAGGACCATGTCAGCGCTTCTGAGACCTCAGCCAGTGGCCAGTTCAGAAAACCAAGCTCTGATGATCAAAACATAATAGATGTTGGCGTGGATGTGGTAAAAAGGGAACACTTCTATACTGTTGGTGGGAAGGTAAACTAGCGCAACCACTATGGAAAATAGTGTGGAGATTCCTTAAAGAACTAACAGTAGATCTACCATTTGATCCAGCAATTCAACTACTGGGTATCTACTCCGAGGAAAAGAAGTCATTATATACAAAAAAGATGCTTGCATTCACGTGTTTATAGCAGCACAATTCGCAATTGCAAAAATGTGGAACCAACCCAAATACCCATCAATCAACGAGCAGACAGAGAAACTGTGGTGTATATATATATATATATATATATATATATATGACGGAATACTACTCGGCCATAAAAAGGAATGAATTAATGGCATTCATAGCAACCTCGATGGGACTGGAGACTATTATTCTAAGTGAAGTAACTTAGGAATGGAAAACCAAACATCATATGTTCTCTTTCATAAATGGAAACTAAGCTGTGAGCTTGCAAAGGCCTAAGAATAATACAATGGACGCTGGGGCCTCGGGGGAAAGGGTGGGAAGGGTGAGGGATAAAACACTACAAATTGGGTTCAGTGTATACTGCTCGAGTGCACCAACATTTCACAAATCACCACTAAGGAACTTAATTATTTAATCAAACACCACCTGTTCCCCAAAAACCTATGGAAATAAAAAAGTAGAACAAAATATCAATTAAAAGAAGAAGAAAGCCAGGTTCTGCATTAAGGAATGGTATGATCTTGTGAGGAGGTCTCACTGGGCTTCAGGGTCACCTTCTGGCCAATATTTGTACAGGGCTGGTACTACGCTAAGTGCCTTCTACGGATTTTCTTATATAATCCTCACAACATTCCTCCGAGGAAGGCTTGGTCCCTATTTTACAGCTGGAGAAATTGAGCCTGGGGGAAGTTAGGCAACTTGCTCAGGAGCACACAATAAGACAACGCAGTTTGACTCCAGACCCCATGGTCTCACCCACATGGGTCTTATCCATGGTCTATACTCCCTCCCTTAAAGCAGGGAGCAGGCCTCAGATGACCACCAAAGTCCTTTGCAGTTCTATGACTTTGCCATCCTTTTGATTTTGCTGCTACAAAATGAGAGTTCCCTGGGGGTCCTGTATTCTTTGTATTTCCCTGCCCCTTTAGGACACAGCTTGTTCACACCTTCCTTCATCCAGTGGTTTAACATGCTCCTACTGTGGGCTGTGCAGTCAGCCAGGATTCGGCAATTCAGTTGTCAATGAGGTGTGGAGTTTACCCTCCAGTGAAGAGGCAGATATTAAACATCTACTTATAACTGTAAATAAATGAGACATTTATTTACAACTGTGATGCTACGGTCTGAATGTGTGTATACCCCCAAAACTTATATGCTGAAATCCTAATCGCAATGGTGATGGGATTAGGGCCTTTGGGAGGTGATAAGGTCAGAAGGGCAGAGCCTCATGAATAGAATTAGTGCCTTTTTAAAAGAGGTCCCAGAGAGCTGCCTTGACACTTCCACCATGTGAAGACACTACGGGAAGGCACCATCTATGAGAAAGTGGGTCCTCTCCAGATACCAAATCTGCTGGCACCTTGATCTTGGACCTCCCAGCTTCCAGAATCATGAGCAGCAAATTTGTTGTTTGTGAACTCTCAGTCTATGCTATTGTTACCACAGTCCAAATGGACTAAGATGCTTATAAACAGGGGCCCAACCCAGCCCAGAGGGCCAGGGAAGGGACCATCTAGCTGCTGTCTGATGGGTGAGCTAGAGTCAACCCAGAGAAGGCGAGGAAGGCCATCACCCCAAAAGAGCAGTATGCACACCACCCTAAGAGGGAAAAGAGTACGATGTGCTGAGCCAGGATCTGGGGTTCAGGTGTCAATGAGGCATGCAGTTTACCTTCCAGTGAGGAGGCGGATTAGGAATTAAACATCTATTTACAACTGTAAATAAATGAGACATTTGTTTACAAATGTGATGCTACGGTCTGAATGTATGGATACCCCCAAAATTCACATGTGGAAACCCTAATCCCTAGGGTGATGGGATTAGGGCCTTTGGGAGGTGATGAGTTCATAAGGGCAGAGAAACTAAAAGAGAAGAGGATGCTAGAGGAGGCTGATGAGGTGAGCAGGACCTTGTGGGCCCTGATAAAAATTTCTTGCCTTTATCCTGAAAGCAAGAAGAGGCTATGAGAGAGTTTAAATAAGAGAACGACACGCTCAGATAAACATACTTAGCGGAGCAATTCCTGTGTGCTGTGTGAAGACTGGGTTGGGCTGGGGATGGTGGCAGGAAATGCAGGGGGCGCTG
Source organism: Chlorocebus sabaeus (assembly GCF_047675955.1). Classification (NCBI taxonomy): domain Eukaryota; kingdom Metazoa; phylum Chordata; class Mammalia; order Primates; family Cercopithecidae; genus Chlorocebus; species Chlorocebus sabaeus. Next base: position 34,641,614 of record NC_132921.1, on the reverse strand, counting down.
TCTGGGCTGGTGCAGGGGAGGTGGTGGTGAGCTGGACCACAGGACGACTGAGGAGCAGAGAGAAGCGGCAGAGTCCAGAGGCATTAATACACAGAGCGGGCAGAGCCACCGTGGATGTGATGTGAGAGGGTGTGTGGAAGCAGGGTTGGTAGACCGGAGGACAATGGAGCTGTTTACAGGACAGAGTCAGTTCCCAGGGCTTGGGGACTATGTCAGGAGCTCCCTTTGGCCACACTGAGTTTGAAGGGTGCTGTGCATGGTAACATGGGATTGAATGACTGATTGGTCTACTAACTGATTAATTGATAAGTGATCCTGAGACTTCTTTCTAAGATGAAACTCACTTTGAGGACCCTGACTGACTCAGATACACCCTGGACAAGCACAGATAGAAAACAAAGAAGGCACACATGCAGCAGGAATGCCTTGGAGGGGAAGAGCCCACACAATGGAAATCTAAGTTGTTATTACTATTACCTTATCAGGTCTGACAAGATCACAGTCAAAGGTGGGACTGTAGCAGCCTGTAATACAATATAAAGGGGATCGCTGGTGGCAACTGGCCATTGCATTGATTCTTATTCACTCAGAAGCTAAATCACAGGGCTAATGTGAAACATGTGTGAAATACCCCTTTTTCATGCACTAGCAATGAAAGGCCTTCACAAATCTGCAGCCAAGTGAATGTACTTACTGAGTAATAGGAATGTGCACATGGGCATCATTTTATTACCACATACAGGCCCGCTTCATCAAAGCTTTGATTTCACATTGAAGAAAGTGCTCCAGCTACCCAGAGAGGTAAAGAAATGCCAGCACAAGGCCCCAGGTTGGGAAAGTGACTTTTGTTTGATATCCAAGGCCTGAGGATTTAAACCATGGAATGTCAGCATGGGACAGTATCTCAGGTCATGTAGCTCACCTGCATGACAGGTGAGGGAAGGGCTTGTGGAGGATCACCTAGTTCACCAGCAGCAGATCAGGGACTGGAATCCATCCTTTGACTAGGGCAAGCCATGGCCACTCCTAGCACCGGATTCAGGACCCATAAGTCTTCACCAAAACCACCATAGGAAACGACAGCAAAGACTATTTCTAACAGCCCAGGAAGGCAAGCAAAGGACATTGTATCTTGGCAAACATTTCGGTTAAAGTGCTGGGGGACACAGCATAAGGATCTGGGAACAAAGTCTTGTTCGCTTATCTATTTCCAGATAATGCATACCCTACCTACTTCTTTTTTTTTTTTTGAGATGGAGTCTTGCTCTGTCACCCAGTCTGGAGTGCAGTGGCACAATCACGGCTCACTGCAACCACCACCTCCTGGGTTCAAGCAATTATCCTGCCTCAGCCTCTCAAGTAGCTGGGATTACAGGTGCGTGCTACCATGGCCAGCTAATTTTTGTATTTTTAGTAGAGACAGGGTTTCACCATGTTGGCCAGGCTGGTCTCAAACTCCTGACCTCAAGTGATTTGCCCACCTTGGCCTCTCAAAGGGCTGGGATTACAGGCATGAGTCACCGTACCCGGCCTTTACCTACTTCTAAAAAAGACTGGGGGTGGTCTGTAATTAAAAACACACAACAAAATAGTTCAGACTGATATCGGATTGTAGAATTGTTCTTAACAGCAAAAAAACTGGAAATGACCCAAGTGGGTCCCTTCACAGAGAACTGGTTAAATAAACTTTGTTCATGCATATAGTGGAATACTACAGAGTGATTAAAAAAAAAAAAAAAGAAAGCTAAAGAAGTACTCTATACTAATATGGAGATATTTCCAGGGTACATAGTTAAGGAAATAAAAAAGCAAGGTACAGTACAAAGTATACAATAGGCTATGTTTTATAGGGTAAAATGGAAAACTAAGAATACATACTTCAATTTCTGTGTTTTAGCACAAATAAGCACTATGGGGACAAAAGGGGCAGGGATGGAGTAGGAAAGGACAGAGGTGAGAGTGAGAAATCTTAGTGTATACCTCTGTAAAAGCATTTGATTTTAATGCTTTGCCTATTCAAAATTCAAATCCAACTAAACACAAGAGGAAATGCAATAATAACACAAAGTATTGCAGGTGCAAGAATCAAAAATTGCTCCCTTCTGCCTTCTCAGAAAAATGGATGCAGACGATGCCATGCCTGGGGTCTCACCCTCACATCAGCCCAGAAAGTGGAGGGTGAGTCACCAGCCTCTGGCCTGGAGGAGGAGGGAACAGAGCGCAGAGAAAGCCTGGTCTGCCAGGCAGCCTGCTCAGGCTGGTCACAGTGGCCTGGCCTCCCTCTCTCTTCGTGGAAAAGATCAGGAAGGCTGGATGGCCTGGGACCTGAATCAGGCCAGTTCCACTCGAGGCCTGCCCTTCTCTGGAGGGCTATGCCCACGTCTGCTCCATGACCCACCCTTGAATCACCATCATCCTAGTTCCTGATACCCTGTGGTTCCAGGAACAACCACACTGTACTAAGTGCAGTGTTCAAATTCTCAGGACCCCACCAGCACACTTGATCCACAAATATACTCTCATTTTAAGGCAACATGGTATATGGAAAGAGCACAAGGCTGTGAGTCAGGATAGGAGTTCCAGCCCACTTTGCCATGAACTCACTGATCCCTACTCACAGCCGTGAGCACACCTGATCCACTGCTCATCCCACTCTCCCAGAGCCTTCCTCACTGTTCCCAGTCTCGATCCCAGCTTTGGCTCCAGTGCCAAAGTTCTGGGGGTGCAACGCCCCACGCCCTGGCATTGCTTAGCCACAGTACTTGGAGAAGAATCGCGGCAGATGAGAGAGGACAGAGCCCTCAGCTCAGGATGGAGGCTTCAGCTGTGCGAACATGTTCTTCCCCTCCCTGTCTCTTCTCTGATCCCTTCCTGGAGGAGAAGCGGGGCAGCCAAACAGCAAATCAATTAAAAGTTACTGCTACCACCCAGATATCCATAAATGAGGTTAAGTTAATCTGTCTGATTAATGAATTATATCCATATTACAGCCATATATATAAACAGTTTTTTTAAAGACATTAAGTGAAAACACAAGCTGAAGAACCTAATATTTAGTTGGATCCCATTTTTGTTTAATATGTATTTTCCAGATCCATGGTAACAGTATAGATATAGACAGTGATATGGATTTGGATTTGGCTACAGATATAGCAATTCCCTAAATTGTAGACAGTGATGAGCTGTGGTGATGGGGGATGGTTTCATAAGTTCCTTCACTCTCTCATAGAAGTTAAATACTTCTATGTTGTTATTTTTTTCTGATACAAAGCAGTGATTATTTTTGTAATTTGAACAAACATCTTTCAAATTTACTGCATACCTACTATACACCTGGCTGGGCTGGCCCAAATGATGTCCAAAGTAAGTCAGAGGCTCAGGGGAGGAACCCCCTCCCAACCCTGCACCATCCATCAGATGGGAACCTGGGGCCCAGCAAGGTCTCGTGGTTGGCAGCACACAGTGAGTTCATGGCAAAGCTGGGCTAGAATGCCTATCTCCTGACTCACAGCCTTGTGCTCTTTCCATATACCACGTAGCCTTAAAATGAGAGTATTTTTAGGGGAGGGGGGTTCTTGATGTGCCTGGTAGGGAAAAAGCAGTGGAAATACTGCCCCCGCCTCCCCGACCACCAAAAAAAAATAGATTTCACTTTCCAGGACTCACTACATGGCTGCCAGGTCAATATCACCACTTCCTAAAAGTCAGCCATTGACTGATGGAAGATTCCAGACAAGTGTTCATTTAAAGATGAACCATTAACCGTAAATCAAAGCCCAGAGTGAGTGCTGAGTTACAAAACTAATTAGAATAAGTGGGTAAATGGATGGCTGGTCTCAGTCCCAGTGGCCACCTGACTGTTATCCACCAGGGCTGGGAGAAGATATATTTTCTGAGTCATAAAAGCAACACAGGGTCAGAGACGGCTTCTTTAAGAAGTCTCTCTCTAATATAAAAATAATCACCACCATCTCCTCAAAAGGCAGCCAAAATGGCAGGGCACACATTGATCAATTAACAAGCGTTATTAAACCTTTCATTCCACTGAGCTTGGAAGGCACAGCGGCCTCTTCCATTTGACCACCACTTTGCAACGTAGAAAGGCTTTAACTCGTCATCCTGTTGGATCCCCTGTGCCCTGTTGCTGGTATTTTCTAACCTTCATTTTTGTGTCTGCAGAAGTGGTTAGTGACATGTTCAGGGGCGTGCAAAGCTGACAGGCAGAGCTAGGCGCTGCTGCTGCCCCAAGCCACACTCTGCTGAGGGGCTGCAGAAGGAAAAGAAACTAAACAACCTCTGAGAAAGTAAAACAACCAAAAGTACAATCCAAGCCAGTCTAGAGTTGGTGCTGACCTGTCGCCCTCCCAGACCACCTGCACTACAATGCAAATACATTTTTCCACCCTGAGATTTCCGTCTTCTGGGTGCAGTTTGTGTATGTGGGTTTGTACATATGAATACACATGCGTGCATCTTTAGTGTTTGACTCTTTGTACTCCTTGAAGTGTTTGTACCGACGCTGTCCATTAAACTCTCGCTTTAGTGTCAGTAGGACAGGCAATCTAACTATTTCCGTTTAATAGATAAGGAAGCTGAGGCTCAGCGTATCTTGCCCCATATCTTATTACTCCTTAGTGGCAGAGTGGGGAGGACAAAAACTAAAAGTTGTTGAGGGCTCACTGGATCAAGAACTGTCCATGCCATCTCATTTTGCACCTACAACAATCCCGGGAGGGAGATGTACTTTCCCCATGTCATACTTGAGGACAGCGAGGCTCAGGGGGACTGCGTCACCTTCCCCAAGTGGCAGAGCCAGAACTCAACATCAGGGCTCTCTGAGCTCAAAGCTAAGGTTCTGTGGTTGCTGTGCAAGTCCACAATGGGGGCCAACTCTGTGCTAGGCACTGAGTAAGTCCTTTCTCAAAATATCAGTACTGGCAATAGCTTATGTGTAGCCTTCTAACAAGCTCAGAGGGAGCTAAGCTCTGTGCAGGGCTCTTGAGGACAAGGCATGCCCCAGCATGTCTTTAAATCCAGGCATGGCCCAGAGCAGGGCACCTGGGCATGGGATGCACCTTGTTGAGGTCTCTACCACACTGCCATCCTTTTCTAGGGCCTTCTCTTTCATTTCTGCTGTGCAAATTAAAGGGTGATGTGGACTTTTAGGTAGCAAGAGCTCATGCCTACTGTTCACATCCTGAAAAACTCCATGCACACTCATTGAGGCGAGTCAGTGGCCCCAAAGAGCTCTCTGCACCCAAGAAACTGGGCCAGCTTCATGGTGTGCCTCAGGTCCCCTCACCTCCGCTCAAGTAACCACTGCCAGCCTTTTCCAATGTTTCCATCAGAGTTTGTTATCTCTCACTGCCCTAAGGAGTGATACAATGATGATGATGATGATGATGATGATGATAAACATTTCCACATGAAGGCCTGGGTGTCTGAGTCATTTTGTTGCTTTGTCCCCGTGGTTTCTATATTTTTATACATTAAAAAAAAAAAAAAACGAAAAGAGAGGGCAGGACTGAATGAGTGTGGGCAGGATGAGTAATCCCAGCCTTACTGGGTCCTGGTGGGAAGAAGAAAAGGGGGTGGAGACAGAATGGAAGAGAAGATGGGAGTGGCTGTGAGGGCTAGGCAGGGGGAGCATCTACTCCAGCTCCAGACAGGAAGGACTTGGGCCCCCAAGTCAGATAGCACCGAAATCCAAACAAGGGTTATGTGCTCAGCTGCAGAACGTGGGCGTGTGGAGGCGAGGGCAGTGTTCCAACCGAGTAATCCATAACCAACAAAGAGAGAGCCCATCTAAATCCGCCCCAGACTGCCAGGTCAAGGGTTACCTCCTCCAGGTGGCCTTTGCACACCACCCAAGCCAAGAGTGAGCCCCCTTTCCTCCGAACCTGAACCGCTCATTTGTCCCACGGGCCAGATGGCTTTGCTAGCCCCCTTCCCTGTGTGTTTTCATTGCTTCCTCAGTTCCATCATGAGTTCCTGAAGGACAGGGAACTTGTCTTACTGCCTCTGTGTCTTAGACAGCACCCTGCAGACAGAGCCATGCTGCATGCAAGAAATGTTTGTGGACCAAAGTCTCAGAAAATGGTACCAAATAATAATCACACAACTTATCCTTCAATCTTGGGCTTTATGCTATACAAAGCCGTGTCACATTCTTGTGAGGTAGGTGGCAAGTGATATTAAGTTCATTTTACAGATAGAAAAACTGAGGCTCGTGCAGCATGGAGTCTGAGTGGCTACCCAATGACTAATGAGTAACCAGAAACAGTTCTGGAACCCAGGTTTCTAACTTTATTCTGATTTTCCTTGGAGGGACTGAAAGTTTCTATTTCCTTTGAAGCACATAATAAATAATTTGGGGGCACACTGCATTATGATAGCCCGTCCCCATCCAAGAGGCACAGTGTATATTAGCATCACCAAGGCTCTGAAGAAATCTCTTTGGCTTAGTTCAAGGCAGCCTTCTCCAAACTTGCCTTACCCTGAAATCTTTTTGCACGTGACCCTACCATATTCTGTACTGAGGAAATGTTCTCTACTGTCACTTTCCCGAAGGGTAAACCACGCTCCCAGGACAAGCTGTACACTATAGGCATAGAAAGGCTTAAGTTAGATAAACAAAGCTCTAATGGTGAAATTTCAGGGCTCAGCCAGCTAGTAGGAACATTTCCACTTCTTTTTTAATCACTGAAATGTTCAAACAGACACAAAATGTTTGTGTATATTGTTCACTAAAATCTTTTATTCTGAAATTTTTTTCTGAAATATTTTAAAGAAAATTCTAGGCCGGGCGCGGTGGCTCACGCCTGTAATCCCAGCACTTTGGGAGGCCGAGGCGGGCGGATCACAAGGTCAGGAGATCGAGACCATGGTGAAACCCCGTCTCTACTAAAAATAGAAAAAATTAGCCGGGCGCAGTGGCGGGCGCCTGTAGTCCCAGCTACTCGGGAGGCTGAGGCAGGAGAATGGCGTGAACCCGGGAGGCAGAGCTTGCAGTGAGCCGAGATTGCGCCACTGCACTCCAGCCTGGGCGACAGAGCGAGACTCCGTCTCAAAAAAAAAAAAAAAAAAAAAGAAAATTCTAGACATCATATCATGTTGATCATGTTGTCTGAATTTACTTCAGTATATAACACTGTCGCAGCATTACGCATCCTAAAAAATTAACGCTAATTCCTTAATATTTAACCCGATTCTCTCTAACATATCCTTCTACAGTAGGTTGGCTTGAATCAGGATTCAAACAAGACTCATAGATTGCATTTGGTTCGTGCATCTATTAAGATTCTCTCAGTCTATAACAATTCCCTCTTCCCCATCCGCTTTTCCCACTGAACATCAGTCACGTTAGAGAAAGAAATAAGGTTACTGGTACTGCAAAGATCGCCCCCCCCCCCCCCCGCCGTCTGAACTTGGTGATGGCCTTCCACAAGTCCTTGGCTCTTGTATAAATTGGTGGTTAGAGCTATCGCTTCATCAGCATTAGCTTCAGTTTCCTGGTAAGACAACATTATGATCAGTGCAGTGTCCTCCCTTTCACATGGCAGCTGGCTGTGCCACTTGCAGCAAAGCATAAATTGATTTGGGGGTTTGGATGGTGGGAGGTACATCTTTTTGAGCAACTAGTCTTCTCAGTGTCTCCAAAGTTATATTATAATCTAGAATTTGGTTCTAAATACATCTCTAACCCAGGATTTGCTAATTTTCTAGGATTTCATGGAAGATGCTCTCCTACCATTCAGCTCCAAAATTCTATCAGTCTACTCTTTCCTAGTCTGTTTTTTTTGTGACCTTTTACTTCGCCTTTGGTTTTTGTTTGTTTTGTTTTGTTTGTTTGTTTTTTAAGAAAAGCCATTTTCCAATTACCAAGCAAGCCGGGGACCTCATATTCCCTCCAGGCCAGCCCCTACCAGTGACTCCATGGGCTCAACAGTCCATGGCTTCCTCCCCTCATCTCTTACAAGACAAGTCAGAATCTCAAGGAGAACAACGACACATAGTTGAACATGATAAATATGCATCCCAAATTTTTAAAAACCAAATTACACAAATCAAGCTTATTCTGAGAGGTTCGTTTTACCAGGGGTCTCTAGTGCTCCAATCAGCATAATTAAATAGTAAGATCTCTCTAGAATTGATTGTGGTTTTCACATTTTTTTGAATCCAAGGACCATTTCAGCAAGATGATTTTAAGCTAATAAGAACCCCCAAATTAGAAACTAATTAAGGAGATGGAAAATACAAATGTATTTGTTTTTAGTTGGGTACTATTTTTATCAGAAGAATCATGAAAAATTAAAATTGTTAAATACTCATATGAAGGTTGTCAGTCAAGGGCAATGTGGCTTTCTTCCTCTCCCTGCTGCAAAACTTAAGGTGATACAGCAGAAGCTGCTCCCCCTGGGCTCCCAGGAAGCAATAAAGAGACTAATTTTAAAGAAACAGAATTTACACACTGCTAGACTCGGTGAGGAAAGAGTGTTGCCATAATTCTCTCAAATCTTTAGCAAGTAAGATCCACAGCGCCTGTTACTTTTAGAGTGCATGTACACCTGGAAACAGGATTAAATCATTGCAGTACAGGCTCTCGTGCCCATTTAACAGAGGAGAACATTAAGGTCTGGGGAACTTAAAAGAACTGCACTGGGTCACATAGCAAACTAAGAAAAAGCCAGGTCGATAACCTTATCCAAATGTGCTCGAGTTTGTGACACCCCCCTCTGCATTGTCCCCCAAATGTGCCATAGATCATCTTTTGAAATAGATGTTAAGTCACAGTGACACTGGTTTGAAGGACTCTTTTAGGATTCGTGACAGCCTTGAGAGCTCAGGCCCCAGGAGAGCCAGCAGGAAGCGGCAGCCAGCTGCTAAAGGGGGCGGGGGCTCTCCAGTCTAGAGAGGCAGGCAGCAACACGAGTGACCCAAATACCACTGCGGCGAGCATCAAAGGCCCATTAACCCAACCACACACAGTCAAATGTGGACCCAACCTTGAAAATGCTGTCTCAATGCCCAGGCCCGGAGAATTTCCATTTATCCTGCAGACTTTGCCCTGATTCCAGTGCAGCTTAAGCCCAGTTACTCTTCAAGTCACCCACCTGCACCTCCTGATCCTACTCCCTCCACGCCAGGCCCAGAGGACATGGGATTTGCCTGGAGCCCCCATTCCCTATCACAGAATCCTCACCAGACCCAAGCCAGGGAGGCAAGGAGGACCTATAGGACTTACTTAGATCCATGGCTTGCTCCCAAGTCCCAGGAAGGATGGATTATGAGCTTTCACAATCATCTAGGTGGATTCCAAACTCAGGAGGATTGGCTAGAGACCCCACGCACACAACAGGCTGAGGGAAAGTAAAGATGTCAGGGAAACCTACCGCTGCCATGAGATCCTTCCCCTCTCCCAAAGGAGAACAGGAGGCAAGGGGTTAATTCAGAGGCGCTCACCCGGGGGATAGAGCACCTAGGGGGAGCACCTCATGGAAACACCTAGCTGAGTCCTATGGCAGCACCATCTGCCGTCAGATGCCAAGAGAAGGGGCACCTTTTAAATCAAATGTGCAGCCTCAAACTCAGCTCCCAGACCAGAAAACACCCCCAGGTAGGGAACTAAGAGTCTCAATAACATTTGATAACTTTACAAAGGACCTTCACATACATTATCTCACTTGAGGCTCAGAAAAAACCCAGAAGGCAGGAACTATTTAACTCATTCTTCAGATGGGGCTGGGTATAGGGGAATCTGGCCTTGTGACCACCGGCCAGGTACCAGCTACATGTGTCAGGGTGCCAGGTCAGTAACGCTATGTAGCGATTACTGCTTTGTGCTGCTGTTGGGGGTCAGTGGCCAGAGTTGCCATTCATAGGATCATAAAATGTGTACCCCCTCCAGTCCCAAAAAGAACAGCCATATTTTGTGACAATAAGATCTGGACTCCCTACCCTAAGGGGAAGTTATCTGAATTTTTCTTTCTGGGAAAAGCAAGGGGACATGGTAAGGTAGTAACAGGCCTTTGTTTCAAAGACTGAGGCTGGGAGGCAGGAGAGAGAGGGATGAAGGACATGGAACTTTCAGAGAAGGATCGCTGGGCTGGATCCCAAGAGAGGTGGGATGACTTGGGACCTGGAGTGGCTGGCAACCCTCACTCCACTGGAGTGTAGTGCCTGGGTGCTGTCCGCCCCCTAGAGATGGTGGCCTGGGAACTCCAGCCTCCCCTGTGGCAGAGCTGGCATAGATAGAGCACCAGTTGGCTGCAGGGGCCTGCCCCCTCCAGCTGACCACACAGGTCTGGATAAAGGGGCACCACAGGCAGCTGTCACCACCAGGGGCTAAGGCCCAGGCTCACCCCTCCCCATTTGTGCTGACCTGCAAAGCGGCCCGGTTCTCATGCAAAAGGAGAGTGGAGACAGAACTACAGAAATGCCAGTTAGGAAACTTTCTGCCAAACTTAGCCAAGAGGAAAACCCGAATTTGTTTTTATTCGATTTAGGAAAATAAAAAGAATTATTTCTTGAAATTGAGTGTCACAGAGCAATAATTCATTATTTTATTTAGTTACCTCATAGTTACATAGATAGAATTTATTAGTTCCAGTTTCAGGGAAGCTTCTGAGGCTCAGAGACCTTCAGGAACCACCTGAAGGTCCCAGACCCAGCAAGTGGCAGAGTCCTGAACCCAGCTGCTGAGACCTGGAGTCAGGGCTGGTTTGAGAACGTAAGTCACCATCTAGAATAAGTGATTCAAGACATCTCTTATTATCCAAGAGAATGTCCCCAGGGATTCATTATAGACATTTCATAAGAAGAGAACGTAATAATAAATCCTGATGTCTAGCTCAGGATACCCCTGGCCCCTGGGTGCTCCTTGGCAAGATATCCTAGAGTCTAGATTGTTGCTATCCAACACAGTTGCCACTAGCCAACTTGAAATGTGGCTGGCCCAAACTGAGATGGTGCTATAAGTACAAAATACACTGTAGACTTCAAAGACTTTGTATGAGAAGAATGTAAAATATCTCAGTCATAATTTTTATGCTGATTACATGTTAAAATGATAATATGTTAGACCTACTGAGTTAAATGAAATATATCATTAAAATTAATTTCCCTTGCTTATTTTTACTTTTTTAAATGCTGCTACTACCACATTTAAAATGACACACGTGGCTTGCATCTGAAGCCCGCCCCCAGTGGCTATTGGGCCACCTCACTCCAGGTCACAAGTCTTGCCTTGGTTTCTTGCATACTCCTCCCCTTGAGTTGGAAGACAAGGAGTCAAGACTCTCCAAGCATTCGGAGAATGTCCTCTTTTCTCAACACTTCTCTAAATTCCTGGCCCCACCCCTCCTGCCTCTAGTCTTTCTGTGTGCCTAGCAACTGCCAAAGCACATAAATGCAGTGACCATTTCCGAGTGGTAGGGTCCACCTAAATCACATTTTCTGTGGCCAGAGAAATTTTGATAACCGGTTTTCAAAGCACAGGCCCCCAACCCTGTTAGCAGTCAGAATCCCTGGAAGTTAGAAGGCACTTCTCCCAGCCTTCCTGGCTCTCACCCCCGCCAGACTCTGAGCTTCTCCAAAAACAGAATCATGGAAACAAAACTAAATGTACTGATCACTTATTATGGTGCCAGCTGCTGTCCTAAGTGTGTTACATGTTTTATTTTATTTAATTCTCCCCACTAGTCTATGAGTGAGATAGTATCGTCCCTGTTTTTGAAGATAGAAGCTTGAAGCCTCCAGAGGTCTGGACCAGGCTCCACACTCCCCACCCCGGAAGCAAACCGCGGCTCATTCTCTGTATTTCTGGCACTGAGCACAGTGCTTGGTGCACAACAGGTAATCAGTAAACATTGGTAACATAGGAGAAGAGCGTTTGACAGACCCAGTCCTTGGCTCTTTCTGGCCTTCATCAGGAGGCATGTTGCCCATTAGCCTCCTAAGATTACAAACTTGAAAGTCCTCACCCACCTACCTCCAGGATTGGATATCTTCTGCTTCTATCCAGTACCCCATCACCTCCCACCATGATGCTCCCCAGCTTCAGCCTGGGGAGGTCCCCAGCCAAGTCCAAGAAGTACAGACCACTTGCCCCACTGAGAGGTGGGGTCTGGGGATAGCCCAGGACCAGTCCATACAGGTCATATTTAGGCCAGCTCCCTAGCTCAGCCCCTCCAGTCATAGCCAGTCTCTGACTACCCCTTGCCAGAGACCCTGGAGCTCAATTCTTCCTCCATTTCCTTATATAGACAGGAGTCCAGTTCTGAGCCCACCTAGCGCCTTTGGTTGATCCACTTCCTAGAGCTGGGCTCGGCTTTCTAGATTCCTTCTTCAACTTATCCTTTCTGCCTAATTTAGAACAAGGCCACCCAGAAGTCCTAATGTTCTGCTCCTCCCCATCCCTTGGCTCTGACCCTGGGGACCCTGACACTGGCCTGCACTGAAAAGGAATTTACCACACCCTCTTGGGCCTCCTGTCCCAGGCCACTGGCCCTTCTCCCCTTGCCCTGGTCAGTTTCCCAAGACCCCAAGCTATTTTTGCCTCCACCCCAGCCTACCATTTTCCCCACAGTGGAAGTTGCCAGGGTGGTACCTCATATGACGCACACAGCAAAGACCAGAAAATCCATGGGAACGCACTCTGCCATTGGATCAGAACCCACCTTTGGGGTCTCCAGCCTACTGGCTGGCCCCTGTCCTTCTAGTCTCAAGGCCCTGCCTTTTAGGCCTTAGAGACTTGCTTGGTGCTTCTAGGCTTGGCTGACTTCCCTGAATCAACTGCTAGACCCAAAGTATCCGATAGACCCCTACTGTCCTCTCCAGACCCCTACCCATTACCTCATCCACCTTTGATCATCTGCTAATTGCCTGGGCATTCTTGAAAGAATGGGAAGACACAAAGCCTTTTGTTTTTAACAAGCAGGACTCACCCATCACCACACCTGTCATTTGACATATCTGAACCAGACCTAAAGGCTTCCCAACCACTGAGGTTTCCAGGTCTATCCCTCACACGTCAGGGACACAATGAAAGAGCTTCTTCACTTGTTGTTGCCTCTGTTTCTCCACTGGCATGAACTCCCTGTTTCCCACAGAAGCTGATGGGGAATAATGACTTCTTGATTTGTTACTCTGAGTTCCTCAAATATGACATGCTACGTCCATAAAGGCCTCAGGCCTTCCCATAAGGCATAGGAAGTGAACCCATCTGATGCTAAATCTTCCGGTGCTTGGCTCCAGCAAGCACATGGGGCAGAAACTAATAACTATAAAGCATCCATCTATCATCTTATCAGGCCTTAGTGTGCTTTGTTTGCATAGTTATCTTCCCACGGGTTGACATTTTATGCTTACCGCAAGTTGATGTATTCTCCTACCTGCCATATCATTCATAAAGGATAGACAAGCCTCAGGTTCATTACCTGTCATTACACCATGTACACGTCACCAGGGGCCAAAACATTGATTCTTCTTGGATCTCCCCAGCAGTGCAGCCCCAAACGCCAAGGCTCCAGGTCTAATGGGCGTGGATTCTGCTCATGCCTCAGGCCCTGGGTGGACTCCACGCCATCACTTCTTGCTCTTGTGGCTGACCCACTCCTCAGGGTTGGAGAGAGCTTCTGAGCTCCCAGCTGCTCAGAGGGGATCTGCAGGAAGAACAGAGGCCTCCATCACCTATCAGGGCCAGAAACACATGTCCAGGTTTTAGCTGTTCTTGAAAATTCTAGCCATCCTCCTCTTTCTCTTTATTATTAGGGTCTGCAGTTCTTCATGACTATACCAACTCGATCTCATCCAGGGTTTTCACCGACAGTGTCCTGCCCACCAACCCAGGCCTAGGCCTCAACACACACACCCACCGCACACACGTGCACACATACGCCCTTCATTCCTTTCTTACCTCTGCATACTTCATTTCAACTGCCTGAAAGACTCACCTTCTAATCCTGCATCCAAACCCTAGCCATTGTTCAGAGTTTAGTCCAGACTGGCCAACAGAACCTCCCTCACGCTGTTCCATCACCCCAGGAAAGAGAAAGGAAACGCATGTTCTCACTCCATCTGTGAGATGTACATAGAAGTGCAAGGACACATCTATGTGGAACATTCCTTAACTCTTCTAGCCCAGGTATCCCAAGCAAGGCTTCTGGTGTTCTGTAGTTTGTAGGGGGCTCCAGGTAGGACATCCCACCTACGGCTGATGATGAACATCTTTTCCTAGTTCTTCATCCCAGAGTGAGACACAAAAGTGGAAACACAAACCTTGCTGGGATGAAGAACAGAGACACCGGCTCCACGGAGCCATCACATTTCATAGCCAAGATTGTGGCTTACGCTCTGTCAAGAGGAGCCAAAGTGCTTCTGGTTGAAGCAGCCTGCCCCAGTCTGGAGGTCTGCCTATCTCTGGACAAGTCCAAGCTGGCTACAGCCCTGCGTCTCTGACCAGGCACAGTCTCCAGCTCTTGGGGGTGAAAGGGGTAGGCTCCTGGGGTGTCCATCTGGCTGTGACTCGCAGCTGCACCTCAAACATGGGCTCCTCCAGGCTTCAGTGGGCCATTGCTGAGAAGAGACTGTGGCAGACGAAGAACATCCATCAGGACACCCAGGATTGCAGACAAAAGGAAGCCCCAGGGACAGGGGTGAGAGTGGCAAAAGAAGGAAGAAACACATATATAATGGTTAGACTCTTCAAGCTGCTTTTGCATCCATTGGGGATCCATTTAGTTTCTCAGTAGTTCTGTGGAGGGGTGTTTGAAAGACTAGGAAACAGATGCACAGAGAGGTTGAGAAGCTTGCTAAAGGTCACACAGTAAGTAAGTGAAACAGCCAATTATCATTCTTTCCAGCAAGCTCCCTGGCCCTAGGTTAACTTCATCTTCCTTCCAAGTCACCTCAGGGGTGGGGGATGAGTGGGAATGGGAAGGAGAGGGACATTGGCCTGTTTGCCCTGCTGCAGGGGGGTGGGGAGAAGAGGAAAACAGTCATGCCTTTGGTTTCTTTCCTCATAGGAGGGTCGAAGAGGAGAAAGCACAGAGATAACAGAATGATAAATAAGAAAGGCAAGAATGTGGATGCTCCTAGTTAACAGGAGCAGCTCAGGCACAAAGAAATTGGCCGCGATAAACAGCCAGTGCTTTTGAAGAGGCTAGGCTGACCCTGAGCCTCCCAGCAACTTGGCCCTCTACAGCTCAGGCGCCAAGTCACTTCTGTGCAAAGCAACAGAGGTTAGAAGCCCCTTCGAAAGAGCAAAACAATTATTATTATCTCCAAAATGTGCATATACATTTCATATACTCTATGTGTGGAATATATTATTAAATAATAAAAATGAAAACAACCCATAGAAGTCAGCCCATTTGACGAAAGATCTCAGTTGCTCCTGGACAATGGGATTCTCTGCTTGATTCCAAAGCAGCTCTTCTCTTGACATAGAGAAACTCACAACCTAGGACCTTCCTACTTAGCAAGGAAAGGCAGGGCCAACCTCCTTCTGGAACAAGTAGCATAGGCCACAGGCCAGGAAACCCAGGGTACACAGGAGATCCACAGAGTCTGGCAGGAAAATGACTTCCAACCTTAATGGCAGGCATGCAGCTCAGTGCAGCCCCATGTGGCCACCACCTCTAGTCAACAGAGGACTAGATCTCCAGACTTCAGGCTCAGGGAAGAACAGAAAATCTGCCCCTTGGCATCATCGCTCTTTGTCCCAGGCTGTCTGTGGATCCTCGTTCAGCCTTGGGACTTTCAATGAGCCCTGCTATGTGCAGTAGATGCGATGGGGGAAGGAGAAGAAACTATACCCTTAATAAAATGGACACCATCCCACCCCTACTGGCTGCAGGTCACCTGGCAGCCCTGGCCCCAGAGGCAAACAGCTACAGCACATTCATTTTTGTTGGGGTGGGGAGAGTGAGGATAGGAGTACTTCCAAGCTCTCCTGCAAGGTGGGGTTGAAACATATTCATAGCAGATGGTGCTGTCGCCCTCACTCCAGGATTCTCATTCCTAATTATCTGTGCTGTCAGCAAAACAATTAACCCTCGAAGAAAAATTGCACCGTCCACTCCCAACCATATGAAAAGGCAATTTTTTCCAAGGACAAGGGACACTTAGGGCAGCCTTGCACTCGGTTCTGGATCTCACCACCCTGCGTAAGCTCGCCATCCTCTGACCTCTGCACTCTGTCACCGGCGTTGCGGCAGCCCCTCTCCTCTGAGCCTGCGGTTCCTTTCTCATAAAAGAAGGAGGTGAGTCTGTTCCCAAGGACCCCCTTCAGTACCACGGTGCCACCACTCTACAAGCCATTTCTCTTCATCTGAATTTTCAGTTCCTTTGGAGCTGGAACTGAGTATCTATTTCTTTCTTCATTCATTTGCTCACTTGCTTATTTACCCATCCATCCATCCATTCTGTGATTCTGGATTTATCATGTTGTTCCCAGGAGATACAAAGAAAATATCTGTTCAGCCTTCTTGACTACTTCTTGGAGCGCTTTTCCCCCGGAGATGTGGGCAGAGGAAGGAAGGATAAGACAGGGAGAAGTGGAGCTGCCAGGGGCCTAAGGACATAGCCCTGGCTCGGTCTCAGGCTGTAGGAGGCAAGGCCTGTGGCTGCATTTGGATTCTCTCTGAAGATTTAGCTGCAGAAAAGCAGCCTCCTCTCCAGAGAGTTGAATTTAGTGAGCAAGCCACTTCAGTCCCCAGGGAAGACCTGCAGAGGTGTGATGCGAGGAGAGCGGACAGGCTCCCACCCCACCACCCATCAGTGAGATAGGTCTTATTCGCCACTGTAGAGCTGGTGACAGCACAGGGCCTGCCCTTGGTAGGTGCTCATTAAATATCTGAGGCATGAGTGAACGACCCTCCTTAAAGGAACTGTTGTAAAAGAAAGGAGAGTTTTCACAGGGCTACGGCATGCTGCTTGTTACCTTAGAGGCCTACTATTTAAAGCCGGGATCAGTTGGTCTAATTCACCCATCATCATGCACTGTCACGGAAAACCACACGGGCCGAGCAAGAAACTGTGGAATGATTCACCGTCAATGCTTAAAGGGCCCTCAGAGATGGTGACATCCAGGGCCACATTTTACAAGTGTGATCTGGAGATGTTGAGGGGAAGATGGAGCCAAACCCTGCCATGGTGGGGGGCGGGGAGGCTCCCTCCAAAGCCTCACTCCTGTCCCACGGACTGGGGAATGCATGAGGTAGAAAGGAAAAGAAAGGGCCGGGCGCAGTGGCTCAAGCCTGTAATCCCAGCACTTTAGGAGGCCGAGACGGGCAGATCACGAGGTCAGGAGATCGAGACCATCCTGGCTAACACCGTGAAACCCCGTCTCTACTAAAAAATACAGAAAAACTAGCCGGGCGAGGTGGCGGGCGCCTGTAGTCCCAGCTACTCTGGAGGCTGAGGCAGGAGAATGGCGTAAACGCGGGAGGCGGAGCTTGCAGTGAGCTGAGATCCGGTCACTGCACTCCAGCCTGGGTGACAGAGCCAGACTCCGGCTCAAAAAAAAAAAAAAAAAAGAAAGGAAAAGATAGGTCTATCAGGGCCATTGTGGGGCTGCAGGCTTCGTACTCAGGCAGGGACAGTGCCCTGGGCACCCAGGAAAGAGCTGCAGAAAATGGATAGGGCTGGTGGGATCAGGGAGCTGGGACCCCTCCCCCAACACCGTATTTCCCAGTCTAAGCCTTGTGACATCTTTCTTCCCTCTCCCTACTGTCTACCAGAGCTTACCCCCTCCCAGTGCCCAGGAGCACAGGTTCCCATGCCAGCTCGTCTGCATAAAGGGATTGTGTTTATAGTCAAAGTGGGCTGCTGCCCACTCAGAAGCTGCCCACTCGAAGGCAGCACATGTGACTGCACCCCCTGCCCAGAGCCCAAGTGGGACCGATGCCAATGTCTGGCTGAAGACATTTCTAAATATGAGCTTGGCACAAAGAGTCAGGTTCCCAGGCCTTCTCTGCCACAGGAGACCCAGCCAGGATTTTCGAGGCTGCCAGGAAGGACAAGGCTGGGGCAGGCAGGATCGGGAGGCAGCCAGCTGAGACAGCCATCGTCCCTGGAAACACCACCCGAACCCCTCCTCGGCCCTCCAGCCTGGTTAGGGGAAGAGAAAGGATTACCCTGCACCCAGAGAGCCTAATCAATTCCCCACAACCCTTGGCAGGAGGGACGGGAAAGCCACTGCCTGCTCAAATGTGTATGGATTAAAAACATACAAATGGAATATTTTTTTTCTTCCCCTCTCCTCAACCCCCTGAAGCCTAGGATGCTTGTTAAAAATAGCCTTGCTGTGGCATGGATCCTACACAACCCAACGGCTGGCAGGAAAATGAAGGAGCCATTGGAGACAGCACTGTTAAGTGGCTACCCCTGGGGAGTGGAATGGGGAGGGCCGGGAGGGAGGGAGGTGCTTTCAAGTGTTTCCGGACACACTTCTACACTGCCTGGATTTTTAACAGCAAGCAGATATAAAATAAGTTGATTGTTTTTTACTGGAGTTTCATCCTTTGCATCCTCCAGCCTACGCTTAAGGCTGAATTCATACTGACTGAGTGACCCGACAGTACTTGCTGGCTGGCCTGGCAGTGCTCCAAGGAGACCCAGGACGCTCAGGCCACCAGGTACAAACACAGCCCAGCATCGAGCAAACAGCAGTGAATCAGTCAGTCTTGGATCTGTAACCAGCTGGCTGTGTGACCTTAGGTAAGTTGCTTGAGCTCTCTGGGCCTCAGTTTCCTTAACTGTAAAATGATGCAGTTAGATTAAATGTTAAGCCAGGTACCTTCTAGTAGTAGAAGGTACTAAATCTAACTGCGTCATTTTACGGTACCTTCTAGTATCCTCTAGAAGGTATTCTAGTCCTAGCATTTCCTAATTTTAAGGATTGAGGAAAAACATGTAAGATTTGCCCTGTGTTTGTCCCCACCATGGACGGTGAGAGGAATTCGTCCCCGAGCAAATTCCTTTCATGTGTTCACGGTGGGGACAAACACAGAGCAAATCTTGGAGGTAGGGTCTCAAAATTAGGGGGCAGGTAGGAAGGAGAGAAGCTGTTCTGAGAGGCAGAGACTGACTCTACACCTTTTGCTAATGAAGCATGCAAGTGGAAAGAGGATCCATTCGGTACCTAAAATGTGCTGGGTTCGAGTCCTCACTTTGGCTGTTAGTAACTATGTGAACTCCAGTAATTTGCTTGTCACTGCCTCATCTATAACGTAGAATAATAATACCCACACCCAAAGCCTGTCGTAAATATTAAATGCAATAAAATTAACAAGTACTTGCTCATTGCAGGAACTTAACATCCTTCTATTCCTTTCTTCCTCCTATATTTAGCCCACACTCTGGAGGCCACTTTGCCGGCTGGTTAAGAAGTGTGGACTCCGAAATCAGGTTTGTATCCCAGCTCCACCACCTATTAGCTGTGTGAGCTTGGGTAAGCAATTTAATTTCTCTGTGCCCCAGCTTCTTCCTCTATGAAACGGGAGTGAGTCAGGAGTGAGTTGGGAGTGGTGGTTGTGCTGCCCACGCCCACACTCCTTCCCCTAATAGCCTGTTGGGCTCCCAGTTTTCAATCTGCATCATCTGCAGATCTGAATTTTGGAACTTCCTTAACAGGCCCCCTCCCCTCTCCCAACCTCTCTAAACTTCTGTCCCACAGCTGCCTACCACCTGCAGATTGTCCCACTAGCCTAGCCCCTTCCCTCTGCACTCCCTCCCCCTGCCCGCTTTGGTCTCTACTCAGCAGGCTATGCACCTGGCTAGGAGCGGGGCTTCTACCCTGGAGCCATGGGGATGTGTGTTTTATTTATTTAAATTTATTTTTGAGATGGAGTCTGGCTCTGTCACCTAGGCTGGAGTGCTGTGGCACAATCTAGGCTCACTGCAACCCCCACCTCCTAGGTTCAAGCTATTCTCCGGCCTCAGCCTTCTGAGTCGCTGGATTACAGGCACACACTTCCACACCTCGCTAATTTTTGTATTTTTAGTAGAGACGGGGTTTCACCTTGTTGGCCAGACTGGTCTTGAACTCCTGACCTCAAGTGATCCACCCGCCTCTGCCTCCCAAAGTGCTGGGATTACAGGCATGAGCCACCACATGTGGCTGGGAAGTGTGTTTTAGATCAGTGCTTGTCAAACTTCTACATGCTTATGAATCACCTGGGATCTTGTCACAATGCAGGTGCTGTCCAGTAGATCCCAGGTGGAGTTAAGATCCTGCATTGCTAACAAGCTCCCAGGGGATGCCCATGTCACTGGTCTGGGATCACCTTCTGATTAGCCAGGCTGCAGAGTGGAAGATGTCCTAGCACGTGTATGGGGAGGGGAAAGGGAAAGGGGGAAAGAGCAAGGGGACAGGCACAAGGTCGGCCAGTTATCCAAGTCAGAGGAGGAGTAGAATTTAGACAGAGATGGTATAATGGAGACCAAGTGTGGATTCAAGAGACAAAGAGTAAAAGTAGGAGAATGCTTTATGAAATTATGACATTAGCCAACCAATAAAAATAATGCTTATTGAGATAATGCAGCAACACAGAAGAATGCTTATAGCATATTAACTCAAAAAGCAGACTACCAATTATATGGATACTATGTCTTCAACGCTGTCAAATGCATGTTTAGGAAAGCTGATAAATCATGAGGACCATGAAGGTTGTTCTATGGTAATGTAACAACATGTGTTTTTATTTACTTGTCATTTTCTGCATTTTCTGGATGAAGTTGTATCATTTTTATAATTTAAAATTTATCTTCTACATACTCTCTGATGTCCACTCCTCAAAACTGCCAGTTATTCTTTGTTATGGAGGTTTTCTGTATTTTAAGCACAAACTGCCATTGTTGCAAAGGCTGGAAAATGGTGCATTAAATCTTCTCAGTCAAACCCAAAAATAAAGCAACCCAGATTCTGTTTCTCCTCTAAGCCAAGGGTCCAGCGCTTTGGAAGGTTGGTGCTATCACCTCTCACTATAGCAACAGGAAGACCTTGGTAACCCCGAGCTTACAGTTATTAAGGGTAAAAATAGGAAGTCTGTGGATAGCTGTTCAGTAAGAAGCTGCCGTAGGTGTGCACTGGACAGGCTGGGTTTGGAGCCCTTTCTTGCAGGAAATAGAAAGCAAAAATCAGACTCCAGGAGCTGGTTCCTGCAGGATTACTAGGAGTGCTTGGCATTTTCTTCTTTGTTTCCTATTTCAGGGCTATAAGCTACCTTTCAAACTGGTTTCTGACATGCGTAGAGGTGGACTGTTCTAGAACAGCAGCCTCAGAGTTCACTTAGGAATTGGGCTTGCTCACCCCACTCCTAACTGCCCATCCCCCAAGGTGCCCTGTGCACTTCTGTTGTGCTTTCCTGGCATACCAGCACCGCCCCCTACACCCCCAGACCTCCATCCCATTCTGTCTCTTCAGCATGCTCCTGGGCAGGTATTTCAGGTCCCCCAGTGAACCAACAAGGCCTTGGCTCTGACCTCTGGGAGGCTGGAGGGGGTCCCAGCCCAAGTCTGGCTGATCCTGCCTGAGGTGCAGTGACTGGACCCAGGCCTGCTGCCCAGTTCCTGGATCCATTTTGCACTCTGGCGAACCAAGTGCAAGGCCCAGCTCTGCTGCCATCTGGCTGTGGGACCTTGGGCAAATCACTTCTCATCTCTGAACCTCAATTACATGATCTACAAAAATGTTAAAATGGGTTTATGGGATCTCTTGGTCCTATCTGGCTCTCATACTCTATGATGCCCATGGAAATAACCATTTATCTAGTAATACAGGTGAGATATTTCACACACAACAATTTTCTAGACAACTCAATATTGCCCCATTAAGCAACAAAATGCATTTTATTTTTAACCCTACTGCATAAAGTATTTTTTTAATGTTTACATGCTTCTCTTCCTTTTGTGGCAAAGGATACAAAGCCTAAAACGTGTGTACCTTCTGCTCCAGCCTCACCCCACAAAGCACTTGAAGGGCTGAGATGCTGAACGTGACTGAACCTTGTCTTGCTGACCCTCTGCCACCCGCATGAGGCTCTTTGCCATGCTGAGCCTTTGTCTCTGCCTCTCTGCTTTTCTGCTTCTATCCGCCCCTTCCTCATAGTCAGTCTCCCATAGGTCATGCCCTGGCTGAGAACACCTGCCTCAAACTGCTTCCCATACCTCTAATGTAGAACATGGGTTCCCCCAAGGCTGGGCAACCCTGGGGTTCTGAGTGAGGGTGGGGGCAGGGGTGTTCTTGGAAATAAGGTGCCAGGCTTTAGCCATTTTTGCTAACCAGAGGCCCTTTTACCTGACTTTGCCACCTATGTCTGTGTTCTGGATAGGAGAGGTTGCTTGCAGACTGGTCTCTGGATAGGTGGAGTGTTACTGGTCGGCTGCTTCCTTCTGTCTCAGTGGCTGGTTTCCCCCGTGCGGGGCTAACAGACCATCAGAGGAGCTGACCAAGCACAGAGGCCAGATGCGAAAGTGAGATCAGATTTAGAATTTCATTCCAACTCTACACCCCTAGCATCACCCTTTTCTTTTTTCCTTTTTTTTTTTTTTTTTTTTTTTTGAGATGGAGTCTCGTTCTATTGCCAGGCTGGAGTGCAGTGGCATGATCTTGGCTCACTGCAACCTCTGCCTCCCAGGTTTAAGTGATTCTCCTGTCTCAGCCTCCTGAGTAGCTGGGATTATAGGCACACGCCACCACACCCAGCTAATTTTTGTATTTTTAGTAGAGGCAGGTTTTCACCATGTTGGCCAGGCTTTGACTTTGAAGTCAAACTCCTGACTTCAAGAGATCGGCCTCCCAAAGTGCTGGGATTACAGGCGTGAGCCACCACTCCTGGCTGTGATCCCCAAATTTCAATATGCTCTTGCCTGTTGCTTTTTCCCATAAAAGATACCATAATTCCTCAGTTGAGGCTTTCTTTTCCCCGCTTCCCCTAGGAACCCCTCCAGAGGCAGGAGGTTAGAGGCAGGCTTCCTCAGATGCAGAACTGACTGGCAGAGCAACACGTGTGCACCCACTCCCTCCTCTCCCCATCAAGCAGCATGAATCCTCACCCTGCTGCCTCTGCCTTGGCCCCCTGGGCATGCCAGCTTCCACCAAGGCTTCACATGCTATCAGGTGGGCAGCCTCTTCCCTTACCTAACCCAGCCAACCTCTGCTTTCTCACCAACCCTACCAAGATTCCACTGGAACATCTGAACTCCCTGCTCAGGCATGGAACCAGCAAAGAGCCTGGAGGCTGTGGTCACAAAAGAGAATTGGAGTTTTCAAGCAGGGAGGTAGCCCATTCTGAGAGATGTTAATACCTACAAAAAGGCCAGGCTCCAGCCACATGAAGGGGAAGGTTCTGGGGATGAAACACCAAAATCACTTTGAGACCAGGGTGGGAAATGGTTTGCAAGACACTGAAGTCAACATGCAAAAAGGCAGGAATCAGGGCTGAGGAGGCCTGGAAGGCAGGTGCAGAAGCCTCTGTGAGCCCACAGCCCTGTTGGCCTGCCCCAGGGAGCAGCATGGTGGCAAAGACATAAGCCAAGACTGTAAAATAGCATGAGCCTTGCAAAATAATAACTACCAAGAGCCAGGCATTTTCCAAGGCTAACTCATTGCAGTCATCACAACAACCTTGCCCGTGAATTGGCACCTATTTCCACTTTGCCACTTGGGGAGTGGAGGGGTGGGGATGTTATATACCGTTAGGAGTTGACGCCATCATAGGAGCCAGACTAGAAGGCAAGCTCAGATTTAGAATTCAACGCCAGCTTTATACATCCCTGGTGTCATCCCAGGTCCGAGTCTAGCTCCCAATTTTACAAATGAGTAAACTGAGGCTTACAATGGGTAAGCAGCCAAGGTCACACAGTTTATTTTTTATTTTTATTTATTTTTTTTTCTTTTTCTTTTTTTAAAAAATTTATTTATTATTATTATTATTATTATTATTATTATTATTATACTTTAAGTTCTAGGGTACATGTGCATAACGTGCAGGTTTGTTACATATGTATACTTGTGCCATGTTGGTGTGCTGCCCCATCAACTCGTCAGCACCCATCAACTCGTCATTTACATCAGGTATAACTCCCAATGCAATCCCTCCCTCCTCCCCCCTCCCCATGATAGGCCCCGGTGTGTGATGTTCCCCTTCCCAAGTCCAAGTGATCTCACTGTTCAGTTCCCACCTATGAGTGAGAACATGCAGTGTTTGGTTTTCTGTTCTTGTGATAGTTTGCTAAGAATGATGGTTTCCAGCTGCATCCATGTCCCTACAAAGGACACAAACTCATCCTTTTTTATGGTTGCATAGTATTCCATGGTGTATATGTGCCATATTTTCTTAATCCAGTCTGTCACTGATGGACATTTGGGTTGATTCCAAGTCTTTGCTATTGTGAATAGTGCCGCAATAAACATACATGTGCATGTGTCTTTATAGCAGCATGATTTATAATCCTTTGGGTATATATCCAGTAATGGGGTGGCTGGGTCATATGGTACCTCTAGTTCTAGATCCTTGAGGAATCGCCATACTGTTTTCCATAATGGTTGAAGTAGTTTACAGTCCCACCAACAGTGTAAAAGTGTTCCTATTTCTCCACATCCTCTCCAGCACCTGTTGTTTCCTGACTTTTTAATGATTGCCATTCTAACTGGTGTGAGATGGTATCTTATTGTGGTTTTGATTTGCATTTCTCTGATGGCCAGTGATGATGAGAATTTTTTCATGTGTCTGTTGGCTGTATGAATGTCTTCTTTTGAGCAATGTCTGTTCATATCCTTTGCCCACTTTTTGATGGGGTTGTTTGTTTTTTGGAAGTTCTGGCTACGGCAATCAGGCAAGAGAAAGAAATCAAGGGTATTCAGTTAGGAAAAGAAGAAGTCAAATTGTCCCTCTTTGCAGATGACATGATTGTATATTTAGAAAACCCCATTGTCTCAGCCCAAAATCTCCTTAAGCTGATAAGCAATTTTAGCAAAGTCTCAGGATACAAAATTAATGTGCAAAAATCACAAACATTCTTATACACCAGTAACAGACAAACAGAGAGCCAAATCATGAATGAACTTCCATTCACAATTGCTTCAAAGAGAATGAAATACCAAGGAATCCAACTTACTAGGGATGTAAAGGACCTCTTCAAGGAGAACTACAAACCACTGCTCAGTGAAATAAGAGGACACAAACAAATGGAAGAACATACCATGCTCATGGATAGGAAGAATCAATATTGTGAAAATGGCCATACTGCCCAAGGTTATTTATAGATTCAATGCCATCCCCATCAAGCTACCAATGAGTTTCTTCACAGAATTGGAAAAAACTGCTTTAAAGTTCATATGGAACCAAAAAAGAACCCGCATCTCCAAGACAATCCTAAGTCAAAAGAACAAAGCTGGAGGCATCACGCTACCTGACTTCAAACTATACTACAAGGCTACAGTAACCAAAACAGCATGGTACTGGTACCAAAACAGAGATATAGACCAATGGAACAGAACAGAGTCCTCAGAAATAATACCACACATCTACAGCCATCTGATCTTTGACAAACCTGACAAAAACAAGAAATGGGGAAAGGATTCCCTATTTAATAAATGGTGCTGGGAAAATTGGCTAGCCATAAGTGGAAAGCTGAAACTGGATCCTTTCCTTACTCCTTATACGAAAATTAATTCAAGATGGATTAGAGACTTAAATGTTAGACCTAATACCATAAAAACCCTAGAAGAAAACCTAGGTAGTACCATTCAGGACATAGGCATGGGCAAAGACTTCATGTCTAAAACACCAAAAGCAACGGCAGCAAAAGCCAAAATTGACAAATGGGATCTCATTAAACTAAAGAGCTTCTGCACAGCAAAAGAAACTACCATCAGAGTGAACAGGCAACCTACAGAATGGGAGAAAATTTTTGCAATCTACTCATCTGACAAAGGGCTAATATCCAGAACCTACAAAGAACTCAAACAAATTTACAAGGTCACACAGTTTATAAAGGCGGAGTCTGGATTCAAATCCTCACCTACCTCACTCCAAAGTGCATCCCCTTCACTGCCACACTTCCCTGCAGACCACAGTTCCCTATTAGGGCAAGGACCATGGCTGCCTGACTGTTTTGTTCCAGAGGACCCTGCCATCTCACAAATAAAAATGCTGCTCCAGGTTGGGAGCGGTGGCTCATGCCTGAAATCCCAGCACTTTGGGAGGCCGAGGTGGATGGGTCACTTGAGGTCAGGAGTTTGAGACCAGCCTGACCAACACGGTGAAACCTTGTCTCTACTAAAAATACAAAAATTAGCAGGGCGTGGTGGCGCATGCCTATAATCCCTGCTACTCGGGAGGCTGAGGTAGGAGAATAGTTTGAACCTGGGAGATGGAGGTTGCAGTGAGCCGAGATGGCGCCACTGCACTCCAGGCTGGGTGACAAGGCTAGACTCTGTATCGAAAACAAACAAACAAAAAACACAGCTCCAGATCTGCCATAGAGGCTAAGACGGTGCCAGCGAGGTCATTCCCCTGGGGAGGGCTGGTTTCCAAGAGTTCCTGAGTGGACATGCATCACCTGGCTGTGCCTGCTGCCCCTCTGCTCTCATACACACATGCATCTGGCCAAGGTAAAAAGCCCCGAGGGACAGATGGGAGGCACGGAAGCTGGGGGAGGGGCAGGGAGGTGGCAGAAGAGCACAGCAGGGGCCACAGGGTCAAGGGGGCTTTAATGCAGGCCTAGGCGTGGTGCTGGCTGGCTGGTGGCTGGTAGGACTTGAGGAGCACCTATTAGCAGTTCGCTTGGTGGCCCCTTCAAATCGAAGGGTCACAGCATCGTGGCCATACCCATCAGGCGAGGGAGGACTAAAGGAGGAAATCACTTTTTCCCCTCGGTATATTTTCCAATATGAAATAGGCATGGAGGAAGGAAATGTCAGAGAAGAGCAACGATAAGTTTTCTCTTTACATCGAGAGGACCAAGTTCAAGTCTGCGTCTTTTTTTTGATTAGTTTTTTGCACATTTCCTAATGCCCACCTAGCGCCACCAGATGCAAACTATAGAGGTTGCATATGTGTTTTAGGGAGTCCCTATAATATGTTCCGTCCTGTTGAAATGACCAGTTGACAAAGGAATAAAGCAGATCCCTACATAAGGGGGTGTGTGGTCTTGTGAGAGGAGGCTGGGCACACAGCTCCAAAGGCAGAGACTCTGAGTCACCCAATCTTGGAGTGATGCTGAAATGAATGATGTCTGTGCTAAACACTGGAGGAGGAAAGTTTAAAGTAGAATCAAGCTTCTCCAGAGGTGGTAGGTCCTCCGGCCCTACCACCACTCAGACTAGTTGGCTGGTCACATGCAGAGGAAAGAGCTAAAGTCTGGTCCATTAGGGCCCAAGATGGCAAAGGGCCTAGAAATTCCACATTTAACAGAGGCCACGCAGTGGGGGTACACAGTACTGGCATCCTGGAGGGTGGTTTTAAAGGGAGGGGGAGAGAGACTGCACAACTCAGCCCAGGATGGGGACTACATCTTTTTCATTTTGTGGCCCCTGCACCTAGCACAGTGCCTGGCCTGTAATGGGCACTCCACCTGTCCTTCATAAACAGGGCGATGTCCCACAGCATTGACAGTCTGCTGCACTGCACGGCACTACACTGAAAGTGAATGTGTTTCCTCAGTGCATGTGCTGAGTCCCACTCTAACTATTAGACTGGGACTCTTAAAAACTGTTTTCTTTATTTATTGTTTTGAGTAGAATATTAGCTTTCTATTACTGCTGTAACAAATGGCCACACACTTAGTGGTTTACACAACATGAATTCATTATCTTACAGTTCTGGAGGTTGAAGTCTGACAAGGGTCTCACTGGGCTAAAATCAAGGTGTCAGCTTAGCTGTGTTCCTTCCTGGAGGCTCTAGGGAGGAACATCTTGCCTTCTTAAGCCTCCAGGGGCCGCCTGCATTCCTTGGGTGGTGTACCTTCCTCCATCATCAAAGCTAGCAGCATAGCATCTCTCTGAAGGTTCTTCCGTAGTTATGTCCCCCTGTCTGACCACAGCCAGGCAAGGTTCCTACTTTTAAGGGCTTATACGATTAGATTGAACACATCTGGATAAACCAGATGTGTCCCCATCTCAATATCTATAACCTTAATCCCATCTGCAAATCCCTGTGTCACATAAGGCAACATACTCACAGGTTCTGGGGATTCGAGTGTGGACATTTTGGGGAGGCCGTTTCCTGCCAACCACAAATAACAAATACGTTCACATTGTTCAGAACCCAAACGGCATAAAAGGCTATAGAGTGAAAAGGTGCCCTTCCGCCCCTGTCGCCCACCACCCAGTTCTCCTCCCTGTTAACATTTCCTTGTGTTTCTATCCCAAGAGGTTTTATGCCTAGATAAAGCAACAGCAGTATGTATAATTTTTACACCCATGGTACAGTACCATAATACTGTTCTGCATCTTGTTTTTATCATAACGCCCTTGAGATTGTCCTGGATCTGTATATAAAATCATCCTTGCTCTTTTTAATGGCTGCATACCCTTCCAGTGTGCGGATGCACTATAGTTGATTAATTTAGTCTCCTGCTGATGGACACTTAGGTTGCTTATAATCTTTTGCTCTCACATACGAAAACTGCAGTGAACAATCTTGTATGTATACAATTTTCCATATGTGCCTGGATGTCTGTAGAATAAATTCATATAAGTGGAACTCATGGGTCAAAGGACATGTGCATTAAAATTCCCCAGCTACTGCTGAATGGCCCTCCATAGAGCTGAACTAATGTATACACACACTCCCCACCCCAAGCCATGTGTGGGTGTGAGATGGAAGCCCTTTTTGGCAGAGAAGCCACAGCTCACACCTCTTCTTTACCCCTCCCTGCTGCCCCCGCATTAATTACAGGGATGAACCCAGGAAGCCCTTGAGGATTGCTGCCATTCACAATCCCCTGGACTCCTGTTGGTGACAGGGCAGGAGTGGAGAGGAGGAGAAAGCCGGCAGCCAGCAAAGGAGGGCCCAAGTTCAAAGGTGTTAAAACGACCAGTGGCTTTGAGTGTCTCAACCAGCAAACTGCTCCTCCCTCATGGACATTCTACAGGCTTGCAAGCCAACTGGTTTCCCCAGTGGGGAAAGTATGCCACCACTGTCTAAAAGGAGGGCCTCTCACTGTGGATGTGCTGCTAGAGAAGATTACAAGTGCATTTGGGTTTCCAATGGCCCAGCTGCACCCGTGTTAAGACAGACGCCATTTTCCGGCTCTTAATCCATTCCTGGTGGAGATGTTGCTTCAACGTGAAGGAGCCTTTTATGTGCTGACCTCAACTGCAATCTAAAAGATAAGTTAAATCATTTATTCAGGAAGACAGGAAGCCTTTGACGATGGTGACAGAAAAAGATTTCACAGCAGCCAGAGCTAGGCCTCTGGAACCCAAAGAGTGCTCATTCCCTCACCAGCCAGCACTGTTGGCCCCTCCTTGGCACCTAGGCAAGCTCAGAATCCTACCCTCGGGGAGATTTCTCTCTGACAGAGCATGGAGGGGCCTGGAGCAGACAGAAGGGAGTGCTAAGTCCCAGCAGGTGAGCCTGAGAACCCCGAGGACAGGAACTAGAGGTGCCCCACCCTCTGCCCAGTCCCCTTCCTTACCTCCATTTGGCCTTGGCCTGGTCTCCCATGGTCAGCTCAAGGGTCCCCTCTTTCAGGAAGCCTTCCCTGACCCAACAGGCCAGGACTTGCAGGTACCTTTATACAACATGTTCCTAGAGCACTTGTACTTTACGCCATCTTCGCACCTTTGACCCTGAAGACTTGCCTGTCACCTGGCATGGCAGCCACTTGACTGTGAGCACTCTGGGGGCAGCACATGGCACCATGCTTGATGCCCACTAAGCTCTTGGCATGTGTTTGGAAGGCAGAGGAACCTGAGCTCAAGGAACAGTCAGAGCGGCTACCTGCCTTGCCAGTGTTGCCTGTCAGCTTATCCAAGTACTCACAGCCCTGCTGGCTGCTAACCACTGGGCTAGGCTCTGGGTGTATCCACAGTGTTCCAACAGGGCTTCTTGCCCTAAAATGCCACCCAGGTCCCAAAGGCCCACTGCTAGAATCCACTCTTTTAGCAAAGCATCACCTCCAGAAAGTCCCCATCCCCAAGAGGAGGCACAGTCTCACCCTGTGGTCCTCTTCATCTGCTTGGCCAGCCAGGGATGGGGTTCAGGGGAAGGATTAATCTAGGGTCCAGGATGCTGACCAGGATAAGCAGGCTGGAGGAGGCACTGGGGTGGGCAGTCCATGGGCAGCCTGGGGGCACTGGGTCCAGAAGATGAAAATATGCCTCAAGGGGCATCAAGGTAAGATCCCAACTTTACACATGAACAAAACCCTCAGAAGAGCAAAACTGGGCAGGACAGAAGAGATGCGCAAGCAGGTGAGCAAATGATGTCAAGGTTGGAGGTGAGCTGAAAGGTACAGAGGAGCAGCTCTACAGAAAGCACAGTGTTCACTGTGTTGAGAGGGCTGGGGCCCAAGTTACTCCACCCCTAGTCCCCTACCTCTGCAACAGTGGTAGCCTTGGGCAGGCCATCCACCTTAGATATCTGAATATGAGAAGCATCATCTGCCCTGCCCGCCTTGCACAACTACTGCTCTACATTAAGTTAGAAAGGAGATGAGAAAATTCTCTAGACGCCTAAAAGCAATATAGAAATAGAAACTGTGTAACAATCATCATTTGCTTTTTCAGTGTCTTGCAGCCTGCATAGGGCTTTCCTATCCAGTACCTCCTAACCCTCAGAACAACTCTGGGAGATAGGTATGGATATGTATACTCAATTTACAGATGTGAAAACTGAGGAACAGATAGTTCCAGCCCACAATCACACCAATAACAAGGGGCTGAGCTGAGAGCTGTGTCCAGGTCTTCCACTCCAAACAGAGTGTTCTATTTACCACACCAAGATGTACCCTCCATTGTCTAAAATCACAAGCTCTGGCTGTACAGAAAACCTTCCTTACTCTTCAGTCTTTGTATGGATTAGTTGATTCCTCCTCCTTCAATCCATCCATGGATTTGCTGATTGACAAATGAGCTTCCCTGGTCTCTTTGTCATTGCACTGTTTGAGGTCAGAGTTTTTATCTGAGGACAAGAAACCAGGCTGCGGCCTGGGCTCAGCCTCTTACCATTGTGGGGCTAAGAAAGAGTCCCTGTCCCCCAATATTCTTCAGTCCCACGTGATGTTAAAACCTCTTAATGACCCTGATCTAAGCATTTCCAGAAAAATGTTCTCAGGGCCTTTCTGGGAGTAGCAGGGGCAGTCCTTTGTGACAGCATGAAGAGCAGGATGGGGCTGGCCTGGTTACAATGGCACAACGCTAGGTTCCAGGCACTCCACGCATGTTTCTCATGATAACCTTGTAATTAATACTCACACAGATGAGAAGCTAAAAGGCTGCAGGAGCTGCCCACCATCCTCACACAGCCAGGAAGTGGTAGCACCAAGACTGAGGCCCAAGAGGTAGATTCCAAAGAGCCATCCTACATTTTCCATTGCAACAGGATGGGAAGGAGAGGGAGATGGAGGCTTTACCTCTACTCTAAATCACCTCCTGAGGTTGCCGTATTTTCCTTACTTCAATGAATTATGTGGAACGAAATACACTCAACTGATAGCAGAAATCAGCCTCCAGTTTCTCAGTTCCTCACTCAACGAAAGCATCCTTTGCAGGTGCCATTGCTTAGGAGTACACCTGTAATTCATATCTGCACACAAAACTCCATCTTTCTTTGAGGCCTGAACAAACAGGTTTTTGTTTTTTTGTGTTTTTTGATCATTTGTTTGTTTGTTTGTTTGAGGCGGGGTCTCACGATGTTGCCCAGGCTGGCCTCAAACTCCTGGGCTCAAGGGATCCTACTGCCTCAGCCTCCAGAGTAGCTGGGATGACAGGTGCACATCACAGTGTCCAGCCTTACAAATAGGTTTCTTAGGGTGACAACAATCTTACCATCAACATAATTAAGGAATTTGCTCACAATAGTCTCCTTTTGGAGTCTTTACATGCACGAACATCGTTCTCACAGACCATCCAGTATGGACAAACTTGACTTGGAAACAGGAAAATAGGGAGGTAATTAATCACCTGGTAAAAGGACTCACCCCAGATCTACTTTTCACATCACCATCCCCAAATATGCCTCAAGGGGCATCAAGGTAACATCCCAACTTTATACCACTATAAACTCTATAGAGTTTCTCTATTCATGCGGTTTTCAGAACATATCCATCTACTAGACTCAGGAACTTGACTTGAGAGACATGGCTATTTCCTGCTTCCTGGCAGCAAATCCAGCAGCAGTTCTGGTCCCTGCATCCAATTAGGCAGGGAAGAGAGGGCTGGTGTGTCAGGGCTGGTCCAAGCACAGTGGTATACTTGAGTCAACATCTGCAGCAGAGGAAGGGAGACAGAGGGGACTAAATAAATGGGGCTGT
This sequence comes from Chlorocebus sabaeus, assembly GCF_047675955.1. Classification (NCBI taxonomy): domain Eukaryota; kingdom Metazoa; phylum Chordata; class Mammalia; order Primates; family Cercopithecidae; genus Chlorocebus; species Chlorocebus sabaeus. Next base: position 34,609,127 of record NC_132921.1, on the reverse strand, counting down.
GCTATTGGGAGTCCACCAAGCACACCAATGCCCTCCTACGTCCCTCAGCATCCTGGCCTCACACCACGCTAGAACATTCTTGTTGCCCAAACCTCAGAGGAGGGCTTTCCCTGAACCAACTCTGACTTCCTGCTTCCTCTCTGACCCCACATGGTGGTACTCAACCTCTGTCAGACATCCCTTCCCTCCTCTGCTTCCAGTTTCATCAAAGCCTGCTGGCCCCTGGAGAAGACAGCCATGCCAATCCCCCCTGCAGTGAGCTAGCATAGTGCATTAGGTTAGTTACTTTCCTTCTCGGGCATCTCTGGTTTATAACATGAGCCTCTTGGAGAGGGTGGTATTTTGAACAAAAGCAACCAATCTCTCATTGTGAAATTTCAAGGACTGTGGGGGAAGAAATCCAGTGAGGCTGGAGGACAGTAATGGGGGAACAGAGAGATCTCTGAGATGCAGCAATGTCACACGGACCGGCCATGAGCTACTACTGCAAATCTGTTTTTCAAAATTTAAAAGAGTCGATTTCCAGATGTCTGCTTAGGGGAGCCAAACTGCTGTTGATTTGTTCCCAGTTCACCACAGAATAAAGTCTGAACTCCTCACCCGAGCACTCCAGACCTTCCATGCTCTGGCTCCCAAAAAGCCTGCTCTCCTTCCTGCCCCTCCTAGGAACCCCACTTGGCCATTGGCTTCTGCACTATCCCACAGACCTGCTCGGGGCTTCCCAGCCCACACACTAGCCCAGGCCTGAGGACACTCCTTCACCAGCACCACTGCACTGCACAACTCCAGGGCATGCCGTGCTCATGCCAGGCTGTGTGTGTGCAGTGCATGGCACGGCAATCCATGTGCTGCCTTATCCACAGCCTCCACTTCAGGAAGTCTCCTGTGCACCCCCGCAACCTTCCTCTCCTCAACTTCCTTGGGCCTAGAACCTGCGGCTCACTTCAGGCACTGGACACTCCCTGCTTCAGAGTCTCTTGATCTGAGTGGGCGGGGGTAGGTCACCAATCAGAGCACGAGTGCCCTGGGGGCAGTGACTGGGTCCTAAGACCTCACACCCCAGGTCAGCGGGTTGAGAAGTTAGCATTGGCTTTCTACTGTGATCCTGGGCCAGCATCCACAGCAGCAACAGCGAACTTGCTAGAAATGCACATTCTGGGGCCCCACCCCAGAAGTCTTGAACCAGGTGCTCTGGTGGTAGCGCCCAGCACCCTGTTTTAGCAAGCCCACCAGGCAACTCCAATGCGCATGAGGCTTGAGACCCACTGAGTCACAGGATCCTCAACATCCTTTCTAAGTTTGCTGAACAGGGTTCTCCAGCTAGGGAACGGGCGGGCATCATCTTGTCGGACTGTTACAGAGACCCCATTCCCAGGTATTTCTCAGGCATCTCCAAGTGAACTCACTCAGAAAGCCTCCATGCAGCCGGAAGTGCTACCATGCCAAGGTTGCCCGCGAACAGTGCAGAGCAGCCAGGATGCTTCAGCGCTCCTCCAAAGGGCTCTCCTGTTCAATAAGCCCTCCCTGGACCCTGCTAGCCGGTGGTTACGTTATTCAACAACCAAGCAGAGTTTAACAGTGTCCCTGTCTCCCAACCAAGCGATTCACCCCAACTGCGGTACGGGCTTTTCCAACACAAAGCAGGGCAGCGTTCAGGAACTTGGCATCAGGAATACCCTCCTCCAGGTCCCTATACCTTTTCACAACCTGCCCAGGCTAAAGCCCCTGGCATCCCATTTCCTAGCACAGAAGTGAGTAAGGAAGGCAGGTCAGACCAGATATAAAGAGCCAGATCCCAGGACCACTCTGGACTTACAGAATCAGTATTTCTGGGAGTACCTGGAGATCCAGATGTTGACCGAGTCTCCCTGGCATTCTTATCGGGCCATTAAAGAAATGATCAATGGGGCCACGTGCATTATCTAACAGATGGGGGAACTGAGGCTCAAGGCAGTGAGTGACTGGCATTCCCTGACCATCCCAGGCCACAGAGCATTCTCTCCACCCTCTGGGCCCCCATAGCACCCACCACCTGGGTCCCCTTCACAGTTCCTAACACACATAATCCTACACTACACTTCTAAACACTGCCCTGTGTGGCCCTGCTTTCTCCCCCACTGAACTGGAAGGGACTAGGGACAGGACCAGGCCTAAGCCAGCACTCCCCCCACAGTGCTGTGCTCAGTTCAGGGCACAGGGAAGGAATGAACCATCCCCCGAGGCAGCCTGCATCCTCCATGAGCATATGTGCTAAGATTAATCTATCAGATCACCAGATTGTCACCTTGAAACACACCGCAAGGTCTGTCCCAGAGGGGTGAGAGAACATATAGATTCTGATGGGAGGCAGACAGTCACCTGCAGAATAGGTCGGGGGTGGCCAGGAGGAGGAAGTTACAGCAAGAAGCCACTGCTCCTGCTGGAGGCTGGGAAGGGGGAGGGAGGAGTGCCACAAAGACAAACTGCACCTTCTTGTTGATTTTGCTCAGCCAGCCCCAGGAGAAACATAGCTGGGAACTGGGGCGCAGAGCTCACACTTCCTCACCTCTCCCTCTCAGGAGCCCTTCCCTGACAGGTAGGAAAGGTGACAATGAAACAGACACAAAGAGCTCTGAGGAGTAAACAAGCCTGCTCAGCATCGTTCCCAGGTGCCCTGGGCAGTGCAGGACTCCTCAATTTGCCTTTCCCCAGCAGCACAGTAGGTGACTGCCAAGGTGAGGAGCTTTGGGGAACACCTGGAAGGTCTCACTGGTATTTGAACTTTGCCCTACCCAACACTGACCAGGCCCTTCCACCTCCCCCAGGCAGTCATGAAGACTGGTAATAACAAACACCCCAAAATTTCAGTGACCTGAGACAACAAAAGTGGATTTCATGCTCATAGGACATGTCCACTAATTCTTCTCCTCATTCCAGCTTTTTCATCTTCAAATTTAGCCTAAACTAACAGCACAGAGTACAAGTTTTTGTTACACGGCGGATAAGGTTTGGATGCTTGTCGCCTCCAAATCTCATGTTGACATGTAATTCCCAGCATTCGAGATGAGGGCTGGTGAGAGTGCTTGGATCACGAGGGCAGATCCCTCATGAATGGCTTAGTGCCATCCCCTTGGTAATAAGTGAGTTATCGCTCTGAGTTCATGTGAGATCTGGTTGTTTAAAAGTATGTGGTAGGGACCGGATGCAGTGGCTCACGCCTGTAACCCCAACATTTTGGGAGGCCAAGGTGGGTGGATCACTTGAGGTCAGGAGTTCAAGGACAGCCTGGCCAACAATGGTGAAACCCCGTCTCCATTAAAAATATAAAAATTAGCCAGACGTGGTGGTGGGCACCTGTAATCCCAGCTACCTGGGTGGCTGAGACAGGAGAATTGCTTGAACCTGGGAGGTGGAGGTTGCAATGAGCTGAGATCACGCCACTGCACTCCAGCCCGGGTGACCGAACAAGACTCTACTTCAAAAAAAAAGTATATGACACCTCTGTCCCGTCTCTCTTGCTCCCACTCTCACCCTGTGACACTGCCTGCTCTCCCTTTGCCTTCTACCATGATTGGAAGCTTCCTGAGGCCTCACCAGAAGCAGATACTGGAGCCAGGCTTGTATGGTTTGGAAGAACTGTGAGCCAATTAAATCCTCTTTTCTTTATAAATTACCCAGCCTCAGGTATTTCTTTATAGCAATGCAAAAACAGCCTAACACAGCAGCACAACTCTTGCAGGCATGGAATTGATTTCTGTGCCAGTCAGGATAGGCTGGGCTATGCTGCAGTAACAACAAACAACTCCCAAACTGCAGTAGCTGAGAACATTGTGGGTTGATGCTAATAAATATAGGGCTTCTTTCCGGAGTGATGCAAATGTTTTAAAATTAGAGAGTGGTGACACAGCCTGTGAATATACTAGAAAACATTGCACTGTACACTTAGAGGGATGAACTTTATGTCAATAAATGAGAGGCATGAATTTCATCTCAATAAAACTATTAAAAACTAGTTCCGGTTTCCTCCTCCCTTATGCCTGGCTGGTGTTGATCACAGGTCCACAGAGGCCTTGCTGTTGGAAACACTCAAGATTTAGGCTGATGCAGTAGCCCCTGTCTCCAACGCTTCCTGCTGTCCTGTGAGCTCTGGAGGGCCTTGTACTGGCAACAAGATGCTCTGACCTGGCAGTGAAACCCATACTTCACTCACAACTTACTGCCCAGAGTGCATCCTGTGACCCTACCCCCCAACAAAGGGCACAGGAAGGATAATTCTGCCAAGGGCCAGATGACAGAGAACTAGCTGATGGCCACCAACCTGACGAACTCACATGCACAGCAACCCAGAGCTGGAGCCTGGCCTTCCTCCATCCCCCATGAGAAGGCGAAATTTCTTCTCTGCGTCATTTTTCACCCTAGAGTGAAGGAAAGCTTTCAGAGCAGGACTAGAAAGAGGAAACTGTTAAGATGATCAAAACATGATTTTCAAAGAAAATGACAGGGAACACCATTATGATATGTAACATAGCAATCTTATAATACATAACAACACTCTAATATAAAATGTAACAAAGTTTTTATGGTAATGGCAACATGACAGGTACAATGCCACCATGACAGTGAGATAGACAGGCCAGATGTACAAAGGAAAATTTCAAGAATGAGTTTAACAGCTGCTGGACCTTCCAACAGATCAAGTGTATGAAAGGAGGCCAGAGGAGGCTGCCCTGCAAGAATGCCCCTTGAAAGCCCGTCAAAAGCTGGTGGTGTTAGTTCTGTGATGATGCTTTGTGACTGCAATAGGCTGTCCTTTTCCTTTTGCCCAAAGAGAGAAGAGTGAGAGAGAACTTGGAAAGGAAGCCATGGATGGTGCAAAAGAGGAACAAGATGTCATCTGTGCTGAGGCCAGGGCTGGGGGAGGGCGGTGCAGAGGGGAGAAGGGGAAGTGAGAGGCTGGAGACACCTGCCCTTCCAGGGGTGCTTAACATCTGTGGGGACTTGGGAGAATTTTGACTCAGGAAAAGGCTCCAGAAAAGCATACAGTACATTGGGTTTCTCTGTGGCTCAGAGCTGCAGTTGTTCTGGTTGCTTCCATAGACTCAGCCAAAGCATTCTTGGATGTGTGTGAATCTAGAATTGTTCATGAATAGAGCCTTCAGGGAGGAAGCTCCCTGCTGTCTGCTGAGGTCAGTCTGGAAATGCTGACTCTCACTATCTGTGAATTAGCAGTAGATCCCATGCGAGAATAACTACTTTGCATTTGCAGGCACTGGAATACCACAATATGACACTAAATGGACCAATTCAATTCAATTCTATAAACATTTGCACCTCCTTGCACTTCAGACTTGAGAGCAATAGCATGGAAGAGAGAATGCGTAACCGCACTGGGGACAGAGCAGAGGAGTTAGAGGAGACTCCTGCAGAGAGTCAACAGTTGAGCTGGGATTTAGAAAATGAATATTTCTCCAGTATGAGGTTGGGGTGGTGGTAGGCATGGGGGGTTTTAGGGGAAAGTTATGGCATGTGAAAAATCACAGAGCCATGACATGCCAGGACAGATTTGAGGAATGAATGCAAGTGTGAGAAGAGTGTGGGAAGAGATGCGCCTGGGTGGGCGGGCCAGGGTCAGAGTACTAGGGGCTTTGAATTGGACTTGACCCAGGAGGACAGAAGGAGCCAGGGGAGGGAGAGAACACCGTAAGGGGCTGATCAGTAGCCCAGGTGAGAGACGAGGGACTGAACCAAAATAGTGATGGGCACTGAGGGGAGCCTGCAGGTTTGAGTATTGAAGTGGAATCCCTAGACCAAGTGACCAGCCAAAGGCAGGGTGAGGGTGAAGGGAAGGAAGAGTGTGGAGGAGCCCAAGGAAGGAGAGTGTCATGAAGGACACAAGTGGCAGAGACCCCACGTAGATAACAGCAGCAACTGGTGGTGGTGGGTCGCTGGTGGAGGGGTGAGGAAAGGGAGGTCTCCTTGTGGGTTATGTGTCCCTGAAAGCTGGTTGTTAGGCAAAGGCAGAAAGCTGAAAGCTAGGGCATCCAAGCGTCACAGGTGTGTTTTGTTTTTCCTGGGGGCTGATGAGCATGTTTCTGTTCTGAGGGGAAGACGCCAGTGGAGGGAGATGGAATTTGAAGATAGAGGCTAGGGAGGGAGGAAGGCTGGTTAGTGGTACCAGGATGGCCAAGGTCTGCAATGAGTATGGTGGGGTAGCCTGGGCAGGACATCCAGGACAACAAACATCGCATCTCCCTGCATCAGGCCAAATTCATAAGGCTTGGTGTCCAGAGAGTCACAGGTGACAGAATACAGAACACAACTGCTTTATGCAATATTTTCATTTGTGTGGAAATCTTGGCTTCTCAAAATGTTTTTATTCATGATCTCACTTCTTCCTCACAATGATCCTATAAGACAGGCACTAACATTCCAGTTTGACAGATGAGGAACCTGAGTTCAGAGAGGGTAGGTAGCAGCCCCAGAGTCACACAGCCTCATCACAGAGTCTCAGAGCCCAGAGGAGGCTCATGTTGACTCTTCCATATAGTCTTTTGCTAAACATAGACATCTAATGCACTCTTCTATTTGACATTGCAAAATATACCCAGGATCAGGCCTAAAACATATCATGGCATATAATAAACATGCTTCCTAAATGTCCTCCTAGGTACACATGCTGCTCTGAAAATTCTGATGGGCCTTCTCTCCTGTCTCCCCTGATGCCCTGTTGAGAGGACAGTGGGTCTCAACCCCAGGGCACACTGGAATCCCTTGGGAAACCTTTAAAGAAATGTCAATCCCAGGCTGCACACCAGCCTATGGGACCAGAATCTCTGGGGCTGGGGCCCAAACATCAGAGGAATCCAGGGCATTCAGTTGCTCAGAGAGGACTCAGAAGCCTGAGGTAGAGGAAAAGACAATCCCAGAAGGCTCATGGGATAAGCCAGGGAGAGGAAGGAACAGAAGCTATGCAGATTCAGCAAGTGTGGTCAGACACACAGCCCTCCAGCAAGCACGGCAGGAGGAGACAATGAGGGGAACTGCCTCCCCTCGTGTAACTCCAGCATTACCTGCCAGGGAGTGTGTGCCTCTCTCAGGTGAGCTCCCATTCCACCTTCCCAACAGCTCCATCACAGGGAAGGCAGGCTTGGGCACATCTCCTAGAAGATGAAATGACTGAGGCTTGAAGACATGAAACTCCAGCCCCAAGCCTGGCCATCTTTATAGGCAGTCAGCTAGAGGACCAGACCTCACTGCCAGAGCAGAGCCCCTGGGACAGAGCTGTCTCAGGTCCCTCTCAGTTGCCAAGGCCTTCCTGCAGCTGGGCATCTGTCAGTGAGCTGACAGTCCCTTTTCTCCCCAACAGTCTCAAAGCAAACATGGTTTCATGCTTCCCATGGTCTGAATGTTTGTGTCTGTCTCCCCAGAATTCCTGTGTTGAAACCTAATTTCCAATGTGATGGTGTGAGGAGGTGGGGCCTTTGGGAGGTGATTAGGTCATGAGGGTGGAGCTTTCATGAATGGGATTAGTGCCTTTATAATGGGCTGAAGAGACCAGAGTTATCCCTTTCCATGCGTAAGGGCACAGCTAGAAGGTGCCATTCTCTGAACCAAAAAGCAGGCCTTTACCAGACACCCAATTTGCTTTGGTATTGGACTTTCCAGACTGCAGAACCATGAACAATCAGTTTCTGTTGTTTATAAGCTCCCTAGTTTACGGCATTTTATTATAGCAGCCTAAACTGACAAAGACAAAGCCTCCCTTGGGAAGTCCCTGTCACTTGCATTGCCGTGGCCCTTTGTCGCTTTCTAAAACAAGACGCATGGGTTAGTTCTAAGTTAACTACACACACCCCGAAAACCAGCCTTTTGGTTCGAAGAGAGGTGCAGGAGTTCCTTACCTCCTACTCTAAACTAGCACCCTCTATGGTCTCTTGTAAGACAAGGGGCTTCAACTACCCACAAATATTTACCAGGACACAACGGAGAACCTAAGCTGTGCCAAGAAGCTGTGGCCACCGCACCTAAGGGCCCACCGTCCAGCTGGGAAATATGACACACACACAGCAAACAGGTAAACTGGATGAAGCTAACCTTAGGTGCATTCCAGCTCTTGGCCAAGTTATTTAGTCTCTCTTTACCTCAACATCCTCATCAAAACAATGGGGACAGGAATACCAGAACCTTAGAGGGCAGTGTGGGATCCAATGAATTAATCCCTGTAAAGTGCTTAGAATGCGCCTGCAAGATACTGAAGCTCACTAAGGCTAGTGCTATTGCTGTTGGGGTTTTTGTGTTCTTGCTGCTCTGGGAAGGAGGGACCCTCCTGCCTAGAGCAGTTTGGAGAGTGTTTCTATAGGAGGGTGGCCTTTTAAGAATGAATACAATTGAGAAGGGAGGCCACTATCCAGGAGGAAGACAGAAAATGAGAAGCCCCGGAGTTGGAATGTGGACATTAATTTATTGTCAGGGAGCCATGAAGTGCAAGGCCCAAGCCCCAGCCCCCACCACCCTAGAATTCCTGCCGCTGCTGCAGGATAGACCATGTTATTAAAGAAAATACCCCACAGGAACCTAAACCAAACAACTCCCAGCAACATGAGTTCAGGGAACCTTTGGCTCTATCTCCAAGGCAATTGAAAAGAGCTCAAAACAGATTAAAATATGAGATGAATTTTGAAGCCCAGGAAAGAGATAAAATGAATACTGTGACTGAGAAGCCAATATGATTATTTCATTATTTGGTTAGAAAGTTAAAATGTGCAGGAAATGTCAGATGCTTTCCCGAGATGGAGGGAGGTTAGGGACAGCGTGGCCATTGGGGGTGTATTCTTTTTAATATTAAAAAACAGCTTCACCCCGACTTGCTTTTAATCAGAAAAACCTCATTGGTAGGGCAACCTGCCCTTCTGCCAGCCTACGTGATGTCTTTTTAAACATCCCACCCCTCAATCTTACCCCACCAACACAAAGCACATCTGTCTTTTTAAAAAACTCTCTCCCCCTTAATAAAACAAAATCCCACAGCCTCCCAGATGAAGGGTGCCCTCCCATACCCACTCCACCCCTCAGGGCACCAATGACGGCCCAAAACCAAACCCACCCAGGAGAAAGCCCAGCTGCCAGCAGCTTCTCCTGCAGCTTTTCCCCACCTTGCCTGCCCATTCATTCTCCTCTGGGGCAATGACCACTCTCACACTGGTTCCTGTCCAAGCTCCCTTGTGTCCTTGTATCCCTGTCTTTGTGCCCAGTACTTGTCTGCTCGGTTATTTATTGAAAGATTCCTAGGTGTGAAATTGCAGGTTGCAGGAGGTGCTGGAGACACAAAGAATGGAAGGTCAAGTCCCTGCCCTCAGAGAGCTGACAGTCCAATAAAGAACACAGACGCACAGCAAGCAAAGGAATGGTGGATCACAGCAGAGGGACAGGCTGTGGGAGCAAAGAAGGGCGGGTTCACCCATGCAGAGAGAGGATCAGGAAAATCTGCCCACAGGAGGCAGCATTTGGGCCTGACCTTTGAGGGTGAGTGGGCTTTGATTATGCAAAGAGTACAGGAAATTCCAGATGGGAGCACAGAATTAAGCAAAGATTTGTGGCCGGGAAATGTGACCCAAATCCCAGAGACACTGAAGAGACCATTTTGACTGGCATGAAGAGGCCATATAGGAGGTGAGGAAAAAAGCTAATGAGGAAGGCTGAGGTCAGATTGATGGGGCTTTTGCATTTTAATTTTTAAAATAAGTAATACATTAAATGGTTCAAATTCAAAAGATACAAAAGGATACAATGAAAAGCCATCCTGTCATCCCTGTCCCCCAGCTTTCCTATTTCCAATATTACTCATTTCTTGTATATCCTTCCAGAGGTATTGTATGCAAACACAAGTATGTATATACCTCTTCTACCTTTTGTGCATAAATGGTAGCATACCATATGTAATACATTATTCTGCCTTTTTCCGTTTAATTATATAAATTACAAACTCAAAGTTTCCAAAATGGAGCATGCATCAGAATTACCAGGCCAGCTTACTAAACACGGTTTGCTAAGCCCCACTCCAAAATCTCTGATTCAGCAGGGCTAGAGTGGGGCCTGAGAATGTGCATTCTCAACAAGTTCCCATGTGATGCTGGTACTGCTGGTCCAGGAACCACACTTTGAGAACCCTGATATAGATCATGCTACATGGATTTACAAGGAGCTACAGTTATTCATCTTCACGGCTGTGTAGTAGTTCATCATTTGCGTATACAGTGATGTGTTTAATCTGTCCCCACCATTTTGGTTGTTTTCAATCTTTTACTGTTTCAAACAGTTCTGCAGGGATTATAATGGTGCATTCATTATTTCACTCATGTGGAAGCACAGATCTGGGATAAAGTCTGGGTCAAAGGGTATGTGCACTGGCAATTTTGACAGATACTGCCAGATAGCATCCTGGGGTACATACATTTGAGAAATGTTGTCCTTTGAGTGTGAATGAGACCTGTGAATGACTTCCAATACAACATAGCAAAAGTAATGGGATGTCATGCTGTGATTATGTTATGTTATATAAGATAGTAGACGGGCACTACAGACTCTCTCTCTCCCTTTCTGGCTTTAAAGAAGCAAGCTACCATGCATCCTACAGCTATAGGAACTGAAGGCCACCAATAACCATGAGAATAGAGAAGTGGATCTTTCCCCACTTGAGCCTCCAGATGAGAACACAGCCCAGGCTGACACCTGGATTGCAGTCTTATGAGGAACCCTAAATCATGAGACCCAATTATGCCATGCAGAGACTCCTAGTCCACAGAAAAAAATAACTCTCTGAGATAACAAATGTATTAGTTTAAGCAGCTACATTTGTGGTGATTTGTTAGACAGCCATGGATAACAAAAACAAACATTTAGGAAGGTGCTCCAAAACTAGGCCATAATAGTGAAAGTCTGAAGTGAACAGGGGCAGAAGAAGGTAACAGGGATAAGGGAGAAGATGTAGGAGATATTTCAGTAGAGGGCAGGGCCTGCAGGTTCCTGGAGGAGCAGTCAGAGGGGCTTCCTATTATCAGGGGGCAAGACTGTTGGCTAATGTCCCTGAAACAGGTTCAATACATTTTCATGAGATTATATCACACAGCAGTTTAAGAGGTGAAGAAACTGATATCCTTCCACTTTATTCCTCTCTAAAAGTGTACCATCCCTTGTAAATGGCTCTGAGATTACCTCAATGCAGCCGACCCAGGCCACCAGCTGCCATCTGCAATTTGCTGACAAGGCAGATTAGCACCCACAAAGTGAAGACCCATAATAAATCAAGGTGACATTTCAAACCAGTGGGGGAAAGATAGACTTTTCAACTAATTGTGTTGAGACAACTCAACACAATTGAAAAAACTGAAAAAAGGTTGGATGACATGTATGAAAGACCTAAACAAAAAATGAAACTATAGAAAGAACTAGAAGAAAAATTTGAGAGACTAGCTGTAATATTCAGGTAAGAATGACTTTCAAAGCATGACCAAAGCCCAAATACCATTTTTTTAATAAAGGGCTACATCTGAGTTCTATAATTTTAAAATATACAACACCAGAAAATAAGGTAAAGTCAAAAGATAAATGACAAAATAGGAAAAAATATTTGCAACATACATGGCACACAGTGGACTAATTTCCTTGCTACATAATTACTGTGCATGTACAAACATGTACGAGTCCATAAGAAAGGCCAGCAACCCGAAAGGGAAACGTAAAATAAAGAAGAAATTTTCCATCTACAAAACAGGAAACATAAATGAATTTTCAACATTTGAAATGGTGCTCGTGCTCAAACAATGCAAGAAATTAAGACTACAAGGAGATCCAGTTTTTCATATATCAGGTTGGCAAATATCAATAAGTTTAAGTGCTTTCTAAACCAGTGAGTGTATGACAATTCTTATCTATGGCTGGTGGAGTTTAAATCGGTGCCACTACCATATATGTGAAAGGCCACACATACACATACATGTACATGCTTACATACGTGAATATACACATGCATTCTCTTGAGAAGGACACACCGCACTGGTGACAGACTGCCTCTGCTAAAAGAACCATGTGACTACTGGCCCTGCACAGGAGTGGAAAGGACACTTTTCACTGCTATATCCCTTTTGTACTATATAAATTTTTCCCAGTATATTTATGACATCTTTAGCAATTTTAAAAAAGAATTAAAAAAAAGGAAGTAGAGAGGGTTTCCCCTTCTGGGAAGATGAAATAGACATGCTTTCCCCTATTCTTCTCCCAAAGTACTCTCTCTCTCTCTCTCTCTCTCTGTGTGTGTATATATATTTATATATATATTTAATGTATATATATTTATATATATGATGTATATATATTTATATATATATGTTTTATGTGTGTGTATATATATATATAAAACATACAAACATAAGAAGACTCTGAAAGGTAACAAGAAGACAACTATTGGCTGGGGAGCATGTGACCTGGGAGACAGCAAGATGGTGAGTTTCCTGAGTCTTCTTTTGGCCTCATCTATCCCAGATTTGGAGTTGAAGAAGCCAGCAACCTGAAAATATCAATGGTCACAGACAATAAGAGCCTAACAAGAGCCTGCTCTCTCCAGCCAAATAACTAGGAAAGAGGCAGCCTAAAAAGATGAATCTGTTAGACAATAAGCACTCCCTGCTGGGCTGGTGTCAAAGGAGGACTAACAGAGTCAGGATGCTCGATGTTCGCTACCACTTAGCAGTAAGGAGACTACCCCAACCCCATGTGGTGTCAGTGGGGGTCACATGGGGAGTGGTAATGAAAAACTCCAACTCCCTCCAGGAAGGTATCCATGGAGGGAAAGTGGGAAACCTGGATGTCAACTCTCACCTGGCAGTAATAACACAGTGCCCCCAGCCCCCCACTGGAGGAAAAAAAAAAAAACAAGCTAAAGCAGGTTTGAGTACAGTCCACAGCCTCAAAACACAATACCCAAAATCTCCAGGTTTCAATCAAAAATTACTTCTTATCATACCAAGAACCAGGGAGATCCCAAACTGAATGAGTAGAGACAATCAATAGATGCCAACTCCACGATGACAGACATGTTAGAATTATCTGACAAAGATATTAAAGTAGCCATCACAAAAAAATGCTTAAGCCAGCAACTCTGAACCTGTTGAAACCAATGAAAAGGAAGAAAGCCTAGCAAAAAAAAAAAAAAAGTCAAATATAAAGAAGAACCAAATGGCAACTTTAGAACCAAACAATGCAATAACCAAAACACAAAACTCAATGATGAGCTCAATAGCCAAATAGAGGAGACAGAGGAAAGAGTCAGTAACTGATAGACAGAAAAGCAAAAGTTACTCAATCTGAAAACTGAAAATAGACTAGGGGAAATAAAAGTCTCAGGGACCTGTGGCACTATAACAAAAGTTCTAACATTTCTGTCACTGAAGTCTCAGAGGAAAAGGAGAAAATGGGTGGAGCTGAAAAGGTGCTCAATAATAGAAAACCTCCAAATTTGGAAAAAGATATAAACCTATAGATTCAAGAAGCTGAGAAAATCTCAGACAGAACAAACTAAAAGAAATCCCATGCCAAGACATATCACAGTCAAACTTCCGAAAATTAAAGACAAACAAAAAGTCTTTAAAACATTCAGAGATAAATAAAATCTTACCTATTAGGGGAAAAACAATTAAAAGGACAGCAGGTTTCTCATCAGAAACCATGGAGATGAAAAGGAAGTAGCACATTTTTCAAGTGTGAAAAGAAAGAAAAGAATTATCCACCCAGAATCCTATTTCCAGTGAAAAGACCCTTCAGGAATGAAGGGAAAATCAAGTTATTCTGAGATAAAGGAAAACTAAGATAATCTGTCACCAACACACTCACTTCCCTCCCCATCCCCTGGAGAAAAATGGCTAAGGTCTTTAAACCAAAGAGAAAGATAAAAGAGGCAACCTTAGGACAACAGGAAGGAAGAAACACAGTAAGCAAAAGCATAGGCAAACACAAATTGACTTTCTTTCTCCTCTTGAGTTTCTAAATTATATTTGACAGTTGAAGCAAAAATCATAATATCATCTGATGTGGTTCTAAATGTATGTAGAAGAAACATTTAAGACAATTACACTGTAAATGGTGGAGGGTAAAGAAGTACAAGAGGCAGTAAAGTTTCTACACTTACTCAAACTGGTAAAATCATGACACCAGTAGACTGTGATAATGTACACATAACGTAATATGTAGAGCATCTACTAAAAAATATACAAAAATAAACTAAAAATATATATACATAGATCAAAGTAGAATTCTAAAAAATGATTAAGTAACCTACAAAAGGCAAGAAAAAGAAAACAGAAATCAAAGACAGAGAGAATAGATAAAAAAGTTAAATTGCATACTTAAGCCCTAACATATCCATAATTACAGTACATGTAAATAATCTAAAGATACCAATTTGAAAATATGACTCTGTCTACAAAAAATTCACTTTAAAAATAACAATATAGGCAGGTTACAAGTAAAAGGATGAAGAAAAAGATATGTCATGCAAACATTAAAAGAAAATAGAAGTGGTTAATCAATATGAGATAAAATAGACTTCAGAGCAAAGAAAGTTACCAGAGACAGAGAGAGATATTGTATAATGATAAAAAGGTCAATTCACCAAGAATATATAGCAATTGTAAATGTATATGTACCAAACAATAGAGTTGCAAAATATCTGAGGCAAAACCCTAAAGAGCTAAAAAGAGAAATACACAAATCCACAATTATACGTTCAGATTTCAATACTACTCTCACAACAATAAAATAACTAGACAATCAGCAAGCATACAGAATAACCCAACAATACCATCAACCAGTAGAATCTAATCAACATTTATAGAACACTCAACCCAACTACAGCAGAATATGCATTATTCTCAGGTGGCCCCAGGCTGTATACCAAATTATTCTCAGGTGGCCCCAGGATGTACACCAAGACAGATCATATCCTGGGCCATAAAACAAACCTCAATGAATTGAAAAAAATTAAAATTATACAGTGTGTTCTCAGGCTTCAATGGAATGAATCAACTGGAAATCAGTAACAGCAAGATAATAGTAAAACTTCCAAATACTTAGAACCAAAGCAACATACTTCTGAACAATCCATGGGCCAAAGAGGAATCCAGATGCCCTTCAACAGGTAAATGGTTAAACAAACTGTGGCACCTACGCACCATGGAATACTACTTAGCAATAAAAAAGATGAACTATTGATACATGCATCAACCCGGACGAATCTTCAGGGAATTATACTGAGTGAAAAAAATCCAGTCTGAAAGGGTTACATAAGTATTACATGATTCCATTTATATAATATTCTTGAGATGATGAAATTACAGAAATGACGAACAGGTTTCCAGGGTAAAGCAGGGAATGAGCGCGAGAGGGGAATAGGTAGCTATAAAATGGCAATAGCAGAGAATCCTTGTAGTGATGGAAATGTTCTCCATTTTGACTACATTTACGTCAATATGCTGGGTGTGATATTGTACTATAGTTTCACAAGATATTGCCATTGGGGGAAACTGAGTTAAAAGTACACAGAATCCCTCTGTATTATTTTTTTACCACTGCATGCAAATCTATAATTATTGCAAAATAATAATCTTAATTAAAAAAAGTAAAGAATCCCTCCCAGAAGATGTGTTGAGCAACGTTACACTCTGAACACACACACACATACAAACACACACACACACACTACCTACAAGGGCCTTCAGCAGTCACCATATAAATTTGCACTGATTTTTAAGTCTGATGTGATTTTCTGTCTCTCTTTGGAGAAGCCTCATCCAGTCTCCTGTAAGGTCAGAGAAAGCACCTTTGAGATCTTTCACTTGGCCTCTTTGGGATCTTCCACAGTGTGGCTCAGAAACAATCACTGAATTTGTAAAAGAAATCCAGAACCCACTAAGGAGAGAAAAGCAGGCACGAGGCAGGAGGTGATTCAAGACACATTTGTGGAAGGACACAAAACCCCTGAAAGTAAGCGTACAAAAGTGTAGGTGTGTGATACGTGGTTCTCTGCATGTCTCAAATTTTCCTGGAGAGAAAGTATCTAGCTTTCACTCATCTCTCAAAGAGGTTCATTTCCTGAAGAGGCGAGAGGAGGAAGCCTACACTTGATACCCAAAACCTAGTTTCTGCAGCCCCAGGAACAACTGACGAGCTCTATCAAGCTGCAGGTCACCTTCTAGAAACTCCTCAGAAGCCTCCCGGTGTTCCTGTCCCCAGCTGAAAAAACACTGCTCTGAAGACTGCTGGACCCTCATGATATTTTGTTCCCATCCTGTGGAACTGGAAATGTTAGGGACAGGAATGAGCTTGAAGTTCATCTCATTTAAAATGCCTATGACCACACAACTTACAGAAAGGGAAACTGAGGCCCAGGGACACAGGATGACTTCCCATAATCATTCAGACAATTAGCAGCAAAATTTAAACCAGAGCTCAGGTCTCCTCCGGTTTCGGGACATCTGTCCCTTAGCCTGGCGTAAGAGCCTGTCAAGGCGCAGGATAACCAGGAAGAAGCCAGGAGCTGGGCAGGAGGACTTCCATGCCACATGATTGCCAGGGGAAGAGCTCAGTGAGAGCAGGGCCAGGCACCAGATTAAAACCAGCACAGATATGCAGACGTTAACGAGCAAAAGCTCCCCCTGAAACTGCCTAGCAGTACATCTGATGTGGCAGCTTTCATTATTCCTAAGAAACACAAATAGGTGGTAGCGAAGGTTAGGAACACTGCAGAGATTTCATTACCCTGGAAGATAGGCCATTAATCACCACTGTTTCCCAGAGAGGTTTCCATCCTGCCTCCAGCACCCATGGCTCCAATCGCCAGCTGATCACTCACTCCAGATAAGTTAACTGAGGACCTACTGAGTGCCAGGTGCTTGGAGGCCAGGAGACACGGTTCCTTCTGAAATCTAAAGATGCCAATAACATCCACCAGTGGCTCTGCCCAGGTGCACCCACAACCCTGTGTCTGACTACCTAATGGCCCTTCACTGACCTCCCTTCACCCCAGGGCTGCTCCCCTCCCTCACTGCCATCGTCAGCTATGGCTTCTCCAAAGCCCCAGGGCTCACCTGGCTGCAGTCGGAAGAGAATTTTGGAGCAGGAAGACCCCTCACTGGACAATAGGAAGAACCTCTGCCTGGCCTCCCTGCCTCTATGCTTGAAGCCCTCTAATTCATTCTATACTCCACTGCCACAGGAACACCCCAAATCACACATCAGACTACTTATTTTTCTCACTAAAATCTAAAGTCAATGCTCAGCAAGTGTGCATGTGCCTCCTGACGTTTCCCAGCCTCCTTTGCAGTTAAGCAGGGCCATGTGACCAGTTCTGGCCAATAGGCTACGAGTGGAACTGTGTCACTTCCAGGCTGAGGGAGTTGAAAGCTCATGTGCCTTCTCCATCTTTCTCTTCCCTGCCATTGTGACTCTAGAGGAATCATCAGACTTCACAGAAGTAAAATTAAACCTTGATAGGGGTTAAGCTATTAAAATGTTAGGAGTTGCTTACTGGACAGTTAGCACTGATTGACTACCAAAACTTCACAATGACACCCCACTGCCCTCAGGATATGACAAGTGCCAAACTCCTCAACATGGCCATGGTCAAGGCCATTAATGGTCTGCCCCAGTCTCCCTCTCTGGACTGTCTCCTGGCCCTTTCTCTCCCTTAAACACACCCTGTCAATAATCATGATTCAACTCTATATGCAAGTCCTGGAGACACCATGCCCCCTCCCACCTGAGAGGTCCCCTCTACATGGAATGCCCTTACCTCTCCCTACTCCCATATCCTGTATGTGTTTGGCAAACTCCCAAACATCCCTCAATACCCAGCTTACATGTCTCCATCTCCAACCCTCCCTGGACATGCTGGGGCCTTTCCTCCTGACCACATGCACCAAGAGCTCCAAGAGATTCCTTCACACTGCATTGTGGCTTTTTTGTTTTACTTTTCTGTGTTACCCACTGAATTGTGAACACTGCATAAGCAAGGACAGTGTTTTCCTCCTCTTTATCTTCCCAGATCCCATGATATAGTTTGGATATTTGTAAATCTCATGTTGAATTGTAATCCCCAATGCTGGAAGTGGGGCCTGGTGGGAGGTTTTTGATCTTGGAAGAGGATCCCTCATGGCTTGGTACTGTCTTTGTGATAGTGAGTTCTCATGAGATCTGGTCATTTAAAAGGTGTGGCACCTCCCCACCCCTCTTGCTCCTGCTTTTGCCATGTGATGTGCTTACTCCTCCTTTACCTTCCGCCATGATGGCAAACTTCCTGAGGCTTCGCTAGAAGCTGAGCAGATGCCAGCACCACACTTCCTGTAAAGCCTGAAAAACCATAAGCTAATTAAACCTCTTTTCTTTATAAATTACCCAGTCTCAGGTATTTCAAGAGTTTAGAGAGGCCAGGGCTGAATGATATAGTTTGGATATGTGTCCTGCCCAAATCTCATGTTGAATTGTAATCCCCATGCTGGAGATTGGGCCTGGTGGAAGTTGTTTGGATCATGGGGGCGGATTTTTCATAAATGGCTTGGACCATCCCCTTGGTGATAAGTGAGCTCTCATTCTGAGTTCATATGAGACCTGGTCATTTAAAAGTTTATGTGGGCTGGGAGCGATGGCTCATGCCTGTAATCCCAGCACTTTGGGAGCCCGAGGCAGTTGGATCACAAGGTCAGGAGACTGAGACCATCCTGGCTAACACAGTGAAACCCTATCTCTACTAAAAATACAAAAAAGTAGCCGGTTGTGGTGGTGGGTGCCTGCAGTTCCAGCTACTCAGGAGGCTGAGGCAGGAGAATGGCATGAGCCCAGGAGGCGGAGCTTGCCGTGAGCTGAGATCACGCTACTGCACTCCAGCCTGGGCGACAGAACAAGAATCCATCTCAAAAAAAAAAAAAAGTGTGTGGCACCTCCTTCCTCCCACTCTCTCGCTCCTGTTCTCACCATGTGAAGTGCCTGCTCCCACTTTGCCTCCCACCAGGAGTAAAAGCTTCCTGAGGCCTTCCCAGAAGCAGATGCTGGTGCCATGCTTCCTGTACAGCCTGAAGAACTGTGAGTCAATTAAATCTCTTTTCTTATAACTTACCCAGTCTCCGCTATTTCTTTATAGCAATGCAAGCATGGCCTCATATAGCCCACCCCAGTGTCCAGTTCCTAGAAGTCATCAGAGGATGTTTATGATCACACAAATAGAGCCCACTTTAAAATCTTTCTGGAGAAGGCCACCTCTTCTGGAACGAGAGAGGCATCAAGTTGCAGGAACTCTTTACGAAAGGAGGAGGCTTGAGGTGAGGAACAAAATGACCCATCATCCCATTGGGCTCTAGAAAAAGCTCTATTCTGATCTGGCCAGCTCTGTCTGCCATGGGCTCCATGCCCCTGGGTGAGGCAGTCCCTTCTTCGTCATCTCTGGGGTCTCTCCCAGCACCAAGTGATGCAGCTTTGAGCACTGGCAAGGCTGCCTCTGCCGTTCTCCCTGCTTTTCTTTTGGTCCCTCTCTTCCCCAGAAGCCTCCATTCAACGTTCTTGGCTCATTTCCACTGAGCCTCTTATCTGTTTAACCAAAATCTGATAAGGTATTCTCCAGCCTGGTATTACCCTTCCTTGGGTATTTTACAGGGCCACTAAGACCCAATGGACGAGTGCTAATGGGGGGATTTTAGCCAAAAAACAGGCAGTGGGACAGACATCTGGTCAGTGGTGATGGATTCTTTGGAAACACGCCTTCCCTGTACCCACCTGTCCCACCACCCATCACACAGCAGACACAAGAGCTATGGGGACAGCTAGACCCCGGCAGACAGCAGGCAGGGTGCTGGTCTGGAAGAAAGTTCATACTGGAGGAATATCCTGAGGGTGGGACCCAAGCTCTTCATTCCTCATTCCATGGTTTCTTTTATCTGGTATTTCTGGGCAAGACAATGAGCAGGCAGACTGGAAAGTTACAGGACAGCTTTGCCAATCCCTGCCAAAAATGCAGCAACGCAAGCTGGAAGGAAGCTAGAAGGAGACTCGAGCCTCTTTTAATTTCCTCTTCTGTTTTGCTTGTGTGCACTCCCCCCACCCACCCTACTTATAGTCTTTTGTGCCCTTGGGCTCTAACTGCAAAGCAGAGCTACTTCCCAACCCAGATGTGGAGAAACCCACCCACAGTCTCTCCTGCCTGGTGTGCTGGCCACATTCCGCAAGGCTCTGGCTCTCCTTTGGGCAAGGCTCGTGCTCCCTTGGAAGCATGAGATCAACCAGGAAACCCAATTCCCAGGCCAAGCTGGACATACAGTGGGAAGAAAAGCTGGGTGGATCTCTCCCTCTCTCCCTCTAGACTGGAGTCAGGACTAAACCAGAAGCAACACTGGGAAGCTGGTGGGTGGAAGAGAACCTTCCAGTTCCCTGCCTCCTCAAGAGAAGAGAGCCTTCGGAAGGCTGCCATGACCACTTAGCGTACCCACATCCTTTCTGGGCAGCTTCTGGATGTAGTTCTCCATGTTCTGTGTGTGTACACATGCACACACACACAGCAATCGCAGGTAGGAGTGGCAGAGAAAAAGTGAGATTGGGTTGAAATGCTTTCCTGTCTGGGCAAGTTATTTAACCACACTGACCCTCAAACTGGAGATAATTTGCAGAACTGTGGTGAGGATTAAAGGAGACAAGGCTCCTGCTGTGAGATTTGCACAGAGAGGGCTCTCCATAAATGTGAATTCCTTCTTGGATCCTGGCAACCAGTTGTCACTTGAAAATGACAGACTAGGAACTTGAAGACTTGGCTTCTGGTCTCAATTCTGCCATCATCTACTAGCTTGGAGACCTTAGGCAAGTCATTTACCCTCTGTGTTTTTCTGTCTCCTAATCTTTAACAGCAGTATTTCTCAAATGGTAGTGTGCATCAGAATTGCCTAGAAGGCTTGTAAAACGCAGATGGCCAAAGTTTCTGCTTCAGCAGTTCTGGGGTGGGACTGGAGAATTCGCTTTTCTCACCAGGTCCCAGGTGATGTGGATGCTGGTGGTCCCGGAACCACACTTTGAATCTAAGAACTCTTTCCAGTTCTAATGGTTTAATAAGTATTTTAAATTAATCCATATTAAGCTGTTGTGACTGACACTTGTTTAATATGTTCTTTTTATGGTCATTTGCATTTTAAATATCTTAACCTAACACGATCATCTACTTCTAAGTTGGGTACAAAAAAGCCCTAGAGTCTGCGACACAAAAGATGATTCAGAAGAAAGGGCTTTCCGGGCCTCTCCAGTCACGCTGTGTGGATACCCTCTAAAAAGCAGATCGTTTGAAAAACCAGCTTCCCACGTGACTTGGCTGTAGTTGGCTAATTACTGTTTTGGGGCACGATGTCTGAGGCCAAGGGAAGGTCCCTGGTTGCCTAAAATCAGTCCATGGCCAGGCCCTATTGCTGGAAGCAGGAATGTCACTCAGCTGGTGACATTCTCAGTCCCTTCCCACCCCCCTCTCTCAGGGCCCTGGAGAGCAGCCTCCTGCCTGGGGTGGGCGGCAGACCCCAGGGCCTGCAGCCTGGAGGCTGTCACTCTGCAGTGGCTCCACAGTCTGGGTGTACAACCCCTCTCAGCTTTGCTAGCTGCTTTCTTGTGGCTGTAAGGCCTGTCCAGCCAGGTGGCCAAGCTCTGTAAATGGTGCTGTCATTCAGCTGATGCTCTGGGCCTTGCCTCAGGGAAGAGAGCTACCTCAGGCATCAATTAGAGAGTAATGACACCCTCCTCCTCAGCCTCTTGCCTGTCTCCCACCCAACAGGGCCTTCTGCCTCTGGTACACAGAAACGCAAAGAGGGCAGACATTGTTAAGTAGTAACACCTCCATCCTCACCATGGTCTCAATATTTCTAATGGCAAACTCAGGTACGTGGACAAGGTCTTTAGGGAGAAGGTCTGAGAAAGAGGGTTCCCAGAAAGAATCCAGGGGCTGAAAGCAGGGCTGAGATCAAGCCCTCAGGGGCCCAGCCTGGGCCCTCACACCAGGCTTCCTACAGGTTCCAGAGGATGGGGGAGGGATGCCTCTGGCAACCCCACTCCATCCCCCCACAGAGCATCATCCCACAGAGCACCTTGTTCTGTTTGTTCATGCTGCAAGTATTTCTTAAGAGTCTATTCCAGTCTGCGTATTGGGTCAGGTGCTGGAGATCTGAAGACGAACAAGAGGTGGCCCCCAAAATCTCCTGATCTAACACAGAGAGAGAGTTGTACAGATTATCATCAAAAATGCAGTGAGGAAAATGAATGCAAAGTCTATGTGAGCTTAGGAGAGAGTTAACTCTGCTTGGGGAAACAGGTGGGAGAAGGAAGAGAGAGCGTCACAGAGGAGGTGACATTTGAACTGGTCCTAAAGGACAAATAAGAGAAAACATGTCTGGAGAGGAGTAATATTCAAAATCTTCAACAACTGCTAAGGTCCACACTGGGCCCAACCAGAATAGAAGTTGATTAAATATGACTAAACATGTGCAACTACTTTTAGTTCCTCCCCAAACCCTTTTAGAACAACAGTATTTAAAAATTAAGCATAAATACACAAGAATGGAAAGAACTGGAGAAGAAACAAAGTAATAACCGTTTTTGGAAGCTGGAGATCAGATGGACAAGTGGTAAATGGCTCAGAAATCCCAAAAAGCTGAATTCTAAGCCAGCAGCGGAAGAAGCTGAGAACCACCCCCATTTATACTGCAAAACCCTCTTAACAGCTCAGAAATTGGTGGTACCAATCCTTCTTGAAAGCAAGAGTAAAAAGGAGAGAGGTAAAATAGGGAAGTTTGGGTCAGGCACGGTGGCTCATGCCTGTAATTCCAACACCTTGGGAGTCCAAGGTGGGCAGATCACCTGAGGTCAGGAGCTTGAGACCACCCTGGCCAACAAAGTGAAACCCTGTCTCTACTAAAAATACAAAATTCGCTGGTGTGGCGGCATGCACTTGTAATCCCAGCTACTCAGGAGGCTGAAGCAGGAGAATTGCTTGAACCTGGGAGGTGGAGGCTACAGTGAGTTCAGATCGCAGCCTGGGCAACAAGAGTGAAACTCTGTCTCCAAAAAAAAAAAAAGGAAGGTTGGTTAGCAGTCTGCTTAGGAAGCAGTCAGAGTTCCTTCTCTGATGAGTGACTGCCCCTTGCCCAGCCCAGCAGAAGATGGAGTTTTATTCTTAGGAAATAATAGATAGAGGCTTTCTGGACTGGGAAACACCAGGTAGAATTGAGGAGAGATCTACCACACTGAAAACAGGGGGATTAAAGAACATCCACTTGCATTCCCATTACTGAGGCTCCAGTCTTCATCCACTAGGTGCTCAGAGCACCAACTCTCAGTATAGTACCCTCCAGGCAGAGGGTGGACGAGCCTTCTTTGAAGACCCCAACCCAGCTAAGAAGAAAGACTTTACAATACTGACATTGAAGATTCCACAAGAAAAAGGCCCAACCATATGATTCTCCAATAAAACCCATTGCCATCAAATCCCACCTGCACTCAGAGATTTTTAAATATACGCAGAGAAACAAGAATAACTGGACGACTAAAGAAAGTTTCAAAATCAAACAACAGAGACCAAACAACTTGGAAAGAATAGAGACTGCAGGAAGAAAAAACTTTAAAAAATTACCATTAATTTAATATGCAATCACAAAACAAGAACAGAATGCTATAAAAGGAACATTCAGAGAATAGAAACAAAAATTCTTGTAAATTAAAAATATAATAAATGAAGTACTCAACAGGGAGTTGGAATGTAAAATTGAGGAAATATTCCAGAAAGTAAAGCAAAAAGACAAAGAGATGGAAAAGAGGAGAGAAAAGTCAGTAAAACTAGAGGCTAATGTAAGTTCTAAGCATGTTTCTAAGCTAAGGCTAATGTAAGTCTAAGCATGTTCTAAGCATGTTTAGGGTACGCTAGGCTAAGCTATAATGTTCAGTAGCTTTTCAAAAACGCATTTTCAACTTATGATATTTTTAACTTATGAGGGGTTTATTAGGACATAATCCTATGGTAAGTTAAGGAGCATCTGTATAGCATTCAATCATTACAGCATCATTTGTTAACAAGACTATCTTTTCTCCATTAAGTTGTCTTTGCTCCTTTGTCAAAGATCAGTTGACTACATTTGTGTGGCCTATTTCTGAGTTCTCTATTCTGTTCTATTGACCTATTAATTTATTGTTCTACTGACCTATTAATTTATTAATAAAAACTTTAGAATTACTTTATCAATATCTACAAAATAGCTTTCAGGGATTTTGACTGAGATTGTGTTGAATCTATAGATAAAATCAGGAAGAACCAACATCTTACTATGGAGTCTTCCTATCCATCAACACATTTTGTTTTGTTTTTAACCCCAGTGTTCTGAAATGTCATGATGCTGTGCTTTTTGCCTCACAGTGGATCTATTTTTATCAGTTGTGCTTTTATTTTTATCTAAGGTATCCAAAAAGCACAGGTTTTTGACAAAAAAAAATTGGTAAGGTGGACTTTATTAAAATAAAAATCTTCAGATCTATGAAAGACACTGTTAACAGAATAAAAAGACAAGGTCCAGACTAGAAGAGAATATGATGTGCAATACACACATCTGGAAAAAAAAAACATGTATCCAAAATATATAAACAACTCTTAAAACTCAACAGTAAGAAAACAAATGCCCCAATTAAGAAATGGATAAAGACCCAAACAGACTCTTCATCAAAGAAAACATACAGATAGCAAATAAGTACATGAAAAGATGCTCAACATAATTTGGGTGAGGAAATTGCACATTTAAACAATAAAATACTGCCACACACCTGTAAGCTATTTAGGGTCATGAAACTATTCTATATGATACTGTAACAGTGAATATAAGACAGAGAATAAGCATTTGTCAAAACCCACAGAACTTCATAGCACAAGGAGTAAATCTTAATGTACGAAAATTGTTTTTAAATAATTTAGGAGGTGGAAGAAGCCCAGGATAGAATGCATAATTTGACAAAAAATCTAAATATATTAGAAATATATGAAACAAGCTCACTGAAGAGGTCAGGGAATAAGGTGCTAACCTTAGTAGTTTTGGAAATAAGCAGAATGTGTAAGACTAAAGGCAAAAGGAACCGTACTCTAGTTTGATAGAGTTTTTTCCCATGAGGATATAGGTTAACAATTCTGAAACAGCTACATTCGTATATGGGAATTGAATATTAAGTAAATGGATGGCAGATGGTGGGAGTCAGGTTTCTCACTGTTGGAATGGGAAGTTACAAATAAGCAAAGGGAAGAGACTAAAACGATCCATGAGATGATGGATTAGAGTCGGAGATGTCAGTATGAACTCATGGTTACCTTAACACAAATACAGATGGTGACATACAAAATATTTACAGACATGTATATGTACAGTGGTTAGTACACACACACATATATCCATGCACTGTCATCTGAGAGGGCCTAGAAGCAATGACATCTCAGTAGCAATGAGCATACCTAATTATTAGAAACCTTGGCTACAAACAGTCACAGCCAAGAAGAGTCTAAGGAGATATGACTACTAAATATAATGTGGTATCCCAATGAGATCCAGAAACAAGAAAGAACATTAGGGGAAAACTAAGAAAATCTGAAAAAAGAATGAAATTTAGTTAATGATAACATACCAATATTTGTTGTGACCGATGTACCATACTAATAGAAGATATTAAGAATAGGGCAACTGGGTATGAAGTATATGAAAGCTCTCTGAACTATCATCGCAATACTTCTGTAAGCTTATAACTATGCTAAAATAGGATATTTAAAAAAAAAAAAAACTCCTACAACCTTTTGGAGAGAAAAAACAGGGCATGTACAGAGAATCAGGTATCAGAATAGTTCTAGATTTCTCAGTGAAATCTAAAATGATGAAGGAAAATTATGTCCAAGCTAGAATTCTATATCTAACCAAACTATCAATCAAGGGTGATAGTAGAATAAAGATACTTGAAGACATTAAAAGTTCCAAATAATGTATGTTCCATGTACTCCTTCTTAGGAAGGTCCTGGAGGATATGCTCCACAAATTCAGATGGATAACCAAGAAAGAAGATGCCATAAGATATATGAAACAGAAGATCCAACACAGGACAGAACTAAAGAATCCCAAGTATGACGGTAAAAGGTAGCCCCAAGATGATAGCTATGCACCAGGCACAGCTATCAATTGGTCCAGATTGGAGCACATCAGAGACACAGCGAAATTTCTGTAAAAAATCTGAACATTTTAAGAAGAGATTTAGATAAATGGTAGAGATCCAGAGATTGAAGTAGTAATAAGTACATGGAATCATAAGCAAATAAAATAATGCAATAATCAACTCTAGGGAAAACAAAAAGTAATTCAAGAAAGGAACAGAATCACAGAGATACTAGATGGCTTACCTGGGAAGAGTGTGTACATAGTCATAACAATGTAATTACTCAATATTTATTTCACCAAAATTATGACATAAATATGTTGGGAGGATGAGGGAGGTAATGTGTCAGTGAGCTTTTGCTAGGTTATATTGCAGTAACAAAAGAAATCACAATAACTTACAAGAATAAAAGTATTTCTCACTCATGTAACATTGAAGGACAGGTGGGAGTCAGCTGTGGCTGCTCCACATGTCTTCTTCACTCTAGGATCTAGGCTGAAGGACTGGCCACTCTTTGGGACATGTCCATTTTCTTAGCAGTGGGAAAAGAGTAACTTAACTTGATCACACAACGGCTTTTAAGCTTCTGATCAGAAGTGGCATATAGCAGTCCCACTCACGTGCCACTGACCAAGTAATCACATGACCAGGCTCAATGTCAATTGCATTATTCCCTCCATAGGAATGAAAGTCACGTAATTATGGAAAAGGCTTGTTATCCATTGATGGGGGAAAACAAATCAATTGGAAACAATACCATTGATTAATACATATATGTACTGTAGTGCAAGGTGGTAGGTAGGTGCAATGAAAGAGAGCTACATTTTCATCTTCCACTAGCGCCAATACTAGTGGGAAACCAATACCTAAAACTGAAAAATCAAGATGTTGCCATTTACACATGTGATTTAGAAATATGGCTATAAGCACAAAAATTCAGGAGAAAGAATGGAAAAGAGTCACTTTCAGGTATCAGAATAGAAGATGGAGATAAGCTAGGGAAGCAGGGGATTCTGTTTTCCATACGTTTTTAAAAACCATTTGCTAAGAATTACTAAAAAATGACAAATAATGAGGGCAAGGCAATATCGCTAAATTTTACTATGCCATGGTTACTTTCCCCTCTGCTTTTGATAGCAAGAAGTATTAACATATAAATCTCTTTAATGTAAAGCAAAGAAGTGAAGTTGTCGACAGCTACTATTATAAAAACACTTCTTCAAAACCTACCACTTAGTGTCCCACATCCTCAGTGACAACACCCCTTCCTACATAAGAGAAACCTAAATATTTTACTTTTCTCAGTCAACTCTGTATCATCCAAGCCACAAAAGGAGGCTGATGATGCAGAAACCCTGATAGAATGTAACTCAAAAGTCACACGAATGACTTTACATGCATTCATGTTATTGCTATGCAAGAGATTTGCCCTACTAAGTATGCATAACTCCAGCTAACATTTCAATTCTTTGCCTATATACAGATTAGGTTAGGACAAACTATACTAATGGCCCATGGAATAACAGAGCTTAGAAATAAAAAAACTACCTAAAATG
This sequence comes from Chlorocebus sabaeus, assembly GCF_047675955.1. Lineage (NCBI taxonomy): Eukaryota > Metazoa > Chordata > Mammalia > Primates > Cercopithecidae > Chlorocebus > Chlorocebus sabaeus. The sequence continues at coordinate 34,581,363 of NC_132921.1, read as the reverse complement.
ATAAATCATAAGCAGCTGACCAGGAGCCAACATTTGTTTTCCCCTTCTATACTCTCAAGGTATGCCCTGCATCTTAAAAAGTATAAAAGTGACAGGCAACGTAAACATTTTGAGTGTTGAGTAACAGGAACTCAAATTTGGCCTGATATTTTCTCCTTAATTTTGCCAGGCCACATGTGAATTTTCATTTACAAGCATGACATTGTGCCTGCTTCCCTACCTTGAGCAGAACTGGAGGTAACAGCACCTTAGCCTCAGAAGACCACAAGTCCAATTGTCAGCCTGTCGACCCTCAGACCCACCAGCCTACTGGCCTAGGTCAATACAGAATTCCCCTTCATTAATAACCCCTTATAGAATCCCCCTCACAAAAAAAAAAAAAAAAACTTTTGTAGAAAACTAATTCAAATATAATCTTTTATTTATTTATTTATTTATTTATTTATTTATCTATCTGAGACAGGGTCTCACTCACACTGTCACCCAGGCTGGAGTGCAGTGGTACAATCTCGGCTCACTGCAGCCTCGATCTCCCAGGTTCAAGTGATCCTCCTGCCTCAGCCTCCCGAGCAGCTGGGACTACAGGCACGCATCACCACACCTGGCTAATTTTTGTATTTTTAGTAGCGACAGGTTTTCACCATATTGGCCATGCTGGTCTCGAACTCCTGACTTCAAGTGATCCGCCCGCCTGAGCCTCCCAAAGTGCTGGGATTACCGGCATGTGAGCCACCGTGCCTGGCCATCAAATCTTTTTCAAACTGATGGTGCTTAAGGATAGAAGAATATTTTTCACTACATTTCTTTTCATACTTTTTGATGTTTGGATTGCCTAAAATTCAATATTTTAAGCATCAAAAAAGGTGGGGTGGGGAGAAAGGCATGTGAGTCTGGCATCTTGTAGAAATAGCACACAGCAGAGTATGATCGGGGTTGTGGTGCCTAGGTAAGGCTGGAAGGGAGTTCTGGAAGCCAGGCTGGAAACAGCCTCACGACGGTGATGAAGCCTCGACCTAAGCATGGGTATTAGAAAGATAATCCTGGGAATGGAATAACTTTAGGGATCAGAACTAGTGGGGACAGATACTCTGTGTCCTTGGTTATTTGTACATTGCCTCATTTGAAATCACGGGAGCCTGAACTAGAGCAGTAACAACAAATGTGTAGCCAGCAAGAAGTCAGGAGATACTCAGGGGGTCCAATCAACAAGACTAGGGGACTGCTTCATTGATGAAGGTGAAGGCAAGAAGGATGGAAATAACATACAAGGTTTGAGAAAGGGTCAGCTTTGGGTTTAGTCCCCATCCCAGGACAAGCCCCACCCACAGCCTCTAATAAGGCAGAAGGCACTTTGTCCATTGTCTCAGTCTTCTGAAGTGTACTTGGCAAGCACAGCTTTAAGACAAATCCACCCGCCCTCATACCTAGAAGCCAGACTGCTCCCTGGGGCTCCCACCACACTGGGAACTAAAGGATTGAGAACACAACTGGTGAAGCTATACAGAGGCTGGAAGAGACTTGTTTCTGAAAAGGCAGTCTACCCCTTCTCCCTCTCAATACAGTCCCAGAACAGAGGCTACTGGAGACTGGAGGGTGTGGTTAGAAAGTTGGGAGAGGGATTGCTGAAGATGTAGTACAAGCTTGTCCAACCCACGGCCTGTGGGCTGCATGCGCTTTGAATGCAGCCCTACACAAATTCTTAAACTTTCTTAAAACATGGTTTTTTTTTTTTGCAATTTTTTTTTAGCTTATCAGCTATCATTAGTGTTAGTGTTTTTTGGTTGTTTGTTTGTTTGTTTTTTGAGATTGAGTCTCACTCTGTTGCCCAGGCTGGACTGCAGTGGTGTCATCTTGGCTCACTGCAACCTCTGCCTCCTGGGTTCAAGCAATTCTCATGCCTTAGCCTCCCGAATAGCCAGGTTTACAGGCATGTACCACCATGTCCGGCTAATTTTTGTATTTTTAGTAGAGACAAGGTTTCACCACATTGGCCAGGCTGGTCTCAAACTCCTGACCTCTAGTGATCCACCTGCCTCGGCCTCCCAAAGTGCTGGGATTACAGGCATAAGCCACCGTGCCCAGCCAGTGTTAGTGTATTTTATGTGTGGCCCAAGACAATTCTTCTTCCAGTGTGGCACAGGGAAGCCAAAAGATTGGACACCCCTAAGCAGCAGAAGGTCATGTGAGATGATGACTCATGGTGCTAGGTGCAACCTCACATCGTGGTTGACATATCCAAATGCATCCACATCCTTCTGATTGGGTTACCATGATGGCCTTGGAGTTGAGGTGAACAGCAGGGACCTCATATGATATTTTGTATATACATTACTACTTTCTGGTCTGTAGCTCTTTTTTCAATTTAGAGTCAATATTTTTCTGTTTGGGCCAAAAGTATTTTTATAGGCCACACATCACAGTACCTACAATGTCCTGCAGTGTGTGGCCATTAGGAAGCCAGCGATGACCTCTGCTCAGGCAGATTGGGGTCGCTGATGAGAACACCATGAGGAGGAGCTACAGTCAAGGTTTCAGTTCCTGTCCTAGCCAACTGGTTATGCCCAGCCCAGCAATGACAGATCTCATTTGGGGGTACAGCTGGAAAGAGTGGGTGGCACCACAGAAAGTCACCCCCCTTGCAAGTCTAAATGCACATGCTGTTGTGAAGTGGGCAAACATGCCCTGCACAAAGGCAGGCCCGCCCGGAACGCATGCACCATTCAGAGTGTAAGGTAGCAGGGCAGAGATGGACGTACGCAGGGAAGTAACTGAAGCACACAAAAGGCCCCTTTAACCTCTTCCAGCTAGCGGTTCAGAAATACACAGGAAACCCTCGATATTTGCCGAGTCGTGATTTGTGGTTTCAAACATGCACAAGGCTGCCTGCTCCTCACTCCTTGCCAGCCCACACGATGTGCTGCCGGCAGCCAGAGTGGCAGACACACGGCCCATGTGTCTCTACAAAGCTCGCTCAGAGTGGCCTTTTCAGCTGCCCTGAATCCATGACAGGGAGATTCTTCCCCCTCCCCACAAATCCACTCATTTTTAACCCCTTACGGTTAGCCACAGATATTATATAATATGTGAACTAGAAGGCAGGGGTCTGAGACACCTAATCTCTACCTTTTCTGGCTCCTTACCCATTATCCTCCATCCCACCCCCTGGTGAGTGCAATCAGGAAGACTGTCTACTAAGAATAGGCTGCTCTCTTTGGTTAGCACACTGTAGGCTGAACTCTGTCAAAAAAGGCTTCTCCATCCATCCCAAGGATAATCAGTACTGTTGTGCTTGACTCAGGAAAACCTGCCCTCTTCCCTGGCCCCCGCAGCCCCCTGCTCAACCATCATTAATATCAAGAATCTTCTAGGCTAGATGCTGAAAGGTGGAAAGAACAGACAGAGAAGAGCAGAGGGCAAATGCTGAGCATCCACAGGGGAAGAGCATGCACCAGCCTAAGGACCAGGTGCACTCGGATGCTAAGCCTATTGCTTCCATCCACTCAGTAAGTACAGTGCTTACCCTAGACAGTGAGTGGATGCCAACAAAGTGGTACTGATACTTGCCAAAGAGATGAATACAATCTAAGCTGAAGGCCCTGGGTTTACCCACAGTGATCATATTTTGGAACCACATATCAGAGCCATTCTGGAAAATCCAGGTCATAGAATAGCAGGAAATATACAAAAACAACCTTGAGTGTAGGATGATGGGATGCAGCCATGTATACAGATATGCTAGGAGAATGCAATTGGTTACATGAATAAATTCAAGAGCCGTATATTGCCCAGTCTCTGCAAGGATGCTCAAAGATACAGAGTTACCTAAGGTACCTAAGGTAACTGAAACAAAATTCTAGCCTTATTTTGCTTCATCTCAAAAAATGTTATCAGACACCACTTGATAACCAATAAAAATATTACTCAAATTGCCCTTTCTATCTTCCCAAGTCTCCCACACCTCTCCGGAGTCTGTCCTTTGCCAAATCTTCCAAACCTTCCCAGATGCCCAGCATGCAGCTTCTCTGTTGTCGCTCTGCTTTCTCACTCCACAGTGCTTTAGGGATAATTAGTTCCAGTGGAATAATCTAGAAGACTTCTCGGAGTAGGAGGCATGTGTGGTGAATTTCAAAAGATGAGTTGGATTTTAATGGAAGTGAAGTAAAGAACACTCAGGTTGAGGGGCTACAATGAGCAAAAACCAGGATGGGGAATAACATATCATGTCATGTTCAGGAACAGCAAAGTAGCTGGGGTCAGGGTGTGCAAAGATGCAGAGACAATGAGACTAGAGAGGCAATCGAGGTCTGGTCAAGAGTGGATTTGGAGGTCCAGTTTCTGAACTCACTGGAGAGATTTTTGGTAGAAAGGTAATGTGTGCCAAATAGCATTCTAGGAAGCCCCATTGGGTGGATTAGAGAGGAAGAGACCAGTAAGGAATGTACTGCATTAATCTACCAAACCGGCCTCCACTTTAATAAATGCTCAAAATGAATGGGGTTTTATTTCTAACAGGCAGTTGTAATGGAGACTACTGGAAAACGCGGTCATCTGAAATCCACAGATAGCTCCCAGGTCTCATTTTATCATCACTTACAGCTAGCTGCCTCCTGCCATGAATCTCCTCCCTGAACTTCACTAAGTTACAAAACAGATGAGTTTGACCTTCATGTCTCTTTGTCTCTATCTTCCTTTGAGACAGAGAAACTAACATGAAGATGGGCCAGAGAGGAGGTGCAGCAAGAAGAGAAAATATGAGCCTGGGCACTATAACCTGCATACACACAGCAACGGCTAGCTTTATCAGAAGCAGAAAACCAGCAGATAGCAAAACAGAATAAATAGTACCATTTGACGAAAAACATGGTTTTCGCCCTCTATGCTGGTCTAGTTGGCTACGTAGGTTTTTCATTTTGTTTTTTGTTTTGTTTGGTTTGTTGTTGCTGTTGTTTGTTTTTCAGACAAGGTCTTGCTCTGTAACCCAGGCTGGAGTGCAGTGGCGCGATCTCAGCTCACTGCAACCTCTGCTTCCTGGGTTCAAGCGATTCTCCTGCCTCAGCCTCCAGAATACCTTGGATTACAGACACCCACCACCACACCCAGCTAATTTTTGTAGTTTTTGTAGAAACGAGGTTTTACCACGTTGGCCAGGCTGGTCTCGAACTCCTGACCTCAAGTGATCTGCCCTCCTCGGCCTCCCAAAGTGTTGGGATTACAGGCGTTAGCCACTGTACCTGGCCTCTGTAGGTTTGTTTTATAAGCCTGTTAGCCTCCCTTCAATTGAAATCCCAGCCACACTTCAGAACTCACTTGAGCCACAAAACCACCCTAATTATCCCTGCCCTCTCTAGTGTCCTTCTCCTGAACATCTTCAAGACCAGTTTGCCACTTAATCCCAACGCCAAATATAAATACGAATCTATCTTGCATTTTTTTTCATTTTGACTCAATGGATATTCACCTCTTCTCCCTAGCGAGGAATGTGTTCCTTAAGGTCAAGAATTCTGTCCTGTGTTTCCCGCAGACTTCCCCACAGCACCTAGCAGTATGGTGGGTATATAGAAAGAATGGAATAAACTGTTGCTGAGTAACTGGTTGTTTGAAAAGTATTTTTAAAATATAGCAGTGTTTATATTTGCTCTCTTTTTTATCATGGGAAATTCACGAGAGAAGTTGGCTTTAGCAAACTTATTTTGAAATATTTTATTTAAACTGACAGCCAGGCGCGGTAGTACATGCCTGTGATCCCAGCTATTTGGGAGGCTGAGGCAGGAGGACTGCTTGAGCCCAGGAGGTCAAAGCTACAGTGAACCATGATTGCACCACTGCCCTCCAGCCTGGGCAACAGACCAATGCCCCTCTCTAGAAAAAAAATAAAAATAAACTGGCAAACACTAGTATCACAGAAGTTGGAGCTGGAAGAGAGATATCTGCGCAGATCATCTTATATGGAAGTAATTGGTAGTACGTGGATAGTTGATTGATCTAGAATAAGTAGGGACAAAAAGATTCCTTAGAAGTACAAATCAGTACTATGTTCTTAAGAGTTCAAAGACTACACTCCACCTTGTTCTGTATCATCTTGTTTACAGGATCAAGTTGACCTCTCCTCTGCCCCCTAGTCTTTATTTGGACCAGGTTCCACTGCAGCCCAACCCTGTCTGAGTCACCACACTTTCTAAATAATTGCCCTGCAGTCTGAACTAATGTGGAGGCCTCAGGCTGTGAGAAGCAGGGTAACTGCAGGCTGCAAAACCACATTCTGTCATTTATTCATGGAGTGATGTTCAGAGCCCTTTAACACACTCTTTCTCTCTCTCTCTCTCTCTCTCTCTCTCTCTCTCTCTCTCTCTCTCTCTCTCTGTCTCTCTCTCTCTCTCTCTCTCGTGCGTATGTGCGCGCGCGCGCGCGCGTGTGTGTGTGTGTGTGTGTGTGTGTGTTGGGCTTTGTGAGCATCTGAGGTTCTATACCACCCTGTGGGGTTATAGAAGAACAGGGTGGAGACAGAGGGCATCAAAGATAGACCAAAAAAAAAAAAAAAAAAAAGTGGATTCAATTCCTGACTCTGCTACTTCCTACTGTGTGACCCAGAGCCAGACCCTTTACTTTCATGACTCTTGAATTTTTTGTTTTGTTTTGTTTTTGCATTTAAAGGGTTCTTGTAGAGACTGAAAATATGTATAAGCACTTGGCCCAGTGCCTGATACAGGAAAACACCAATAAATGGTTGTAATGGGCAGGATTTCTCTTGGGTGTTGCCCAGGGTAGACTCATAGCCTCACCCTCCGTCCAGGCCACCCTAAGCCCAAACCCCAGCCTGCTTGTTACTGAAGAGCCCAGCTGAAACCACATTCCTGTGCAGTGAGGCTCTCCCTGATAAAAACAAAGAACTGGATCAACATTGGAAAGGAGAACGCTCAAGAGAAAAGTGAGCAACCATGCCCTGTAAAGCACGATTGAATGTGAAGAGCCCGGTACAGTGCCTGGCACAAAGAGGCACTTGATACATATTTTTGAATGAATTAATGAACTAATGCTGTCTGAATTATCTACTCGCAAGATTTTCTAGACTCCCATCTCCACATCAGGAGATGTCCTGTACTCACTAAGCTGGTGTCAGAGGATTTGCAATAGAAAAACTTTTTTAGTGCATTTAAAGATGCCACCATTGGTGTCGAATGAAGCTATGGCCAGTCATCCATATGAATGGAGAAGGGCTGGATCGGGACCCCTGAACGAAGGAGTGTCTGCTGGCTTATCCTGAGGTACCTGTGCTTTTCTGTTTTAATTAAAATCAATAATTATTTTCATCTAACTACAATAATATCTTCACACTAGACAAAATAGAAGATATAGACTAAAACAAGAAAATGTTAATAATATTTTAATATTCATTGTTCCAGACTTTTTAAATACATGGATACATTTTAATCAAAATGGAATCATACCCCAAAAGTACCATTTTTTGCTTAGTAATTTATTTTGATCATCTTTCCAAAGTACTACATATTCTGCTCCACAGAATTCATTTCTTTGATCTAAAAAAGAGTGTCATTTTTTAAATTAGTTTTTTAACACACACACATAACGAAAGTAAGACACAAACAAAAAATCCAGACAGTATCAAAGGTGTAAATAAAATGCAAAGCAAAAGCGCCTCCCACTGACATGCCCAGTCACAGTCCCAAGAGGTAACACTTGGAGCCCAATTTTTAATAGCTGCTGGTGATGATTTCCTATCTGTTACCTGCTTAAAACCTGCCAGCAGCTTCACCTCGAGAGTAAATTCCAGCCCCGACCAAGGCCTGCCCTTTCTGAGCCTCCACTTACCCACTGGTAAAATGAGATGCTGTGTCCCACCATCGCCAGCAGGCCACAGTTCTGCCATCCACATGCCTATCTCAAAAGAGACTCCAGGGGCACTGAGAGCCTGGTCCCAGTGGTGGCTGGAGAGGGCTGTGCAGCCGCTGGGTCTCCCTCTCCTCTGCCTGAGGGCTTTGCATTTGACAAAAGACCCTCTCTCTGGCTCTTGCTAACGGCTCTTGCATTTGCCTTCATGTGCTACAGGGCCGAAATGCATGAAGACAACTGCCATGGGTGACAAAGCCACTGAGCTGGCCGCCGCAGACCTGGACTCCAACCCTCCTGCTAGTAACTAGTTGTATGGCTTAAAAGCTCCACGTTTCCATTTCCTCATCTATAAAATGAAGTGAGTGAACTGGAGCTTCAAAATTCCTTCCAATACTGGTGCTCCACTCCAGAGAAGCAAAACCATGGCATCTGGGTGACCGCCGCCACGTGACTCAGCACCCTTAGAACTGAACCAGCCAAGTGGAGGGATGTCCTCTCCACAGGCCCTGGCAGGCTGAAGTGCTGAGCTAGGCTCTACCTAGAAGATGTCTCTCAGTCTTCTTTACTGTCCAGAACTCCATGAAGTTGTCAATGTTACTCTGATCTTACTCAAGAAGAAAAACGGAGCCCAGAAATCTGAAGTAACATGTTCAACTTCAAATGGTCCAGTGGCAGAGCCAGGGTTGAAAGCCCCGTCTATCTGACTGTCAACGTTTCTTTCATGCTCTGAGTGGAGTTCATTGAATGTTTAATATGCAAGTCAGTCAACTATATTTTCTACAGAATAATCAAACACTTTATTAAATTAACCAGACATGACTTAACCAATTACCATGTTCACAAAAATAATACAAAATCAGTATTCTGATCCTCAGCTGTTAACAATCACTGCTTAACTGAACCCTCCTTCTTTCTACAGCTGTGGTTTTTAAACTTCAGAGTTGATCAGAACCTCCCAGAAGGCTTGTTGAACTACACATGGCTGGGCCCACCCCTAGAGTTTCGGATTCAGGTGGTCTGGGTAGGGTGGGACCCCAAAATGCACATCTCTCACGAGATCCCAACAGATGCTGGTGTTGTAGCCTAGGGCCTCGCTTGGAGAACCACTGTTCAAGCACTCTTGTCTCTTTGGCTCACCTAGCTTGTAGAAGCTCAAGGAAAGCTCTAAGACCTCAAGCTATCTCCTCAAGGAGTTAAAATTCTTACAGCTTTTCAGTTGTCCCGACCACAACTGCCATCATTCACTGTGAGGACTTTGCTCCTCTGTTCAGGGTCTGCTGTACCTACTTCTCTCTCTGGCACTCAGTGCAAGGGAGAACTTGGCTTTCTGCCCCATTCGTTGGCTTTCTGCTCCACAGCAGCTGGCAAAGGCTGAAAGGAAAGGCCTCTAAGTAAGAATCCCAGCAGGGTGAATTCCCTGTGCTGGTATCTCAAACCAGAGGGCAAGACTGGTCCCCTTTCAAAGCATAAGATCTTCCCTTCCCACCACACATTGGATATCTAATAAATACTTGCATCTACATACAATGGATTTCTTCACCAGCTTTTTTTAAAGCTTTGAATTCTTAAAGATGAAATGCTCTTTTTTTGGTCCCAAAATACAGTTTTTCAGAACTTCCTTTCAAAACACACAGACACACCCCGAAAGAATGTAACCGGGATTTAAAATTGTGGTTTCTGCCCAGAAGTCCAAGTGCAAGCTATGGCTGTGTTTCTCTGTTTGGCCTCATTTCTTGCTTGGAGTTATTAGGTATAATCAAGATTGCTGCTTACTGGGTAAAGGCCAAAGTTAGGAAGTTCCGTGCTTGAGCTCCAATCCTTTCAGGATTGCTAAGTGGTAAGAACTGCTTGAAAATCAGACTGGGAGTGTTACAGCTCTTTTAGACCTCATCTAGCAGTTTTTCCAGTTTTTACCAGAATCTCTCCCTATCCCACAAACAATAAAGAACTCAGACTGAGAAAGCACAGCGTCCTTATTGAGATTACTCTCGGCAGCGAAAAATTGCTCCAGAGCTGAGGGAGGGAAGTGCTTTGCAAGAAACCTATAAAGGAGAAAAATGGGCATTTGGTGACCTCCATGTTGCCTTTCTGTCCTCTTCCTCCAATGCCTATGCTAGGGTCGTTCTGGCAGGACAGTGCAGTGAAAAAGGCCTGGAAAGCTGGGGGACCGCGATCCAGTCTCCTCTACGGCTGACCAGCGAGTGTCCCTAGACCTCTTACTTCAGCTCCAGGGACAGTATTTGGTTGTGTGGATATAGAAGAAACTGGCCAGGATGACCTCAGAAATTCGCTTCAGCACTATCTATTAGTGAGAACTGGAAGTGGTTTTCACTAAATGTGCTGATAACTATGCTTTTTGATGTGACAATACCTTGGCACTTGTGAACTTTTAATAACCAGGGAGGAAATGTTGTTTGTCCAAGCCCTGAAGAGCTTACCTGCCAGGGTGAGACTCGAGTGGAATCAGGAGTGGCCCTGCCCAGAGTATGGCTGCCCCCCAACATCCCCACTCCCACCTCCCCACCCCCCACCCCTGCCATCCCACCGGGCCTGCTCCAACCACAACACTTCCTGCCCCCTCAGCTCCCTTCTGCAGGGAAGGTGAAGCTAGATGACTCACTTGCCTGGGCATGGAACAAAGGGATTCCTTTCCCTTTTCTTCCCCTTTATAGAGTCACAGCCTCACCAACACCCTCTCTCCCTGACGGGCTCTCACTATAAAGTCAGTCACTGAATTGTACACCTAAAACAAAGTGAATTCTATGGCACGTAAATTATTCTTCAATAAAGCTGCTAAAAATGTTAAAAGAATGTCTTAAAAATTTCATTTGATTCTTCTCTGGTTAAGCTCTCAATCGAAACTAAAGGCATTTTGGTCAGGACACCTTCCAAATGATCACACACATGCACATACGCGCACATCCAGACACACACACACAGAAAGAGAATTATAGCCATCAACCCTAATTAAAAATAAACCACAAATGGCAAAATCTGAGAGGCACCAAGATAATCACAACCAACCTGAAATCATCAACCTCAGGCACCAGAGTCAGGAACGGTGCTGCTTCAGTCACTGCAAAATGATGTTTCTTTGCTTTCAGGAAGCCGAGACCGTCCTAGGTAGCCAAAAAGGCATAGAGTTACTAATATTTAAGATGCCTTTTGCAGCATTTATTTTCTAATTGAGCATCAAAAGAGCAAGGCAGAGGACACAATGAAGCAGCCACCAGCTCCCCTTCCCAGCCCTGGCCAGTCTCCAGTCTCGGTGGCCCCAGGTCAGCAATGCTACAGTGGATTTTGAAGTATTTCTATCACAGCCATTGCACTTGAAAACTTCCATAGTTCAGCTCTTTAATTCTCCCTACACTGAAATGGGGTAGAGTAGACTTCAAGTTGGCATTCTTTTTTTCCCTGCACTTCCAAAACCTCCATGTGACCATTTTTAAAATGCAGGTGTGTTGTACCTGCAAGACCTTAAGAAATGTCTCAGAAGTTTATTTCTGTCCTGCTGCTCTATTTTGTTCGGTCAAATCAACTGCTGCCTCTGGCAGATTCTCTAATGATTGATTAGAAGGTGGGGCGTAGGTAGCTGGTTTTCTGGTGATATTAGCTTGAAAGAGCAGTTTCTGAAGAGCTCGCTGCCTCATTCACAGGGCTCAGCTAAGCCAGAGGTTCAGCAGATGACTCAAGGAGAAGTGTAGGGGGTGAGGGACCCGAACCAGGGAAAGATCAGATGCAGTGGGTTCACTCATTTTGATAAATCTTTTATTTTTAATCATCTGTAATAAGACCATAGTACATTGCGCCACGTGTATGATATATTTTGGAAAGGTAATGAAGTCTGGGGAGTAGGCAGTGTAACTCAGCTGCCAGCTATTAAATCTTTGCTTAGAAGTAGGGTAACGTCAGGGATTTGTGTGTGTCTATGTGTGTGCATATGTGTGTAAAAATTACAAGGCTAGTACATTAGCAGGGGCAAAAATTAGCCAGGTTCTACTACTATATTGAGATTTAGAACATCAGAGTACAGTGACTACATTTTTCTGTAGAGATCTTTACAGCTATTTGAAATTATGAACCCATAATATGCAAATGCACGGGGCTAAGAAATACACATTCTTGGCAGAGACTGAAGATGTTATAATGTGTGCAGTAAACGGCGACGCGTATGTGTATAAAATCAGCGCGCACATACTAACTGGTCGATTATCCCCTCTAAAACCACACATAAATTCTCCTGACAGGAATTGGAATTTTGCACACATCCCAAGAATGAACTGACTCTTAATGTGCTGTGTGTGTGTGAAGGATGGACTATTAAAAAGCATCAGGAAGGGTCACTAAGCTAAGGAAGAGTGCCTGCTGATTCTCCAGTATGACAACAAAGGGTCTCGGGGCTATATTTTCCTCCTGCGCATGGTCATTATAATATTAGTGATAGTCGATAATGTTTACTGAGTTTGGGCCTCTGTGCCAGTCATTTTGCTGGGTGCTTTTCATCCATGATCTCGTTTAAGGAGAGAAAGAGAGGCAGGGAGGGAGAGAGGGAGAGAGAGACAGAAAGAGAGAGAGTGTGTGTGTATGTGTGTGTGTATCAGAGGGATTGGGGATGATGTGTATGAATGTGGATGTATGCACGTGTGTTCTATTCGAGTGTGTGTGTGTCCGACAGGTTGAGAGTGATGTGTATGAGTGTGGATGTATGCACGTGTGTTCTATTCATGTGTGTGTATGTGTCAGAGGGATTGGGGATGATGTGTATGAATGTGGATGTAGGCACGTGTTCTATTCAAATGTATCTATGTGTGTGTGTGTCCGAGGGGTTGGGGATAATGTGTATGAATGTGGATGTATGCACGTGTGTTCTATTCATGTGTGTGTATGTGTCAGAGGGTTTGGGGATGATGTGTATGAATGTGGATGTAGGCACGTGTTCTATTCAAATGTATCTATGTGTGTGTGTGTCCGAGGGGTTGGGGATAATGTGTATGAATGTGGATGTATGCACGTGTGTTCTATTCATGTGTGTGTATGTGTCAGAGGGGTTGGGGATGATGTGTATGAATGTGGATGTATGCATGTGTGTTCTGTTCAAATGTGTGTGTGTGTGTGTGTGTCAGAGGGGTGAGGGGTGATGTGTATGAAGGTATATGTGTGCACTTGTGTTCTACGCCAATGCTTTACCACCCTGACAAATGGCTACTTTCCCGAGGAACGTAACCATTTACTTTGGTAAAAATGTTAGTCTGCCCATGAAGCAGGCAGGAAGAAGAGCTCAGTCATCAGGTACTCAGGGACTGGGGACAGAGTCTTCATACAAAAATGTGTCCTTTTGTGGTGAGACTACTTCCCACCTGGAGCCAAAGTCTGGGCTAGTCTTAGCCATTTCTGAACGAAAAACAGGACATTAGGGAAGTACAATCCAGAATCTGAGAAGAGGCAAAAAATTCCCAAACTAGAAAGCTGCTGAGTCAAGTCTATACAGATGCAGGGTCTTAAAAATTATAAGGAAGGAAAAGAAAAAAGCCTTTAGTTAAACAATGGCTTATAATGACTTCTGCAAATAAGTGACTCTCAGGGAGGTGGCAGAATCTGGTGCATCAGAATCTGTCACAAAAAATTCCAGCAAAGCAATGGGGTTAGAATACAGGATGATTTAGCTTTCTGTAATGTAAGCAGAAATATTATTTTATCAAATAATTCACTTTTACAACCTTTCTCTCCATCCCTACCCCACTTCCAAAGCAGTTTAGAAAAACATCCAGGGATGTTTTAGAAAGAGCCGGGCGCGGTGGCTCAAGCCTGTAATCCCAGCACTATGGGAGGCCGAGATGGGCGGATCACAAGGTCAGGAGATCAAGACCATCCTGGCTAACACGGTGAAACCCCGTCTCTACTAAAAAATACAAAAAACTAGCCGGGCGACATGGTGGGTACCTGTAGTCCCAGCTACTTGGGAGGCTGAGGCAGGAGAATGGCGTGAACCCGGGAGGCGGAGCTTGCAGTGAGCTGAGATCCCGCCACTGCACTCCAGCCTGGGCGGCAGAGCGAGACTCCGTCTCAAAAAAAAAAAAGAAAAAGAAAAAGAAAAACATCCAGGGATTCCAGGCATAGACAAAGGCAAGGACACACCTACTTTCCAATGGCAGGCAAGGACAATAACTAGGATGTTGCCCACTGTTTTGTCATTGTACTACCCAGATTATGAGCAAGATTTCTGAGTTCTTGGAAATTATCCAGATTAGGAGATGATTTGCAAAATGGGCACAAGCACATGTAACATCAGAGCTACATGAGAAATCAGAAGCACTTTCCCTGCCTTCAGGGAGCTTTCAATAAATACTCTGCAAGAGCCAAGACAAGAAGCCTGACATGAACAAAATTTCATCAGGTGAGCTCTGGGTCTACCACCTACTCATACTTCATCAAGGCACAGGTTCCCAAGGGCTAAAGACAGTCAGAAAAATAGGAGGGCTTTTTTGTTTAAGTGGTTTGTATTTATTTGTAAGCTAGTACTAGGACAGAGAAACCTTGAGATTACAAAGATGGATGATAAATCCACTGAAGGAAGCATATGCAAACACGAGCCTTTGAATGAGGTCCCTGAATCTCCTTGCCACATTTCACAGCCTAATCATTACACAAGATCTGTTAGCCTTCAAATCCTTCCCTCTGTTCCTGTCCACTCATCATCCCTAACAATACATATTACTTGGCCCACATCACACAGAGAGTGGATATAATGCAAGAGGAATTCTTATGCTGAACCACGAGCCACAGTGGTGGTTGTCAGCAAGTCACATGGCTCTCATAGAAGTTGAAATATAGAAGTATCCATCTATAGAATTATAAAGCATGGGTGGACGCCTACCTCTGGGATGTCTTATCACCTGAATTTAGTGATCCGATATTTCTTGGTGCTGGTAGTTGCATTTTTACAACAGTGCTTTACGTGGCTCCAAAAGCAATTTCCTAAAATGCCCTAAGAAGAGGTATTGGTAAATGAATAAAAATAATTCCAGTTTGGTGCCGGACTAAAATAAATAGTTTTAGTACTTGGTATCAAGTGGATAATCTCTTCCTAAATTCTCATTGTTCAAGGCTAAAATGGAAATTATGCCATTTCCCGAAGCATACTGAGCTAAACTAGGCAGAAAGCCAGATGTGAACTGCACAGAGCGGGGAACCAGCTTGGGAGTTAAGATTTGCTGCAATTACTTCCCCATGCCTGACCCCCTTTAACCAAATGTATTTCCTCCTGCTTCCTACACACACCTACAGAATTCTTCACTGAGCTTGGCCCCCATCATGTTGGTCCCACTACCATTCCTTTGTACAGGCGGTTCCCCACCTGAATACCCTCTAGGGACTTCAGGGTCAATTTAGGTGCAGTGGAGAGAATTTGGGCTCTGGAATCAGAGCTCTTCCACTTTCAGATAGCCGTATCACCTCAAGCAAGTTAACCTAAACATTCCAAGCCTCAGTTCATCATCTGCTCATTTGGAATAATAACATTACATTGAAAGTTGCTGTGAGAATGAGCGGCTACGTCACACATAAGAAGTGCCTGTTGTGGCTGCTCAGCAATGTCAGTTCTCATCCTCCTACCAGCTCCCTTCGCCAAGTTCATCGCAAGTCTCACAACTTGCCAACTCTAAGCACACAAACTCTAGGTCCCTTTTCTTTAAAATCTTACAAGCTACACTATGTCATTTAGCTCTTCCGCATAAGCTTATACATCTTGCATATATTTTCATAAACAAATTTTTGCATCCTTGAAGGCAAGACCATGTCTTGGGCTTCTCCTGATCCCCTGCAGAACCTCACCCAGGACTAAAGACTCCATCAGAATCCTAATGCTCCTTATATTCCCTGTGGGATCACAGCTTCATTACCTGCACATACACAAAAGCAGCAAAGCTTCTGCATGACCAGGTGTTTCCAGGGCCAATCCACAACTACTGAGTGACTTTAGCTTGTTGCCTTCAAGCCTGCTGATGGAGGTCTACACTCTCACCCCGCGATCTGTTTCCAAAAGCATCCCAAGTCCCCAAAAGGGCAGGCTGCCGGGATTAGGGACAGCATTCATTGGAAGCATAGCTCCCTCAACTCAGAAGGGGAACATCGAGCTGTGTACACACAGGGACAAGTCCTGGGATCTGCAGGTCAGGTAGGCAAAGCGTGCCTTCTTTCACACAGCAAGGATGATTTCTCCCCAGTGTCCACAGCCCCCTCTGTCCACAGGGCTGCTTGGCCATTGCTGCCTGTTTGCTGCGAAGCAATTGGCCTGAGAGAAAGAGCTTTGCTCACCAGACTCTGAAGCCAGAGGGATTTCAAAGGCCCTCAAGGTCAGAAGACGCTGCCCTTTGGAGAACGCTGCAGATGGGCAGTGACCTTGAGGTAGCTGAGGGAGACCAAGGACACGGTGCCACAAGCTGGGGTCAGGAAAGCCTAAGCTCCCAAAGAAAAGATTAGCCCAGGGCCCCCTCCCTGATACCCTGCACCTCACCCCAAGTCAAAGGGCCCAACACGACCTCTGTGGCTTCTATTTGCCTTCATCAAGGCTATGCCCGATGCTGCCTTAACCTCCTTTCTCCAGCATGAAGCTGCGTCTGTTCTCTTCTCCCATCAAAGTCACTGGCTTATTTCAGACCCCACTGCTTCCCCACCCCCATGATGTTAGCACCATCCCTCACACCCTTCTCTTTATTCCCTCACCCCCACCGTTGCCTGGCCCAGCATCCAGCGCATAGTGGGAGCTCAGGAAACACTGGTTTCATGAATCAGTGTTGAGTGCATGATTCGTTTTCTAAGAAGTTCAACCAAAAATTATTTATTCTACCTTAATCCTTCAACAATTAAGCAATTTTATCCTTTGAAGTGTCTTGTGAACAACAAGTCGGTGAAATTATTCTTAGAGTGCTATAAATTTTCCTGTATTCAGAAAAATCAAGGATCGCTTTCATACAAAAATCACTGGGTATTGTATCAGCAAAAGACTGGAAACAACTGCAATATCAATGTAGGTGGGCTGGTGAAATAAGTCAAGGTATAATTGCCGGACAGTCAGATATCTCCAAGACGTTAAGTGCAAAGTGAGATTCAATGCGTGAGATAAGCTCCCATTTCAGTAAAGCAATTTAAAATTAAAAAAAAAAAAAAGAAAATGCAGAAAGCATCTTGTACTTAAAGTTATCTAAACAAAATTTAAAAAAAAAAAAGAAATTTTTAAAAAATGCCGTGCCCATGGATGCACACATACATACATATGTTTTGTATTGCATACAATGTATTTAAACTGAAGAAACCATTAATAGTGGTTGCCTCAGGGTAAGGAAACTAACAGCAGTGAGAAAAAGATGTTTCACTTTAAAACCCCTTTTGTACCTTTTGAATTTTAAACCATGGAAGTGTTGACCTATTCGGAAAAATTAAATTAAAAATTCAAAGCAAACAATGTGTGGAAAAGTAATAAAAAATCTGCTTTAGGAAAACATAAAAGAGAAATCCTCATTTAAAAACAGTTCAAGGCAGCCTGTTGCGTCATCTGTTAACTGCAGGAGAAAAACTGAGGCGGCACCGTGGCTGCAGGAGGACTGGCCGGTGGGGTGGCGGGGAGGCGGGTGGCAGCAGGTTCTGGCCCTCGGCTCCTCAGCTGCCTTCTGGAAGGACCTGAGAGCAGGGCAGCCTCCCTGGCCCTCGTCTGAAGCAGCTCTTAGAGCAGGCAAGCCTGTTTCCTGTCTGGGAGTTGGGGTCGTCAGGTAGACACAAGCCAGTTACTTAGTGACAATGTCATTTTAAAAAGAGGAGACCCTCCATAAAAGGAGAGAAAGCTTTCTTCCTTCCAGAAGTTGCTGGTGCGGAGATTAAAACCCCAAATCCCCACTCACCGGAGTGCAATGACACCAGTGCTGCTGACTTCAGCAGCTTAAAATACATTTGGGGACACACCCTTTCCCCCAAACACACCTGCTGCTTTTTCCTCCCTCTTCCCACATCCTCTCTTGACAGGCCAAGTGCCCATTTATGACAGAGCTGAAAAATGTCCTTTTTTGTTCTAATATTTCCTGTGGGGCCCCTCCCCTCTTTTATGGCTGCCATTCAAAGCCATCTGGGATGACCCACCAACCAGAGGAAGCTTCAGAACTGAAACAATCAAAACGTGTCACCTTTCAATAGTAACAATTAATGTCCCTGCCCCATCTCCAAAAGGCACTGTTTTAAAAAGGCAACTCATGGTGATGGCTGAACACTGGATTCTCAGAGAGACCTACCGTATAAGTGGTCCAGACAGAACTTTGTAAGGACATCCTTTCAAACACAGGGCCAGCAGTCCTCTCTGTTTCCCACACTCTCTTTCCAAGTTCTACCGCCACCCTCCTCAAACTTGGGAAGGGACTAAAATTGCTTTCTGTGTCTTTTTTCAGGAATTAAAGAAACCAGAGCTGAAATGGCTCTCAAAGATAGCCTCATGCTACAAATGGGGAAACTGAGGCCCATAAAAGAGTGTGTCCCCATCTAGAGGCCCCGCTGCTCCCCGTTCCAATGCAGAGTACCCCTGTAGCCACAGCCTCCCCTAGGGTGGCCCCCGCAACCTGTGTCCTGGGCTCACTGCATTGTCTGGTAGGCAGCCACTAGCCCTGTGGGGCTACTAAGCACTTGAAGTATGACTAGCGTTAGATACTGAAATGATAATATCTTGGATATATTGGGTTAAATAAAATACATGATTAAAGTTAATTTTACCTGCTTCTTTTTACTTTTTAAAAAGGTGGCTACTAGGAAACTTAAAGTTACATAGATAACTCTTGCTATATTTCTATTAGGCTGTGCTGCTCCAGGTCATATGCTACTTACTCAGCCAGCTCCCAGTCAGCAGAACTGACCTGGCCCATGCTCCATCTTCGCGTGGCCAGACATTATCCACTACAAAGACCAATCCATGCCCAGGTGCTAATTGAGTAAGGAGTGTGCCCCCAGCAGTGACATCTGGATTCAGCTCCTGAAGCCACAGCATAATTTTAATAAGCGCATCTCTCCTTCCGTTCGAGGTAGGGAAGGAGGGAGGGATCCTAGCACCCCTCAAGTAGTGCTAATTCTACCTGCATGTGAGCTCATGACACCCAAGAGTCCGAATTCCTGTAGGCTGGGATTTTATTCCCTGAGATAGGGTAGTCGCTTGGGGAGAGAAGCAAGACAACAAAGCCTTAACTGTTTTTCATTTTTTGGCATCGATCCTGTCTTTTCTCATCTCTCCCTTCAAGTTAGGAATAGAAATATACAAAACATAAGTAACAGTGGCTCCCCTCACTCTTCGTTGAGAGCTATTTTAAGTGCTCTGTATGTATTATCTTATCTCATTCTCCCAGCCACCCTATCAAATTGGTATTATCACCAGTGCATAGGTGAGGAAATCGATGCTCAGAGAGCTTATGTGATGTGCCCAAAGTGATGCAGGAAAGCCACCAAGCTATGGGACTTAGGTCTCATCAATCCCAAAACCTATGCTCCTCATCATTCCTTAACTTCTAGAGCCTCAGTTTCCCCATCTGCAGTATGGGGATGGTACCTTCCTGGAGGCAGGTCAGGGCCTCAGAACCCCCAAGGACCCATCCTCCCCTGGGACTAGGTTCTGGGCCCTGAGGAGGTTCCAGTTTGAAGAGTCCCCATCTCTTGCCATTCCCTGGCTTAGGGTGCACCACCTGGTCCCAGTCTTGACTCTGTGAGGCTCCACCCATGCCACCCTCCTGCTTGGGTCCCTCCTGTTTCTGTCTCCAGGGAGTTAAGTGCTCCTACCCCCCTAAATCAAGATTTCATCTAAGCCTCACCTCCTCCAAAAACCCATCAAAATTCTTAAGTCAGAGAACCCTTTCACAGTCGACCATCCCATCGTGCCAATTCATGCTCTTGTTCTCAGGATGCAATGATGCTTCCACCCTTCAAGCCCCCAAGGCCCCAGAACACACACTTCAAAAGAAGTCTTGACCTCTGTGAACTTAACAAGGGTCTCATCTCCCACAGGAAGAATTCTATATTTTATTCATTGAGCAAAATAGTTCCTGAGTCCTACTGTGTGCCGGACACTCCTCTAGGCCCTGGGAACAGAGCAATGCAGGAAACAAAGTCCTAGGGCTCCTGCAGGAGTGAAGACATCCCCCAAACAGTGATGCTCTAAACACACGAATCCAATGATGCAGGTTCATATTTCTTGAGTTCCTCCTGCTCTCTTATTTTTAGGTAAAAAAAAAAAAAAAGATTAGTTAATGGGGATTGATTCTCTTCTTGTCATGGTTAAATAAGGTGTGGTACATTACTTTAAGGAATACTACACATCCATTACAAGTGCGTTTCTAAGGAACACAATGACTTAGTAATGTGATCAAATGCTCAGTAAGGGGATAACTTGCAACATCATATACCCACACTCCTTAACACACTGATGGAGACAGGTGAGCATGAGAGGCATGTTTCTAAGCACATCCACAATGTGTTGGAAGGGGGGAAGGACAACTGTTTTCCTTATGCAAAGTACAGAAGCAAAGCCTGCTAAAATCTTTAGTGAAGAGACTTGACATTTTCTTCTGAGTATCAATGTGAGTATCAGGCTCTCAAGAGAAAGGAAGTTTTCCGTTTGGTAAAAGATGGCATGGATTTTAACAGTTTCGGAAAACAATGTTTTTCCCAATTATGTTTTATGTGTGTGCTTATGTGTATATGTGTGTGTGTTGGTGGTTCCAGAAAAAAAAAAGACTGGAAGGAAATACACCAAAATGTGGGTGTTGTAGAAGGTTTTTGTTTTGATTTTATTCTTTTCCATATTTTCCAAATTTTCTATTATGAGTCTTACTGCTTTCATAATCAGAAAATAAGCAGTAAACTGAATGTTAATAGTTTTTAAATTTCCTCATGAATCTATTTTTACAGGCACAAGTTCAGTGGGGTTTGGAAATCAGTAGGGTGTGAACCACCAACGAATTCCCTGCTCCTGCAGGGCTGAGTGTGCCCCTGGCCCCGAAGAGAAACCCTCCCTGCATCCACGCTGGCAGACAGCTGTCCACAGCTGTTCTGAGGAGGCTGCCAATGACGAAGCGGGTGGAAAAACACAACATTCCTGACTCTCCAAGGATGGCATTATGCTTGGAGCTCTTGCCCACCAAAGAAGTAAATAAACAGAGAGGTGGTAGCCAGTCAAGCTAGAGGAACTCCAGTCCCGGAGGTGAGTCAGCTGCCAGAGCTTCCAGACTCCCAACAGAACATCTGAAAGAAGACTCCATCTAACTAAGCCAACCACCCTTGTCAAATCAGGGCTAACATCTCTCGACAATGGCCCTCCTGGGCTATACCTCTTGAATGTTACCTTCCCTCCCTGCCTACACGAGAGTATATACGAACAAATTTCATTTCTGCCTCTAGGCTGAAGAGATCCAGAAGACAGGGCCTTGGGCTGACTCAACATCATATACCCCAACAGCACTAACTGACATATTCATTTACCAACTATGTACTCAGACACTGCTGTGTGCTAGGCACTGTTCTGCTGTCTGAGAACATAGCTGGTAAATGAATATGCCTAGTTATAGCCCAGGAGGAGACAATAGATTGCAAAACAGACAAGGTCCCTGTCCTCAGGGAACTTACACTCTGGTGGGGGAAGACAGACAAGAAACAAAAGGAGAATCAAGATTACATCCAATAAAAGACTGCACATTGGGTACAGTGTACGCTGCTCAGGTGATGGGTGCACCAAAATCTCAGTAGGCACCACTAAAGAACTTATTCATGAACCAAATACCACCTGTTCCCCAAAAACCTATGAAATAAAAAAATTAAAATAGAAAGGGCCCTTGAAGCATCCAAAAGAAAGATAATAAACAGGACTATTTGGTATGTTAAATTATATGGGAAGCACTGTCAAATAAAAAATAATGTTAAGCCTTTAAAAAAGAAAAAAAAAAAAAAAAAAAAAAGATTGGCGAGGCGCAGTGGCTGATGCCTGTAATCCCAGCACTTTGGGAGGCCGAGGTGGGCAGATCAGCTGAGGTCAGGAGTTTGAGACCAGACTGACCAACACGGTAAAACCCCATCTCTACTAAAAGTACAAAAATTAACCAGCCGTGGTGGGGGCCACCTGTAATCCCAGCTACTCAGGAAGCTGAGGCAGGAGAACTGCTTGAACCCAGGAGGCAGTGGTTGCAGTGAGCCGAGATCACACTGCTGCACATTAGCCTGGGTGACAAAAGCGAGAGACTCTGTCTCAAAAAAAAAAAAGAAGAATATAGTCCAGGTGATGTGTCAGTGAGAAGCCAGTTATGGGAAGATCTGAAGGAAGAACATTCCGGACAAAGAGAACAGGCAAGCCAGAAACACATGAGCTCAATGTGTTTAAGAAACAAAAAGGAGGCGGAAGGGTGGGCACAGGGAGTGAAGGGGAAGTCAGAGACACAGGCAGGGACCAGATCCCGCATGCCCACAGTTGGTTACACAAGGGAGTGGCCTGGTCTGCCTTACTGAAAGAAACTCACTTTGCCTGCTCTGTGACAATGGATTGTGCCATGACAGCCTACAGAGAAGGACTTCATCACTACCTGTTGAATTGATGAATGGATGCTCCCAATATCCACTGGGGTTAGAGTTACGGAGGGGCCAATCAGCTTGGACCCGGGGTTCTCACAACCCCTATGGGAACCCCATCTATTCTTATCTACTTCTATGACTTTGCCTTCCCAACATCCCCCTTCACAGTGCCACGGAGTAAAGCAAGTAAGATGCAAATTCAACTGCTGTCCACCCATCCACCCATGCCCAGCCCACAGCATTCATTCAGCAAACGTTTTCCATGTCCAGCCCTTGCTGATGCTGAGGACATGAAGATGAGCAACATGCCAGCCCTGCCCTCAAAAGCTCCAGCATGTGAGGCCTGTGAAAAGCTGGCCAGGTGCCACACACAGTCACAGCTGTCCAGCCCCGACCTCTCTATCCACAGCATCCTACTGAAGTCTCCCCCTGGTAAAACCTGCTGTGAGCCCCTGAGACAGTTCTAATGGGCGGATCAATTCACACCAAAGGGTTAAACAGAAAGACAAGCTCAGTGCCTTACCAGCTTCCTCCACCCTACCCCACCCCCATTCCTCCCTCCACCAACCCAGGGAAAAAATCTGTTCGGCCTCAGGAATGAAGTTGTAACTGATGGCATGGCAGGTACTATTTATTCCAGACAAAGGAGGGAGGACTTTGGTGTTGGTTTGAGGAGTGGGTGGGTGAGGGGCCATCGGGGACCTCTTTGGGGCAGAGTCAGGGGAGGAAGCAAAGAGCTTTGAATGCATGCCTGAAACCTCCTTGACCAGCCCCACACAGAAATGACTCAGCTTGGAGTCAGAGGGAACCACATCTAATTTGCCACTTTCAAAATCTCCTGCATAAGAATCATTGTCATTATTTAGAAAAGCCAACTATCCTCACATTAATGAGTTGTTGACAGCTGTTCTGTGAGATTTCTGGGGTGTACCTCACTTTGTGCAAATGGGAGAGTAGCATCTGACAAAAAGTACACACAGTGGCTCTAGAAAATCCTTGTAACCCATCGTTTCTTAGCCTTTTGGATAAGATCAAGTGTGGAAAATCCCTGTGTCCTAAATTCCCCCAAGGCAGCTGGCACTCCAAGAAGCCATGCAGGATGCTGCACACAGGCCGGGGTTCACTCCAGTACCCTCCGTGTGGTTAGTTGACAGGTTTTCTTCCAGTGGGACACAGCCATCCCGGAGAGAAGTCAGTGCTGTGGATGGTTCCAGACCCTTGAATCTCTTCTTCCCAGGAGGGGAGGAGGGGTTATAAATAGCCTGGACTCCTTCAGCCCTACACAGGCACAGATCCCACACCCCCGCCCCAGCCTCAGCCAGCTGGTCCTTCCGCGCCCAAGTTCCCACAACCTGCTATGAGAGGGAGGACAACTGCCCACCCTCGGCGGGGGCAGGGAACAAAAATGCCCTGGTGACAGCCCCCAGTGAACTGTAACTACGACCCCACCACTCCTTCATACCCCCTTCACACCGACCCTGCTGGAGAGGGGTGAGGGGCCGGTAATATTACTAGGGGGTCTCTTATACCTGGTCAGGCCAGGAAGCCCAAGCTGCGTGCTGAGAATGTTAATTCAGTGGGAAAAGTTATAGGAATAATACTTTCCCTGTCTCTCTGCCTCAGTTTCTCCCCCTGTAATTTGAACAAATAGCTGAACTATCTATCTCGTGGGAATGCTGATGAGATTAGCATGCAATAAAAGTGAAAGGCATCGTAACACCGTATTATCATCAGCATATCAGATCTTGATTTCTTCTGTAGGACCGCTAAACACAGGAGATGTGGAGTAGGGGACACTGATTTTTATCTGTTCATGAGAGCAGAAGAATTATACCCAGCAACTCTGCACTAGCCTTGAATTCTTGATACTCTGTGTCCTTGAAAGCAATCAAACTTACAAAATATTCTCTCTTGCAAGTCACTTCTGACTAATACAGATTGACACATATTGCGTCCAGCTTATTTTAATAAAATTCTACTGGACTGTATATGACATTAGAGACTGAAATCTAGCATCGCCCTAGAGTATTATGGTTTGGGAGGAAAACATTCACATAACAATCACTCTGTTTATCATTCAATTCCTTCCTACTCATACACACTGGTACAAAATAAGTGGCTAAAATCAAAGTGGCCAACTAGTAGCTCTTTTTAATTTAGACACTTTGTTTGCTCAATAAAATACACAGTAAAAAACATTTACTGAAAACCCACTCATTGATGTTTAATGATTGTGTCAAATACTCACAACAACATTTATTCCAACACCCCCAGATAATTGCTCATCTTTCTCATTTGGTATCCACAACAGCACAGCATTTGTGTCCAAGTGTAATTGATCCAAAATTGGGCTCCCTTTCAAAAATATCTGTAAAATCTAATTACTAGGAAAACAGCGTTCTGGCATCCTATGGAAAGTGGGTGCTTCAGTGAAAAAAAGCTGCAAATTCTTCTTGGCTAATCAAGCTGCATTATGTTACAAAAGGAGCTTGAGGAATTTGGGATAATGAGGGAGCAGGAAAAGTTGGGATAGTGTCAGACTGGACTTTGCAGTGACAGTCCTGCTTTTTTTAAGCCAAGGACAGAGGACAGGAAATATACCACATTTGCTGTCAAGCATGGATTTAGAAACTACCAGATAAAGAGGCCATGATAGGCTTGGGGTGTGGGGGTGGCATTTCTGATCTCAAGCCCTACCAGGCCTTGCCCAGGGAAGTCTCTCCACCCTTGCCTGGAAGGCTGATGTCATTTCTAGTCTCGCTGGGCCTCTAGCCACTGTAGCAGGTCACTTTCCTTCCTTGGGCCTGAGTTTGCTCATCTGTAAAATGAGTGCTCCTAATATCTCTAGGGTCTCTTTCAACTTCAAAATCCTGTGACCTTCTATAAAGCAAAGAGCATGCTTTTTGCTCATGTACTTGTGGGGGCAGGGGGCAGGGAACGGGAGACCCCAGACCAAGGAGAATGAAGGACTGAGAGTTTCCACCTCTCACGCAGTTTTGTACCTAGTCAACACCCGGGTATCGGCCCCGCTCTGGGAATAACGATTTCTTTCAGCCCAGGACGACCTACCGAGGTGTTTCTACCTCGCTGCCCTGGATTCCTCAACCCCGCCAACGAGGAACAGGGCCAAGCCACCGGACTTCTCAGACCCTCCCTCCCAGGACTGGGCACAGTATATCTTCCTCCTTTAAGGGGTCTTCCCTTACCACTCCCACTCCTCTTTCTGTCCTAGAAGCACCAGAAACTCCGGCTCTAGCCTTGCGCATGGTCCGGCGAGGCTTCCCATACAGGCAGCACACCCCACCCACCCCCAGTTCCCCTCGGCCTTGCGCCAGTGTTGCAGAAGGTTGGGTACCAGACTCCACAGTTTTGCAGATTGCAAAGATAACGGGAGCTAACGCTTCGCTTTTCTTTGGCTCCTCCTGGCCTTCATCCTAGTAAAACCAGACAAGCAACCGGAAAAACAAAGCAGCACAGTGGCCAGAGACAATTCGCTTTCAACGGAACGAGAGACATGCACACCTTGAGCGAAGACGCACGCAGTTCCTATGCGTGTCGCTGGGAACAGACCTCGCACTACCCCGCGCGGCGACAGGTACCGGATCCGGCTCGGCATCACTTGTCCGAGGCTTGGAGGAACTGTGTGCGTGCGCCCATTTCCCCCAGCTTCCCGATTTGACAGCAGCAAGGATCTTTGAGTCCCACATGAGCGAGACTTCGGACAAGGACCGTACTCAGTGCTCAGATCTCACCGCGAGGTGCGGGATCCCAGCTTTTCCAGCTCATTTTCCAATTTTCAAGAAAAGACAGCGCAAAGTGCGGCTGCCAAAGTCCCAGGAAAACGTCACTCACCAAAACGCTCCCGCGCCTTCCAGGCAGAAGTGCGGTAAAACTTTTGGTACAAACCACCTGTGGCTGCCGACGGGCCCGCCCCGCTCGGGCCCGGAGGCGTCGCCGAGTCCTGGGCCGCACACGCCCGCATAAGTTCCTTTCCAGCCCCGCGCGCCACTTCGCTCCGGGCCGCGGTGCCAGCCAGGAGGCGCGGCGCCCGCTCGCTGGCTCGCTCTCGGCTGGCTCTCCCCTCCCTCCTTCCCTCCCTCCCTTCTCCCGCCTCCTCCGTTGCATGGCTGCCGCACGGAGCCCCTGAATAGCCACCGCAGCCCCCCGCCTCCTGCCCACCGCGCGGAGGGCGCCCCTGCCCCCGCCTGCGCCCCGGGGCGCGCTGACCGCCGGCCTCCTAGCAACGACCCCAGCGATAGCTTTCCGGCGTGGCCCAGGCAGAGCCACCCTCCCGGCGCCCCACGACCTCCCGACCCGCCTCGGCTGCCGGGGTGCTGGGGAGACCGCGAATCCGGCAGCCAGCGCCCGAGCCCGGCGCGCGAAGCCGCTCACCTCCGCGCGCCGCCGGCTCCGCGCGCCTCCCGCACTTGGCGCCGGGCCGCGGTCCTGGCGTCCTTCTTCGCCGCCGGGGTCCGCTGGTCCCCGGGCGCCCGAGCCTCGCCGGCCGCGCCGCTGTCAGAGTCTCGTGGCGGGGCTGCGCCGGCGGGTATGGAGCGGAGCGGCAGCAGCGGGCGCGCGGGCAGCTCCTCCCTCCCCGCGCCGCGCCTCCGCCCTCCCCGCGCCCCGCCTCCCGCGCCGCGGCTGTCAGCCCCGCGCCCCGCGCCCCGCGCCAGCGCCGCCGGCTCGGGGGGCGCACAGGGCTAAAGGGCCCGGATGTCTACGGTCTCCTGTCGCTCGCGTCCGCCCCCTCCCCGCCCCGCCGCACATGCACTTGCTGCGCCACAGCCCCCGCCCGGCTCCGCTAATTTCTATTTTGACAGTAACTGTGGCGAGTGGGCGGCGCGGCGGGGGGCGCCAGGGACCGGCGGAGGAGGCGGGCGGGAGTCAGGACCCGGCGCGGAGGCGGAGTGAGGGGGCCGGACACCGCCACCAGCCGCTCGGGGCTTCGCGTCTTTTCTCTTTCTTTCCTTTTTTCTCTCTCCCTCCTCCAGGATTTAAAGGGACAGCCCCGGCCGAGGCGAGGGGGCCAGGCGGCCGCCGTTTCTCCGGTCTCCAGACGCCCTCTGCGGCCCGGCCGGACCCGCCCGCACCCCCAACGCAGGGTCGGGACCGCGGGGTATTTTTAGGTCCACACCCGACCCGGGGCAGCGGTGCGGCAGAGATGGGCTCTGCCGCCCCGGCGCACGGCTATTTTTACAGAGTCCGATGGGGGAGGAAATAAAACAACTCGGCAACTGCTTTTCTACCCAAAAGTCGGGAGCAGGGAGTGGGGGCGAGAAGTTAGTTCCAAATGCTCTCGGCACTACAGCGAGCGCAGCAAGACGCCTCGCCGGCACCAGAAAACTTAAGCTTGCCGCGCTCCGGGGCGCCGAATCTCAGCGGGCAATCCCACCTGGCGGCGCTGCGGCCCGAAGTCCCCACCCCTCTGGGCCTTGGGCTTCGCACTCCGCACCCGGCTCGCCAGGGAGCAACCGCTGACTGCCGGTCACTCCCCGGGACGGCCCGGAAGGCGGCCTTCCGAAGCGTCCAATCACCGCGCAACACTGCCAAGGGGCGGGCCCGGGGAGGGCTTGTCCCCGCCCCGTCCTGCCGGGCCCCGCCCCCTCAAACTCCGTCTTGGCTGGAGAATGTCGCTGGTACCCCGAGCGCTCAGCGGTGCTGGAAGCCACGAAGGGCCTGTGCGAGGGTAGAAGGAGGGGTTTCGGCCCTGGAGAGGGCATGAGCGTTCTCGGTCGAAGCGACACTTGGGCAGATGTTCCCTCCAGCTACGGACCGGGGCAAACTCGAGCTGGCTTTGCCTCCTACCTTTTTGCAGTCCACCCCTCTGCGCTCCAGACAGACATAGGAACCCTCGCCCTCCCTGGTACTACATCGGAGGCTGCACCCTCGCACGTCAGCGGGTCGTCTCCCGGGCTCCTCCCTCAGAAGCGGGAAAGTTTGCCGTCCTTAAACTCCTACCCGGCTGCGCTTATCTGAGCCGCACCTGGCGCCCAGGAGCGGCGAGATGGAGAATCCCGGCCGCCTAGTCCCCATTCTGGCTACAGATTAATAAAAAGGCAATGGGGCTGCTGCTGTGGGGTAATGTCCTTTAATGCTGAAGACACTGGATGACATTTTTTACAGAATTCACAAAAATAAATTTGTGAACCCTTGGTGCCTCTTCCTAATATCACTCATTGGGATTTTTTTAAACCATTTCATTCATTCGTGTAATAAACGTACATTGCAAGATAGTACGTTGGGAGTATTGAAAACAAGGGAAAACGGGCTCTGAAATAGGATGCAACAGTGGAATACTAGATATGAATAGAGGGATCTGAAACGTAGGGTTTGGGTACAATTATGTCACGTTTAATTTGCCAAAGAGATCTGATTTTTCCTACTGAGTAAATGTCACTAAATGAACAGTTTGGACAGCCATCTTATCCAAACTATTCAAATGCATATGTAAGTCTAGGATAGTCTGTCGCGGAAACTAAGGTATATTCAGGCTCGGGATGTTAGATTTCTAAGTTGCTAAAGCTTCCAGAATGGCAAAATAATATATCTCGCTTTCAGCAGCTCTGGCAACCACTGCCCTTCCAAATTAGGTTTGTCTGTTTTTCTGTTAAATTGTCTGTCTTGCTTCCTTTCATTAAAGGGTCTTCAGTTACTTGGAATGCTGCTGACCCAGCTGATATGGTCCAGCTTCTAAGTCATAAATGTGGCTGCGCCTCATGCCAAGCATGCGGATGCATTTAGAGAGCACCTAGAGGATCCCAGCCCTGCAAATGCCCAGACACCCACAGGAGACAGAAATGTAGTTCTGGGGGTGAGGGCAGCTACAGCCATAAAAAGGGCATTTAGCTTGAGAAAAGAGAGCTGTGGGCAGTAAATTAGACTCTAAGAGTAAAGAGTCTAGTAAACAGTAAATAGACTCTAATATAAATGTGGCTCTAATTCAGAGTTTCTCCTCTCTTCTCTGGCTCAAAGTAAATGTTCCATAGCTTTAGCTCACGGAATAGATTAAGCATGGAGATCCAGTGAGTGATGTAAGATTTATTTGCAATGTACTAGTTTGGATGTAAGTGCAATGGTAAACTGCTTTGCAATAATTAATAGAATTTACTGCCAAACTTTACCAGTTATCAGCCACGTATCCTAGAAAAAAAAAAAGCATGTCATCCAACTCTCTAGAGCCTCCATTTCCAAACCTGTAAAAAAGAAGATAATAGTAGGCCCCTTTCTACGCCACAGAGATGCTGGAATGGTCAGGTGAGAAAAGGTGAGGGCAAGTGTTGCCCCATGAATATTCACTAAGGGGTTACTGTGTATCAAGCACTGTACAGTACATTGTAAATTGTCAATATTAGTTATAGTGATAAACTCTAAAGAAATTATCTGAGAATTGGGATCAAAATTTTACCTATTTCCTGAGGATGTTGAAAGACTGATTCAAGAAAAAAGGGGAATTAACATTTACAGAGCTCTTTCTAGTTCAGAACTTATGGTATGCATTGCTATATGTTTCTCATGACAATTGTATGCAATATATTTTGTTGTAACCATTGTATAGATGAAAAATCTGATATCAATAGTGGTGATAATGACCATGTTCCCACCGCTGGGTAGTGACAGGGGCAGCATTTGGATCCAGGTTTGTGAGTTCAGAAGTTCATGAGCATCCTCCCCTGTGATGCTGCCTCTAGAGGAGAAAGAGGGAAGAGGCTTTGAGTAAATCCGAGCGGAAGAGAAATTCAAGGAAATCATAGTGTGTATTACCTTACCATAAGGCAGACTGGGTGAAGTGCCTTCCTGGAAAAGGTAGCACTGAACTCAGTCCCTAAGTTTGCATGATTTGTTTTTATTTTTCCTTAGTTTGTTTTTTAATTTTTATTTTGAAATAATTTCAGATTTACAGAAAAGTTACAAAGATGATATAAAGAATTGTCATATATCTTCACCCAGAATCTCCATATGCCAACATTTGCCCATGTTTGTTTTACCCTGCCGTTTCTTTGTATATACATATTCTTTTTTTCTAAACTGTTTGAGCATAGGCTGAAGATATGATGTTCCTTTACTGATAAATTCTTCAGTGAATGTTTTTTAACAATGAGAACGTTCTTACATAATAATCAAAATCCAGATCTTACCATCAATACAACACTATTATCTAGTCTGAACTATATTTAGATTTCACCAACTGTCTCACTAATAGCAAAAATGAAAAGTAAGTAAATTCTAGTCAAGATTCAATTCAGGATGCTATATTGCATTCAGTTATCATATCTCTTGGGAGAGCATTTTTTATTTTACTAATTTTTGTTTCTCGTTTTAGTGGTCATACATTTATAGCCCATATGGGATGACAAAGACTTTCTCCTTGACCACACTTGAGGCAGGCTCCTTTGAGCCTTTATTTCCACTGGGCTCTCACCCTTTGGCCCTCTCATCAGCCAGCCAAGTACAGTTGTAGAAAGAATCCTTCAAAGTCAGTTTAGTGAGAACCCCCCTTACCCTTGATCTCCAATCACCCTAGCCTGCCTTTAGCAAGAATCCTGTTAGGTTAGTCTAGCAAGAATGCACCCATCCTTAATATCTCCTCTTAGTAATTTTCCACCTATCGACCCACTTACTCTGTTCCTTGGCTATAAATCCCCACTTCCCCTTGTTGAGCCCAGTCTCCCCGACTGATTGCAACACTCCTATTGCAGTAGTCTTGAATAAAGTCTACCATTTCCCTACCATTTTAACAAGTGTCAGAGTACTTTTTTCTTTAAAAGGGCCAAAGAAAATATAGGAAAATCAAAACTCACTTGTAATCACTCACCAGCTATAACCAACATTAATCACTGTTTTATTTTTTAAATGTATATGTGTAATCCAACCATACAACCACCATTCCCTTCCAGGGGCGAGCTTCCCCTAGAAAATACCAAGGATATAGGAGTTCTACTTTCTGTTCCTCCTAAAGTTCCTCCTCAGTGTCCAGCATGATCCTGTCGTCCCTAGTTCAGCCATAACCCACCTCACCCTTTGGCTCCTCACCCCAGACTCCAGTTACCATCTCCCTTGAGAAAATGCTGCATTCCCAACAGGCCCCATGAAGAAGTTGGTGGGGACAGGCTATGCCTCTTCTATACACCTGTTATTTTGTTTGCCACACCAGGGCCTACAAAGGCTCTACTAGATAACAGATTTCACAAAGAGTTTGGAGTAACTCAAGGGAATTAGAATGTAACACTGGACAGCTTGAAGCTGTGCATGAGATATGACTTCCCTCATATTCCAGAGAAGAGCAACCAGGGGTTCAATTCTCCATACAGGATTACTTGATGGTACACCCCTGCTTCTAACCTAGCTCCCCAGCTTTCAGGACACCTTCTTGCCTCAAAGGCAATTCATCTACCTTTTGACATGACTCTCTACAGGAGAACCAACCCCAAATCTCAGGAAAAGAGTTCCCTGGGATCCCGCTCCTTCCTCCTTCAAACTTGCATTTCCTAAGCCTCAGTCATCTAGCCACCTAAATAAACACTCTGGGAAAGTTGGCTGGTCACAAACACCAATGTTAATGGTGACCATTGGCATCCCCAGTGTAGCTGAACAGCTAAACCAGCCAGGGAAGGTTGGGTCTACAGGTAAGTCCAGCCCCCTTCAAGACTGCCCCAGCAGTCTGAGTTATAGGTATGCCTATGTATTCTTCCAAACATTCAGCAAGTAATTGTTGAACCAAGTGTCTACACGTGTACACTTCAACACACTCCTTCCAAAGACAATTCTCAGAGATGGAGAAAATTCAGTCTAAAACTATGAGGATCAGATAAACAATCTGCTAACTACCTCAACTTCTACAAAATGCAATTGTGTTAATCCCTTGCCTTCATCTTCCTTCCCCTGAATTTATATTGTCTAATTGCCTCTCTCCCCTCCTCCTGTGAGAATAAGGAATGAGAATCACTGAGCTAGGACCCAGTGAGGTTGCCCGTGGTCAGCCAAGCACCTGGTCAGAGCTGTGCAAGGGTGAGGATGTGATTAAACTTTCAGCAGAGAGGCCTGGCCACACTCAGAGGTTGTGTGGAAGGAGAAGAGGGCTGCTTTTATTCAGGATGTACAGGGAACCAGGCAAATATTTGTTGCACAGTACCTGCCTATATAAAAATTTGATTTTAAAATGTGTCATGAAATTCATGACTCATGTGAAGTATCATGATTTAACAGTGAAGATTAAGAATGAGTAGAATATATGTATTTACATATGTACTTATGTCAACACCACCAGTTTGTAGTAAATTTTTTTTTTTTTTTTTTTTTTTTTTTTAGATAGAGTCTCACTCTGTCTCCCAGGCTGGAGTGCAATGGTGTGATCTTGACTCACTGCAACCTCCACCTCCTGTGTTCAAGCGATTCTCCTGCCTCTGCCCCCCAAATAGCTGGGATTACAAGCATGTGCCACCATGCCTAGCTAATTCTTGTATTTTTAGTAGAGACGGGGTTTCATCATGTTGCCCAGGCTGGTCTCAAACTCCTGACCTCAGGTGATCCACCCGCCTCAGCCTCCTGAAGTGCTGGGATTACAGGCGTGAGCCATCATGCCCAACCAGTAAAGATTCTTTATAATGTCCAGGCACTTTCTCATTCTGTTACAGTTTAGAACCCATTTTTCCTTTTTTTTTTTTTTTTTTTTTTTTCATGTTTAGTATTGTCAAATGCACTATTCTTCAGTAACTTCCTATCTCCTACCTTGAGAAAAAGTAGTAACACTTTTATTATTCATAATGTCACGGCTCTTTAGAACCTGTTTGTATTGAAACAATATAGCTTTCCTTGCCTCTGCAGTTCCCAATTACCAATTACTCATGATGCTGCATCATACATCCAGCAGTCCACAAATACTGGCTTCTGATGACTGTCAAAGGTGACTGTGCTTTGCAGATGAGGACTTCAAATGCAAGTCTTAGCCAGAGTATTCAGGAAGAGGTTACCAATGGTTTAACCTCTGTTCATGTTAAATTTATCATTTGGAATTACGTAGAATAATATAAAACCACATATCTTCTACCTATGTCTTCTCTTAAGCTCTTTAGGTTGTAATCACTGTATTTCCAGAATGTGGTCTCTTTTCATGTTGACCAAGACCCCTATGTACTGGGTTGAACAGTGTTTTCCCAAAACTCATATCCACCTGCAACCTGTGAATATGAACTTATTTGGAAATATCTGGTCTTTATAGCTGTATCAAGTTAAGATAAGGTTATGCAGGATGGGGGTGGTACGCCTACATCCAAACAGTGGTATTCTTATAAGGAGAAGAAAATGTGGAAACACAGAGACACACGGGGGACATGCCATGTGAAGACAGAGGCAGCTATTGGAGTGATACATATATACACCAAGGATCACCAAGGATTGCTGGCAACCAACAGAAGCTGGAACAAAAGCATGAAACAGATTCTCACTCAGAGCTTCCAGAAGGAATTGGTCCTGCTGACACCTTGAATTTGAATTTTTGGCCTCCAAGATTGTGAAAGAACAAAGCTTTGTTCTGTTTAGACACCAAGTGGGTAGTGATTTGTTGTACAGCCCTAGGAAACAAATACACCCTGCTTTCTACAGACTCAATGAGAAGGATGGGCCAGGAGACCATGGGTAGCGTGAGAAGGAATGTCCATCCTTGGTCCAGCATGGTATAAGTCTGACATGGAAAAACATGCCAGCACCACATCAGCTGAAGGCAAAAGAGGACATTGAAGAGAAAGACTCATAGGTGTTGTGGAACAGTGGTCTCAAAAGTCATCAGAGGAAATAGCCACTGCCACCCCCAGAGGACAGCCTGATCAGTGACATAGAGTCTACTTAGGGTATGGGTGACAGCCAAATGTTGGCAGATGTCTTTGACAAACTTCTTGTCTTAATTCACATTTTAAAATCATTAATGAGCCTGATATTTTTAATAAGCTTTCTGGCCATTAATATTTCTCTTTTTTTTGTAATTGCTGGCTTGTGCCCATTTTCTAATGGGTTATTCTTCTTTTTTCTTGTTTGTAAGAGCTCTTCACACAGTGAGGATATTAACCCTATAACTGTCACATATGTTACAACTATTTTTACCATTTTGCCATTACCTTTTATGTTTTGTTCTTATTGATGTCTCTAATATTCTAAATTACACAACTAATGTGTCATCTCTATAAATTTCTAATAATACATAAGTATTTCAGGTTAAGAGAATTAACTTCTGGCCAGGTGTGGTGGCTCACACCTGTAATCCCAGCACTTTGGGAAGCCGAGGTGGGCAGATCACCTGAGGTCAGGAGTTTGAGACCAGCCTGGGCAACATGATGAAACCTTGTCTCCACTAAAAACACAAAAATCAGCCAGGCATAGTGGCATGTGCCTGTAATCCCATCTTTTCCTGAGGCTGCAGCAGGAGAATCGCTTGAACCTGAGAGGCAGAGGTTTCCGTGAGCCAAGATCGTCCCACTGCACTCCAGCCTGGGCGACAGAGTGAAGACTCCTGTTGCAAGAAAAAAAAGAAGAAGAAGAAGAATTAAATTCCCTTTCACACCCATAAAACACAAGAATTTTCCTCTTCTTCCTAGAGATAACTGCTTATCACAATTTATTAACTGCTTCCCAAACCCTATTCCATGCATTTCTATTAAGATTCCTTTCGATGCGCAAGCATTTTAAACTTCCCTTGGTTAAGTTATTCGTCTCTTGAAGCTTGGTGGAGATGTCACCCACTCTATGACTGGTGTCATATTATACCTCACCCCTAAGTATATTAATACTCACCTACATTTTCTTCCAATGTATTTATGATTTCATCTGTTTTTCCACATTTAAATCTGGAATTAATCTGTAATTTATGTAGAGTATTGCTTGAGGTAAGGAACTTGCTCTGTTTTTCTGAATTGTGATGTAGATGTGATGAATATTGAACAAAAGCACATCTTGGAATAAATAAATAGAACAAAGGTAAGGATTTGCAAAGTTAGTTCAAGAAATGGTGACCTAGTGTGGTGATAGCATGCAGGGAAATAGGAAATACAACTGGAAATGTAGGTGAGTTCAGATCCAAGAGGAATTTGAAAATTTAGAGTTTCAATCTGTAGGCAAGGAGGAGACCTGAGGGGTTTGGGAAGTGAAAGCATCCAACCAGAGCCAACCATTCCGCTGATGACACCACTGGCAGCTTGACAGCAGATGGGAGCTGGGTGCACGAGGCAGAGAGATGTGAGAAGGCCACTTCAGTGGCTCAGGCGAAAGCACCTTGAGTCTGACTCAGGATGGTGGCAGTGGGGCCAGAGAGGAGGTGATGATTACTAGAGACCTGGAGGAGGGGGTTAGCAGGCCTCAGAGAACGACGGAGTATGGAGGGGAAGGAAGGAACCTGGGGTGACTAACTCTCATGCCCGAGTTGTTGTTAGGAGGACAGAAATTTCTCCTCGTGGGGCTGCAGATGTTATTCTGTTCCTCCAGCTCTTCTCCATCTGGTTCCTCGTATGGAAGGTTCATTTTACAGATGGAGAAACTGAGGTTCTGGAACTCAGTGACTTGCCCAAGAGCGATAGGGGAGCTAGGTCCCCATTGCAGCACCTGGCGGAGTGGTAGAGAGCAGGGCTCTGGAGCTATGTTGCTCCTCTTGGAGTATGATGAGCTTACCTCATCTGTGTGCAAGGAGTGGAGGGGCAGTGGGGCAGGGGATGAGGACATGTGCTCCTATGTGTGTTTGTGCCATAGGCATGTGTGGGTGAGTAGGGTGGCACATGCTCCTGATGAATTTCTCTCTCGAGAAGTGGTGATGGGCACCAGTGCTCCATGGGTGGCTTCCTCTTCCCAAATAAACAATCATATGACACAATGTCTGAAAGCCCAGAATATTTCCTGTCTCTTTGGCCTGGTGCCCTGTGTGCTGCAAACCTGGAACCATTGCAGCCCCCCAGCCATCCACCTCCTTCCACCCCAGTCTCTAGCGCCAGGACTCATGGAACACCATGAGCTCATGTGCCTGGCCTGCCTGGCACCAGCCGCTCAAAGAGTCTGCAACTTCTTCTTTCAGCCAAAGAAAACCCAGAGGCTGGGCCAATGACCTGGACTTCCTCCAAAAGGCTGGCCCATCTCCATTTCCACACCTGGAGGCCCTATCCTCCCAGGGGCCTGTTACTCCCCCTGGGGCCCCTATCTGGAAACTCGTGAGCTGAGTCTATGGTTACCAAAAGGAAGTTGTGTTTCCCAGGAACTGTGACCTTCTCTCCAAGCTGTAAGTAAAGCAGCAACAGCACAGGAAGTGAAAGGGGATGTGGAAGTTTCTGACCTACAGAAATCTATCCATCAATTGGGTCCAGTTAATTGGTCATCCACCTGTGACTCCTTACCCAATGATATGATTTGGCTCTGTGTCCCCACCCAAATCTCACCTTGAATATTGTAATAATCCCCATGTGTTTTGGGAGGGACTTGCTGGGAGGTAATTAAATCATGGGGGTGGGTTTTTCCCCATGCTGTTCTCCTGATAGTGAATAAGTCCTATGAGATCTGATGGTTTTATAAAGGGGAATTCCCCTCAACATGTTCTCTCTTGCCTGCTGCCATGTAGGATGTGACTTTGCTCCTCATTCACATTCCATCATGATTGTAAGGCCTCCCCAGCCATTTGGAACTGTGAGTCAATTAAACCTTTTTCTTTTATAAATTACTCAGTCTCGGGCATGCCTCTATTAGCAGTGTGAGAAGAGACTAATACAACCAAACTCCACGAGAAAGCACTCTGAATTCCCACAGCAAATGTATGTAGTGTTGTTATAACCTTTGTTACCTGGAAAGCAAATACATTCTATTTTTCTGTGCCAAGCCTAATTGATGGGTAGTGATTGTCTGGTAGCTGTCTCAAGAAGAAAGCTGAGGCCACATGCAGGCACAGCAGGAAGTCTTGCCACCACCTGGTAGGAAAGGCAGCTGCAGTGGGTCACAGCCAGGTACTGCATGGCTACCTACTCAGACTACCACACTGCACTCCCCTTGGTTACCTCGACTACTCCCTGCCCCAACTGCCAATCACCATATAAGTAATTTGGGGACAGGATTCCATTTGTTCATTTTTGTATCTCCAGTACCTTGCATAGTGTCTGGCATTTAGTAGGTGCTCAGGAAATGTTTTGCTGAATGAATGTTTGATTAAGTGACTCCATAATCCTTCTCATAGCATGAGAGGCAGATGCCTGACCATTGACAAGTAGGAATTATGCAAACTCAACTTCCTTCAGCCATGCCTCCCTGAGCCCTACCCACAGGAAGGCCACTCCTTCTCTGGGCACTTGTAGTCTCTCCTGTAATCTCGTTCCTGATGACATATTGTCTGACAATGTCTTTCTATAGGTTTATTTTTGTATCTCCAAATTAATAACTTGAGGTTAGTAATGGTAGCTTCTCCTCTAACTTACACTGAACCTAGAATGTTGAACCCAGAAGCACTTAGTAATTCCTGATTAAGTGAATGAATGTGTCATCTTCTGACTCTCCAGTTGTCATTTGCTCTTCTGTTTTTTAAACACTCTTCATTTGGTTTAATATCTGGTAGTCAATGGATTCCCACATTACATAAATGTATCTGATTTCTTCTTAGCAAACAGTGATGATCTTAATTCAATTTCTACATATTAATCAAATCATAGAATTTTGTCAGAATGTACCATACAGTTTAAAACACTTAACAGATGAATAAACTGAGACTCTAATCATTGACAGAGCTTCTCTCTCCTCTCTCCATTTCATTCATTCAATGATAGTATTTTAGAGTAAAATATTTAATGAAAACAATGTATTATAGATACTTTTTGGAATAACACAAAGCAAACCATACTTCTTAATGTTTTGAGATCTAGTTTATATTTATGTGAGCTGCTAGACAAAACCAGCCTTAAATGTAGGCAGAACTAGCAGGAGTCCCCAGCTCAGGTTCACTGGACTTTAAATCCCTCTCCCACCCACCCACAGTCCTTCAACAAGAATTTACCAACACTCTAACATGTGCTTTAGCCAAATATCAACAGTGATACAAAAGCAATGGAATACACAACCCATACCCTCCAAGTATTGAGCTCTACAACTGTCTAGAGCTTTAAACATATTCATGGGCTGCCAAAGCTGTGACAGCATCTCATTTGTGTGCTATACCATGGAAGCAGATTTTCTAGAAATTTAAAACTTAATCCTCAGACATCAGAACTTAAAATATATACATATTATATATATATTAGAAAGAAAACGTTCTGAAACATATTACATACCCACCATTCTTACTAAAGACTGTTGGCTGAGCTGTCATTTCTTCATTTTGCTGGTCTTCCTGCTTTTTTTTTGCTGTTCCCACCTGGTACTCTTCAAAAGGGCCACTCTAGGTAAACTTCTGTGCTTTTCTCTGTTTCCTTTCCTTTACCCAGGTCATTTATTGGATCAGCTCCATGAACACATTAACATAAAAGCTGTGCAGTCACGCAAGCGCCCCCCTACACCGCCCCACACTCAGGAGGGCCCTATTCTTGCTTTAATACTCTGCTGTAGCTGCCTTGATTTTTTTTTTTTTTTTTTTTTTTTTTTTTTTTTTTTTTTTTTTTTTTTTGGAGACAGAGTCTCTCTCTGTTGCCCAGGCTGCAGTGCAGTGGCACAGTCTCGGCTCACTGCAACCTCCACCTCCCAGGTTCAAGCGATTCTCCTGCCTCAGCCTTCCTAGTAGCTGGGATTACAGGCACCTGCCACCACACCCAGCTAATTTTTGTATTTTTAGTAGAGATGGGGTTTCATCATGTTGGCCAGGCTGGTCTTGAACTCCTGGCCTCAAGTGATCCACCCACCTCGCCCTCCCAAAGTGCTGGGATTACACTGGGCAACCACCGCGCTCCACCTTGAAATTCCTAATAATAATCTCATTTTTGGATTTGTGTTTTATATGTGAAGTCCCACGGGATGATGAAGCATGCACATGAGCAGTGGAGAGCTGCTCCGTGTCATCTGCTCTTGGCTGCCCCGCTCACACGTAGTGCGTCCTGTGCCCACTGTGCTGCTCTCATGACACCCTTACAAGGCCCTCCTTTTGAGTCTCCTGGACTCCCACGCATCGCGAGCCTGCAGGAGTTCTGTGCTCATGTTCCATATTCGCTCGTCTACAACTGAGTGAGCAGAGAACTGACAGCCCAGAGAGGCCAGCTTTCCATTCAAACCAGAGCTTGCCTCCAATTTGGAAAATGACAATGACATTCTGAGAAGCACAAATGGCCAAGGAACCCTATCATATCCTTTTTCACTAATGTTGCTTCTCTGTATTAGCCAGCCACTTATACTGAAAACAGTGACATCCAGAGAAAGGAAAAGACAGGCAGCCCAAGTTCCTCATCCTGTAAGTCCTTCCTTACTTGTCAGTGAGGTGAAGGTAAAGGTGGAATGTATCAAAACATGAAATAAACAGGGTTGAGTTGGTTTTATCCAGCCTCTCCCCTATTGTGATAAGAATAAAACACGTATGAATAATGGGATACATGAATTGCGAAATTTTCTAAAGATGAGTTAAATGCCTTTACATTTGCACTTAAAACTGGCATTGCTTATGTCAAAGGAGGAAATGACCCAGGTGTTCATCGAGGGATGAGCGAGGTACCTAGAGAAGTCACACTCATAGACAGAAAGTCACAGGGTGGCAGTCAGGGCCTGGGTGGAAGGGAGACTCAGGAGTTACTGCTTAATGGGGACAGAGAATTCAGTTTGGAAAGATGAAAACCGTTCTTGGGGAATGATGGTGCCGATTGCACAATAACGTGAAAGTACTTAACGTCATACACTTGAAACCATACACTTGAAAATGGTTAAAGTGGTAAATTTCATGTTATGGGCATTTTACTGCGATCAATCAATATAAAGATAAATGGCAAAATTCATGCTAATAATTTACGTTTTGTTTTTCGTTACTTATAATCACAATAACAACATTTTTTAAAAAACCATAAATTGGGAGAGATTACAGAAGGAAAAAAGCTTTGTATTTAAGTACCTTTAACTTCACTTCGCCCCTAGCTTTTCATTTTGCACTGGCACCGCCCACTCCACAGCCAGCTGGGTCCTCGCTGTCCATCAACATTTCAATTCCTGCGGGCTGGTTGCCTCCTCAGCCTCCACATTCATCACCCTCCATACACATGCTCGCTCCTTTTCCCTCCACTTTCTTCTCCTTCCCTGTTCTTCCTCCCGCCTGCCTTTCTTTTCCTTAATCAAGAGCAAGAGAGAAGCTGTCAGTCTCTCCACTTTCCTGGAGGGCATTTCATCTCCTTCCTCGCCCTCCCCTTTCACAGAGCCCCGCCCACAGCCTTCTTCCACGCCCTGTGCTCATTCGTCTCCTCCCTTCGCCACCCGCTCCCTTCCCTTTGAAGATTGGCTTTGTCCAAAGACTACTCCCATGCCCCCTGCTTCCTGCTGGTTTAGGTCACCCATGAGTTGGGAGGAGATCACGTCCACCTGGAGGTCTGATGTTTATTTTTTTGTCTCCACTCCGCTGGATTCAAAATGGGTTATGCAGAAACACTTCAAAAAGAACAGGTGGGCAATGCAAATGGCCAGCAATGGATGAATAATCGATAAACTAAATGTGGTCTATCCATACAGTGGAATATTATTTAGCCTTAAACAGAATGAAATTCTGAAAATGCTACAAAACATGAATGAACCTTGAAGACATTATGCTAGTGAAATAAACCAGACGCAAAAGGACATATACTGTATGATCCCACTTAGATAAGGGACTTACAGTAGTCTAATTCAGAGGTAGAATGAGTGGTTCCCAGGGGCCGAGGAAAGCAAGAAATGGAGAGTTATTGTTTAATGGGTACAGTGTTTTTTATGGATGATTTTTAAAAAGTTCTGGAAATGGATAGTACCAGTCGTTTACAACATTGTGAATGTACTTAATGTCATTAATTGTACACTTCAAAATTGTTAAAATGGTAAAATTTATGTTATACACATTTTACCACAATAAAAAAAAGTACAGGTGGAAATGCTGACTGGTGCCCTGGCCTCTTTATCTTCTTCCTTCTCCTCCTAGAGGTGTGTGTGCCCTGGAGGAGGGAAAAGATGAGTTGGGTCTTCAGCTCAAGGAGGGGCAGGACAAAGAGGAAGTGAAGGTGAAGATGTGGTGTTCTCCCTCAAGGTTATGGTGGTGGCTGACATTGCACTTGTCTAGTGCCCGAGCATCTCAAACACAACTTGTGCAAAAGCCAGCTTACACTTCCCCAGAGCTGGGTTCTACCTGGGTTCGTTTTCTGTTAACAGAAGTTATCAAACTCTGTTGGTTTGGCTTCCCAGTGAATTATACCTACAGACAAGGATTCAATTGCAAGTCATTTAATTGGGAAGTGATGTCTCAGTGAGGCCTAATCTGACCATTCTATTTAAAAATACAACCCTCTTCTTGTCCCACCAAGACCATGCTCTATTCTTAGAGCATTTATCAACTTCAAATATACTCTGTAAATCACTCATTTATGATGCTTTTTCTTATAGTCTATTTTTCCCCCATTAGAGTATAAAGCCACAATGCATGCTTTTTTCATCTACGTTGTTCATGGTAAGTATCCTGGACAGTGCACATACAGTAAGCTAGAAAAACATAGATGTTATTCATTTGTGTTGATGTATGTTAAGTGTACTGAATGGTGCACATACAGTAAGCTTGATAAACATCTTTTGTTGAGTGAAATACTGATTTGGTGAATTGTGATAGCCCCATTTTTTGCTCCCTTAATAGCCATAAACCATATTAGTGCAGATACTGCCTTATTCTCTGAATCTTGCACACCTAGCACCATGTCTGTCACATCGTGGAATGTTTGAACACAAGACAGTGTAACCCAGTCTAGAGTGACAACTCCTGGCCATGACTATTGTCTCATCATTGCATCTTTAAAGTTGTGGTGCCTTGAACTCTGAGGACTACACTTGTTTTGTGATCATTTTTCTTTTTCCTGTCTTTCATTGAGCTATCCTAAAGATAAGTCTTCAAGATCAGATTGAGCATGTCCACCAACCTAAGCACCCATTCCCCTGTAGATTTTTGGTGACATCTGAAGAGGTTGACTCTTAGGCTCTTCTCTCTAAGCTCCAGAAAGACCACTCCTCTTCTGACACTTAATTTGCTTCAATGTATTAATGTTATAGATTATCGAGCAGACGCTCACACATGCTCTGGGCACTCAGTATTCCAGTTCCTATTTTAAGTCCCTCTTGACTTTCCACCTGAGCACTTTCTCTTAGCCAAAGTGCCAAGGAGGTAATGTTCCCACCCTTCTACCTACTGGGAGCAGCCCTGGTGGATGGGAGTTAGAGGGTAAGTTCTTCAGCTTATTCACACCTCTGGGCATGGGGGTCTGGGGGACCATGGGCATGTTTGATTCTGTCTGCCAGAGTTCTCCAGTGGGATTGAACCCACTTGCCATCAGAGGTTCTCTGGTACCACACCCCATAATACTCTTTATTGGTTTCCTTTTCTTCCCCATGTTACTTCCCCACTCCCTAACCAGTGCTTCCTGGGCACATCTCCCAGTGGCTGCTGTGCTGAAATCTTGGTCTCAGCATCTGCTCCTGGCCAAACTGAGAAAATTATATTATTGCTTTCTTATATGTACTGCTTTTCTGAAATCGCTAATGGTAGATTTTTTTTACTTCTATATTATAAATTATAACACATATAAAATGCACACTTTCTGCATGTACAGCTCAAGGGATTATTGCAAAGTGAACACCAGCATGTCCACCACACTGGACAGAAAATAAAACGGCACCAGTCCTCCCAGAAATCCCTGTGTTGCCTCCGCCCTTTCTTATACATTCCTCCTTCCCTAGCCTCTATCCTGACTTCTAAAACCATCAATAACTTTGCCTGCTTTTGAACTTGATATAAATGCACTTATTATTCTTTCAGATGAGACTTCTTTAACTCGCCAGTGTTTGTTGCAGTTCATCTATGATGCTGCACAGAGTACAGTTCATTAACTAGTGCTGTGTCATGCTCCGTTGTATGGATATACCGCAGTGTGCTTATCTATTCTACCATGGATAGTCATTCTGGGTGATTACAAAAACAAAACAAAACAAAACGAACGAAAAAAACTGCTGCTGTGAACATTCTTGTGTGTGCACATGCATACACAATTCTGTTGGCTACATACATCAGGGTGGTCTCATTGTAGACTTGAGGGCACTTGTGATAATGGGTGGGAGAAATGACTTGTTTTTAGCAGGGAACCCTCTCTGGGTGCCCGTAATATGATATCATGCATGCAGTTGGGTCTTCATTATTGCCATTTATAAATGGGGTTACAAATAAGGGGATCTATGGCTGCCATAGCAAATTACCACAAACAAAAATTTATCCTTTCATAGTTCTGGAGGCCAGAAGTCAAAATCGAGGTGTCAGCAGCACTAGTTTCTTCTGGAGGCTCTGAGGGAGAATCTGTCTGAGCCTGTCTCCTAGCTTCCAGTGGCTCCTGACAGTCATTGACATTCTTTGGCTTCAGATGAATTGCTAAGCCCTGCCTCCATC
Source organism: Chlorocebus sabaeus (assembly GCF_047675955.1). Lineage (NCBI taxonomy): Eukaryota > Metazoa > Chordata > Mammalia > Primates > Cercopithecidae > Chlorocebus > Chlorocebus sabaeus. The sequence goes on along the minus strand of NC_132921.1, from coordinate 34,537,367 downwards.
CTCACATTGTCTCTCCCCTCTGTCTTTTCCCCTTCTCTCCTCTTCTAAGGACACCCATCATTGGACTTCAGGCCTATCCCAATCTGGGATGATCTCATCTCGAGATCCTTCTACCTTAATTCTATCTTTAGAGACATTTTCCCAAATAGAGTCATAGTTACAGCTTCTGGGGAGACCTATCTTTATGAGCCACTATTCAATCCACTATAGGATCCAAGAAGTTGGAGATAGATCCTCCCTAAGAGTTAAACTTGTAATATCCGTACACAAAGAAGCAGCTAAGTTCTCTGAGTCACCTTGGGCCATAGGCGGGACAACATCGCCCAAATCACAATATTAATACAAGGAGCAGTGTGTGGCAGAAATTAATCAAAAGCCTCTATTAAGTGATCTTCAAAGAGTTTCTATTTTGTGAAAAGGCACTATAAAAATCAAAGTGCTCCTGGCCAAAGTCATATTTACGTTGTTATTATATGATGATTTAGTCTCCCCCACCCCAGTCATCCCAGTCAGTCCTCCCAAAGAAAAATAGGAGGTGATGGAAGGGACACCGAGGCATAGAGTGAAAGTCAGGGCACTACGATAGAGGAGAAACTCTGAAGACAAATTCTTCACCTCAAAAATGTTCTGAGGACTGATTAAAAGACAGGGGCCCCAGTTGAAGAAAATACACACACACACACACACGAAGCAACTTTGCTTTACAAAGTATTCTTTACAGAGAGCTCCCCTGCAAATCATTTGTCTGCAGGATCCCTTTAGAACGTAAGTGTATTAGTTCATTTTCACACTGCTATAAAGAACTGCCTGAGACTGGGTCATTTATAAAGGAAAGAGGTTTAATTTACTCACAGTTCTGCATGGCTGGGGAGACCTTGGGAAGCTTACAATCTTGGTGGAAGGCAAAGGGGAAGCAGGCACCTTCTTCACAAGGCGGCAGGAAGGAGAATGAATGCAGGAAGAACTACGAAACACTTATAAAACCATCAGATCTCATGAGAACTCACTCACCATCATGAGAACAGCATGGGAGAAACAACCCCTATGATTCAATTACCTGCACCTGGTGTCTCCCTTGGCACGTGGAGATGATGGGGATTATAATTCAAGATGAGATTTGGGTGGGGTCACAAAACCTAACCATATCATCAAGATTCCTTCACACATTTAAAATGCATTTTTTTTCCCCCAAGTTTGAGTTTGCTCATAGCTTTTCAGGACCATATCTATTGCCAAAAGCCAGATTTTCTTGTATCAGTGAATATGCTCTGGTAGTTTTACTCACTCTTTTATTTATTTATTTTTTTTACCCTGGTCTCATGAGCGAGTTAACATTAGCTCTAGTGAACAAACTGCTCCATGCTTACTTATCCTCATCTGGAAAATGTAAGGGTTTTCCTCCATGGAATAAGCCTCATTCTGCCTGACATATGCTGGAATCAGAAGACTTGGTGTTCAATAGCAACAGGATCCTGACATCTTGTTTCTTCTCTCTATTCCTCCAAGCTCTCTATCTTCTAGATAAAATTAACAATTCAAAATTAGTAGAGACTGGTGTGGTGGCTCATGCCCTTAATCTCAGCATTTTGGGAGGCCAAGGTGGGAGAATCACTTGAGCTCAGGAGTTTAAGACCATCCTGGACAATATAGTGAGACCCCCATCTCTACAAATATAAAATAAATTAGCTGAGTGTGGTGGCATGCATCTGTAGTCTCAACTACTGGGGAGGCTTAGGCAGGAGGATTGTTTGAGTCTGGAAAATCAAGGCTGCAGTGAGCTAAGATTACATCAATGCATTCTAGCTTGGGTGATAGAACAAGACCCTTTCAAAACAAAACAAAATAAACAAACAAAAGGAGTGAGAAGTTTTTCTTTGGGAAGATTTTCTATAAATCTAAAATTCATTCAGGAAGAAATCTCTATTTCTCCTGCACAAACGTGCCAGTTTATTTTATTGATTCTAGAGTTTGCATGAAGCTGAAGCATGACTTGTCCAGGAGGGCTACACAGGAGCAATACCACAATCACAACACAATCACACAACAAGTAGTATAACAGCTGTTGGAGTGCTGGATCTCTGAGTCAGATGGCCCCCTGATCACCCAGCTGTGTTAGCAGAGCCCAGAACCCACCACAGCAGCAGCAGGCCTGCGGGCACCTGTTCAATTTGCTTTCCCTCTCTCTCCCTACACCCACTTTGCATTGTTCCTCATAATGCTTCCCAGTCAGCTGCCTTCCCCATCCCACGAAGCTGGAGCAAGAGCCTGCCTGCTGCAGACACACCACACCCTCTCCCTCTGGCCATGGTACAGTGTGAAGGAAAGGAAAGGAGCTCAGCCCACAGAGACCAGGCGAAGTCCCAGTTCGGAAAGCTAACCAATAATGGGGCCTCGAGCAAGTCCTTTCACTTTGCTGTGAGTAGGGGCTCCCTCCCTTGCCAACGTGGTCCTACAGGCTTGGGCTCCAGGGAAGACCACCTGGGCTTCAAATTCGGATTCCCCTACTTAGTAGCTATGTGACCTTGGGCAAGTGGCACAACTTGTCTGTTTCTTCAACTATAAAATGGGGATAATAAAGTGCCTTCCTCATAAGGTCGTTGAAGACGAATTGAAGTATTATGAGTGCGGAAGGCCGAACCATGGCTGCCAAAGAGTAGGAGCTCAATAAATGTTGACTATTATCTCACAGGTTGTAGGACTTGCTGGGTGTCCTACACCCTACAAGCTCAATAAATGTTGACTATTATCTCACAGGTTGTAGGACATCCTGGGTGTGGAAAATCTGGGGGAGGTACAAAGTCAGAGAGAAAAAGAGAGAGAAAGAGGCACATGGTCATTTTCCTAGTGCTTATAACCCCTTATTTATTAACCCCTTATTTATATATCTCATTTCTTGGCCTTTTCAATTTCTTTCTCTAAGAAACACCCTAAGCCGATTGTGTGATGGAAGAAGGAGCGAGCGCAGTTTTCTGCCAGATTGACATGGTGGATTGTGGACAGCCTTGGAGGCTGCGATCTGAACAGTTCTTCCTGCCTGGGACATCATGACACTTTGTTTTGAACTTGAAGCTCCAGTTCTTCCCTGAGCCTCCTGCTTGCCAGTAACATGACCTTGAATATATTGCTTGCTTTCCTTATCTGTAAAATGGGATCAGTAAAACCTTCCCTGCCTCCTTCAGAGGAATATTGTGAAGTTCAAAACAGAAGTGCTTTATAACTGGAAAGTGCCCTGCACACATGACCCCTTTCTTCATCAAGAAAGGCCAGGCTGGGGAGGTGGGGATGGCTCACACCTGTAATCCCAGCACTTTGGGATACTGAGGCAGGCGGATCACTTGAGGTCAGGAGTCTGAGATCTGCCTGGCCAATATGGTGAAACCCTATCTCTACTAAAAATAAAAAAATTAGCTAGGCATGGTGTTGGGCACCTGTAGTCCCACCTACTCAGGAGGCTGAGGCTAGAGAATCACTTGAACCCGGGAAGTGGAGCTTGCAGTGAGCCGAGATTGTGCCATTGCACTCCAGCCTGGGTGACACAATGAGACTTCATCTCAAAAAAAAATAAAAATAAAAATAAAGCCAGGAGGACATTGAGGACAGGGATCAGATCTTGTTCAGCTTCTTATTTAACCCTTTCTTACCCATTGTCTCCTTCAACACATGACTAGTACTCACACACACTCAGTGCTTAATAACATGCTTGCTGAGACGACTTGAGGTTGGGGAGAGAGAGGGGAAAGGAATCCATAACCCTTGTGGGTTTCCAGCTCTGAAGGCCCTGCCCTCTCTCAGCACTGCATGGGCTTTCCAAACATGTCACCGGTGAAATCACAAGGCCACCAGGAGGGCGGTACAGGGTGGGGTCAGAGAGAATTCTCGAATTTTGTAAATTGCATCTTGCAATCACACACACACCCATGGGTGGTAGTAAGGGAGAGAAGGGAAGGGAAGGGAAAGGAGACAGTTTTATGCATGTAGAATTGCAGGTCCTGCCAGATGGCTTACAGGCCCAGGGCTGGCTCTGGGCAAAACTGTGCAGCAGGAAAGTTGTGTTCATTGCTGTCACTCGCTCCATGTCATCATCCTCTCCGCTCCCCTACCCCCGACAGCACACACACACATCCTACCCTGGCGCTCTGTCCTCTGACATATCCACACTTTCCTCTGGGATCCCACCTGCCTGCCACAGACTTGAGTCTTTCTTCACTCCCCTGCCTCGTGGCCCCACCCCTTCTCCCACCAATAACTCCTTGTTCCGTGAAAGCTTCCCAACAGCTTTGAGATTTGTCATTCCTGATCATAGTAGCACTGATCCGCACTTTTCAGGTAACAGAGTTTGAACTCCACCTCGTATTATCACTGAGTGCAGAACTGCCTTCCAAGAGGGAGAGGGCAGGGTCCTCGAAGTTAGGGACTGTATCTGGTCCTCACTGCAGCCAACACAGAGCCCAGTAGTATCAGGACCATGAAAGGTGCTCAGGGAACACTCAGTAATGTACTGGGCTTTTCGTTTGTTTGTTTTACCAGTTACTTACATGTTAGTTCAGGCAGTCATGAAGTCAAAGTCTCTAAAAATGTTGGGTGGGATTAGGAGGATCTAAAGACTCCTGAAGATGGAGGAAATGAGCTCCTTAAAGGAACCGGCTGGAGGCTTACTCCCTCGGGTAGTGTCATGGGACTCTAGTGTGCCATGAAAAAACTCTGACTCAGCTTGGGTGAAGAGTCTATGGGAATTCTGTGAAACATTTTGCAAGTTTTCCATTAGTCTGAAAATTATTTCAAAATATAAAAGAAGGAGGAGAAGGAGGAGGAGACAATAACAAACACAACTGGTTTTATATAAATTTTATTAAACTTGGAGAAAAACATTATTACTGTTGTATATAAGCTCTTTGAGGGCATTGAAAAAGTAAGAAAACCAACTAATTCATCACATGAAGTTAATATGACCTTCATTCCAAAAGCAAGGACAATACAAAGAATGAAAAGCAAAGATCAGGCTCACGTATGGACTCAGACACAATAGTTCTGAATTAACTGAGTAACGAGTTGAATATATCAGTGCATAAAGAAAAATATAGCATAACCAAGTAGGCTTTAACCTAGGAATGTAAGACTGACTTATCATCAGAAAATATTTTAATGAACTACACCATATTAGCTAATTATAGGAGAAAATTGTTGTGCTCATGTCAATGCAGGAAAACCATTAAACATCAAATATTCTTTGATTTTTTAAATTCATAATAAATAAAAAGAAGTCTTGGCAAACTAGGAATTGCAGAGAATTTGTTAACAAGACAAAATCTATCGAAGTATAAAAATAAGAAATTTCATTCAGGAAACTTGCTATATAGAAGAATAATATAAAAATTACTGCACTTCTACAAATCAGTAATTGACAATTATAAAATGTAGTAGAGAAAAAAACCCATTCATTAGAGCAATCAAATTTAGAAGGAAAATAGAACTACATTTAACGAGGGAAATATGTGCAAGTGACTCACAAAGAAATGTGCACATCTCAGCAGTTATCCATTGCTATGGAACAAACCACCCTAAAATTTTGCAGCCTAAAACAACCACCATTTTATTTGCTCACGTTCCTGCAGGTCAGCAATCTGGTCCAGGCTTAGTTGGGGTGGTTTTTTTGCTGGTGTCACCAAGGCTTATTCATGCAGCTGCAGTTACCTGTTGTCTCGATGGACTGTATGACCTAAGATGGTGTCACTCATGCATTTGGTGGCCAGTACTGACTGTTGGCTGGGTCGCCTTCTGCAACCACGTGGCAATGGAAGAGTTCCAAGAGGCAAAAGCAGAAGCTGCAAGGCATCCTGGGTAAGGCCATGGTTTGAATGTTTGTGTCCCCTCCAAAACTGATGTTGAAACTTAATCCTCAATGCAACCATATTAAGATGTATTCAGGCTGGGCGCAGTGGCTCAGGCCTGTAATCCCAACACTTTGGGAGGCTGAGGCGGGCAGATCACTTGAGGTCAGGAGTTCAAAACCAACCTGGCCAACATGGTAAAACCCTGTCTCTGCTAAAAATACAAAAATTAGCCAGGTGTGGTAGCAGCTACTTGGGTAGCTGTGGTACCCAGTTACTTGGGAGGCTGATGCAGGAGAATCACTTGAACCTGGGAGGTGGAGGTTGCAGTGAGCCAAGATCATACCACTGCACTCCAGCCTGGGTGACAAAGTGAGACTCTGTCTCAAAAAAAAAAAAAAAAAAAGGGTGTATTCAGACATGGGGCCTTCATGGGGCCTTTTTTATGTTATTATTTTGTATTTATTTTTATTTATTTACTTTTTCTTTGAGACAGAGTTTCGCTCTGTCACCCAGGCTGGAGTGCAGTGGCACAATCTGAGCTCACTGCAACCTCCGCCTTCTGGGTTCAAGTGCTTCTCTTGCCTCAGCCTCCCAAATAGCTGGGATTACAGGTGCATGCCAACATGCCCGGCTAATTTGTGTATTTTTAGTGCAGATGGAGTTTCACCATGTTGGCCAGGGTGGTCTCGAACTCCTGGGCTCAAGTGACCCACCCACCTTGGCCTCCCAAAGTGCTGGGATTACAGGCATGAGCCACCTCACCCAGTCAAGACTTGGGACCTTTAAAAGATGATTAGAACACCAAGGCTCTGCCCTCATGACTGGATTAGTGCCTTAGAAAGGGATTAAGGGTGTGAGTTTGCCCCTTCCCTCTTTCTGCCATGTGACACAGTGTTGGTCCCCTCCATAGGATGCAGAAACAAGGTGCCACATCGAAAGCAAGGAGTAGCCCTCACCAGACACGGAACCTGCTGGGCGCCTGGACCTTGGACTTCTCAGCCTCTAGAAGGGTGGGAAATAAATATCTGGTTTTTGTCAGTTGCCCAGTGTCAGATATTTTGCTATAGCAGCACAAACGGACTAAGATACATACACAATAACATTTCCACTGCAGTGTCCTGATCAAAGCAAGCCTGAAGGCCAGACCAGATTCAAGGGATGGAGGAATGACTAAGTAACAGTGCAAAGGGGTGTGCATCCTAGGATGAGGACAGGCACTGTGACCACCCTTGCAAAGAATCTACCATAAAAATTCCTATTGATCGCAAACAATAACTTGAATAAATGGGGGGGTAAATCCTATTTATAGATGCAAAGATTTAAAATTATGAAAAATGCCATTTCTCCCCAAAATAATCTATAATTTAAAAAACTGTTATAAAAATTTCAAAAGTGTGGGTTTTTGGTTTTGTGTATGTGTACGTGTGTGGAATTGGATAACCCCATCCTTAAATGCATAGGAAAGCACAAAGAAATAAGACAGTGGATTAAAGGTAATGATAACAGATTGAATAAATGCTTCCACTCTCACTCCCTCCCTAAATCACACTTCATCCTAAATGACAGTAGTGTTTTAACCTTATAAACAAAGATGGGAGGAACAGGACAGAATTTTAGCAACAAAATTTTGGAAGCTACAAAGCAGATGAAACAGTGGTGACTAACTTGGCAATTTAGCAGACACATGAAAACTAAGTTCTAGGTCAACATGGAGAAAACCAGGAAGCGATGTGATTAAACGATAGACCTCTCAAGAGACTCGGGAAAGAGTGAGACCACTTATCTCTGGAAATAAAGGCAAAGATTGGGCTAAAATAAATATTGGTGGAAACATTCAGGACATAGGCATGGGCAAACACTTCGTGACTAACACACCAAAAGCAATTGCAACAAAAGCCAAAATTGACAAATGGGATCTAATTAAAGTAAAGAGCTTCTGCACAGCAAAAGAAACTATCAACAGAGTGAACAGGCAACCTACAGAATGGGGAGAGAATTTTTGTAATCTACCCATCTGACAAAGGGCTAATATCCAGAATCTGCAAAGAACTTAAACAAATTACAAGGAAAAAACAAACAACCCCATCAAAAAGTGGGTGAAGGATATGAAGAGATACTTCTCAAAAGAAGACATTTATGCAGCCAACAAACATGAAAAAAAAGCTCATCATCACTGGTCATTAGAGAAATGCAAATCAAAACCACAATGAGACACCATCTCACACCAGTTAGAATGGCCATAATTAAAAAGGCAGGAAGCAACAGATGCTGGAGAGGACGTGGAGAAGTAGGAACACCTTTACACTGTTGGTGGGAGTGTAAATTAGTTCAACCATTGTGGAAGACAGTGTGGCAATTCCTCAAGGATCTAGAACCAGAAATACCATTTGACCCAGCAATCCCATTACTGGGTAACAACCCAAAGGATTATAAATCATGCTACTATAAAGACACATGCACACGTATGTGTATTGCAGCACTGTTCGCAACAGCAAAGACTTGGAACCAACCTAAATACCAATCAATGATAGACTGGATAAAGAAAATGTGGCACATATACACCATGGAATACTATGCAGCCATAAAAAAAGGATGAGTTCATGTCATTTGCAGGGACATGGATGAAGCTGGAAACCATCATTCTCAGCAAACTAACACAGGAATAGAAAACCAAACACCGCATGTTCTCACTCATAAGTGGGAGTTTAACAATGAGAACACATGGACACAGGGAGGGGAACATCACACACGGGGGCCTGTTTTGGGGTGGGGGGCCAAGGGAGGGATAGCATTAGGAGAAATACCTAATGTAGATGACGGGTTGATGGGTACAGCAAACCACCATGGCACATGTATACGTATGTAACAAACCCGCACATTCTGCACATGTATCCCAGAAGTTAAAGAATAAAAAATAAAACAAACAAAATCTCTTCCCATACCTGCACAGCCAGATGACTGCCCATCATGAAGGAAGACTGCAATTTTCTTCTCTGGAGAGGATGAAACAGGAAGCTTCACAATTGGAGACTACCAGGAAGAGTTGGGGGCAGGGTCTGCCACTGAAAACCAGAGCATTAGTGAGTGTGTGTGCACTGGAAGCTGAAACTTGCAACTCTCCAGAACCCAGGAGGACGGGAAGGAAACAATTTGATCAGCCCAAGAAGGAAAACCTAAAGGGGCCGATATTGAAAATGTCCAAGATGACCTAGCCAGATCATCTCAGGACAGTCGCCACTCACATCCTCTGATCTTCCAATCAGCCACTTAGCCCTTTTAAGGACACAAATCACAGATATTCAGACAGGGGAGGAAAGCCACCAATATGAAAAATAGAGGCCCAGTTGAACTAAGAGAAAACTGAGATGATTCAGGAAGAAGAAAACTCTAAAAATGCTACAATTAATATCTTCAGAGACATTAGAGAAGATGTTGCAACCATAGGGTGAGGAGAGGTTATTATGAAAAAGAACATCCAGAGAAAAAACAAGTACTCTTGAGAATTAAAAATAAGCATAATAGAAATGATTTAATAGAATTGAAGACAAAGTTGATAAAAGACGGCAAAGAAAAAGAAATGGAAAATAGAAAAGACAAGATAAGAAAATTAGAGGACTAGTTCAGGAGTTACAATATGCAAACTAGAGGAGCTCCAGGAAGAAACAACCAAAAATAGAGGAGAATAATTGCAGGAAGGAAGGAAGGAAAAAAGGAAGGAGGATAAGGAAACTCTCCAAAATGGAAGGATTTGAGTTTATAGATTTAAAGACCTACCAAATGCCCAGCACAATGGATGAAATAACCAGATAAAGTTTTAGAACATTTACATTTAAAAACATTGTTTTTAGAATGCTTTTACAATTTTAAGTGTTCTGCAAAGAAAAAAAATCTTACAAACTTTCAAAGTTCAGAAAGGCCTTGGACTTTTCAATCACACTATTGGAAGCTTGAAGATGTTGGTCAATACCTTCAAAATTCTGAAGCTTAAATCCTTCCAGTCTGGGATTCCACAATCATCTAAAGTTCCAGTCAATCAAGAAAAGGGAAGAAAGATATTTTTAGAATTAGAAGGTCTCAAAATATTTCCCTCCCATGCACCTCTTTCTTAGAAGCTCCTTGAGGACAAGTGTCCCCAGAACCAGAAGGTAACACAATCATGATACAGAGATCCAACATGAAAGAGCTTTGCTGGTGGAGGAAAGGCCCAAGGTGACAGCTGTGCACCCAGAATAGAGACTTCCAGTCCATGTTGGAGTACATCAGAAATCTCCAGGGGAGACGTCCTAGAAGATGAAATTGTCACCAGATAATTGCAAAGGGAAGAATCAGACAATTGATGAAGGCTTTGAGATTTAATTAGATATGTGTAAGCTAAACAGGAACCAAGCAAACAAAAAAGCAAGGTAATCATTACCTCCAGGAGGAACAAAAAATTGTGTGGAAAAAGAAAAGTCATCGTGGTTCACTACATGGTTTGGCTGTAAACAGGGCTTTTATGCAGTCATGTTCATGTTAACCCCAAAGCTTGATCTAACCGAGATTATGACATAAACAGATTGCCAGGATGGAGAAAGGGAAGGGTGCACCTGAGTGAGAGGGGCAGAGAAATACACAGTAGACTAATATTTAAAGCTCAAAGCTAGCCAGGCTTGGTGGCTCACACTTGTAATCCTAGCCTTTTGGGAGGCCAAGGCAGGTGGATCGTTTGAGGTCAGGAGTTCGAGACCAGCCTGACCAACATGGTGAAACTCCATCTCTACTAAAAATACAAAAATTAGCTGAATGTGGTGGTATGCACCTGTAGTCCCAGCTACTCAGGAGGCTGAGGCATGAGAATTGCTTGAGCCCGGGAGGTGGAGGTTGCAGTGAACCCAGTTCATACCACTGCACTCCAGCCTGGGTGACAGAGCGAGATTCCATCAAAAAAAATTAATTAAAAAAATAAAGCTTAAAGTTTACAATTGAAAAATTAACAAGCAGCAAGGCAAGTTTCAATATGTTATTCAGAGACATGGAAATACAGTCAAGGTTTGCTTAACAATAGGAATACATTCTGAGAAATGCGTGGTTAGACGATTTTGTTACTTGTGAATATCACAGAGTGTACTTACACAAACCTAGGTGGCACAGCTTACTACACCTAGGCTATGTGTTACAGCCTATTGCTCCCAGGCTACAAATCTGTACAGCATGTTACTGTACTGAATACTGTAGGCAAATGTAATACAATGATAAGTCTTGTGTATCTAAACATAGAAAAGGCACAACAAAATATAGTTTAATAATCTTATAGGACTACCATCACATATGTGACTTGTCGTTGACCAAAATGTCATTACATGGTGTGTGACTACAGTTACCAAAATAATCAGAGTTGAAATGGTTGCCCCTGGGAAGGAAGAAATGGAGGGAAAGGTAGGGAACTGCTGTTTTTCATATCAAAGCTTTTAAACGGATCTGACTCTTTAATCTATGCATACACATAGCTTTGATTAAAATATAAAACTTTTAACATAAAATTAAGAAATAATTAAATGGTGGCAATAATGCTGCCTCTTACCACTCTACTGGGTCTGAAAAATTATAAATTGCCACATAAGTAAAAGGTATTTGTTGGCTAATGAAGCACAGGAACAATATGTGGGTCAGAATTTATCATCTGGTTGATATTTTGAAATGTCACAGCTCTGTCATGTATGCTCCATCTTCCAAATTGTGCATAACTTGCTCCAAAATTGAGGAAACATTCACACTACACACACATACACACACACACACTCTCTCACATGCACATAGAGACAAGAATAGCCAAGGCAATTATGTAATAAAATAGCAGAGGGCTTACTTCACCAGATATTAAGACTTTATAGAAGAAAAAGCATAATTAAGTATGGTATTAGCACAGAAGAAAGCAGCACACCAATGAAATCAAATAGAGGGGCCAAAGATATCCCAACATGCAAATGGAGCCTCGAAAGGTGGCAAATACTGGGGAAAAGCACATACTGCAAACAAATGGGGTTGGGATAAGTGGTTATCTAAATGGAAAAATTAATGTTATCTCTAAAGTTCTATTTTGTTTTTTAAGGGAAAAGTGAAAACAAACAGCAAATACTAAGATTTCAGATTTTAGAAGCTGAGTAAGAGTTAGGTTTCAATGGTCTGAATATTTGTGTCTTCCTCCAAATTCCTGTGTTGAAGTCTTCACACCTCACTGTGACGGTATTAGGAGGTGGGGCCTTTGGGAGGTGATTAGACCACAAGGGGTCATGATTGGGATCAGTGCCCTTACAACAGAGGCCCCCAAGAGCTGGTTACTCCCTTCCACCATGTAAGAACACAGCAAGAAGGCAATGAGCCAGGAAGTGGGACTTCACCAGACACCGAATCTGCTAGTGTCTTGATCTTAGACCATCCATCCTCCAAAACTGTGAGAAATAAATCCAGTAATGCTTCTACCTGTTAATATTGGCACATCCTCTCTGCTGTTAATGAGCCGTCTGGTTTATAGCATTTTGGTACAGCATCCTGGACAGACTAAAACATAAGTAAAAACAGAAAAGCAAAATTTGATATTGTGATATAATAAGAAATATACATTTATCCTCCTTCCCTGATTCCTGGCACACAGCTCCTAAAACCCTTGTAGATGGGGCACTAGAAAAATCTTTGTTCTAATCATTGGTCTTTGACCATGATTTCTGACATAGAACTCCTAAGACCTTTGTCATTTCCTGAGTGATAGGAGTATTGACATAGAGCTCCTAAATCCCTTGAAATGTCTTGGGTGATAGGAGCATCTTTTGTTCTAATGAGGCAACTCTTGAAGGGCTCTTGGATGGCATAAGGTTGGGGGCCGGTTGCCAGGTGAACCAACCATGTGATTAAAGGGTTGGAACTTTCAGTCCCACTCCCTAGACCTCCAGAGAGGGTCGTGGGGCTGAAGATTGAGTTGATCACTAACTAATGGGCAACGATTTAATCAATCATGCCTATGTAATGAAGCCTCGATAAAAACCCAAAAGAAGAGGGTTCAGAGAGCTCTAGGTAGCTGAGCACATGGAGGTGTCTGGAGGGTGGCACCCCCGGAAAGGGCATGGAAGCTCGGTGCCCCTTTCCACATATCTTGCACCATACATCTCTTCCATCTTACTGTTCTTCTGTATCCTTTGTAAAATCCTTTATAATAAATGGGTTAATGTAAGTAAAGTGTTTCCTTGAGTTCTGTGAGTCATCCTAGCAAATTAATTGAACCCAAGGAGGGGGTAGTGGGATTTATAACCAGTCGGTCAGAAGCACACATCACAATCTGGTGCTTATGTCTGGGCCCTTAAGGTAAGGGGCAGCCTTGTGGGACCAAGCCCTAACCTTTAGGATCTGACACTGTCTCCAGGAAGTGTCAGAATTGAATTAAATTATAGGACACCTAACTGATGTGGCTAGAGGATTGATTGGTTGATGGGGAAAACCCCACACACATTTTGGTGACCACAGGGGAAGCATTCTGTGTTCTGAGAGTATATAGTAAGAGGAAAAAAAGTTTGTTTCCTTTTTTCCCCCAGAAAAATTAAGCTTCATTGTGGGTGCTGTGTTGTTGATAGACTGAGAAGGGGGAGGTGAGAATCCAGCCAAGGGGAACAACTGGAGACTATTGCAACACCAAGGAGGAGAGACAACATGTGTTTGAACCAGAAATGATGGTGGGGATGTAGGGGAAGACTGGGTCCTGCAGACTTCACTGAGGGCAACTCATTAGATTTCAATGATCAGAGAAAAGAGATGTCAATGGACTCCCAGGTATCCAGCCTTGGAGCCTGGAATGATGTGCCAATGTTAATAGCTGTAAGTAATACAGGCTTAACAGATCTAGGTGGGTAATAACTGTTTCCATTGTGGATATTTTAGATCTAACACTGCTACAGAACTTGTAGATGGAGGTGTTCAATAAGTACAGTGACAAATGCAGGTCAAAAGGGAATTGGAGCTGGAAACATACTTGGGGAGTCCTTGGTGGATGGAATTAAGTCCCCTGATATGTGCTCTCGAGACCCTTTCCCCACTTCCCATCATGGAGCCTGTCATGTTGGATTAAAACCACTTGTTTTCTCTTTAGGCTGTGAATCCTATGACGATGGAGGCTGTCTTGTTCTCCATTGTATTCTTCGTGTCTGGACTGAGGACCTGGATTATTGAGTACCTAATAAAGCAAAGATGACCAAGAACAGGATCTTAGGGAACATCAAAACTAAAGGGCTAGGCATCAAGAAAAGACCATCAAAGGAGCTTTCAAAGTAATCACCAGAGAAAGAGGAGCGTTATGGAATATGGAGTCCCTGGACCCAAATAGAGAGAATTTCTAGAGTAGAGGGTGGTGCAGTGGTCAAGATGTTCTTGTTCTAGATAGCTTTTGCACCTGCCCCTTCCCAGCCCAGCCTTCTCTAGAGAAACCACCCAGTGCACAGGTACTGCACCTCTCCCCTTCTCCACAGAGGTTGTTTAGACCAAGGATGGACACTTGACCCAAGGCTGTGTTCACTAGTGGTGAGGTTTTAAGGGAAAGTAGAGGGAGGGAGAAGTCAGTATCGTGACAAACCAAAGCTTTGTGACATTTATGAGTGACGGGGACTCTGGGTAAACAAACGAAACTCATAATGGACAGAAAGAGAGAATAAAGCAGAGAGGCCATCTCCGTTCCAGATAACTTTCCAGCTTCCAGCTTCTAGCTTCAGACCCTGCAAGACCCACCCTCATCTTAGGTTTCATGTGATCCAATAAGTTCCCTTTTTCTTAAGCTCATTTGAATGAATTTCAGTTCTTCCTACCTACTTGACTCCAACTAGAATTGTCTTTACATCTGCTATTTGCATAATAATTTAAGGGAAATCAAAAGTCTATGGATTTAGAAAACTCTTTCCTTTAGCTGGAGATTATCAGGAACCCTCCACTGATATTAAAAATATAATCTTCGCTTACAGTTGGGACACCCCCATTTCGAATTTTCAAGCTGGAGGAATCTCAGAATTGGACAGCGAGGAGGTTGACTGCCTGCAGTCATATGCTAGTTAGCGTCCTACGAAGGACTCAATTCCAGAATGCCTGACTCCAGTCCAGGGACCTTGACACAACCTTACCCCATCCCTGCCACCCCTGGGCTCAGGGAAACAAATCCCAATTCATTGCTCAGTCGGACTGAGGACTCAGCCCCATCAGTCCTCCACCAAATCTAACTACAGGAAGAAATGCTCCAAGCCCTTGGCTGAGTTCTCCACAGTCAGACCCCTCTATCAGGAAGGTGGCTTAAATGAATTTAAACCCACCCAGGTTGGCCTGTGATGACTGTTCCATTAAGGCTGAAGGCCAGGCAGGATTCCGTTTGTTGAAATCTGTGTTCCTTTTGAACACTTTGAAAGTCACATCTGGTGCTGACCTTAGAAACAGCACTTGTGTGCTGAATGAATGCAGTGTGACTGTGTGTGCTCAGGGTTTTGGGACTTCTCTGAAAGGCGCTCCCAACCCTCCCAAACTGGCACAGGATGTCCGGCCGTGGTCGGCTTCCTCCACCGCGGCAGAGGATGCCAATTGAAACACGACCTCCTGCCAAGACTCTGGGACCACGCTCAGATCCAGGTCCCTGGGGGCAAAAGGCAGCTCTGTGCCAAGTTCTCCAAAGCCCGGCTCCTCCTGGGCTCTCATCCTGGAAGTGCTCTGGCCTCCTCTTTGGAAAGGGCCCATCAATCTTCTGAGGATTTCTGACACCGGTCGGAGCGCTGGAAACTGCAAGCCCTTCGTCTGTCAGCTGCCTCACACTCTCCAGCCCAGCAAAGCTCTTTGCAGTGTCTGGAAAAGCAGTTACTGGTTTGGTTGTGGTCTGCCTTTGCAGCTGAGCTGGTTCCAAGTGCCACGTCCTCCACTGGCTGCTCTGGCCCAGGACACTCAGGAAAGGCGACAAGGTGGCACCCTTGCACATTTGCCTGGAGCTATGCTCCCTCCATTTCTTGGAACCCAAATATATTTTCTTTTGTGGAATGAATGAATACAAAGGCTGTCACCCCTTTGCCCAGCCCCCCATCTGAAATTCTTCCTCCAGCTGTCTTGATAGCGATGCTCGACAGACTGGAGGAGAATAGTTTGAATGACGCTTCCCAGCGCAATATTTCACTGGGCTTGTGTTGAATTGATCTAGCCTGCGATGCCATTTATCTTCACAACCTTCTTAGAGAAGAGCAGGAGAACAAATCTCTTTCGTTCGCATATGGAGAAACTGAGACTAATGGAAGCTACAGAGACAACTGTAGGGAAAAAGCCAGCACAGCAGGGCCAATCTGAGAAAATGCATGATGATGAGATAGTCTTTTCCTGACTTTAGGGATTTATACAATCACCAGGCACAGAGGACACCATGGGAGGGGATTTAGGAAGAACTGGAGATGGGCCCCCTTACAAAATTAATTTGAGTGAACTCAAATTTAAACATGAACCCCCACCTCCAAGTCTAGTACTCTTGTGCTGGTGCCCCAAAACCTAGGACAGGAGATGGCAGCTCCAGCAAGGTTTCCCTGATCACCCCTGTCCCCACCCACCCCTCCCCTCTAAGAGCTATTCTCTCAATCACAGCCTGAACCACCCTTCCTTCTTTATGGTTTTTCACTGTTTTCAAATTCATGTTGGTCTTCTCTCACTCAGCTAGATTACTTGCTGCTTCTCAAGGGATGGACTGTGCCCTAGATTTTAGAAACCCCAACTCTTCTGGGTTTTCTCTTTGTTTTCTCACTGTTTGCCAAATGATGGAGTCACACATAGAGCCCCAGGGGCAGGATCAAAGAAGGCAGTCACTTGGGACTTGGGGGAAAGCAGTCTTGTTTTCCATAAGAAACAACCAGGGAGAGAAAAAAATCAATGTCTGAAATAACTGTTGAGAAAGAAGTGTGGCTTTCTCTTGGAGTCATAGAAAGTGGTTCTGATGTCAGCTTCACATGTAAGAGAATGGATCCAGGGTAAATCCCTGATAGCTGGCTGAGGCTGACTCAACCTACGGGGAGCTGCCCAAACCCACAGGGAGCTGCCCAGCACATCAAGTATGGGGATTCTCCAGCAGCTACTCCTGCCGGAAACTTCTACCTGTGCCTGTGCCCACGGCCCCGTGATCTCTGGGAACAGCAACCCGAGGGGCCTATCTGCCATGTTTCAGCCTCACAACCTGCCAATTTCACCTCCCTGGCACTACCCATAGTAAATGCCATGAAGGAGACTCAGACTCAAGGGACCACAGATCTGCCCCATCTTGAGCAAATGACTTCCACTCTCTGGCTCTTGGTGTTAGTGTCTTTGTAAAACAAACAAAATCAGACTAGCTGATCTGTGAGGGAGCCTCTACCCCCAAAACTTCATTGTCTAGACTGGCAGGGAGTGTGTGGGTTTGGTTCTCATTTGGTTGGTTTTCTCGTGTGTGTCTTGGCCCCTGCATGGCCACTTTGGTCCAGGGTGGAAAGCATCGTTATCTACATCGAGTACTCTGTAACTAGAGAGTGACTATGCGGCTCCCCTCCAGGGAGGCCTGGGGTGGGCCAAAAGATGTGTGAAATATCTTTGAAGTCAATAATTTCCTTTAGAAATTCATATATATTTTGCATTCTTTTCTATATTATGACTGAGTTGCTTAACATAGGAATTTTTGTCTCCAAATCTTAGGATAAAGTGACCCTCCAGGAGGACGCTTCTTGCTAAAAGAAGCTTGTTTGAGCTTCCTGTGGTGAACTGCTACATACTTCTGGAACTAGTTTAAGAAGTACTAACCTGGCTGGGCATGGTGACTTACGCCTGTAATCCCAGCACTTTGGGAGGCCAAGTGGGGAAGATCACGATGTCAGGAGATCAAGACCATCCTGGCTAATATGATGAAACTCCATCTCTACTAAAAATACAGAAAAATTAGCCGGGCATGGTGGCAGGTGCCTGTGGTCCCAGCTATTCAGGAGACTGAGGCGGGAGAATGGATGAACCCGTGAGGCGGAGGTTGTGGTGAGCCGAGGTCACGCCACTACACTCCAGCCTGGGTGACAGAGCAAGACTCCGTCTCAAAAATAAAAATTAAAAAAAAAAAAAAAGAAGCACTAATAAGCACTAATCTGTGGGTGTTTGCAGGAATACCCAGGGCTGAAAATTCATCTTTTGGTCCATCCAGGAATCCCTTCTCAGATACTCATTCTTTTCTGTTAAAATGCAAATTCTCTTGGAAAGGGGCTAAAAGTTAGAAAAAAAACTGAGACAAATATAAAATTCTTTATCTGTGTCTGACCGTCAATTACAGCAGGATAGTCCGGGGCTGTTTGGATCAACAATAGTTGGTGTCTGAGGATTTTGGTAAACTTCAGTTGAGTCAACAATGTGATTTGACTGTGTCCTTCAGAGCAAGAAGGACATAGTCTTAGCACTGAGAAGGCTCCCCTGGAGAACTGCGTTCAGCGCTGGAACCATAAGTCAGAGGGATTTGGACTAAACAGCAATGATCTGGACAGAGATCAGGGACGTATGTCACATGGGGAATGAATGGAGAGATCAGGAGGGGAGTGGGCTGGGAGATGCTCCCAATAGTCATCATGGGGATGGGTTTTTGATTTGTGTAGCTCCAAAGGGCAGGACCTAGACTAGCACTCCTGCACTTTAGGAGTGCAGATTTTAGATCAGCACAGGGAAGCCCAGCACCTTGTGAAATGGGGATGGGCTGCCTCTATAGAAAGAGGGTGCCCTGGTCCTGGGAGAGTCCTCCTATTACTGGGGGGCTGGAGGGTCACTGGGTTATGGGATCCTTTAAAAGGGGGAGATGCACATGGAAACACAGCTCCTAGATCCCCTTCAGGGAAGGGCTTGCTATCCAGCTGTGGGGAATGTGATCAGCAGACAGCTTCCAAGGTCAGCTCTTCAGCATTGGCCTCCCCTGCAGGGAGCCTCCTTTCCTGGGGCATTTGCACCTGGTGACTGAGAGAGGTCTGGACAAGCACAGAAGCCTGGACATCTAGGCAAGAGCTAGACCGGCTAAGGCTTTGTTGGGTCTGCCTCACTGTTTGATGTCTTCTTCTCTGCCCCAAACTCCATCCCAGTGTGTACTTGGGAAAAACTCTACCTGAGACAAAAGCATACAACATGGGATGGGTCATCCTGAGATTCCAAGGATCATATTATTATTCGTCACTTACACCTGATTGTGAATAAACCTACTGAAATCTTTGCAGAGAACAAGTTTATACAGGTGTAGCTCAAGGAAAGGAAAGGGGAAAGAGTCACAAGACAAGTAGGTTAAGAGATAAGGGATTGAAGTTTACACTTTAAATATGTGGATTATATCCCATAAAATGGTTTTTTTTAAAAAACATTTAAAGAGAGAGAGAGAATGAAGCTGATCTAAGACGTCCAGACCCTCCCAGGCTGTGCTAGGGTACTAGCACAGCAGCCAGGTATCAGGAACTAGAAGGACTTGTGCAGGACCCTTGGCTTCTCACCAAGGCTGTCCCCATGAAGCAGATTTCACACACCCATAGCACACCCAAGGCATGATTAGCAGCCCTTGAAGGCCCTGCTGGCCTCACCATCATCACTGTGCCCCACAGTGAAGCAGGGAGGAGCCCTCCTGCCAGACACAACCCAAAGCTGTTATGTGTTCTCCAGTAGGGGTCAGCAGACCGTTTCTGTAAAGGGCCAGATAGCAAATATTTCAGAGTAGGTGGGCAATATGGTCTCTGCTGCAACCGCTGTAGCACAAAAGCAGACATAGATAGTAAGTAAACGAACGGGCATGGCTGTGTTTCAACAAAACTTTACTTACAAAAACAGAGAATGGACCAGATTCGGCTTAGGTATGTAGTTTGCTCACCTCCGTCCTAAAATCACGGACCAGCCTAGTTGGAAATAATCCCAGGCCACAGAACAGGAAGGTTTTCTCTATTTGCAATCCAAAAAGGCATCATGTTTCTTGTCTTCCAGGCTTTGCTGGAGAAATGGAACCAAATGTTCTATATATATTTGACATACATTAAAGTTCAACTGGGAACAGAGATTCACAGGATATGGTTCCTGCTCTTAAGGTCCCCATGTAAATAAGCAGGTAATTCTCATTCAGTGTGATAAGCACATGGGAGATGTGGGTACATATATGTATGTTTGGGCTAAAACCATCACTAGCCAACGTCAGCAGGGTTCAGATAATTAACTTTGGGTGCCTGGGTCAGTTGACCCTCATGGTAGTTAATAAAGTTGTATCTGTAGTCACTTCTAGCTGTTGTCTTTACACATCTACAGAGGACTTGCCTTTTTCTTTTTTAATTATTTTTTCAAAATTAAAAAGAAAAAAACTTTAAATAGAGACAGGATCTCCCTATGTTGCTCAGGCTGGTCTTGAACTCCTGGGCTCAAGGGATCCCCCTGCCTCAGCCTCCCAAAGTGCTAGCATTACAGGCATGAGCCACCATGCCCAGTCACCTTTTTCAAATTAATCTTGGAAACAAAGACAAACATAATCCCAGTTTGTCACTGAGCCAGAGCCTACATGTATTGTTTTGGGGCATACACCACAGAACTGGAGAGTTGTCACAGCCATTGCATGGGAAGGCCATGGGCTGGGTGTGGCTCCAGATCCACGTTCTCGCATCCTGGGCCTGCTCAGTGTGTTTCGGCTCCTGTGTATGCTTTTCCCTCTGCAGTTCCACGACGTCTGACCCTGGCCGCCTCAGAGGACGCTAACCCGCCTGCCCGCCCGAGACTGCCAGCCCTGTCTGTGGGTGCCCTCTGGTGGCCTGTCGGCTGGCAAGCCTCAGCGCCTGTTAAGGCAATCAGTCAGGGAGAAGGAGGAAGCGTGAGACTGAGTTGCAGACATTTCCACCAGCTTCTCCTTTGCCAACACAAACCCAAGCCTCCCCCTAGGGATTTTGGAGTGCATTCAGAGCTTGGGGAAGGAATCATTTTCATTCCTAATTCGATACCCTTCATTTTTTCAACCAGGATGGTTCACATGATCAAACCGCACAAGAGGCCGTCGCTTTGTGTTCTGCTTATGGCAGAAAGGGTACGGCGGCTCCCCAGGGCACTCAAGATCTGAGGGATCTGGGGGCCCAACAAGTTAAGAAGCAGCTTTGAATCTCTTCCTGGGGAGGCAATTCTTCGCGTCTAATTTTCCGCTCCTCTTCTTGTTCTTTTAGTGTCTACTGCAGTGGGGGTCTCAGTGGGAATGGACTAAGGATGCAGGAAAAGTGTGGGGGTCTGAGTACAGGCAGGTCCAGAGCTGACTCGGCTCCGGAAACACCATAGAAACTAGTCCCAGTTCTCCCACCCACCTACTCACATGGCTGGAGGACTTAGCAAGGCCCTAGAGCACACTGGTTGACTCCATGGACTCCTGATCCAGGCTGCCTGGGTTCCGATCCTGGCTCTACCATTTTCTAGCCATGTACCCTCAGACAAGTTACTCAACCCCTTTGTGCCTTGGGGTCCTTGTCTGTAAGATGAGAGTCATAATATTGCCTACCTCCAGCGCTGTTTTGAAAAATAAGTGGGTTGGTACCTGAGAAAATGCTCAGTAAACGCTTCCTGTTGTTATTCAGGAGAAAGTTCATACTAACTGGGATAGGAATCCGAAGACGTCGGTTTCCATCCCAGTGCCACCTTATCCAGCTGTGCATGTCCCGGGAAGGGGGACTTCACTTCTCTGTGCTTAGAGCCTTCTATTCCAAGATGAGGATGAAGACTAACTCCTTCCTCTAAACTCCTCCATTGACCTCATGGTGAAGGCCCAGCTCCCTCACCTGGCCTCTAGTGCTCTTCATGCTCCAGCCCCTGCCTTTCTCTCAAGCCTCATTTCATGCAACACCCGAGGTGGTGATGGCTGATGAGTGATACTGTAAAGCACCCATCACATCATGTCTCTTCTCTGCTCAGAGCCTTCCAATGGCTTCCCATGCCACTGAGAGTAAAACCCAAGGTCCTCTGCACAGGCTGCCAGGTCCTACAGTGTGACCTCAGCTCCCCCTGTCCTGCCACACTTCCCCTCAACACACACCTCAGTGGCTGCTCCCAGCTGCCTCTTCCAGGATGCCAGCCCT
The DNA here is from genome assembly GCF_047675955.1 of Chlorocebus sabaeus. Lineage (NCBI taxonomy): Eukaryota > Metazoa > Chordata > Mammalia > Primates > Cercopithecidae > Chlorocebus > Chlorocebus sabaeus. The sequence goes on along the minus strand of NC_132921.1, from coordinate 34,515,448 downwards.
CTGCTGCCTTGGGGCCTGATACGGTTTGGCTCTGTGTCCCCACCCAAACCTCACCTTGAATTGTAATCCCCACATGTCGGGGGAGGGGCCTGGTGAGAGGTGATTGGATTATAGAGGCAGACTTCCCCCTTGCCAATCTGGTGATAGTGAGGGAGTTCTCACAAGAAGTGGTTGAAAGTGTGGCACTTCCCCCTCCGCTCTCTCTTCTGCTTCGCCAGGGTAAGACATACTTGCTTCCTTCCCCTCCTCCTTCCACCATGGCTGTAAGTTTCTTGAGGCCTCCCAGTCATGCTTCCTGTACAGCCTGCAGAACTGTGTCAATTAAACCTCTTCATAAATTACCTAGGCTCAGGTGGTTCTTCATAGCAGCGTGAGAACGGACTAATATGGGGCCTTTGCCTTTGCTGTTCCCTTGGCCAGGAGCACTTCCCTCAGAGCTGCCTGGTCAGCCTTGCCTCCTTCAGGCTTTTGACCAAGGGTCTCATGATGAGAGCGGCCTTCCCTGATTTCCCTGCAGGTGACCGAACACTGCCCCATTGCTCTCTATCCCCTGGTCTGCTTTATGTTTCTCAGTGGCCTTGCCCTCACTAACCCATACATGCAGATTTGACGTGGCTCACTGTCTGCCTCCCCCATGTGCGGTGTGAACAGGGGCTTTGTTTTGCTCCCTGCTGTGTCTCCAGCTCCTAGAACTCTGTTGGGCACAAAATAGGTGCTCAAAATCTGTGTGGATCTGTGAAGGATGCTGGCTTGCCTAACAGAGGAAATTGTTTTGGCAAGGAACATCCAGGAAAGATGTCTCTTAACCTAAAACCTGGAGGCACTATCGAAAAGACCTCCAGTAACGGAGACAGCACTCTGGGTTCCCCGCACCAGCACTGCCCACCTTTCTACCTCCAGGCACCTGGGAATTGGCCCCAGGCGGGATGAACTCACAAGAGGCTGGATGGCCAGCCTGAGTTCTCTCCTGCTGCAGGCAGGAGCGCCTCTTTTCACTTTTTATTTCTACGCCACATTACTTGAACACTTGGTGGCTTCCAAAATGAAGTCACATGGCTTGATGGCAGCTCTCTGGAGGGAAATGCCGCCCTTTAATTGTCCTCAGGACGATTCTGAAAATAGAGTCCTTTTTATTCAAAGCTTAATTCTGTTAATGTTCCCAATATAAATGAATAATATAAAGCCTAAGCGAATTCTCTCCTGACAGTGTTCCTCTGCTCTATTTAAAGACCCTTCTGGGGCAGAACCTGGACTCTGCTTTTACCAAACCCACTTAAAAATCCCGCCCCCAAGAAACTGCACTGATTCCTTGGGCACAGTGTGTCCTGGAGAGGGACATAGACGGGCATTGAGGAACATCTGCTTGTGGACCAAACCTCCCAGACTGTGAACTTTGTCCACTCCCCACCACCAATCTGATCCAAGGGGACATAGGAAGCCTCGGTCCCCAGAGGCTTCAAGAGCGTTATGGATGGGGACAAGGGACACAGGCGACAGTACAGAACAGAATGGAGCACAATGATGTAGTCACAGCATAAACAACTGAGTTAACTTGATGAGACTGGCTGGGAGTACCTTGTCAGTTCCAGACACGGGTAGATCACAGTCATTCAGGAAGCTTGAATGCTCAACTCAGTGCCTACTTCTTCCAGGAAGCCTTCCGTGCAGCTGGAGGGGATCTCCCCTTCGCAGTTCCTATTGCACTAATCGCACCCCTGGGTGATACTGAGCTGTCGCCACCTTTGAGTGTTTATTTGGGCACAGATGGAGTCACTCCCTTGGGGACACCTGCTCTGGCCAGGGGGTGGAAGCTTTTCTGTGTGCTCTGTCACCCTCTGCACTCCATCCCTCCATGATACCACAATGGCCACAGCCAGTGGGGCTGGCTGCAACATGTTTGTGTCCCTCGCCAGGTCTAATGCACTGGGAGGGGAGGACCCCTGTTGGTCTGGGCCATTGCCATATGCCCTGTGTCTAGCACAATGCCTAGACCATGGTGGGCCCTCAATCAGTCTGTGGAGAATAAAGGGATCTCCCCTACTAGAATACAATATCCTAGATGTACAGGGCTGTGTTCCACACTTCTTTGTCCCTTTATCAATACCTATCAGTTGTAGCACTCTCTGACTACTTGCTGGCTAAAGGGATGAATGGGAGGAAGGTGTCACAGCAAAGATGGTATTTGAGTTGGGTTCTCAAAATTGAACCAATTCAGAAAGTCTCAGAAAGAGTGACTGACTGGTTAAGATCCCATTAGCCCTTTACTGTGCTCTAGCACCATGGTGGGGTTCTCATGGTTAATCCTCTCATGGTTAATTACAGGAAAGGCCACCCAGAGGCATAATAGAGAGGGTACGCCTGCCGCCTGGCTTCTGGGTCTGCCCCAGCCATATACCTAGGCAGGGGCCACCTTTGCATCCTCAGATCCCAGCACAGTGGCAGACTACTCATAAACATATGTTGGATAGAATTGAATATCTCACACCCACTAGTCAGTATTCCGTAGCCCACAAGACTGGGACATCCAAGCCCCTAGGTGTAGAAGAAATGTATGCAGGAGGGGCCCTAAGCAAAAATTGCCCCATCTGCTCAGATTCTGCAGCCTAAGATTCTGCATAAGTGAAAGGATTCTAAGTCTCAGACAGCCACCAAGCCTTGTCAAGTTCATTCTGAAGGCCTGTCACACCCAAGATGTATAGTGAGAGTCATCTCCATGCAGCTGAATTGGGAGGAGTCCAGCACAGCCCCTCATGGCTGACACATGACTCATGTGAGGATGGATGGGCAGAGTGACATCTGGGAAGGAGGCAGGGTCTTCAGGAAAGGAGGTGCCTAATTCAGAGCATGGGCTGGGCTATGTGGAGGCCCCACAAGGCTCATTTATCTTGGTGGGCAGTGGGTTCCCAGAGTGGTAAAATTTCATTTCTCCTGGAGCATCTGATCCATAGGTAGTTTGAACTGGTGAAACAGGAAAAGTTCGCTCGTTCCCCTCGCAGGGTGTGCGATGGAGGTGTGGCTCGCTTCTTCAGTGCCCCACCGCTCAAACCTCTAGGGGTAGCATGCAGACAGGAAGGCTACACCATGGCAGCCAACACCATGGCAGCGTCTAGGGGTAAATGTTTGCAGCTGAAGCCCAGTGGGCATGTGTTACAGGGTGTTCTTTCAGTCTAGCCATCCATAGGCAGTTTGTGTTAATCAGCTCAATTAGATTCCTTGCCTTATCGCAAGGACAGAGGGCTTTCTGTATCCCAGGGCTTCTTGCCTTGGTGTACCGGAAGAATCGGATCACACGTGGGCTTGGAGAATGAGTGCAAGGTTTTATTGGGTGGCAGTAGCTCTCAGCAGATGTGGGAACCAGAAGGGAGATGGGGTGGGCAGGTGGTTTTCTCCTGGAGTCAGGCCGCTCAGTGGCCAGGCTCTCTTCCAACTACCCTTGGGTGAACTGTGCCGTGTTTCGCTGGTCGATGGCCTGCCGGTGTCTGCTGGTGCTTGTCGGTGTGTTCTTCCACTCCTCTCGAAGTCCAGCTGCTTGTGTCTCTGCCCGCTAGGGTCTCTCGGTTTTTATAGGCACAGGACGGGGGTGTGGTGGGTCAGGGTGGTCTTGGGAAATGCAACATTTGAGCATGAAAACAGAAATGCCCATCCTCACCTAGGTCTGTTGGCACATGCCCAGGGGTGGAGCCCTTGCCAGAGACCACGTCCTTCCCTTCCCAGCACTTCCCTGGCCCCCTCCTGTATCATGGGAATATTCCAAATGCAGGGCAGCAACTGCAAAGAGAAGCATAACAGGACCCCTTCCTCCTGTCCATACCTCTCCTACTCCTTCCTTCCATCCACACCCCTCCACCCAACAAAATGAGAAAAGAGACACACAACAGGAAAGTCAAGGCAGCAGCTCAGATGTCCGTCTTCAGTCTGCACTCTACAGGGATGTGCCTTTAGGTTCACTAGGTGATATAGGTGCTGCTGGCAAGAGACCCCTCTAGGAACTGGGGGCCAAGCTCATCCAGCCCAGACAGCAGCTGTGAGCTGGTCTGGGGCAGAGCTGGGGGGGAGCCATTTACCTCCCATGTCTCGTACATAATAGGGGGTTCCTGGGTAGGATCTGGAGCAGGTGATCAGGCGGGGATACCTTCATGCCAGCCCTGTAGCTTTGTCCCTGCCACCCCTACCTCTTCCAGGTGTGCTCTGGTGGCTACCAAGATACGCTGCAAAGCCCCACACTGCCAGTCTGGGGAGCAGACACACAGCTCTCAGCACAGGCAAGCTCTCCCCACCCCAAAGTCCGTGTCTCTGGTGGATGCTCCAGGCTGCCTCTGTGTCTCTGTCTTTACCTAGTTCCTTTGGGCATACAATGGGAACAATAATAAGAACCTTCATTTTCTACTTGGGACTGTTAGCATAATCCAGGAGGACCTTGGGTGTGAGGTCCAGGAGGACCCATCGGGGGCTCCAGGTTAATTATTGTTATTACCTCTGCTTGACTGATAAAGAAAGGGGAAGAAGAGAGGTCACATGCTCGGACAGGCCTGCTGTGATCAGGCTGAGGCCTGGCTGGAATCTGTTCATTCTATTTCAGCAGGTCTGCAAGCAGGAATGCAGGAAGCAGTATCAGGCCCACAGCCCAGAAGAGTGGGTGCCACTGGCTGAGAGAGGGCAGATAGGGGGATGGCCAGTGGCCAGGATCATGCCCAAGGGGCTGTCTGGGGCCTCAGCTCCTTAGGGCCCAGGGAGGTGGAACATGCCAGAAACTGTGGAACCATGAGGCAATTTGGGAGCCTCCCTGCCTGTTCCTAGATCTTCTCAGGGGGTGGAACAGCCCTAGAGCGGATAGCTTCGAGTGTCGCCTAGGCTAGAACAGAACAGCCTGAGCTCCCCTAGAGACCTCTGGGGTTGCCTGAGGCCTGTCAGGCTCTTCCTTGGAGAGCCTCAGTGCCTTCTTCTGGGACAAATAATATATCAAACGAACTGAAATACCCAGAGAGCTCCCTGGGAGCCGGCACTGAGCCTGGCACTGCTGGGAATGCAAAGGGGACTTAGACCCATTGCTCACTCTTCAGGCAATTCCACTCCAAAGTGAGCACTTGGAGAGAAAGGGTGGCAGGAGGGTAAGGCAGCAAACACCCAGGTGGCTGCCCCCAGGGCAGAACCTGAGGTTCAAGAAGACCAGGAGAGCACCAGGAGCCAGAGACGGGACACTGCTGTCTGTCTAGGAGAGGTGGGGAAGGTCAGAAAGACTTTTGTGGAGTTGGGGTTTCCTTAGAGACATTTCTGAGCACTGGTTTGGCCCTGAGGCTGGGTTTTGGGTCTTGACTCTGCTATTCCTATGAACAAGTGGTTTTGAATTCTCCAAGCCTGTATTTTCTCATCTATAAAAGAAGGAAAATAATATATCTGGCCATGCCGTGGCCGTGATGATGGAATGAGATCATGTTCACAGCACTGAGCAGGGTGTCTGTAAAGCAAGTCTCAACAATACTCACTGTGCTTGAGGGTGGATGGGATTGAATTTAGAGAGGTGATGGGGAAAGGAAGGAGCCAGTGACAGGACAGGGCAATTCAGTCCATCAGCTTAGGTTTGAGCTACTCAAAAGTTCATTTTGGGTAATTAAGGAAGTTTCTACTTAAGGGCTTCAGTGGGGAAACGTTTTATAAAATGAACATTTCTTTTTAAAAAGTGAAAATTCTGTCCCTGTTTTTCTGCTTTCAAGTATAGATTTCATAGAATTATTCCAGCATGTATTAAGCACATTGTTTATCCAAGATGCTATGCTCAGAGTTGCGGTGATCCAGAAACCAGGTCATTTCCACCTTCAAGGAGTTTGCAAGTTCATGTGCACAGCCCTGTGGGAGAAGGCGATTTCAGGAAGCCTAGCCCAACCCCTCTCTCAGATGCCTCCAAGGCACTGCCATGGATGGGTTCCCCACCCCCAGATGCCATGGGGTTGGGCAGATCTGCTTCTTTTGCTAAGATTAAGGGCCAATGGGCCACTGCTCACTAAGGCGGGCAAAGTGGGAGCAGCTAGAAGTGAGCACTAGAGATCTGGTGAGAAATTCCAAGACTCCAGGGCAAAACTTCCCCAACAAGCCCTCCTTTGCTGAATTTAAAATGAACAGCCCAGATGCAAAGAGAGTATTTGTTCTGTGTTCACAGGGAAATGGCCTGTGAAGATCTGACCTTGGCTCTGACTTCCACCCTCTCTTGCCACAGACCAGAGCCACAGAAGCATTAACCCTCAGTCCACCGAACCATTGCTGTTCAGCAAAAGGCATCCAGCTCCTTGTTTGGGTTTAGGGGAAGTGGGTGCAGCACATCACAGCGGTCATTTATTAAGCTTCACCTACTATGTGTGGTGCCTCATTATGCTAAAAGATAGACTCCCCATTTTATAGAGGAGGAAACTGAAACTTAGCAAGGTTTAATAATCTGTCCGATACTCATACAGCTAAAATGAAGCCAATGAGAAATGCTTATCAGAGCTGGACATCAAAGACTATGTTTTTAACCATAGCTCTACTAGCACCCAAGCCAGTGCTGTGTTTTAAGAAGCTCTTAAGAGACTCTGACAGTTTTCTTTATGAACCCTTCTTCCACAGTTCTAAATAGCAGAACTGTGGATTGTAGAGAAGCAAGTTGGAAACTCACAGCCATGAGGTTGCATCTAATCAAAAATACATTTTATTTAACTAAAAAAATGATTTAGTCTGTCTCTCTGTGTGTGTGTGTGTGTGTGTGTGCTTTTTTGTAGAGGTGGGGTCTTACTATGTTGCCCAGGCTGGTTACAAACTACTGGCCTCCAGTCATCTTCCCGCCTTGGCCTCCCGAAGTGCATGCCCAGCCCTGAAATAATGTTCTTAAATTAAAACATTTTAATTTAAGTTAAATGTCTTTCCTAACATGTATCGCATAACCTATGTTTGGCCTTTTCCATGTTGAATTACCTGCCTGGCCTGGAAAGCATCAGAATCTGTGACCCTGTAAGAGCCGATCTCTCATCCTCACTGTGATGTCAGGGCTGGTGCCTTGGGACACTTGTGTTTTGAAGGTGATTCATCTCCTTTCCCTTGGAAGGCACTCTGGGGCTGCCTCATCTGCACTGAGAAATCAGATCGAGGGCCCAGAAAAACTGATAGAACCCTCACCTTTCCCTCACTTCACCAACTTTGCCTTCCCCTTCCCACCCTGCCGAGGACTCCATAGTCCCAGACAGGGGAGCCTGTGTTCCCAGGGCCAGAAGTCCACTGTGTGTGGGCAGCTCAAAGGGGCCAGGCTGCCAGCATTGACCTCATGATCTTCAGTGGACCCAGAAGTCCACAAGGCCTGGCATTGACCAAGATCACTGGGCTCAAGCCTGGGCTACTGCCCCCTGGTCCAGAGAGCCTACAAATGCAGGGCAGCTCCCATCCCAGCTCTGCTGCCCTTCAAGACAGCACCAATAGCAGCCGAGGTGAGGGCCCCAGGCCCAAGAAAGGGGGCTGGCAGGTCCCCTGAGTGTCGTAAGGGCTATGGGTACCCCCTTGTTCACACGTTCCCAAAACAAGTCCTGGACAGGCTGTCTCATGACACCAGGAAACAGTTGCTTGATGGGAAACCTGCTGTGTGTGTGTGTGTGTGTGTGTGTGTGGGCACATGTGTGTGTGTGTGTGCTGGAGAGAAGAAGAAAGGAAGGGGAGAAAAAAAAACGAGAGCACTGAGCAATTCCAAAGGCGTGTGGTTTTCTTCTTGTGGTTTGATGCAAGGGCTTGGTGGTTTAAGTAAAGCCCTGAGCCCAGATTGTGGGACAGTTAAAGACTAGGTGGAGCAAAGGCGAGTCCTGAGAACAAAGAGCCTATTGAGGGCACCCTGCCCCAGGGGAAGAGGCAGGCAGCAGAGGGCGGGGCAGCCCCACTCACCTGTGCGAGCCCTCCTTGGGCACAGGCTTCTGGTCTACCCAAAAACCGTCACAAGTATTACTCACTTAGGAGCTCTTCTATCAGCTCTCAGGGGTAGTGCTTGGACGGGGTCACCTGCAGCTACAACTTTCTAAGATTCTAGAGCTCTTTTTAGGGGTGTGGCTTTTCTTTCTACTTTTTAGTCTCGGCGCCCTGAAGGAGTCTGAGGTACAGCATGATAATAGCTAAATGTATACAGCCCTGCTCACATGCCAGACACTAAATGTTCTAAATGTTCTCTGCTAGCTCATTTAATCCTCACCATTCTAAGAAGTTGGTCCTGTGGTGATTTCTCTTTTACGGATAAGGAAACTGAGGCACAGAGAAGCTGAGTGAGTTGCTGGTTTGTGAGTCCAGGGAGTGGGCTCTGCATCTATATTACTGATGATACGCTGGCTCATTACGGGAAAGGGAGAATGTCCAGGACAAAGGCAAATATCAGATCCCACAGCACAGGCCCCTGCAGTCCAGGCCCTTCCTTCAGCCTTCTCCCCACAATAAACACAAACCAATGCAGAAGATGATGGTCACCCCCAGAGAGGCCAACACCATGGCTCCTGACCCAGAGGAAGGCAGAAGGAGTTGGGTTCACCTGCTGCCTGTGCTATCTGACAGACAAGGACTGGCACTGGTTAGCAGGGCCAGCTTGATGAGTCAGACACCCACTGCACTGAGCAACCTTTGCATACACCTCTACTGTGAAGAATGTGCCCAGGGATTGGGATTTTCTAGTAAATTGTCATTTCTGGGTGTTACACACCCTGTTAGCTTTGAGTACTGTTGCTAGAAACCTCCTTAAAATGACTGTGTAGGGATAATCCCAGCAGGGCAGCTCCCTGTCAGCCCAAAACAGAGCCTCCGGGCAGAACGCTGACACATATTTTGTGGGTCTCCTTTCGGCTGACCCCCAGGCTGTAGGAACTTGAGTTGCAGGCAAAATCCACACCTGGCCTCGAACCCTGGTGCCCCTCCAGTAGCCTCTCACATCCCCTCTTCTCAGATCACAGGGCATGCTGAAGCCAACAGTGAGTGGGGAGACCCTCTAAGATCCCACAAAGCAGCACAGTGGGTGGAAAGAGAACGTTGGAATCCCAGAGACCAGACTTAGAGTCCATTACTCGCACTCTCTGATAGATAAATAAAAATGACCAGCTTGTGGTTACTGTGAGGATTCAAAGGGGCTAAGCTCCTATGGCACTGAGCATGGTGCCTGGCACAGAGTAAGTGCTTAGTGGGTATTAGCTGTTGCTACCTGGACCAGCACCTGAGACTACTGAGAGTGAAACTGATGCTGGAGAAGTGATATTGAATAATAATCTGTACCAGGGCCAAGCGTGGTGGTACAGGCCTGTAATTCCAGTAACTCAAAAGGCAGAGGCAGGAGGATTATTCGAACCCAGGAGTTCTTGACAAGGCTGGGCAACACAGCAAGACCATCATCTCAAAAAAAAAAAAAAAAAAAAAAATCCTCGGTGTGGTGGCTCATGCCTGTAATCCCAACGACTTGGGAGGCTGAGGAGGGAAGGTTCACTGGAGTCCAGGAGTGAGGGCTGCAGTGAGTTATGATCATGCTTCTGCACTCCAGCCTGAGTGACAGAGCAAGACTCTATCTCACTAACGACAAAATAATAATATGTACCTGGCATTTTTGGTTAGCATTTTCCATACATTTCCTTATTTGTTCCATGAAATAAGATGAAGAGTCACTTGAGAGCCAGAGAGGTTAAGAAACTTGCTGTCACTTTCCTGGCCTGAGGATCTCTGCAAAACCCAGTCCAGAACTGCAAGCCAGGAAACGTCTCACAAGAAAAGTCCATGCCTGTCAACTTCACTTGAGAATGCACTATATCTGGAAGCCATTAGCTTTATCCCTAGTGAGTAACAATTTAATCTGGCTGAGGCAAATAATAAATTAGGCTTTTTATTTTATTTATTTATTTATTTCGAGATGGAGTCTCCCTCTGTCACCCGTGCTGGAATGCAGTGGTGCTATCTCGGCTCACTGCAAGCTCTACCTCCTGGGTTCAAGTGATTCTCCTGCCTCAGCCTCCTGGGAAGCTGGAATTACAGGTGCCCAAAAACATGCCCAGCTAATTTTTGTATTTTTAGTAGAGATAGGGTTTCACTGTGTTGGCCAGGCTGGTCTCGAACTCCTGACCTTCAGTGATCTACCTGCCTCAGCCTCCCAAAGTGCTGGGATTACAGGCATAAGCTACTGTGCTTGGCTGAAATTAGACTTTTTAGATCAGGATACAACATTGGGTTGTGTGAAACTTCAAATCTATTGTGTTGAAACTAAACTCTCCTTATTGCCAAATTAGAACATTATGCAAAGAAATCCACACTTTTACAAAAGGGTTTTCTACCAGGCTTCTTGAAACATGGAGCTCTTCCATACTTTTCAGGAGCGGAGCTATTACATAAAACTGGACACACATAGATGCTTGCATGGACAATGTTAGCACTCTTAAGGTCCAATTTATAATGTGTAAAGCCCCAATTTGGAGCTGGCTAGATAGTTTGTGAGGCAAGACTTAATGAGTAACGTGAACCTGCTTTGTCCCTATATCCTGAAGCATCATGTGTCTAACACAGACTTTGGCTTTCTGGGGTCACCATCCCTGGCTTCCTTCCCAAACTTCCATCTGAACCATGCTGCTGCCACTGCTTGTAACAACTTCCCCAGGCTGGCAAGAATCTAGATTAGGCACAAGTCTACATGACCAACACATACCATTTGCCACACCAAGTTGTCCTCTGTTCCTAGACTTGGCTAAATTGCTACACCTAGATCATTGCATCCGGCTTCCTGAGCACCTGCTATGGAGCAAAATAATGTAAGATAAGAGTGTTAGTGCCTGCTAGAAAATGGAAGACAAAATAGAGCTACGAAATAAATGTTTCTTCATTTCTCCCTTCTGTGGATAACTCTGAGGACTGGCTTCTCCTTGAAATTCTAGAGAAAATCCAACAAGTAGCATGAACACACATGCCAATTGAATTGCATGCCTCCTCATGGTTAATCATGAAGCAGTGACCAGCACAGTAACACATTGCATTGTTTTACATGTATCTTTGCCTCACTTCCCATTTTTTTCCACCCTTATATCCCTGCCCTTATGCCTTGCAAATACAGTGTCAGCACTTTAATCCTTGCTTAAAGCTCTGCTTTCTAAAAGACACAGGTTAAAACAATCGTCCAAGAGTGATTCTAGAGAACAATGATCAGGATGGAATTTTGAGTTGAATGTCCCATTTGGCTTAAAGTAATGGGTACTCCATTGCTGGTAGTATATGGCTAGTAACAACTCCTTGGCATTTGGTAGACTCATGATTTTTTCAATTTTCACTGTAGTTAATTGGGATAAAGTGCAGGTCAGGCATAAGACAAGGCATTGGAAGATTAAGTGGCCATGGCCTTCAACCAGTATAGAAGCTGATACGGTTTGGGTGTGTCCCCACCCAAATCTCATCTTGAATTCCCATGTGTTGTGGGAGGGGCCTAGAAGGAGGAATTGAATCATGGGGGCAGGTCTTTCCCATGCTGTTCTCGTGATAGTGAATAACGCTCACGAGATCTGACGGTTTTAAAAAGTGGAGTTTCTCTGCACAAGCCCTCTTCGTTTGTCTGCTACCATGTGAGATATGCCTTTCACCCTCCACCATGATTGTGAGGCTTCCCCAGCCACTTGGAACTGTAAGTTGATTAAACCTCTTTTTTTTTTGTAAACTGCCCAATCTTGGGTATGTCTTTATCAGCAGTATGAAAATGGACTAATACAGAAGCAATGTTACCTATGAGGCTTTTGGACTAGGATGGCTACTTATGGCAGCAGTAAAGACATTTAAATAAATAATAGGATCAGGGAAGTTGATTTATGGCTCTAAAAGCCAGGTGACTTGTATGGCAATATTAAAGGAGGTCTTTATTTCCTGCAACATTAGGGAAAACTGTGTGAAAATCAGGTTCAGAATCTGATTATAAGGGCTTTGGAGCTGCCATGAAGATGAAATGCATAGCCTTGACAAGTATTGTATGTCAAGTCAGGGTCTTCATAGCAAAAGTGTAGAAATCTCAGACTTGGAATGGAGACTATTAGGTGGATGAACCTGAGCATCTAGAAACTCCAAATTCCTGTAAGCCCTCCTTCCCCAAAGACGTGACACCTTCATCTTTGCCACAGAAGACTAGACTCTGCTTGCTAGCTGTAGAGTATAATAATCTCACCTGAAGCAGTGGCTTCCCAAGGTGATGTCCATCCTTTAAGAAAAGCTAACCTCCACCACCTCTCATTCTCTCCAGACTGAGAGCCAGAGGCAGGTCTGGGCAAGCTCAGCTGCAGATGCAAAATCCTGTTTCAGGGTGAAATTGTCTAGATAAGAAAAAAGTTACAAACTCTAGCAAGAACTGCTGAACGTAAATTGAATATTGAGGGTAGTAGCCCAAAGAGGGGGCAAATACAGAGCTGGACAGTGGGGTATTCAGAAATGGGATAACTCATTTATGACTCATAATTTAGTTTTGTATCAAGAACACACAGAGAGTTTTCTAGGATGGTATTTGAGGCCTTGACTTCACAAGGAACTACAGAAAAAGAAGTGGAGACCACAGAAATACTTTGGCATAGTGTTGAAGAAGAGATTAGAAGGTTCAGGGAACTGGGAATATGATACAGGGACCTCTTACGTTTAGACCAAGAGCCTGCCACCCAGAGGGCATATTTTTCACTCAGACAGTAGAAAGCACATTGGTGAGCAAGATACCAGCATCTTGGAGAAGCTCAGTGGTGCCTTTCAAAGGCACACACTCAAATATAATTACTTGATAGGTAGCTAACCAGAGTGGTAGGTTCAGTCAGAGTGCTTTGGTCCACAGGGCTCTATGACAGTAATTAACAGATTACAGAGTCCAAGGAGTGAGTGGCATAGACCACCAATTAGGGTGCTATTGGGTTTATACAAACAGGAAGATATCTCGAACTGGCAAATGGAAGACTGACATTAACCACAGAAAAGGAAAATTGAAGCCTATGCCTCAGAGTCAGTTCACAGAGCCAGAGCCCATTATGAATGGAATTCTAGAACCCTAAGTGCTGATAAAAGTCATTGTCACAGAAGACCCAGTGCATCTGCAAACCCACCCTGTGGTTATTTCCCCAGTGCCCAAATATATAGTTAGGATAGATATAATTAGCATATACTTGCCAGCTGGTAGATCCCTTACAGTAGTGGCCTGATTTGTGGAGTGAGGACCATTATGAGAAGAAATGGAAGCCCTTGAAAGGCCAAATGGAAGCTCTTGACATTTTCCTATCCCCAATACTAGCTTCCAAGAAAAATTAGAAGCAATGCCACACTTCTGGAGGAATTTTAGAGATTAGCATTACCATTCAAGATTTGAGAGATGAAGGTATTGGTCACTATTGTATTCCCAATCAGCTCACCTCTGGCAGTAGACACTGCAAGCTTAATACTTTGTTTCAGCTGCTGGTCAAAATATAAGTTTTTTATTTCTTATTTTTTTAGAGATAGGGTCTAACTATTACCTGGGCTGGACTTGAACTCTTGGATTCATAGGCTCAAGTGATTCTCTCACTTTCCAAGTAGCTGGGACTACAGGCACATGCCACTGGATATGGATATTTACTGGGGTAGAGCAACGCAGCCTCAGGCAATCCATCAGTAGAGCGGGACCAAAGAAGTTTACCTTTTTTTTGTTTGTTTATGTAAAAATTTATTTGACCAAAATGTAGAAAAAGTGATACTATTACATAAGATACAGTTACAAGAATCTAAAGAAAAGTGTGGATTTGATCCCATTGCACAATTTGCTAGTGTATTTCCTGGGCAGTGTGGTGCTGAATAAATAGGAGTGGGGTGGTGGGGTGGGTAAGGGATTCGGATAAGCCAGAAGCAGGCTGATTTTTTAGTCGTAATTGTAAACTTTACTCGGCCCCCACACGCTGCTGGGGAATGTGGAATGTTCCAGCTCTGAGATGTTAACTGAGAAAAGAGAAGTCAAACAAAGCCGATACGTGCAGCCCTGTCTACAGAATCCTTCATTATCCAGTTTAATCAGGAGTTTCTTGGTGTTTTATTAACTTGGTCCCAAAGAAGGAATTCAAGTCCTAGATAAGGAAATCTTCAATTTGCTATTCCCTGAAGTATGGAAATGAAGTTGGGCCAATTTTTAACCTCTGCTGCCAGAGAGGCCCTTTCTGCTAATAGATAGAAACGCTTTTGCTCAACTGATTAATGACTTGTAGTCTTTCACATATGGCTGACCTGAATTGGACTGAACTCCACCATATTCTGGCTGAGTGGGTCATTACTGGAATGAGACATTTGCTCTTCAGAGAACAACTTTATTTTTATTTTATTTTTTTCTTGAGATGGGGTCTCACTCTGTCAACCAGGCTGGAGTGCAGTGGTGCGATCTCGGCTCACTGCAACCTCCACTTCCTGGGTTCAAGTGATACTCCTGCCTCACCCTCCCGAGTAGATGAGACTACAGGCAGGTGTCACCATAATTTTTTTTAATTTTTAGTAGAGACAGGGCTTCGCCATGTTGGCTGGGCTGGTCTCAAACTCCTGACCTCAAGTGATCTGGCCTCCCGAAGTGTTGGGATTACAGGCGAAAGCCACCGTGCCCGACCAGAGAACAACTTTAGAATGAAGGAAATATGCAAAAGAACATCACATCAAGGATCTATTAATTACCATCTATTAATTACTATATGTGGGTAATTACGACTATTACCCAAGCATTCTACGTTGACTGCTTGAGAGGATGTTTGTTCTGCATGGTGGAGTGTGGAGAAAGGCCAGGATTCTTAGGTTAATCTATCCGTGGGTTATGACTTTCCACAATAGCCACCCCCGGCCCCCACCAGCCCTTTTATTGGCTCTGGATAGAAAATCCCTACCCATGTGATGGTGCCTATAGTTTGACCAACCGTTGACCCAAAAGGTTATGGTCTTCAGCGTTTTAATTATATCCACGACTAGATATTGGGGTCTGTGTTCTTCAAAGTGTGGGGCTGCCTATTCTCCCAGAAACCAAATGGCCTCTGTCTTAAGAAAGTATGCTTACTAGGAAATACCCTGCCTACCTTAGGAATAAATGCAACTTAACGAAGAAATAAGAGAGCTGAAAAAGCTGGTGCCATTTGAAAAAAAAAAGGGAAGGAATGAGATTTAACTGGTGCTCAAAGCTTCTCCGATACAAAATATTTGGTCATGTATTCATAATTTGCTTGACATTTCCAGCAAAGCGAAGATGGCAATAACAAAAGGAACTTCATACAAGAGAAAAGAAAGACCCACGGAGCTCCGCAGTTTCTGTTGGAACAAGACTCTTCTGTTTTGCTTATATACAGTTAAGTTCGTTTAGTGTCTGATCCAGTGCCTGATGTAAGCCCACGTTCTCTTCTTTGGCCTGGGCAAGTTTCTCTTCCAGGTCATCAATTGTCTTTTCCAGTTTTGCAACCGTTCTCTCTGCAAATGCAGCACGGGTCTCAGCCTCTTTCAGTTTGTCAGACAGAAGTTTAATTCTTCTTCATATTTGTCCTCCTTTTCAGAATTCTTTTCAGATGCAGCCTCCAGAGATTTCAGGTTGTTAGTAACATTCTTGAGTTCTCTTCCGCCAGCTCACCACATTTTAGTTTAGACACCTCCGCACGCTCCTCTGCCCTCTCCAGCTCACCCTCCAGGATAACCAGCTTACGAGCTACCTCCTCGTATTTGCGGTCAGCCTCTTCCGCAATGTGCTTGACCTCTTTGAGCTGCATCTCCTGAATTTCCGTCTTCTCCTCATCTTTCATGGCCCGGTTTTCTATCACCTTCATTCCTCTCTCACTCTCATCTGCAGCCTTTTCCGCCTTCTCCAGCTTCAGGGCCGTGGCCATTCGTTCCTGAGCTCTGTCCAACTCCTCCTCAACGAGCTGGATGCGTTGGTTGAGGGCGGCCACATCACCTTCAGCTTTCTCGCGCCGCTCGCGCTCGCGGTCCAGCTCCCGCTGCAGGCCCTGCGCGCGGTCTTCCGCCTCGTCCGCCTGCCGCTGCAGGGCTTGGATCTTGCGTTTCACCGCCTCCGGGGAGTTGAGGCCGGCCATGGCGCGGAGGCGCAGAGGCGCACGAGCAGCGGCGGGCGCTCGAATGGACCCGGCTCGGGTGAGAGCTGCACTGCCGCGCCCCGGCCCCCCAAGCCTTTGAGAAGTTTAGCTTTACTTAGCATAACTATATAGCAAACCTGCACATGTGTCCCTGAACCTAAAATAAAAATTAAAACATAAAATAAAATTAAAAGAGAGATCATATTCTTTTATTTGAGAAATACTAATCCATAATACTATCTTATATATTATCTGAACAATAAAACTATCATATAATTTATTTTTAAAAGAGAGACATCATGCTGCAGTTTCTTTGGATTTTGAAGACAACATAGTGTAACTTCTCTCCCAGTTCCCTGATGCCTCAGAAAGCCACCAGTGTTGAGTGTGGGTGGCAAATCCAAGCTGTGGTTCCAGGTATTCTGTTTCTTGGGCCACGTGACCAACAGATCCAATGGTGCTAGAGGCATCTGCAATGGATAAGGATGTCACAGTCTTAAATAGAAGAGTCACAGCACAGAGCCCTGAGATTCTGGAACAAGGCCACGCACTACTGGAGAGAACTATCTTGTTTGGAAAGTAGCTCCTGGCATACTACTGGACTCCAGTGGAGGCAGAACAGCTCACCATGGGGCACCCTATTACTATGCAATCTGATTTCCATTATGAGTTGGTGTTATCTAACCTACAGAGTCCTACTTTTGGACACATGTAACAGCAATCTGTCATGCAACGGAAGTGATACATTTGGATCTAACTTGTAGCAGGTCCAGAAAGATTAAGTAAATTATATAAACAGATGTTCCAGACTCCCATTTCACCCATCTCTGCTGCACTGCTGACTCCCAATCGATCCACACTCATAGGTTCCTGGGAGCACCCAACATCTGACTGAACTCAGTGTTGATTTAATGGGATTGTTGCTGCATTGCTGCCCCAATCAAAAGTGACCCTGAAGGATGATGGTAAAAGGTGGTTCTTCCAATGGGACAAGCTGGAACCAGTATACGTGATCATATACTGTATGTGGAGGAAGGATGTGGCCTGAGGCCTAGACATGTACTCCTTCATGGCAGGAGTAGATGGTTCAGCCAACTGGCTAATGGCCTGGAAGGAACAGACTGGAAGATGAGAGTTGAGGAATTCTGGGGAAGCAGAATGCAGATAGACCTATGGAAGTGGATACCAACTGCATGGATAGATCTTTGGGTCACACGTTAATGATGACTGAAGACCGTATACACATTTGAGGTTCTCAGTCACCATCTAGACAGGGTGGCCCACCCTGTGTGTTTTTCATGCAATCTCTCCCCTCAGATATCTCAGTATTTGTTCAATGTGTCTATGAAGAGAGTGGTCAAGGTAACAAGGACACAGGTTACACAAAAGTCCTAAAACAGGGACTCTGACTTATTTACTGTGATTGCTGAGTACTCAACCTACTAGCAAAAAAGACCATTGCTGAGTCCTTGAAATGGCATCTTTCATCATGTACACCAGCTAGCAAACTGGTGACAAGTCAATGACATTGGAATGCTTCCATGTTACTGCAGGCAGCAGTGCATCTTTCCTAGAATTGACGCCAGCTCCAGAGGGAGATTTTCTTTAATGTGAGGCATTACACACACACACACACACACACACACCCCAGCATGTGGCAAAATGCCCAGGATATTGTAACAATTTGTTGCAGAATAAATGAGTGAATAATGAATACTAGAAATAAGAGTATGAACCAGAGAGTGAAAGGCTTACATAAATTCGGGAACATGAGTGACGCTTCTCTAGTCTCTTTTTCCTTATTCCTCAACCCAGAACATAGAACAAGCTCTTTACTGGGCCATGATAATCCCTGTTCATATATATCCCCATCTGCAATCTCTCTCTGACAGCTCCTTCCCTCCAGGCTTAAACTACCACATCTCACTTGTTGGTAAAGTACTCTGACAGATACTATTTTATTTTATTTTTACCACAATCTCATGAGATAGGGATGTGGAGAGGGATAGGTTCATCAATATCCATTTTCTCTTCTTCTTCCTGGACACAGGGCTCAACATTATTTCCCAACCTATCTGCCATTAGGTTAGGACTAGATTACCTAGTTCAGACAACTGGAAAGAGATGTGTGCCACTTCCAGGCCTGGCACATACAAATCTCTCTTGTATGGCTCTCCCTTCTGATCCATGGAGACCCTGAAGGCCACATTCTGAAGATAGCAGCTCCAAAAGATGGAAGGAACCCGGGTGCCTGAATGACTGCCTGGAGCAGAGGCCCCTGTGTGACTTGCATTGGACTTATACATAAACTAGAAAGGTTTTTATCTTATTCAACCCCTAAGAGTTTGAGACTGTGACAACAGTTAGCCAAGCCTGAATAAGCAGGAAGACAGGTGTGAATTTTTTTACAAAGAATGTACAGAAACTGAAACATCAAAAAGTGGAAAAGGTGTAAGTAATGAAAAATCACCTGGTTTGTGGCCAAACACACCTAGAAATGGTTTCATGGTTCCATCACTTGCTGGCTGTTTGTCTTTAAGCACATCATTTAATATTCCTGAACATCAGTTTTTGTATTTGTTAAATAAAGGGGAAAATATCTGTCTTGCAGTTTTATCATAAGAATGGGTGATAATACTTATAAGGTGCCAGACTGGCACACAGTAGGTGGCATACAGTAGGTTCTCAGTGAACATCTACTCTTACTGTTGTTACATCATAGATTCACATGGTTAATCACATCAGAGCTGGGGTCAGAGTCCCATTTTCTGAAGGCCAACCCAGAACAGCCTCTACTGTACACCCTGTTTTTCCCCAGCACTGCTTTATAATTGAAACTCTTAATTATAAAGGAATCCTCCTTAGCATTCATGTTTGTGAGAACAAGGCTGGAAACTTCTTGTGAACACTCTACCTGCACATCTATGAAAGGCTGGGATTAGGTTCCCAGGGCACAACTGAAGTGGTGTGGCATGAGTCTAGCTATAAGACAATTCTACTGTATTTGGAATAAAGGCAATGAAGAAGTCACAAATAATGACCAAAGCTACAGTATTTCACTCTGCAGTTTTTAGATTCAAAATTTGCCTGTTGCTAAGACTATGTGAACTAGCTGTGAAGAGAAAAATAAAATAAAATAAAATAAAATAAAATAAAATAAAATAAAATAAAATAAAATAAAATAAAATAAATGCCTTTCAAGAGTAAGTTTTTGCAGTCTCTATTCAACATCCTTTACCCCTGCATGAGTCTCACTGTGCCCTCTGGTGGTGACTGTGAATTTAACTGGGTTTGTTTATTCTTAGACTCTAAAGGAGTGATGGAAATTATCATGCTGGAGCATTGGAACTTCATCCTTGCAAAAGATTCTGGTAATCACATTTACATACACCAACTGTCCAGGGAAGATAAGGGTGACCGACCTTAGAGTGCCCTGCCTGGAGGTCACTGGAGAATGATGAGAGCCTCAGAAAGGTGTTGGCAGGAATGGAGAGGATGATTTGGAAGTAGGCATGCATTAGAGGAAGGAGGCAAAACAATGAAAGAATAGGCTAGGAAATCTCTCCCAGACCATTGGCCACATCCAGGCTATTGAAGACTACTTTTCTCCAAAAAGGTATAAGAAGTACAAAACTCCATGGGGCAATTTAAAGACAGCACCATTCATTTCTACCTTGCTGCAATTCCTTGCTCATCTGCCTCCATCCCTGCACCTGCCAGAGATGCTGGCCAACAACTCCCAGGCAAAGGAAATCATGCAGGTCATGATACCTGAAATCTCACACTCACTGTTAGCACGTCTGAGTTGCTCCCTGTAGAGACTCCCTCCTTGAGAGAAGACTCTTCTGGGCTCCAAAGCAGAGTGCAAGCAGTCCGAGGAAAAGGTAACACCTTTTTGTTTTTGTTTTTTAAGAATTTTGGAAAAACTGGAATAAGCAACGATAAATGGCTTTCTATGCCGCAGGACATCTTTGAGCCTTAAGTACACTAATATGCTATAAGAGTTAGCTATAGAGAATTATAGAACAGCTTTTCCAGAATTGATTTGGGAATCATACCTACTTACAAGACGCTGTCCAGAACTCACTTGAGAAATACTTTCTAAAACAATGGTAAACTCATACTTTATAAGGTCCTCACTGCCAGAGGCAGGCCCTTGTGATAGAGAGTACTAGTCTAGGTTTCAAGATACCTGAGTTCCCCATTGGATCTTCCACTCTATGAGTGCTTTGGGCTAGTTCTTTTCATTTCTCTAGGTTCCATTTCCTTTCCTGCAAACCGAGGAGTTTTGAGAGATCTGCAATTTTCTCTGAGACAGAGAAACTCGGGGCTCCGTAGAAGTACTCCATTGGTTCCACAACAGTCATGCAACATCCGCAAATTGCAAAAATGGGAACTTCTAATCCATTCATTTATTTTTACCTGTTTTACATTGAGGATTTACCAAAGATTTTATTTGAATAGAAGAGATTATTTGAACTGGGCATGGTGGCTCATGCCTGTAATCCCAAAATGTTGGGAGGTCAAAGCAGGAGAATCACTTGAGGCCAGGAGTTCACGACCAGACTAAGCAATATAGCAAGACCCTGCCTCTCCAAAAAATAAAGAAAATTAGCCAGGCATGGTGGTGTCCATCTGTAGTTCCAGCTATCCCAGCTCTCCCAGCTACTCAGGAGGCTGAGGTGGGAGGATTGCTTGAGACCAGGAACTCAAAGCTGCAGTGAGCCATGATCGTGTCACTGCACTACAGCCTGGGAGACAGACTGAGACCCTGTCTCTACAAACAGTGTGTTTGTGAAAACTGGTTGAACATCTCTAGGATATTTAGTCTCTAAGGGCAATTCCAGGCATATATAGTCATACAAGTGTATGAACTAGGATTCAGATAAAGCAGTCTGGAATTACAAGTTTTCCCAGGGTGGGGGTTGCTGTGGTTGCTGGTTGTGTTGCGTGGCCAGGTCACATGACCTCAGGGGAATTTTTGGACCACCCAGGTCACTCAGTTATTGGGCATAACAAAAAAGAGAATGATGTGACTACACTGGAAACGGTTACTGGGCACATTTCGGCAGCATAAGAGGGGAGAAAGCATCAACTGAGAACTGCTTATAGAGAGCAGAAAGTCGATCGGGAAGACCCAGTCAGAACTCCTAGGGAGGGAACGCAGCCATTTTGTGTTGGTGATTGGTAGGTACTGCCAAAGAAATAAAGAGACCTGGCTTTGTCAAGTCTTATGAGCTAAACTGTGTCCTGCTCAAATTCATATGTTGATTTCTGAACTCCCACTACCTCAGAATGTGACTTATTTGGAGACATGATTTTTACAAAGGGAATCAAGTTAAAATAAATCATTAGGATGGGCCCTAATCTGATAGGACTGGTGTCCCTATAAAAAGGGAAAATGTGGGCCAGGCACAGTGACTCAAGCCTGTAATCCCAGCACTTTGGGAGGCCAGGGCAGGCAGATCACTTGAGGACAGGAGTTCAAGGCCAGCCTGGCCAACATGATGAAACCCCATCTCTACGAAAAAATACAAAAATTAGGTGAGTGTGATGGTGCATGCCTCTAATGCCAGCTACACGGGAAGCTGAGGCAGGAGAATCGCTTGAGCCTGGGAGGTGGAGGTTGCATTGAGCTGAGATCACACCATTGCTCTGCAGCCTGGGTGACAGAGTGAGACTCCATATCAAAAAAAAAGATTTTAAAAAAAAGTGTGTGTGGGGGAGTATCTGGAAAAAAACATGCAGAAAGGAAAACGAGTGAAGAGACCCAGAGAAGATGGCCCCTGACAAACGAAAGGGAGAGGCCTGGAACAGAGCCTTCCCTTACACCCTCAAGAGGAACCCAAATCCAGCCGACACAGTGATTTCAGACTTCTAGCTCCAGAGTTGTGAGACAATACATTACTGTGTTGACGCCACCCAGTTTGTGGTGCTTTGTTACAACAGCCCCAGCCACTGCTATCCCAGCCACGAGAATAGCATGAAGGGGAGCCACTCTAAGTTGCAGAAGGGTAGAAAATCTAACCCAGGGGGCTTGTGGCTGAAGCTGCCTCTCCCTGGGCTACTGCAGCAAGCTTCTTCCTGTCCCATCTGCTGCTCAGCGCTCCTGCCTAGTCCACAGTGTTATCAAACAGTCTTCCTCAAGTAGCCCCCTTTCCTGCCACTCGGTTTCCCATGTACCTACAGGAATGCATTGCCACTTTTTCGGATGCTCCATGGGTAGGGCGCAGTGCTATACCAGGCAGCTGCCATCTCCACAGCTAGCTCTTCGAAAAAAACTGCAAAATGGATACACTTAAGTCTAGGCTGCTCTACTTTCTTCCATACTCTCAATTATTCGTGCCCAGGCCCCACCTGAGATCAATTCAACTACAATCTCTTAGGACAGGCTGGAGGACCAGTGTATTTTAGAAACCACCACTCCCCTCCAAAGAATTCTAAGATGTAGTCAGGATTAAAAAACATTTCTAGATACTCCTGCTCCTCAAGTCAGCCCTCTCTAGCTTTGAACCACGCTTCAAAAATATTTCTTCTTAATCAGCATCCAAACCCTCATTCCCTCAGTGAAGTTACATTCAGCTATAAGGAAGGCAATTTGATTAATATATGCTGATCCCTCAAAGATGTATTGCCCCTGCCGGGCATGGCGGCTCACGCCTCTAATCCTAGCACTTTGGGAGGCCGAGGTGGGCAGATCACTTGAGGTCAGGAGTTTGACACCAGCCCAAACAACATGATGAAAACCTGTCTCTACCAAAAAAGTATAAAAATTAGCCGGCCGTGGTGGTGGGCACCTGTAATCCCAGCTACATGGGAGGCTGAGGCAGAAGAATTGCCTGAACCCGGGAGGCAGAGGTTGCAGTGAGCTGAGATGGCACCACTGCACTGCAGCCTGGGAGACAGAGTGAAATCCTGTTTTAAAAAAGAGAAAGAAAGAAAGAAAGAAAGAAAGAAAGAAAGAAAGAAAGAAAGAAAGAAAGAAAGAAAGAAAGAAAGAAAGAAAGAAAGAAGGAAGGAAGGAAGGAAGGAAGGAAGGAAGGAAGGAAGGAAGGAAGGAAGGAAGGAAGGAGAGAGGAAGGAAGGAAGGAAGGAAGGAAGGAAGGAAGGAAGGAAGGAAGGAAGGAAGGAAGGAGGAAAGGAGATGTATTATTGTAGTCAATATTTCTGGGGAAGAGTTGCCACTATGAAAAGATAATACTTAGGCAAATCAACCCTAAATTGGAAGTATCAGAACATATTTTGACCCAGGAACCCCAGACCTACTATGTTAAATACTTCTTCTTTCCTGCTGTGTCTCATTTATATGCTGGACCAGATAGAGAACAGGAATGTGTAATACCATTTTCATTCCATTTCAGCAACAAAAAATATCAAGCACTTCCTACAGCTCTGACACTAAATAATTACAAAAGACACAGCCATGTACAGAGATGTCATCTCTACCTCCAAGGAAAACACAATCTAGAAAATAGGTATCATGGGTCTAAAAGTAAACCAAAACTGAAATGAACCAATCTTTAAAAATAAAGCAACATAAGAGCCTTATCTACCAAAATCTGTGGACTTCAGCCAAAACAGAATTTAGAGATAAATTCATAGCTTTAAAATCGATATATTAGGGCCTTAGAAAGAAAATCAACTAAGAATCCAACTCAAGGGCAATGTGGTCATCATGGCAGTAGGTTTCCCAGTCTCCTTATAACCTCTCCTGACAACCAAGTAGAGCAGATAGGATGCACCCCTCCAAACCCGTCCCCTCACCTCAGCCAACAACAACAAAAATTCCACCTCTAACCTTTAATCTCTTCAACCAAATTAGGTGACAGGAGACCTATCAAACTTGAGGACATGGACAAACACACCAAACCAGCAACAACAGGACTTGGTCACAAAAATAAAAAAGTCACCCACAAATTCTCACCCCCAAAAGGTGAAGACAACACCCTGAGCAGAGCTGAGCGCATCCTGAGCAGGGAAGAGGAGTCCCAGGGGCTCACAGTGAAGATAACTGGGCCTGGCTTTGGGTGGAGCAGAGAGGGTGGAACAGTTTAAATTCCTGAGTCTCAGAAATATCCGGCAGACGATTCATTCCAGAAGGAAAGAGCCACAGTCTGAGGGAAAATTACTGGAAACAGAAACCACATTGAGCTGGGCTCAATTTGAGTAAGTGAAAGAGAAAGCGTAGATCACAGGGGAGGAGGGTCCTGGGGACGAAGGTCTCTGTAAATACGCAGCGTCAATATTCACCATGTGAAACAGCATGGCGCGGAAGGCCAAACCTAGGGTGCCCAAGGGCCGGGGCTGGGGCTGGAGGCAGGAAATCCTGAACCTGGCTCATGTCAAAGAGACAAAGAAATGGCTACAAAGACAGGCCTAATTTTGAGTCATTCATGGTATCAGCAGAGGAGGTGGCCTCAAGCCATGAGCTAGGGATGCTGCCCTGGCCCATCCCTCCCCAAACTCCCTTTCCCCAGAGAATCTTCTCAGTTCCATATATAACTCTCCTTGCCCCATTGTGTAGCTGCAAACCAGTTTTCCCTGGTAACTGGAATTAATCACTCCTGTCAGTAGAAAAAAAATGAAAGCTAAAACCCTTATTCTTCTAATTGGTAAAATACTATACAGAGCCCAAAATAGCTGGATGGCATTCTCATCTTCCAATCAATGATCCTACCAGTGCATCCCCTGATGTAAGTGTTCTCCCCTTCAGACCTAAGACTTCCAAGCCAACAAAGCTCCAAGTTGCCAGGATAGGAAGCAAAAATTCTGTAAGTGGGTGACTAGGTGTAAGGGAGAGAGGAACCACTTCCACTTCTACCCTTTGATTTCCAGACTAGTGAATTCTTGCCATGGAGAAGGCAATGCCATATAATGATTTCTGATTCAAAGGACATACTGCACCTTGTGACACAAAACCCCATGCCTTCAGGACACTGCCTTCCAACTGGTGCTGCAACTGAGTCATTAAGAAGCTATTCCACCTTTCTTTTTTTTGAGACAGAGTCTCACTCTGTCGCCCAGGCTGGAGTGCAATGGCGCGATCTCAGCTCACTAAACGCTCCGCCTCCCGGGTTCACGCCATTCTCCTGCCTCAGCCTCCCAAGTAGCTGGGACTACAGGCGCCCGCCACCATGCCCGGCTAATTTTTGTATATTTTTTAGTAGAGACGGGGTTTCACCGTGTTAGCCAAGATGGTCTCGATCGCCTGACCTCGTGATCCGCCCGTCTTGGCCTCCCAAAGTGCTGGGATTACAGACTTGAGTCACCGTGCCCGGCCATCCACTTTTCAACAAGGCCATTTATTTCCACGTGATAGGGTATGTGGAAGTACCAATGAATCCCAAGAGCATTAACCCACTGCTGTACTTTTTTGACTGAGAAATACATTCCTTGATCAGAATGCCCTTGAGAATGCTCTGAACCTGGATGGGGCATTCTTCTGTGAGCCCGCGGGTGGTGAGGGGAGGCACAAGAATCACAGGCAGGGAAACCAGATCCTTGTCCAGAATGTGTGTCTATCCCAGCGAGAACAATCACTGCCTGATTCCAGGAGAGCAGAGGTCCAATACCATCAACCTGCCACTGGGTGGCTGACTGGTCCTCTCAGGGAATGGTATCATATAGGGGGTTGGTGCTTATCTCTGCGGTTGGCAAGTTAAGCGCTCACTTAGCTATAGCCAGGTCAGCCTTGGTAAGGGGACATCCACATTGTCGGGCTTATGCACGGCTCCATCTCCACTGACATGACCAGTTTATCCATGAGTCCATTGAGCAAGCCCTGGAGTGGCTGGGAAAATATGTTGACTGACATGGATTGAGTATATAATTTGGTCCTCTTGACTATTGAAAGCCTCCTCTGATCCGCAAAGGATGTCTTTTGATGAGCAATCCCATGGGACACAAAAATCTTCACAGTCTGCCCATGCTGAGAGGTCCATCCACATAACTTTCCCAGACTTCCTTGTCCCTAATCCTCCAGTCCTGTTCTTTCCAAGTACCTGACCACCTGATCAAACCATTTGCAATTACTCTTGAATCAGTATAAATCATGTTATGATGTGAATGTCTGTGTTTCCTCAAATTTGTATGTTGAAGACCTAACCTTCAGTGTGGCTGCATTTGGAGATGGGGCCTCTAAGGAAGTAATTAAGGTTAAATGAAGTCAAAAGGGTGGGGTCCTGATCTGATAGGATTAGTGTCCTTATAAGAGGAGACACTAGAGACATTTTCTGTCTCTCTCTGTCTCTCTCTCTCTCTCTCTCTCTCTCTACACACACACACACACAGACACACAGATACACACACACACACACACACACAGAGAGAGAGAGAAAGGAAAGTCCATGTGAGGACATAGTGAGAACGTGGCCATCTGTAAGGCAGGAAGAGGCCCCTCACCAGAAACTGAATTAGCTGGAACTTGAAATTTCAGCCTCTAGAACTGTGAGAAAATTAATTTCTGTTGCTTAAGCCACTTAATCTATGGTATTTCATTATGACATCCCAAGATGACTAAGACAGGTTTTTGTATTGAGAAGCAGGGAGTTGCCATAATAAATGCTAAAATTGTGGAAGTGTCTTTGGAACTGGGTAATGCGTAGAGGTTGGAGGAGTTTTGAGGTGCATGCTAGGAAAAGCCTACATTGCCTTAAAAGGACTATTGGTAGAAATATGGCTGCTAAAGGTAATACTGGTGAGGTTTCAGCTGAAAATGAGAAACAGTTTATTGGAAACTGGAGGAAAGATGATTCTTGTTACAAAGTGGCAAAGAACCTGGCTGAATTGTGTTCTAGTGTTTTGTTGAAGGTAGAACTTACAAGCAATGAAACTGGATGTTTAGCTGAGGGCATTGCTAAGCAAAATGTTGAAGAAGTCGTTTGGTTTCTCTTTATTGCTTATAGTAAAATGAGAGAGAAGAGAGAAATTGGAAAAAATTGTTAATCAAAAAGGACCCAGAGCTTGGGCCGGGCACGGTGGCTCATGCCTGTAATCTCAGCACTTTGGGAGGCAGAGGCAGGCAGATCATGAGGTCAGGAGATTGAGACCATCCTGGTTAACACGGTGAAACCCTGTCTGTACTAAAAATACAAAAAAAAAAAAATTAGCTGGGCATGGTGGCGGGTGCCTGTAGTCCCAGCTACTCAGGAGGCTGAGGCAGGAGAATGGCATGAACCTGGGAGGCGGAGCTTGCAGTGAGCAAAGATTGCACCACTGCACTCCAGCCTGGGTGACAGACTGAGACTCTGTCTCGAAAGAAAAAAAAAAAAAAAGGACCCAGAGCTTGAAGATTTGGAAAATTCTCAGTCTATCCGTATTGGAAAAACAAAAAATGAAGAAGCATGTCCTAAAGAGAACACTAAGGTTGTGGCTGGCCAAACATTTGATAAAGAGATCATGGATTCAACCCGTGGATTTTGCTACCCAGCTCATAGGAGCCAGAGATAGAAGTTAGGCACTGCCAGTTTGAACTAAAGGGGACAGAGAAAGTGAGACAGGTTGAAAAAAGGCTGTCGGATATTGCGATTCTACAGAGCTGGATGGTAGAACTGCTCAGTTGAGAAATATGCTTTGTCCTTCAAGAAAAGGCAAGAATGAACCTGAAGGCAATTCAGAGATCATCAGGGCTCCCACCACAGAACCAAGAGGGTAAGGTTGGTTTCTTCTCAGTTTCAGTAGACCAGATGGCTACCACAGAGAGCTGTGCAGGTGAGGTTGCCACAGAGAGTGATGGGGCGATGCTGCCACTCCAATGGGCTGGGATTGGGGGTGGACAAAGCACTGAACAAAAGAGGATTATGCTCAACCCCTAAGATCTAATGGAATTTACCTTGCTAGGTATCGAACTTGCTTGGGACCTGTCACCCCTTTCTTTCTTCTGATTTCTCCCTTCTGGAATGGGAATGTTCATCCTATGCCCTTTCCACCATTATATTTTGGAAACACATAACTAGTCTGGTTTCACAGGTTCATAGCTGATGAGGAGTTTTGCTCACAATGAATTGTACTTCGATTTTCATCCATACCTGATTTTGATGATATTTAGTTGAGATTTTGGTCTGTAGAACTAGAGTTGATGCTGGAATGAATTAAGACTTTTGGGACTGTTGGAATGGAATGAATGCATCTGCATGTAAGAAGGGCATGAACTTTGTAGGAGGCGGAAGTGGAATGAAACGAGCTGAATATCTGTATCCCTCCAGAATTAACATATTGAAATTCTACCCCAAATGTGATCATATTTGGAGATGCGGTCTTTAGGAGATCATTAGTATTAGATGGGGTCCTGAGGATGGGGCTCTCAGGAGACATCAGAGAGCTTGCTCTCTCTCTTTCTCTCCCTGCGCAAGCACAAGGAAGTGGTCACGTGAGCACCCAGAGAAACAGTAGCTGCCTGCAAGACTAGAGAACAGTCCTCAGAATGAAACCTCCCTGGCTGGCACCTTGAGCTTGGACTTCCTGGCCTCTAGAACTGTGAGAAAATACATTTCTGTGGTTTAAGCTACCAAATCTGTGGTATTTTGTTATGCAGCCCAAACAGACAAATACAGATACGTACTCTATGACATATTTATAGAAAGGTTTAAAACATGTAATTCTTCCATATGCTGTTTAGAAACACACACATATGTAGTAATAATGTAAATACATCCACAGGAAGTATAAACACCAAATTTAGGAGAGTGGTTCTCTTTGCAGGGTAGGGGAAGGGGAAATGCAATTGGAGAAGGGCCAGGAAGCCTCAACTATATTTGCTATTTTATTTCCTAAGGTGAATGCTATGTTGTTTTCTAAATCTTTTTGTATGTTTTTTATGTCACAAGAATATTTTTAAAAGAAAAGATTGGGTACTCATGACATCATCAAGGCACTGGATCAAGTTTTACCAAGTTATATAAGCCAACATACCCTATAATTGTTTCAGCCAGTAGGAGTATGATTTGTTTGTTGCCGCAGTCAGAGGCTCATCAGAGATCTGGTCTCCTCCATGAGGCCTCACCTAACTACTGCAGATCTGGAATAGCCTTGTCTCTCACATGCTATAAACTATGATGGCTTTCACTTGGTTCAACATTGTGTGGATTTATTCCCTAAGTATTTCATGTGCAATTATCCACCACAAAATAATAACAATAACAACAATATATACCATTTATTGGGTGCTTTCTGTGTGTCAACAACACAGTGCTTAACTTTGTCACATCCAAGTACTAACCAGGCCTGACCCTGTTTAGCTTCTGAGATTGGACAAGTTTGGGTGCATTCAAGGGTGTATGGGCGTAGACTCAGCACTTCACTTTCTACATCCATCATTTTAAACCATTCTCACTATTACTAACTCTGTTTTTGCACACAAGGAAACTGTAGCTCAGAGATGCTAAATTATTCATCCAAGGTCACACAGCAAAAAAAAAAAAAAAATGCTAAGCCCAATTGTTTTCTGCCAGCTCCTCCAAGCAGGAACCTGTCTGCTTTCCTACATTCCCCACCACGACCTGAGGCTAGGTCCACCAGTGTGAGCTGATAAAGCAACAGACCCTCTGCCCCAAGAGGTTGTTCAGAACAGAGCCTTGGTGACAAGGACCAGCTGCAGGGTGGATGAGCAGGGCTTCCCATTGGTGAAGGCTGCACTGGCATGGCTCTGGAGAGCCTATTGGCCTCATTGTGCACTCATGGGCCACAGCGGTACCATCCTCTGGGTCTCCACCTGACCCAAGCCACAGGCACTCAGACTTGCTGGAGCACTTGCTACCAGCTCCCACTAGGTGTCTCTGTTACTTTAGTTTTTGGGTGCTCAAAGGCAAACCAAGGCCACTTACTTAAAACTATTCAAATCCGGATAAACAGGCTGCCTGGAACTCCGCGGTGGCCTCAGAGAAACCAGACTCCTGTAGCCAGAACCTGTGGGCTTGAGAAGGAGAAGATAAAGTAACTTACATTTATTGAAGGCCTTTTGCACATCAGCCAGTTTACATACCTTAATATTAACAATAGTCAACACTAAGTAATGCTTTGTATGCACAAGACACTGTCATGTGCTTTTTGCAAATATGAATGCACTCGTACCTCATAACAACCCATAAGGACAGAGGTATGAAGGGTTAAGTAACTTGCTTAAGGTCACACAGCTAGTACACAGCATGGTCATTTGGATCATTCAGGCCTCATAACTACCCTGCAAAATATATGTTGTTATCCCTATTTTGCATATGTGGAAACCAGGCTCAGAAAAAGTAAGAGGCACAACATTATACAGCTAGACAGTGGCCGAAGCAGAATTCAAACTTAGATCTATTTGACTCAGGCCAAAATATGAGTTGGCTCCATTCCCTGGGAAGGAGTGAAGACCAGATCATAGGGAGGATCTTGTGTCTTTGGCCCCACATGTGTCACACACACAGCCCTGCAGACTCCACAAAGGACTGTGCAGACACACTTCTCTGTAGACAGGCCTGAGATGTTCTGAACTCTACCAGGAATTGCTTTGAAAGTAAGGGAGGGGCGACAAAATGTCATCTTTGCATGTAAAACCCCTCTATGGATATGTAGAGAGAAGCAACTCCCCACTCCAATTCAG